>NW_026521803.1:43815000-44415000 GCF_021234435.1 Artibeus jamaicensis
ACAACGAAAATACATTCTTAACAAACTCTCACTGATGGAGAAATTATTTCATGGCACTGAGGGATGAACCTATAGAACCAGAAATATCAGGGAAATAATGTACATAAACGCACCATGCCAAGAAATCTGTGAGCACATGTAAGTTTAGCAGATCAAATATTTTTTCATAGTGTCAGTTGTGTTTCTAGCCATATTCAGATGTAAGAATGAACATTTCTTTGGATTCAAAGAGAAGATGAAGAGAAGGAAGGAAAAAAAATGAAGCATTATGTAACTTACATTAATAAACCAGCTTCCTTTTTTACTGTATTGATTTTAGAGAGAGAGGAAGAGGGAAGAGAAAGAAACACACGGAGAAAGAGAGAGATCTGTTCTTCCACTTATTGATGCACTCATCGTTTGAGTCATGTATGTGCCCTGACCGGGTATCGAACCCACCACCTTGGCGTACCGGGATGCCACTCTAACCAACTGAGCTACCCGGTCAGCACATGAGCTATGCTTTCTGAGAAGAAAAATAAATCTTCTTCTATTATATTTCAAACCTTTATTCTTTTTTCAGTAGCTAGCTATTTATACTACAAAGAAAAGAAAGAAAAAAAAGTATGTAAAGCCACTAAATTTTTCAAACAAACATCAGCCATCGTCAATCTTGGCCAAACACTTACCCTCAGACTTATCTTGCTTCCTTTGTTAGGTTTGATTCTTTCTTTGTGCTATCACAATAATTTCTAATTTTATATTAAGGTAAGATATAATGATGACAATCTAAAGAATGAATAAAATACACCGTAAGGAATACCTAAATGGAATGATTTTTCAGAGTTTCCTGGCAGCTGTCTGCACCAAATCTTTAAAATAGCACTTTATAACGTCTGAAGGAGTTTTTCCACACTAGGTTTGCCACTGAGTAGCATTAAAAAACAAATTAAAAATGTATGCCAGGCTAGAAAGTACTTTTGCATAGTAACTACGCCACTTAGGTGTGCAGAGTTATCAATCTACCAGTCAGCCAAACAAAACAGAACAATGTAATCTTGTAACGACTTGTCTCTGGATTTCTGCCTCAGCTACTTAGGAAATAATTGCTAACTTCTGAGGCTCCGTGCATTTTTTGAGACAGGGAACACTTGAACTAGAAAAACCCTTCCCCTTGAATGATTAATCTATCAACTGATGAGTGATGATTTCAGCACAACTAGGTCTTTGCTGCTGTGATTTTCTGTAGATTTAACACGAACCCACCTTTCTGTTTAACTGTTTGCTTTTACTGCCTCATGCAGACACCGTGCATCCGATCAGAATTATCAGAATAAATAACTAGAAATCCAAGTCATCCTCTCCACTCCAAACGACTCCATGGAATGGCACACTCCCAGAGATATTTCTTCATATTAGGAGCCTAGCAAAGGAGACATCAAACAGGCCAGCAGCTCGGCAGCTAGGGCTCCATCAATAACCCAGGCCACTTTGTACTCCCCATCAGCTGCTATTGCACAGCTCCGATGACGGCCCGCTTCAACTTCATCATGTGACCCGGGGTGGGGCAGAAACTCGTAACTGGCCTTCCACACAGAACCTCCAGATCAAAGGTAATAACCGCAGCCAGGCAGGACGGTCGGGGTTAGGAGTGCATCCCAGAACACGAAAGCTGGGGGAAAGCAGTTTGACATGAAACCGACCAAAACAAGCCCAGAAGGACAGTTTCTTCAATGTTCACGGCAAAAAAAAGGAGGCGTCTTTGGAGGACATGTTTCGGGGAGTTGCAAAATTGGGTTCCTGTAGGAGCTGCGGCTGTTGGTGTTAGATTTGTAAGTTGTGTGCAATGTCTATACACCGCTTCCCACACGTACAATCGCCAAGGACAAGATGGAAATTCCTCTGAACAGGCCACACATCAGCGGGTCTATTCCTTCTAAACCCGCTGATTACTACCCTCACCTCCCCTAACTGTATGTACCTCAGTGTCTTCAGCATCTCTCAGGAGCAGCTTCTTAACCAGTCACGAGGGCAGTGGTTAAAATTGTAGGCATGTTGTGTACCAGTTATGACACAGAGATTTTATTAAAAACTTGGTAAATGTACAACTAAATAAATGATACTAAAACTAAGAGAATACATGAAGAAAATCGTCACTGTTTAATATTTTTACCAGCTTTTACTGTTAACTATACTCTCCAAGGTTTTTACATCTGTGATCTATAAGCCAGAAATACTGAGTAATGGTACCGCGCATCTCTGCACAGCTCCGTCTAGTGATCCTCAAGGACATGGCGGAAGCTGGAAATCAGCCTCAGCAGAAGTATTTACACCGTGGAAATGGGCAAACACTACAGTTGAGGCCAAGTGCTTCCATCTCCCGTCCAAGGCCCCGTGCTTGGTACTTAGCGGCACGTCACTGAGCTGAGGTGTCCTGTGTTGTCAGTATCAGGCTTTGCATTTGCAAAGAAGGACAGTCACTTCTGCCACCATACACCTTTGTCAAAATAGAAACTGATCATTTCACCACCCCTGCTCCTGCCATTGGAGATAAGCAAGTGTTTCCATAGGACTCTCAGGATTTTTATTAAATGGAGTTTAGCGACCAACTTTATCCGTTGGGTTGCTTCAACAGGTTTCCTTAAACTTACATGTCACTCCCTTTAAACCTTTAAAACAATTTTGAGGTAAAAGAAAAACCTTAAAAACGTTTTTAAATGTTGTCCTTTTAAGTTTAAAATAGTAGGCATTCCCACTTCCATTCCATTCATAATCCCTGGCGGGTGTTTTATACATGTTAGGAGTTGGCTGAAATAATGACAATGTAAATGACGAAGGACTTCAGGACCAGGAAACAATGTGAGTCATTCATTGACCATGATGGGGGCAAGGGGGAAGCCCTGCCTCTGGGCTCGGGGCACCCCGGCAATGGGAGGAGCCACGTACACCTGGCCCAGGACACCAGCACGCAGTCAGTGGGATACACATCCCCAGTGTTTTCAAAGAGCAACTCCGGTCATTGTTGACAAAATTGCCCGGATCCCACACGAAACAAAAATGGAGGCAGACTTCAATATCGAGTAGACATTTGAGCCTTAAGCTTGCAGAGTTTAATAAACAGATTTTAATAAAAGCTAAAGGGCAGCTTTCTCAAGAATTGAAAAATTATTTGAACTGGTTTTAATAGGTGGATAGTATTAAAAATGGCCTTCAAAATGTTCTGGCTCAGGCTCAGTTCTTAGAAAGATAAATAAACATTCATCCAAGTCCTGTGGCATCTGTTTTATTTTGAAATATCATAACAGGAAAAAATCTAGTTGGCATTCATTGCTAATGTAGTCCATTATTTAATAATTACTGTAAATCGATTTCCTATTTTTAACAAACTTTCTTTTACTACAGTTATATCCACATAGGTTATGTGAGAATCATTGTTAAAATGCATATTGGCCTTCCACCATTTATGTACATGTAAATCAAGTAACTATTGGCTGTCATTAAGAGGAAATGTAAAGCAGAGTACAAAAACATCGATCTCAGGTTTATAATAAATTTTTGGCAGAATTAAAGAAAGCACAATTACTTAACTTGATTAGAGAACAAATACATGTAAGATAATACTGGACTAGAAAAAAATGTTCTGTTTATATAATTTACATACTGCTTATATTTTAAATATAAACTCTATAGATATATTCATGTGAGAGTTAAATAAAGCATTGAATCTATAGTGTTTGCCAGAAAGTTATTATATTTAAATTGAAAAATGACAGCAATTTTAAACATTTTCTGCTAGTTTGAATGCTATGTAAAAGTAATTACTAGGTAAAAAATAAATAAAGATGGCTATAATGTAGGTGGTGACAATTATTGCATGAATGTTTGTACAATTTTCTCTTGTTTAAATAAGCCATGGCCCCCCATTACTTGAAAACCAAACTAGTTATATGATGATAAATGTATAAATATATTGAATTTTAAAAGCATTTCTCTTAAAATGCAAATTTCAGGATATGAGAATCCTTTGTAAACTTCAGGCTGAAAAGATAAAAGAAGCAGCTCATTCTTTGAGTTCTGTGGGGAATGTGTATTTGCCCATTGATTGGTCAACTTTTTCAGATGCAATGAAATTTTCCTCCTCATTTCAGAATAGCACATAAATATTTGAGGACTTGGACATAATAACTTAGGTAGAATAGCCACTATGAAGTTATGTATGAAGGACTTGTTTTTGTTATCTACTCTGATAGAAAAGAAAATTTAATCAAAATAAGTAAATTTACATAAATCTATAAACTTGAACTTGGTGCATATCCCTTTTATATATTAAAAAATAAAATTATCTTGCAACCCCAGGTGAAAGCTAAGAATAAAGAATTATCCCTTACTTCTGTGTTCACTTGACAATATTTTTATTACGATAATGAAGTAGCTATTCTTACAAACCTCTAGGCAGTACTGTAGCTGTCAAAAGAAGAGAAAACCTATAAAACTAAAAATTTCACTCATTTTTAATTTTTTTATTGATGAGAGAAAGACAGGAAGGGAGAAAGGAAGAGTGAGACATCAACTATTTTGTCCCATTTGTTTATGCATTCATTGGTTGATGCCCATAGGTGCCCTGACTGAGGATCAAACCCACAACCTCTGTGTAGCAGGATGACACTCTAACCAACTGAGCTACCTGGCCAGGGCCGATATCCAAACATTTTAAATGACATGTAAGTTACATGCTAAAAATGTATTTGGGCCTCCTATTAAAAAAGAACATTTTTCCATAACTGAATCTTGGATATATTTAATTTCCTGTTTTCTAGAAAAAGTGCCTGAATTTAGGGAGGCTATTAAAGTCTGAAAGTGCTTCAAAGCTAAAATAAGAAATAATAAACCTGTGATAAATGGCAAATTTCTTGACCCTTGGTCCAATCTATTTCCCCATGTTGGTCTGCTTCATTACATTTGTAAGAATGTAAATTGGTGACTGTTCTGTAAACCACAGACAGCCTCAGCACAATTGCTATGGATTTGTCTGGTTCCACTGGGCCGAGCAGCAGTGAGGGTAGAATCCGGGTGTGGAATGAATGTCCTTCCTTCATTTTGCTCCAAGGGAATGAAATGCAGTCCAGGTGGAGAAGAGGAGAAATAGGGATGAGCATTGTTCAGTTCCGTTTCGAATACAATGATATGTGGGAATAGAATGGTAAATGTCTACATTCTGTCGGTAAATGAAATAAGAAAGGTTCAATGTTGTCTGCTGGCTTTGAATACTTTGAGTTTCCAAGAGCCATTTCTTTAACGTGAACATCCATGGCTTAGCCCTAGGCCAGGAGCAAGGACGAACACCAGAAGTTGATTGGCTCTGCCCAGCCAATCAACTTCTTTGCGCCCACTGTGACGTATGGCTGTAGATAGGTATTTTGCTTTCTTTGAGCTTCTAAAGCCTTCTGTGTATTTTAATGTCCATCATTATGCTTAAGTCAGTAATTTATGTGACCTCCCCCAACTTAATATTGTTTGTCTTTGGCTGGAGATGGTATTTAAGGTGCTGGTCTGAAGTTTTTCAGGGGGTTCGTGTCCCTGGGTCTCTCCCAGGTAGAAAGGAGGCAGGCATGTTACTAAACTTCCATTTGCTTTTCCCCCATGTATCTGTCTTTTATTGTAGGGGCTTCTAAGCCAAGAGCCTAGAAGAGCAGAGGTGAAATTATTTTTCTTCCCTGCAGTTCAATGAATACATTAAAAAATAAAGTTCTAAAACTATATGATGGGAATATTACTAGACTCAGTTAAGATAATTTTGCATGCCTTTGAGGGAAATATTTTAAAGTATTCTAACCATCACAAAGTTCACATATTTTAATAACTGAACAGGTATTCTTTAAATATTATTGCCTTTTTTCTGTAACAACAAGATTACAATACACACTTCTATGCTTTCAAATATCTTAATCTACACTGGTGCAAATAACACAAATAACCTGATTTTAGAGTAATTGATCCCAAGCCAGCTTATATTGTCTTACTAGAACTAAGTTTTACATTTTCAAGAAATTTGTGACAGCTGCAATTTCAAACACTGGTAGCTTAAAGTTGTCTATGACGAATGCTATAAACAAGGGCCCCCTTTACACTGCCAAACTGTGCCAGGTGTTAAACATTTACCTTAACACCTCTCAATAGATCCTTGTTTAAGAGAAACACACAACTACAAAGGTCATTAAATTCTGCAAGATACATATGTATCCTAAGTTCCACAAAAGATTAGCCCAAAGCAAAATCTGAATCTCTACTCATATCTCTGCCCTTCTTTGTCAGCCCAGGGTCAAAATAAGTATGTGTGGATTTGGTAGATCTTAAATAAAGTCTTAAATACCACTAATGCATGTAAATCACCCTAGATTATTCAATCACGTTTCCTCTTAGCCCTCCTTGCAGCTCTCAGCCAGCTCTGTCCCTACGTGACCACACCATTCATTTCCTCTTCTTCCTCTTGAATGCTGTTGGCCTAGAGAATGGGTTTCCACACTGCTTGTGTATTTCCCAAGTTGCTCTAGAAAACTAACATGCTCTGATGTGAACTCATGTGTTCATCTTTATTCCCATTTATCCTTCTGTACAGAAACATTTGCTTTTTTTTTTTTTTTGGCCACACACTCAAATGTTAATTGAGTTACCGTGAGTTACGGTAGGATAGCCAATCACCTATGCAGTGGTTCTCGGAGCATTGGCATGATCTGAAGTGCAAATTCAGGGCCCAGTTCCAGACCCACTGGGTCAGAAATGCTGTGAGTCAGACGCAGCAGCCTGTTCTGGAACAAGCCCTTCAGGAGATGCCAATATATCTCCAGTTTGAGAGGCAGCACTTCATACTGAACATGTTGTAAGGACGGTCGTCTTGCCCGCTGACCTACAGACTGCCTGGAATACACTCAGGGAAAAACTGAAAACTAGTTTTGGATGAATGCATTAATTTTTTAAAGCAAACAGTCAATGCTAACACACTTTGCACAAAAAAAGAAATCAGTAAGCTGCTATTCTGTTCCTGAGACTTCTCTCCCCAGAAGGGCTTGCACGTGGCAAGATGCAGACTGATTCCTTTTTGTAGTTCTCGTTGCCTCGGAAAAGATGTTGGGGAAACCAGCCAGTGCTTGGCACAGTGCTTCAGGGTGCCGGCAGCAAAGTGCCCAGAATGGGGGAGAGCGTGGTGATGTTATTGTCACCCTGACCCTGTTAGGAGAAAGGACGTTTAAGCTGCTGTGGTTGGTCCTCTCTTCATAGCCCTGCAAGCAGACTTCTCTAAAGAATGATGAAAAAGCAGTAAAAGGAATGATATTAGGGTCCAGACTGTAATGGTAAGGGGAAAAATCAAAAGGCTTTTTTATCAAAGAGAAAAAGCTAACAGCTGCTTTAATCTTGGACAGCTCCCAAACACCTCCCCCGCCCTGGAGGCCAGCATGCCACAGGTGCGCTCTGTGAGCAGGTGAGCAAAGTAAGGACACTGTCAGGCTGTGGGGGGGTTCTCATCTGGAACGCCTTCCTCCAAGGTGCCCTGAGCATCCAGCGTACATCTTAGCCCGGGTCATTTTTTACCTGCTACTTTTCAAGAACTAAAACGTTTCACAGACCAGTGAGGCTGCCCCAGCAATGGTGAGGAAGAATTCATCAGAAAGGCCTTTCTGCTTACCAAAGAGGCTCAGATTCTGCTTTCATTATTTCCAAATGGATGTTATTATTAGCTGCCAGAATAACTCAAGCTAATTTTTTTTGAAATCTAAAAGCCAGTGGTAAATGGAGAGTTTAATGAATTTGTACAATGTAACAGGGAGAAAATTCTGAGATGTCCTGAATTGAATTACAGCAGGCTGGCGAGGTTAATGAGTTACCAAGCACAGGGCAAGCCCAGCCCAGGAGGGTGGTGAATGTTGAATGACTTCCAGGTGGCTATTTCTGAGATGACCCACAGGGAATAGCCAGCCCCCCCCCCATCCCGGCCACCAGGGGGCTTCTGCTTCTTGGTGATACGAGAACTTTCTCAACTTTTGCCCATAAACCACACAGGAACCTCAAGTACTACTTTCTCACGGACTATTCACCTATTCCAGAACTTTCCCTGCTTCACCTTTTCCTACCCCTCCTCACCTCCAGCCAAGGTTAATTATTTTCAAACAATTGACATCTTTCTTCCCCAAACTGTTTCCATGAAAGATTACCATTAGCTTTCGGGCTGAGCACGACATTTTCAGGCATCTCTGCTGCGGTGACCGCTGATGCAGCTTCCTCGCCAGGGCCTGGCCCTTTTCTGGCTGGCGTTTGGCTCAGTGAACCCTTTCTTTAGAACAGCTTTCGGCCATGTGCGTGTTCTAACAAATGTAACAATTTTGACCGAAAGGACAGGGATAATACTAATGTTATCTCTGGTGAAAACATGATATGGTACTGGTATACTCCTGAGAGGAAAAGACAAGTTTCTATTTCTTCATTCTCTGCATTGTGAAGGCCAGCAAAGGTCTCACTACCACAAAGGCACTTTGGCTCTCAGATGCCTGGAGACTTTCCATAGGACAGAAATGTCTGTGGCTGTAACAGCGAATAGAATGGTGATGACCTGCGAAAGTCCTTTATGCTGTCCTGGGGCTTGGAACAGCATACCCTTACTTGGCAATGGTATTTTGGTCAATGTTTTAATATAATTCCCAGCAGGTCTTGAAACTGTGAGCTTTGTGCCCACGGCCAGTTTCTGTTATTTAATGAAGTTCATGAGTTAAAGTCTGTCCTTGCCTGTTTCCATCATTTTATATAGAGTGGTTTTCATCTCAGTTCGGAAAACAACTGAGTATCACATGATGGATTTCTCTGCAGGCATTTGTGAGAAGAGTGCCGAATTCTCTATGTAAAAGAGTAAAACAAATGATGGCACTTCTACAGCAAAGATAGACACGGCTGGAAAATAAAACATGTAAAGTACGGTATTGCGACTTTTAGCAGTTTGTGATGACCGCCCAAATCGGCTCCATACCACCCTCTGCTCAGGGCTCTTCATTCTACAACCAAACCTCCGTGTACCCCACCGAATCTAAGACAGACAGCAGTTTCCTATTTTCCACAGGATGTCACGTTCCTTTTCCAATGCGTATCGTCCTTCCTTCGCTGTGGGGCCCAACGTTCTTGCCCAGCCCCAACTGCTGGACCTGAGCCCCACTCTGGTCCTGGAGGGTCCTAGGGCGTCAGTCTGTCCTATTGACCTGGTTCATTGTGTCCTCTGCACCGAGGCCATTCTCAAGGATGAAGACGTCTGATACTACATCTTGCATTTCCCTAAAGTCAGCTCTGTTCAACACAAGTCTCAAGGCCATAGTTTCAAATCTGGGAACTGGCACCTGTGAAATAATGATACTAAATACGAATCAATCTTGGGAAATTTTCTAGAGCTCGTCTGCATCATCATTTTAAACATGTCATTTTCATGAAGCTGTTCATTATGATAGTTTAGATTTCCTGAAGACAGGAGTCATGGATTTTACATTTGTACCATATTTCTCCAACACGGCGGCCTATCCAATGAATCAGTTCCTGTCATTTGCTGAGCAGCAGAGGTTCGTGGGCAGCACCTCTTTTCTCCTTCAGAAAGATTTCAACCAAATAAAATAATTGGCATATAACTTCACTTGAAAATCTATTTTCACAAAATTGTGCATGTTCTTTGTCCATTTTACTGTTTATCCCTAAAAGTTATTGTTTTACCAATATTCTCTCTGGACAGGAATGAGGATATAAATATTGCCTAAGTATTATATGTAGAAAAATACCATTATGAATAAGTCCTTACAATGGCACCAAGCTTAATGTTATATGCCAATTGCACTTTGATAATAATATAAAAACATGGCACCGAGCTAATGAAATCAAGAACTACCAAATGGAGCCATTATTTGGATAATACCTGCAATTTAAATATTAGTAATACAAGTAAACATATTCACTTATATAATATTCCCAACTTAACCCTTAACACATTTGCTGGTAAATTCCACAAAAGGTATGAGAGAAGACCTCCAGGCTACATTGGTGTGAATCCCTTTAGACCTAACAGAGAATTCAGAATCTATGTGTTCTAAAGCCTGCAGAGAGAGATTTATAAACTACAACAACATAAGTTCTTTGGGACGTCAAGCAAAGAGTTCATCCATGAAAACAGAAGTGGTGGCTTGGGACCGGCATAAAAACATTGGAAAGATGGGACCTGACCCCTGTAAAAACCTTAGACACAACAGACTTGGTGGAAATATTTCATTCTCAAAATTAAAAATCAAGAATTATTTGCTCATTTTTTTAATTGTCTTGGAACTCAACATGTAAAAAGCTGTCAGAGGGGACTGTTGCAGGGCTGGATGAAGATGATGGAGAAGCGAGTGAGAAGAAAAGCACAACACATAGACACAGGTGACAGTGTGGTGTCTATCAGAGGCCAAGGCAGTGGGGGAGGAGGAAGCAGGTAAAAGGCGTGATTGGTGGCAGACAGGGACTTGGTTTGGTGTCTGAGCACACCGAGCAGCGTGCAGTGATATATTCTAGAGTTATGCACTTGAAACCAGTACGGATTTATTAACCAATGTTACCCCAATAGATTCAATTTAACAAATCTAATCAATACTCTGTCAGACATTACCATTTAGCATAGCAATTTACTACTAATAGGAAAGTAATGTAATGCCCAGATTCAAATAACATGTTTGAGCCCTCTTGGAGCCAGAACAATGGAGCTGTGTAAACGAGAATTCATACACAGGGGAGAAAGAAAGGGTTGTAAGTGAGTGCAGTTATGCCAAGCAAACAGGAGCCCCCTCCCCACAGGGGGTTTGTACCGTCCTAACAAATAATAAGGACCATGGCATGCACCCAATTTCCCTTTGTGCCCTCTTGCCAATGAACTCCTCAGCCAAAGTTAAATCCTTTACTGAACAGCATTCTTGGGCAAGAAGTAAGTTCACACTTGTGAGTACACAAAACAGAGTTTTGTCTTATATTATTTATCAGTTATTGTACGATTCCTTTGTAAGACAACTGTAAACCTACTTTTGCCTATGCCTGTATTATTCATCTTACAATATTGTATAGGAAAACCTAGGAGACAAAAAGAGTTTGCACATAACCTGGCAGAGCCCAGCGAGAAATAATTGGCTCCAAAACAAACGTTCAAGGTCCGTTATCAGCCAGGGTCGGCTGAAAGGGTTTTATTAGCTTCTGTAGAGCATAAACTGCAACTCTTTAATCATAGCTCCTTGCTCTTCCATTTCTCCGTGCTGCCAAGGTCCAGAAAAAGGTTCGTGCAGCTTTTTTCCTCAAAAAACATGAAGCAGGACATTAATGTTGAGGGCACAATACATGAGTGTTAAACTACTTATTTTAAAGATTGGGTTTGATGTTAAACCCACCAATCAATATGCATTATACACTCATGATCTGAATCCAGAAATACAATGTATAATTAACATTTTACTTTCTCCAAGTTTTCTAACATGGGGCTATTTTGTCTTTGTCATGATTAGTGGTGACATCTAAAAAAGTGTAATGACCATGTATGACTACTAAAGATGTCACCATGTACTGTGCCATCCACACAATGTCATTTTATCACAGTGAGAACGACCTTAGATCCACAGCACCAAAGCCGAACCAAATGTGCAGGAGGGCAATCCCTCATGTTCAAGTTAGTCTGAATGTTTGTTTTTTGGTAAAGATAATATACTGGTTGTAGTCTCCTGTGTTCTGTGATGCCAATGCATGTTTGCAAATGGATTGGTTTACTTCAGAAGAAAATTTTCAATAAGTAAGTATCAAATATCAACTAAGACATACTCTGTTTTTACTGTGTTCAGTGGGGACTGTATTCCGATAACTGCAAAGAATTCTGGGTCGCCCTGGCCAGGTAGCTCAGTTGCTGGAGAATCAAACTGTCTGCATAGACAAGACCCTACATCTTTCTTTACATCTACAGACCCCAGAGTTACCCTGAATTATTAGCAAGCCTTATAAAAACACCAGTCTCTTTGCTGTTAGTATTTCTTATTTACTTAGAGGTAAACTGTCAGAAATGATTGCTCAATAATTTTCTCAGTGCATGAACACCACCGAGAAAGTACTAGACCCAGAGGAAGAACTGACATCCACAAACGCACTCACAACTCTGACTAATGTTTACATTCTCCATACACACAAACACATTTCATACTCTTGAACAGTTCTAATTATATACTTCTCTATCATCTGACACTGTACACACCCACAGGTCGGAGAATAAAATGATTAAATGTGGGCGATGTTTCTAAACTCAAGCTTATCATTGTTTATCTGATCTCCCATGGCTAAATCTGACTAGAATATCATTGTGCTAAATTGCTTTGTACTTGGAATTTGTAGAGGTATTTAAGTATTAAATTAATTTTGAATCACGTGTTCCAAACAGCCTCAGTGAGGAGAATTTTGAGCACCTTTTTATCAGGTAAATTAAGTGACAGCTTGCATGAAGAACCACCATTATACACTCACCTGTAAATATGAAAAATGACCTGCTGGGAATTCATTGACAATAATCAAACTGCATGACTATAATTTCATATTACCCTTTGAGCAGCAAAACCATAGCAAAATAGAAAACATTGAAACATCTTCAATTTAAATAACAGATCATTCCAAGTTACTTTTCCACTATCTTTCATTTTTAAAAATCACATGACTTGAATGAGTAGCACAGGAGCGATGCGTTGGTCAAGGCATCTGGCAGAGAAGGTCAGTGATCCCACGACTGAATTCACTGTGCTGCGATCTGAAAACACGAACAACCACTGACGTGGAAGCGATGCCCGAATCAATCTGTGGTCCTGGATGGAAGACCCACCATAATGCATCAGGTTTATTGTCATCTTAGACAAGCATTTTCTTTCCCAAATTACCCCTAAGAGTGTGGTGTGGAAGCAGGTGCCTGTTTGTAAAGCCACTTCATGATTTTTGAAATGTGGTAAACCAAACTTAGAGACAAACATTGTCAAGCAAGGGAAAAAAATTTTATTTGACACAATAAAAACACACTTGCCAGGGAGGGGGGAAAAACTAAATATTTACTTCTAAAGTCCTTACTGTATTCTTGATCTCATTCATGTGTCTTAACAGTTTCTTTGAACTCAGTAATCCCAGTAGATGGAGCACATACCAGGCTTGGCACTCTATATTATAATTCACCTTCACCACCTCCATGCCAGGGAGGACATGTTACTAGTTAGCAAAACAGCAAGTCAAAGCTTAGAGAGGTTACATTCCGTACACTGGTCCTTGCCAGAGCAGGGACTCAAATCCAGTTCTTTTCTACTGACAAATGTGGTTGTATTTGTCTGCTGTGACCGCCATAACAAACCGCCACAGACAGTGGCCTAGGTAACTAAAACTCCTCTTCTCACGGTTCTGGGGGTGGAAGTCCAAGATCAAGGTGTCAGTGGGCAGGGTGGGCTGGGTTCTCCAGGGGCTCTCCATCCTGGCTTGCAGACAGCAGTCTTTCCACTGTGTCCTCAAATGCCTTCCCTCTGTTTGGCACAGATCCCGATGTCTCTCCCTCTTCTGGAAAGGACATTAATCATCGGATCAGGGCCCTGCTCATATGACCTCATTTAACCTTAATGACTAATCTTCGAAGAGCATCACTTTGGCCGATAGGGTTTCAACACATGCATTGGGGTGGCTGCGGGGGGGCAGGTTACAGTTCAGTTCCCAACAGCACTGCTTTTTTATTTTTTTTAACTTTTTTATTGATTATGCCATTACATTTGTTCTATTCCCCCCCTCCATTCCCCTCCACCCTGCATACCCCTCCCCCAACATTTCCCCCTTTAGTTCATGAACACGTGTCTCAAATTCTTTAGATTCTGTATTTCCCCTACTATTCTTACCCTCCCCCCTATCTATTTTCTATCTACTGTCTATGCTACTTATTTTCTGTACCTTCTCCCCCCTTCTCCTCCTCCCACTCCCCTGTTGCTCACCCTCCATGTGATCTTCATTTCTATGGTTCCGCTCCTGATCTAGCTGTCCTCTTAGTTTGCTTTCGTTTTAGGTGTGGTTGTTAATAACTGTGAGTTTGCTGTCCTTTCACTGCTCATCTTTTTTATTTTCTTTTTCTTAGGTAAGTCCCTTTAACATTTCATATAATAAGGGCTTGGTGATGATGAACTCCTTGAATTTGGTCTTATCTGAGAAGCACTTTATCTGCCCTTCCATTCTAAATGAAAGCTTTGCTGGGTAGAGCAATCTTGGTTGTAGGTCTTTGGTTTTCATGACTTGGGATACCTCTTTCCAGTCCCTTCTTGCCTGTAAGGTCTCTTTTGAGAAATCAGCTGACAGTCTGATGGGAACTCCTTTGTAGGTGACTGTCCTCTTATCTCTTGCTGCTTCTAGGATTCTCTCCTTCATTTTAATCTTGGCTAATGTAATGATGATGTGTCTTGGTGTGTTCCTTCTTGGGTACAAATTCTTTGGGACTCTCTGAGCTTCCTGGATTTCCTGGAAGTCTATTTCCTCTGCCAGAGTGGGGAAGTTCTCTTTTATTATTTGTTCAAATAAGGTTTCCACTCGTGACTCTTCCCCTTCTGGTACCCCTATAATTCAAATGTTGGAACATTTAAAGATGTCCTGGAGGTTCGGAAGCTTCTCCTCATTTTTCTGAATTCTTATTTCTTCATTCTTTTCTGTTTGATCATTTTTTCTTCCTTCTGGTCCACTCCCTTGATTTGAGTCCCAATCTCCTTTCCATTACTATTGGTTTCCTTTGTATTACCATTCATTTCAATTAGTTTAGCTTCCATATGTTTCTCTAATTTGTGACTAAAATCAACCAGTTCTGTAAGGATCCTGATAACCAGTGTTTTGAACTGTGCATCTGAAAGATGGGCTATTTCTTCATCGCTTAGATCGATCGGTTCTGGGGCTCTGAGTTGTTCTAGAGTCATTTTTGGTCTATTCCCAACATTAAGTAAGCGGAGCGAAGCCTTAGTTGTTTACCAGGACGGGGCGACCCAGGTCGCTGGTTTGTGACGCTGTGTGTGTGGGCGTGGTCAGAGAGGGAGCAATGGCGGTCGTCTCCGCTAGCCCAGTCCATCCAGTCACACCACTCGCCTGGGGCCTGTTTATCCGATCGGAATTGTGCGAGCCTGCTGCCCCGAGCAGGCTCCCCTCCTCACTGGTTTATCCGCACGCAGATGCGCGACCGACCTCCGCGCCTCTTCCCTGTGTGCTCCCGTAGCTAGCCCACGATCTGCGCCTTCGGCTGCTCGCGCACCAACCGTTCGGGGATTTTTTTCTTGCCAACCTGCTCCGCTGCTGGCTTCGCTCCTCTTACCGGTTTAGCTGAGCATTTCGTTGTCTTCGGACTCCGTATTGTCAATATTCTGTGTGGCTTGGTTGTGTTTATTGTTGTTAAAAATAGTTGTTCTTAGATTTGGTTGTGCACAGAAGCAAGGTGGTTCCACCTACACCTCCATCTTGGTGGAAGTCTCAGCACTGCTTTTTTAACCTGCAGAGCTGCTGCCCCAAGAACTGAGTGCTCCCTGGTGTCTCACACCCAACTTTGCACTGGGTGCTTCAAATATGGAAGGTGCTAACCATGGCCTCTGTCATCCAAAGACCAGTGTGTCAATGCACCAAAGCAGAACACATGCTGATAAAGACCTCTACAAAATGCCATGAGAGCCTTGCCCTTGAACAGCCTCCCATAATTCTATAGGGATTGGAAGTCTGCCAACATGTGGGGTGTTTGAATGGACCTCTTGAAAACATGTATAAAATGAGTTATTTTTATGACCCCGACCTACTTGGACTCAAGGTGCTGAAGGACGTAGCACAGGACAATTTAACACATGGCACTCAAACAGGAATGGGAAGGGGAAACAGATGCCCCCAAATCTCGGGGGATTCAATTCGTCATTCACATCAGCAGGGAAACACTGTCCGATAGAGTTCTTCCCTTTTTAACATTGCACATTCCGACCTGCATCCCCCTCCTGGTATCCAACTCTTCCAGGTGGGTTTCCTCACCTCAGATGCACAGAGTGAGGCTCCCCGAAAGTGCTGCTTGCACTCACTGTCTCCACTTCCTCGCCTCCCATTCTTAATTTAACCAAACTCCTCAGACTTGTGTCCCTGCTGTTGCTCTGAAATTGTCCTTGTGTAGCCACCTGTCAGGGGATAGTGTTTGCTAATATAGTCATCAGCTTCCCATCATCTTGGATATGTGACCACGCCTCTGTCTTAGTCTCCTCCCACTGCCAATGCCTATCAAGTTATCTGCTGTGATTTCGACCCATGTTTTCCTGTGTGTACTCTACCCGGTGCTCCAGTGCCCTTCCTTTCATAGTCGGTAATCTAGTTAAGAGCAGTTCACACCTGGGGAGCCACGGACAAGCCTGGGTTTCTGAGGACACTTCGCACTCATCATCTACCTGCGGGTTTCTTAGAATAAGATGGGTTCCAAAGGTGATTGTTCAGAAAGGCTGATGTTGACAGTGACTTTGGGAGACCTGCAGCATGCGGGGATCATGTACACAAACCTTCAGAGATGCTCAGAGGTTGGCAGGCTGGCTGGCACCAGGGCACCTCTGGTCCACGGGAGCCCATGGGTGCTCCCGCTGAGATGCTGCTGCCCTCGGTAGTCAGAGAGTACTTCGTCCCCTGCGTGGTCAATTTCCATATTTCAATCACTAGCAGCCGGAAAAGTTTCCCCAGATTTCCAGCCGGGGTTGTGCTTTTGAAATGTACTTTCCTGGCCCAACAGTGAACCAACCCTGTAGCCTTCAGGGTGCTCTTTTTAATCAGGTTTCTACCTCGGAGCTGTAGGGCGAATTAAATAGGATGGTCGTTAATTAGGGCTGCAGTTTTGTTCAGTCACTTGGACGTCATTACCAGGGTCTAGGTCTCCATCGCAGGCCTGCAGCTAAAGAAAATAACTAGGCTCTCCTTTTTTTTTTAACAAACAAAAAAGCCCTTCATCTTCTCCAGAATGATGATGAGGTATTTCTCCTACAGCTTCCTGTAGGCTGGAGAGGAATGGAATATTTTAGGCTTCCTCACAGCGCAGCTGAGACAGTCCCTCTGGGCACCTCTTCTAACCTTCCCCCACCAACACTCCCCGGCACCGCACCGGGACTCAGAGAGGTTTTGTACTGGGTCAGAAACTTTTCTTTAACCCTGAGTTTGCTGCCGATGGGTTCAGTGAACAGAAGCTGCTTCAGGTTCTCTAAGGCAGATGTCCGATCCACCACGCCCCTGACTTGGTGCTTTTTTCAGATGGAACCAAGGGCTGACCACACTGCACATCTTTCCCAAGGCTCTATGTGCCTGTTGAAAGCTTCTTGCTTTGTGCAGTTGGACTTGACTTCGCACCAGTTCACCAGCCCTGGGGCCCAGCCCTCTGCTGACCTTGGCTAGAGACCAGAGACTAGATGTGTGATCAGCATTTGGACACATTCTCTAGAAAAGTTTTCTGAGAACAAAAGAATGTTACCTACCAATCATAAGGTCTACTTATAACCCTCTTGAGACATTCCTTCAGATCAAAATTTTACTGCAAAATTATGTCCAATAATGAAAATTTAAAATCAAATTATTGTTATGGTGCTTTATGCTTTCTCTGTAGAAGTCATAAGTATGTGCTTAATGTATAACAAAATGTTTAAAATTAGAATATGATGGGAATAAGTGTTTTCTATGGTTGAGCAATAGACATGGTAATGTACTATTGTGCAACCAAGCTTAACAAAATTTGGTGTGGTTTTTGGTAGACTTAGTTGGAAAGAGGAGAAAATCAGCAAGGCTGGGAGATAAGGAGGCATATGTGGGTGCCCGCATACACCTCTGCTATTCTAGGCTATAAGGCCTAATTCTCACACCTGATATTATGTGTGCTTTGACACTTGGGGAAAACTGGAAGGCCCTCCAGTAGCCTGATCACAACTTCCACTGCCTTCTCTGGTCTCACAGGTAAGGTCCCCAAGCCATCCTTGCCCTGGAGATGAATAGGAGTGCCTACTTATCCTTATTAGTGGGCTCAGCACTCTGACAGCCCAGATAATTGTTCAAACAAGCCAGTAACATTCTTAGAGGGCATCTCACCATCTGATCCTACAAAGCCTGCCTCCCATGCCCCAGCTTGTGCACCCCATTCCTGAATGCATCCCTCTTAGGATACAGTACAAGCCTCCCTGCTCTATAGTGTCCCCTCTCCTGGCTGCGAACATATATGACTAATGAACTGTTGTCAGTCTCTTCTGTCCAAGGTCATTGTCCTGTGTCCGATCCTAGAATCCTAGGGCAGAACTTTTTCCTTTGCCAACTGGTTATAGAGGAAGCTACTTAAACATGTGCATCTCCATATGTGTTTGTAAATTCGTGTTTTACAGATTATTCTTACACATGCATTTGTCTCATTTAACTAAAGATCAAAATTTAGAACCTGTTATTAATGTATGATATTCCCCTTTGTTCTTCATTTGGAATTGCACCTCATAAAATTTTTCTTCCCCGGGAAAACCTTGATGGCCCCTTAATGGGAATAAGCCTGGTCACACACATCTACTCCAGCCAAACGGACCAAATGATGATCCTCAGAACTGCTTCATGATGGATTAAATGATAAGAGATTGGGGAGGAATGTTCTGTTCTGAAAATAATTGAGCATACCTGTAATGATGGATAAGTAGATAATTTGCAATGAGCACTTGATAGAGCTTTTGTTTAAGCAATTTCCCAGCAATGAAGTTGTCTCATGCTTCGTATAATGAGGTATATCCCCAACTCCATGCAATATGAACTAGTCTTGGGTGAAGACACAAGCAGTCAGGCAGACGGGGTTGGGTCGGCATGTTCTTAGGAAGACCAGAAAGTCCCCTTTGTACCGACATTTCTTCCTAGGCAGACATAATGCCTGGAATTTCCACCACTGCGTCCAATTCCTTTTGAATGAATCACTCAGAAAAACTGCAATGACAGAAATGTACTATCTGTTCTAAGTACTATTTTTTTCAAAAATGTATCTTTCAAACCTAATGAAGCATTCCCCAAGCAGGTGGTGGAAGGCAGAAGCATTTAGTGACAGACAGAAAAATAAGGAGTGTCACCCAGTCCCACTGCCTCATATAAGGACACTGTCTGCTGGCCTGGAGCTGTGAGGTCAAAGTCAAGGACTCGTGATGCCACAAGGGGAAGACCACTAGTGGCAAAGGCCACTTGGTTACTGAGGACACATTCTACACAATCGCTCCTGGGAATTTTTAAAAATTATCTGAAGTCAACTTTGTTTTAATACGTGATTATATTAGTCTAAATTATTGCGGAGATCAAATAAAATAATGTACCAGTATATAAGATACCTAGTACAAAGTGTTTTCCCAATTAAGTTCTCAATAAGTGATAGCTATCTTGTATTTTTTATATTTATTAGCCCTACTCCAGGTATATAAAAATGAGCTTTATTTTTCTTTCTAAAATTTAATTATTCTTGTTATTTTTTATGCCTTTATAGTGAATAGCAAACGATATACTGTCTAGAGCTACCTTGGTCTATTTATATTTAGTGTAAACCAGTAATCTTCTTTATCCAACAGTTTGAAGTATTGAGAATATATATTTATGTGTAGATATTTTATTTTGCGGAGCGGTCTAGGTCTCTCCGGCAAGTGCTCCCTTCCAAGACGCCACCTGGGGAAGAACACACAGGAGCCCCTGGGAGGACCCTTCCTCACCCCTTCTCCCTCTTCATTTCCACACATTTCACTGTCAACTTGAAACGCCTGACTTTTCACTTCCTGAATTTTTAGGTCTGGGAGGACTGATGTTCACATCCTGCAATCGAAACCTTCATATCTACCACTAAAAGGACAGCTTCATTTTTGAGCAAGTCCTTTTTGCCCAAAGTGTCTGGCTTTCAGAAATATTCTCTTATTGAAAAGACTAGCGAGCATTAAGAATCAGGGTCCACAGCAGCATCTCTGCTCACAGCAGAATAATTCCCTCATTCTCCACGACCCTGAATCCCATGGCTTAGCCAGGGCGGAGGGCTGAATGATGACATGATATGGAAGAGGAAAACTAGAAGATGACAAATTCGTATTTGCATAATTGGTCCCTGTTGCAAATGTTAATGATCATTAAAAACAATGATATTCACATGAGTTCCCAGAGGAAAAAAAAAAAACCTTGTTGCCATATGTAAAAGTGTGATGAGTCAATCTGAAAAGCCTCAAGTTACAGTCCTTCAAATGAGCACTCAAGTGCGTTCTCTAACCAAACACAAAATAAAACTTCGAAAAGTCTGATTGTGTAAATGAATCACAAATTTCTCAGGCCAGATGGTATTAAGTCACAGCCTGCCAATACCTGCGTCATTTACATACTACAGTCAATGAAATTAGCACCTGTTGGCACTTTGAATTATCAAGTGTTACTCTGCTAGACATTCCTGACTTTCCCTGTATTTGCTGGGTGATAGTAGTTTTTTGCTTAGGTCCTGTTTTAAGACCATATTAACATGATTTTTCAAGGCCACAGCCATTTCTCACAGGTACCTCGGTTCCTTTTGGGAGATACTCACACAAGAAGTAAGTCACAGAGGGAAGCTTCAGGGCCAGGATACTGTCCATCTGAATTTCAACAGTGGCTGTGTTCAATAGGGGGTCCACTTAGATTCATCGCTGTTCGCTGAACTTCTGTTCACTCTCTGTGCATCAAAGACATTCGCTGCCTCCTTTTAACTCTGATGTTTTGTGATTCTGGAATTTTAGTCTAAGGTTAATTTTGACTCAAGGCAAGATTTGGGTCTGAACATTCTCCTACACCTGTTTCGAAGATATCATTCTATTTGCAATGCAAAAGGCTCTAGGACAGTGTTCTTAGCAGTTGGTGAGCATGTCAAAACATCCCTTAAGAGTTTGATGAAAGCTAGAGATGCTTTCTCAGAGAATTCATATAACACTTTGTTTACTACAGATACAGAGAGTTAGGGAATCCCAAAAATCGAGACAAAGTACCCCAGACTTCTCGTATAGACTGTGCATTACTTCAAAGAATCTTGAGAACCTATCTATTAGAAACTTTATATTCATTAGACTGATAACCTGAATTTCACAATTTTATGTGTAATATGTACAGAATTATGCAAACACACACACACTTAGGCCAGTTGTAATTGTTAAATATGGGTCAGTGACTTCCTTTAGTGTAAGCATTTCCTTTCCACTTTTATAAAAGTAGATAGCACGTTTTGTGAATGTGTAGCCATTCTCTGTTATAGTCATTCTCCTTAGGTGAACTCTACACCTATAATAAATCCGAGTGCTGGGTAGTGTTTTCTTCTGCAGACATACTGGAATCTCAGGTGTCCTGTTCAAGGTCACCCTGTTATAATGTGACAGTTAGCTTCCTGACCCAGGCTTATTCTAGCACCAATATCTTTTTTTCTTCATCATACTATGTATATCTATTTAAACAAAACAAACCAAATGATCTCAGCATTGTTGCGATTCTCAGAAGATGTCTAGAAAGTAGGTGTGAGGAGAGAGCAGGCACCTGTATAACTTTAAATCTAATTTGAGTTATTTGAGTTATTAGGAGCACTACAGGGCTTGCAGATTCAGCCCCTGAACTACCTGGAAAGGGGGTCGATGGAGGACATGCAGGCCCACTATGAATCTGACAGGTCACTTTCCTGGACGATGGGCTACTTCCCTCTTCCACGTCCTGAGCATTTGGGAACATCTTTCCAGGAATTCCGATTCCCTCTCCAGGTGTCTGGGTTCCCTTCTTCCATCACCCAGAGAGATGCGTGTGTGTGTGTAGTTGTGTGCATTGGGCCAAGGAGCACAGTGACACGGGGGTCCCATGTACACTCCCCCCAAGCCCACCCTTCCCTGTGAATAGGAACACGTGCCTGTTCTGAGAAGATGAAAATGGTGCCGGCTTGTTGTAGGGGGTGAGGAAGCCACACAAGTCACCCCTGGGCCCTGCTTTCTCTCTCGGGGCAGCTCCTGGTCTCTGAGACAAAAGTGTAGCTGTCGGCAGAAAATCGTGTTACTTTGCCCATGACAAACAACCACTACATCATCCTCAACTGAAAAAACAGTAGCTCTTACTCACACATAGGCAGAGCTTATTTTATTATTAGATTAAAATTGGGAATTGAAGAGTCATACACAGCTTCATCAATACCTAAATCTTGGATGGGTTGATCTTAGACCAAGGCAATCAAATATTTATGCAGCTGATGGAACATTGATGCCTTTCATTTATATCCCATCAATACAGCAATTATTCTTATTTTGTAACTAAGAATTATATTACACTTCTAGGTACCAGGTATTCTTTTAAATGTTTTATAAATCCTCAATGTTTCCATTCCTCTTCAATCTAAGAGAAAGAGGCTGTTGTTTTCTCAACTTTCCAGGAGCAGGAACTGAGGCACGGAGAGCTTTACCAATGTGACTAGGGACAAGCAGCTAGTCAAAGGGAAAGCTGGGATTCCACTCCAGGCAGTATGGCTCCATTAATCTGCAAATTGATCATCAAATGATGTGCCTCTCAATGTAACTAGGAAACTATGAAAAGCGGAATAATGTTCTCTACTGAAGATTTCCATATCCTAAACCCTATAATTTGTGAAAATGCTATGTTCTATGGCAAAGAAGAATTAAGGTCACAGATAAAATCATGGTTGCCAATCTGGTGACTTTGAAATGGAGAAATTAGCCTGGATTGCCAGGGTGGACTCACTGAGTCACAGAGGACCTCACAAGTGAAAAGGGGGCAGAAGGATCAGAGTGGATGGAAGCAGAGGTCAGGATGCTGTGGGGGGGGTCACGAGACCCGGAACTTGGGCAGGTGCTGAGCGCTGGAGGAAGCAGTGACCTGGTTCTCCCCTGAAGCAATAGTGCAGCCGGCCCTCCCAGCAGGTAGACTTCTAAACTCCAGAAATGTGAGACAATAGGTTCGTCTTGTGTTGAGCCACTATATTTGTGCTAATTCCTTACAACTGCAAAGGGAAACTAATACAAAACACTTGTCTCCAAAAGACATTAAAGTTAAAAATGCAGAGCCCAGAATTCAGGTTTGCCACTTGCTAGTATGTGAATCTCCAGTAATTACTTAAAACAGTTTGTGTCTTGGTTGGCCTTGCTTTAAACTGGGGAGAAGCATGCTTACTATATTATATGATTGCTAGGGATGGGTTGCCACAAGGTAAAATATTGGCATCATCTAAAACATAGCTTTATTTTATTGAGTGAAAGTTTCCCTCTGGAATTGTGTGGAAAATTAAAATAGCTAGCATATGCATAGCTTTGTGAAAATAGATAGTATATGGATAGCAGCATGTACAGAACTCTGAAATAGAATGTACACTCAAATAGAAGTTCTGACGATGACAATGATGGTGATGGTGATGATGATGAAGAATAGATATTACTGGGGGGACCTAAGAGAGTACCTGTGTTAAGTACCCAAGTCAAGTGCTTTGGAAGCAGACTTGATTTCAATTCCAACTCCACCACCCACTGTCTATGAATTAGGGAAAGTTTCTTCAAGTGTCACACCTTTTAGAACTCCCAAGGTCACAGGCTGTTAAGTTGACATGAGGAGCTGAGTTGAGTTGACATGCGTAGATGCCTGGAACATGATAGCCTTTCAGGAACTGTCCTCTGTGGGATTATCATTCATTCCTCCAAGCAGTAGTTAACTGTGGATATAACAGTAAAACCTTCAGCAACTCTCCATCCCCTTTTAACTAATGGAAGCATTTTGGAATCTTCCACTTTTGCTCAAATCCAGCGTGGCTCTATGTTATATGTTCTCAGTAGTATTGAATGTCTCGCAGTACTCAAAATCAAAATAATTTATAGTGATTCTGCAAAAAAACAGAGTCATCGAAGACTAAATCAATAGCTGGGAAATAATAGCACTAATAAAGTACAGGAATTTGAGGTTGCAATGAAAAGTGACAGCCATTGTAGGTCCGTTGCATATCTATCAATAGCTCACCTTATTAATACAGTCAGCCAATATTGATTTCCAGGAGAGCGATTAGATGCTAAAATGACAAGAGCATAACTGATTCTGCTGGGGCAGGAAAACGAGACCGAAAACCAAGGACCAATCAACTGTGGCTGCGCTTTACTGACTGCCTTTCTCATGAACTCTCTATCCTTGGTGTCAAGTTCACCTTGGGTGAGTTGCTCACAGTGGCCAAGGCAAGGGAACACAGCTTTAGGAAAATGTTAAAATTCATCCATTCTCATATTATTTATTTTTCCAATATTTTGATACTGTCTTATGTTGTCACATTTTTACACTGACAAGGTCTTCTAATGTAAGGACTCCTGATAATTATATTTAGAAAAGTCTCAAGTTGGTAAGTTTCATTCAGTGCTAATGAATCCTCTAAATGACTCATCTGCCAACTGCAACTAGAACTCTAACAGATTTTTCAGTTCTGAAATTTCAGTTATGAAACGTTCATTCCAATGATGACACTAGTACACATGTCAGCAGGAACCCGCAAAGCACCTTTGAAAGAGAAGAGGTGTCTCTGTGATCCTGCCGTTGGAAGACATGTTGATAGTTCCTGAGTCACCAAGTAAATACAGAATTTTTGCTTTGCAGTTAATATTCTCAGATTCCACCTTCTTTTCCCCAGCAATTTTCTGAGAGTATTATTTCTTCCACCTGGAATTGTGTGTCATATAGAAAATGTCCGCCATTCACTCACTCACTATGTGTTTTACTCAGAGCCTGCTATAGGGCAGGCACTAATCTAGGGGCAGGCAACAAGGACAAATCGCTGTCCTCACAGGGGTCACTTCCTAGCAGAGGAACACAAGAATATACGGGAAGAAATAACGCCCATTTGGATCAAACATGATTAGCTTTTGGGTCCTCGCTTCTCACACCGGACTTGGTTAAAGTTCTTATCCTGGTGAGGGCAGTTAAGAAAGGGGACAAAAAGAGTGATGTGACCAGGGACATCACAGGCTGCCCCTTCTCAGGAAAGGAAAGGAGCTCCTGAGTCCCTTTGTTCTCCCAGCCCAGCTCCCTCAGTCACACACAGCGTGGCCACGTCAGCCCATCCGTGGATTGCTGCCGCTGTTCTGCTAGTGTGGAGGCTGGCAGGCCTCTCCTCTGTCCTGTCCTTATTCAAGCGGGAGCCTGCAAATGCCATAAGGTGGCAACTAACGACAGCAGAGACGGGTCAGATCTGAAGACCCTAAAAGATAAACAATAACAGGTGTTGGTCAAGGTTTTGAGAAATTAGGTCTGTCAAAGGTTGCAGGTAGGAGGAGAAAATGGCACAGTGACTTTGGAAAACAGTTTCAAATTCCTTAAAATGATGGAGGTAGTTGCCATGATGACGTAGCAGTTTCAATTCTAAGTGTATATCCATACAGATAAAATGAAATCCGACCCATACACACATGTCTACACAACAGCCTGGACACACATGTTGATGGTAGCTTTTTTTTCCTGGTAGCCAAAAAGTAGAAACAACCCAATTCCATCAGCTGATGAAGAGATAGACATAAGCACTGATACACAGAGTATAGACGAACCTAGAAAACATTACGCTAAGTGAAGTCACAAAAGACCAATACTGTGTGAGTCTGCTTATATAAAAATCCCTTTCATTTTCTTATTGAACCAAAATCTACATCTCTCTTGAGAATACGTTTCTCCATCAATAGTCTTATGCAGGAGTTGTTTGTTACGTTTTTCCTTTCTCAGCCTTTTGGTCTGTCATTGCCATGTTCAGTCTGTTGCTTCCCCGCCGTTACCAATGACACCTGGACCGAATCCCCTGTGTCAAAGGCATCGCCTCCTGCCCACCCTCACTTCAAGTGCCTTACTCCTGGTGTCTTCCTTTTCCTTCAAGCTTAGTTAATTCATGACTATGGTAACTAGAAAAATATTTATATAGAATTCTAATTTAATTACAGTTTCTCCCTATACCAAGAGGTTATTTTAAAGGGCTGGCAGAAAACGAGTGACTCCCCCATCTCCCCCAAAAGGACTGAAATAGTTCAAGGAAGAGCTTCATCATGACCTTCGCACTGGCCCAATGTGGCCTCGCACAGGCCTCGTACACCGGGGGCAGTTTCAGAATATTTTCTAGGTGCCGTAGCTGATATCTGTCTAGTGTCAGGGGACTGAAAGTAAGAGTATCAGCTGCCCATGTACACCCCACAGCGCATCTTCTGCCCACCAGAGGAGAGCAATTTAAGCCATTGTCATCCTTACATAATCGAAAAGAACCCAGAGGATCCAGATATCTTATTATTTTTATTTTCTTCTCTTTAGTTCTTACTACATGTCAGGTGCTTTTTAAAACTTGAGAATATTACCTCATTCAATCCTCACAATTTAGTAGTTAGGTAAGTAATCTGATATCAGTTTTACAGATGAGTTCATCAAAATACAGATTAATCAAGTAGCTAAAGACAAATAGCAAATGAGGCTAGGCTACAACACAGCAACCTGGTTGGAGAGACCTTTGTTTTGAGTACTACACGCCGTCCTGCCTACCAAACATGGGGAGCAGGAGAACGAGAATATCCATTCTCAGCTTCACCAAGGCAGGAGTCCTCTCTGGGTAAGATGGAAGCTGCGAAGATCATCGAATGCAGTGATGAGAAAAGGTAGCCCCGAGACTCTGGGAAGGCTGATGATTTCTTATAAACATCTCTGGCGTCTGCTGGTCAGAGGTGGATTCACAGAAGTTGGAGACCAAGGCTATGCATAGATTCTGGTTCCGTGAAGTGCTTTTGGTGGTTTTCAGATGTCATTGTACTTATGGATTGATGGGGAGAAGGTCTGAGTGGGCAGACACCCAATTGCCAGCAGTCTCTTTGGTGCATAATAGGAAACCCCACTCACTCCCATCTCCCTCTCTCTGTCTCTCTCTGCAGACTCCTTGGTTCTGTGTCTCAGTCCTGAGCTGAGCTTACTTACTTACATGTAAGTCACTGGTGCAAGCACATCTTGGACCAGTTCTTAGCTCACAGTCCTGCTCACATCCACTTCCTGTGGGCAACTTCATAAACCCAGAGGAAGGAAGAAGCCCCGCACAGTCCCGGGGGCATCTTTGGGGGATGCCGCCCAGGGCTGGCTTGCAGACCAGTCACAACAGACCCCAGGTGGGTGGATAGCAGGGTCTTTCACAGGGGTCTCGACCGGCAGTCATTCAGCCATTTCAGTCAGAAGTCTGCACCATTGGTTGTGTTGGGTTCTGAGTGAAACTCCCCCTCCCCTGCCAAGGGCTGGTCACTGGTGTGCCATTGGCCAGCAACCACTTAAAGTGAGCCCTAGGTGGAACGCAATGGGACCTCTGCTCCTTGCCTTGCCCTCTACCTACATGGACTGGCCTTCAGGCTTGTGTCCCTCTCCTCGTCCTAGCTATGACCCTTTGGGCAGAGTGTCAGTTGTTCCGCCCTGGTTCTCAGTGGGCTGTGTAGTTTTTACACTTCCCCTCTGATTTGGGAGAAGGAGAAGAGAGAAAATGGGGTCATTTGAAGGGCTGAGTGTGGCGGGCTTCCTTTAGTAGCCCAAGTCACCAACATGATGTAAGGACCAAATAGCTAACTTGCTTATAGTAACGATTTTTGCTGTTTAGTCTATGTCTATTTGTTTGTGTGTTTAGTTAAGGAAATCTCCCCAGTTCTTTGAGATCAGACAAAGCCCTAACTGGGAGTTAAAACTAATTAAAGGACATCAACATTAAATTGAGAATTCCTTGGTCTCGGCACAATAAGGTTTCCCCTAGAGGTCTGTTATATTTGGGTTAATTTAATATATCATAAGAATGCCTTGTAAGTTGTCATTTATGATAACCTGGTAACATTAAAAATATTATGATACAGTCTTGAAGAAACAAATTTCTGAGCTGACAGTAAATACCAACCTTGAATTATAAAATGATTGATAAGACCACAAGTATTATTTCTTTAATTATTTATATGTAGAAGGTAAAAACATGAATTAAGATGATTTTCCTTTAAGCAGTATACTGATAAATACTTTTATAGTAAATAAATAGAAAATTCATATCCCTATATTCTAGAAATATAAGTTTTTTAAAAGTTGATTAATAATTTAAATATCCATGTCTATAGAAAATGTACAAGTTATATGCAAAATAATGTACAGGAATTGATTTAAATATTCCTTAAGTTATGCAAAATCTTATCAATCTTTTGAAGTAATGTCAACTTTATGGTGATTTACAAATACTATACCAGAGTTTATTAGATTTTACAAATGGCTTTCACAGGAGTTAAATATTGTTCATAAAAAACAATACATATTTTCTCTCGTAATAAATGCAAAATTGAGTCTAGGCTTAAAGAATAAAACCTCCTAAGAGAATTTAAATTAGGGTTCCAAATGTGTTCTTCATCCTCTCATCCTCGGTATTATAATTTTTAACTTAAATCCTAAACCTGAAATCGTGTAGCTGGTTTTTAGAATATTTAATATTACTTGGTAGACTAATTACTTGGTAAAATGACTGACAGCATTCCTGGGAGACAAATCCAACCACACAGGGTTGACTGGCGAGGAGCATAGTCACTCCGCTGGTAATGCTGTATAAATTGCCACAAGGAAGGCAGCAACGGAAAGATTAATTTCATTGTTGTGACTACCCATGCGAGCACATTAAGAGTAAGTTAGGGACCTATTTACTGTGGTTTTGATACCTGACAAAGCCCATAAATATAGTCTAGAGTTAAAGCAACCAGTTCCATCAACTAAATAAAAAGGAAAGAATATAAAAAGTTAAATTGTTCTTTGAATGACATGGCCCTTGTTTACTTCCAGTTTACCTTCTATTAAGTCCAAATGGACAAACCTTTGTATAGACTCATGTGTTAGTGCTTCAATACTGTACCTATTGAGTGTGATACTCTATGGGGTGGTTCCACCATATATTGCAAGAAGTATCCACTTGTGTTTGGAAAAGGAATGTATTATATTACCCAAGATCGCCTCAAAATGCTTGGGAGCATGGAATTCATATAACCTATGACAGGAGCTAAATGTTTACCAACAAGAAAGTTATTTTTCCTACACCTCAAACATGGTAAAACTATTTCCAGATTGCTAATTAATTTATAGAAATCATGAAATAACCCCAAACTTGTAGATTAACTTGCGTTACTATGTGATAAAGCATCTATCTAACATTATGAGTTACCATCAAAAATGAGCAAACTCTGTGGCCAGTGCCAGTCACCACTTCTTCTGTGATAACCTTTCTAATTCTTGGTCTTTCCTGATTCAGACCAAAGAAGAAGGAAAGGTAGGTCGAGGAAATTCTTGCTTCGGTAGAGGTCCAGCATCATCATTTCACTGCCAGGACTCCTCTGAGGAGGAGGTCCAGCCTGGGTGATGAAGAGGGACTACTGTAGACCTGAGCACCCCAGAGTAGTTCAGCCCATCTTCTGCACGAAGTATTTCACAGGCTTTGTGCCAGAAAGGTTAGACCCCTCAAGGCAGTGGGGACCACAGGTAACCCAGCCCAGCCTGGCTGGCAACATGGACCCAGGGGCGAGGCCAGGATTAAGTCAAATCTCAGCCTGGAGGAGGATAGAAAATGTTACTTTTTCAGATCAACATTATGTTTGGTTCACTGTAAAACTTTAGTAGAAACCGTGTAATGAGATACTAGAAATAGTTTTAAACAGCTTGTATAAGTAAATCTATACTTTCTCCCACTCTGTACCCACAAATATGAAGCATCGGCATTTGTTGAGCTCTTAGAATGAAAAGTCGCCGGGTTCAAGAATGGCAGAAACATAACATCTGAATTTACAGGATCAAGAAAGGTATGAAACCTGAAATAGCAAGAACAACGATTAGGCACTTCAAGACTATGCAAACTATTGCTATTTGGCCTGAGCCCACCTCAAAAATGGTGAGCAATTAGGACACTTTAATTAAAATTTTAATTACTATATTTTGGTGTATCTAGCATTTGCCTGCATGAAACAAAAATATAACTATGAGCTATTTTTCAAAAATGCTCTTGATGGCAACTCTGAGAACTTCTGCTGCACAGGTGGGAGAGAAGTTTCTCAGACAAAACAAAATGACATAAACAAAAAATAAAATAGGCCTATCCAGACAGCTGAGAACTAAAATGAATGATCGGTCTGCATTGTTGTTTAGTATAATTTAAGATAAAGTTCTTGATTTGGTTTATGTCATTCTTGGATAGTCTATCATTTTGGACAAATGTGTAATGTGAAATACTTTTAGTACCTACAAAATCCTCTGTATTTTCATTTATTCATCTCTTACCCCCATTCCTGACCCCTTGGTAACCACTGATCTTTTTGCTGCCCTGATATTTTTGCCTTCCCCCACGTCATTAATTGGGATCATACAGTAAGTATGTGGCCTTCTCAGATTGCCCTCTATGACTTAGTTACATGCATTTAAGGTTCCCCCAGGTCTTTCCATGGCTGAATAGGTCTTTTCTATTTAGCCCTGAATAATATTCCACTGTGCAAATGTGCCAGCATTTATTTATTTGTTCACTAATGAAGGACTGAAGGGTGTCTTGGTTGCTTCCAAGTTTTGATAGTTATGATTAAAGCTCCTGGAAACACCTGTGTGCGGTGTTTGCATGAGCATAAGTTTTGGGATCCTTTGAATGCGTGCCCAGGATCAGGAGTGCTAGGCTGAATGGTTAGTTTTGTAAGAAATCGAGGACACACTGTACCATTTTGCATTCCTACCAGCAATGAATGTGAGATTCTGTGGCTTAGCATCCTTAGTACTGGATGTGGTCAGTGTTCCAGACCTGGGCTGTTCTAACAGGTGTGCAGTGGTCCTCACTGTTGATTTCATTTGCATTTCCCTGATGGCAGGTGACGTGGAGCATCATTTCATATGCTTATTTGCCATCTGTACAGCTTCTTTGTGGAGGTCTTTGTTAAGGTCTTTGTCCTGTTTTTTAATCAAATGTTTTGTCTTCCTATCAGTGAGTTTTAAGAGTTCATTGTATATTTTGAAAAAATAGTCCTTTGCAAATATTTTCTCCCATTGTTTGGCTTGTATTTCACTGAGTTGACAGTATCTCTTGCAATGCAAAACTTTATTTTAGTGATAGCCAGCTTTTCAATTATTTCTTTTGTGAATCATGCCTTTGTCTCTAAAAGTCATCATCAAGCCCAATGCTATTTATTTTCAAACAGCCAGCCTTTAGTTCTACTCATCAAATCTATTTTTAATTTTAATATACTGTTTTGTTGTAGTTGTTAATTATCTCCTATTATTAGTTTAACAATATTTTGATTTTTCTAATGTTTAAATTAAACTTTTGATTTCTTTTAAATATTTTCTGTGATAAAATTATTTTCTAAGTTATAAAATAGCTGAAACCACATTTTATAGGCATTACACAATGTGTTCTTATTTGTCCTCTAGTTTCCAATCTTTTTATGTTTTATCTTTAAATCAAAAATGGTTAAGAAAAATCTAGTTGTTGCTGTTATTGTTAATTTTTTATTTTAGTTCACAGTGGTTACAGAATGTGGCTTTCAAGAACTCCATTTTTTTGGAAGTTTCACTGTGGCTAAGCACACTTTGTACATAAACTAATTTTATGCTCACATTTGACCTGATAATTCAACTTACAGGGGAGCGATTTTTTTCTGAGAAATTAAAATATTTGCACACAAGTAAGTTTATCAGCCCATTACTTGTCAAAGAGAAAAAGTGCAGCGAATCAGATTGTCATCAAATTTGTAAGACAGGCAATGTTTGTGCAGCTATTAAAAAAGAAGGTGCTTGAGGGTCCGGGATCTGCGGGTCCCCGGAGGCTGGGCAAAACACTGATGGAAAAATACGTAACATATTCTGTGATATTGATAAGATGGTTCAGACTGCATAAAAAACTGATCAGAATACATCAAAAGGCTAATTACAATTGTTTTGTGTGATATGTTAGGGTTTGTAAGTCTTACCACGCATTTGGTTATGGGGAAACATCTCGGCCAATAGACATTTAGTGAATCATATCATGAAGAGCCCAGGCTCTGAGATGCGAAAATCAAGACACCAACCTGACGGTCCAGTCAGGATCCGCCCCCAGCCTTGGACGTCACATTCAACCCCCCAATTTTAAAGAATTTGAGGGCAACCCCAGCCAACACCATTAGAACTCAATTCTATTCAGAACAAGGGCACTCCGAATAGCAATAAATGGCATCCAGTGTGGTCATATAAAAACACGCTTCAATCTGAGGTGCCTTTTATCCAAAGGACAGGAGTAAGTGGCTGGGGAAGGGGATGCTCTGTGGCATTCTCCGTGGAGGTTTAGCTCAGAGCTGGAGCTGTGGTTTTTAAAGCACCTTTGTTGGAAAAGGCTTGGAGGCAAAGAGCAAATGCCAGAATTTCACGCAAAAATTAGTGTGGGCTTTAAAAAATATATTTTACTTGTTTATTTTTAGAGAGAGGGGAAGAGAAGGAGAAAGAGTGGGAGAGAAACATCAATGTGTGGTTACCTTTCACGTGTCCCCCACTGGGGACCTGGCCTGCAACCCAGGCATGTGCCCTGACTGGGAATCAAACCGGCAACCCTTTGCTTCACAGGCCCACGCTCAATCCACTGAGCTACACCCGCCAGGGCTAGTGTGGGCTTTTTGAGATGTGCAAACAGCAGAGGAGTTTGTACCTGATCCCCACGTTTCCCAGAATCTCATGTCTCTGTCCTTCGGGATAAAACTGGGGACCTTTCAGGGAGCTTCCAGAGTAAAAGGAAATCTCTTCAAAGACATTACATTGAAGTTAAAATTAATCAAAAGGGAGGGAGGGATGGCCAGAAAAACATATTTGAAATGTCTCAAGTATACCAAAGACTATTTTTCAAATCTGAAATAACCTATTGTTCAGGTAGTTTCCTATTATATAACTTTCTTGGTATTTGTCCCTACATATATAAAAGTGCATATTATATCTATGTATTAGGCTTAACATTATACCATTGAGTTTTACAGGTCAAAAAAAGGGGTCAGATGTCAGCCATCTTACATGGTTAATGTAAAAAACCTGAGAGAGGCTGTATCCTCTAACAGGCTGATCCTGTGTCTGCAGGGCGGCATCTGAGGAAAGGAGCTTCCATTTGGAAACGCCCTAGAAATTGACCAAAACCTGGTGTTTTAGGTAAATAGTCACAGTCAACACTGATGCTACCCCCAACACAGAACCATGTCTCACCTGTGCAGATGGGCACTGAGCCCACAAGGAGGACAGCTGTGACCCAGTCCCCAGCTGAAGCATGGCAGAGTCTGGGCCTGGGGGGAGGTGGAGGCTCTGCCCCTGTACAGCTTTATTTCATCCCAGAGCCTGATTGCATTCAGAGAGGGTCTCCTGCTTCTCCATCAACAATGTTTAAACTCTTCATAGCTCAAGAGTTGGGGTTCCTCTCCTAGAATCGAACATTCTGCTGAGTAGTCCCAGAACACCTGGGTGTCCAGGCTCAGAGCGGACATGTACTCAGCTCCATGCTGTCCAGGGCCACCCCGGCAGCTTGGCATGCACACCCTGTCCCTGTCGGTACCTTTGTCCCTGTGATTTGCATTGATTGTAGAGAATGCCCAGCACCTACGAGGCACCACAGCAGGAGTGAGGGTGGGATTCAGGAGGTGGTGGTGGCGAAATCAAACAAGTACATTGCGTGCTTGCTGCATCCAAAATACTTATCATCTCTCTGGGGAGGGGAAAACTCCTCTCCTTGTATTAAAACTCCTCATAGTAAAATTAAAAATAGCAACACCAGAAGTAATGCCAGAGAGAAGAATAAGACTGCCATTGCAAAGCTAGAGAAGTATGTGCACTCAGGGGATGATGGAAAAAAAAACTATTCTGGACCACAGGGACAAGAATGGCTCCCACAGGAAGAAAGTTGGCCTGGCGTGGGGTTTCTAGATGAAGAAAATATCATGAAAAGAAGCAGAGGAAAGAGAAAGACAAAGGATCTGTTCCAAGCTTAGTGATTACAGACTTTTAGCTAGAGCACAGCACTCACAAGAGCAAAAAGTAGACGATCCCTTTGCAAAGAAATCAGGGTGAACCCAACCAACTTACTGCTTCCTGCAGGGACCAGTTCTTGAACTCCCAGGTTAAGAAGACACTCACCAGGAGACACCTGGAGGGCTCTTAGGAATTTGCCCAAAGTATTTGTCTCCCCAGGAAACTCACTTCTCCCCAAATCTGCTGAGGCACGTAAGCTCCTTCTGGGTACAGAAAAGAACGCCACAGCACCGGCCTCTGCTGGGGACTGAGCCACCCCAAGGTGACATGCAGAGGCCAGCAGGCCTTCAGTTGGCATGGTAGTATTCTTCTTCCCGATTAGAAGAGGGACTAGAAAGAGTTAGGGGGATAAGTGCGTAGGGAAGAGTTCTCTTATACTGAATGGGCACTTGGACTCCGGGGCTCCCCTTAGGACCTGTGTTAGCAATAGATTAAAGCCAACCAATCTCCCTCCAGAGAGCTCAACCTGAAAACCCAAAGTCACACATTATAACAAAAAGGGGGCACATAGATGAGTCTAGTCTGACATTTTATACTCCCCCCCCAAGTTAACCCGCCTTTTGCATTCGTCCCATGAATATAAAGGGAAACAAAATTTTGTGGTTTTCTTCTCCTGCATTAAAATCCCCTGCTATTTATTTAATTAAAGATTTGGCTTGGTATTAGCAAGGTTTTATTGATTTTCAGCCATCTTCCTTGGACGGTTATTGAAAGTGGAGGGCTGAGTCATTTGGGCGCGGCCCCACCTCAAGGTTGGCCTTGGACTCCTCTTGAATCTTTCTGCAGGAGTGACTCTCAGCCTTGGCTTCACCTCCAAGTCCGCAGAGCTTTTCAACGCCCCCAGGCCCAGGCCTGGCCCCAGGTTAGGGTTCTGGGAGAGGGGTTGGTTGGGAGGCACAGCTGTTGAGAGCTCTCCACACCCATGTGCAGCCCAGACCGAGAAGCATCTCCAAACCAAACCGGTGTCTCCGAACCTCTCCTGCTCTGGGGCAGCTCCTCACACCTGAGTACAGTCTGCATTGTCCCTGGGCACCAGGGACACTGGTGACATGTTGGAGGGTGTTTATGTAAATCATGAACTAACTGCCATCCATTTGTTGTGAGACTGCATAAAAATAACCCCGAACTGAACCCGACAGACTCCTTCTCAGCAATAATCTATTAAAATGCATTGAGCCCTGGCTTGCTGGCTCAGCTCAGTGGGAGGATTGTCCCATGCACCAAAAGTTTGTGGGTTCGATCACCGGTAACGGCACATTCCTGGGTTGCGGGTTGGATCTTCCGCTGGGATGCAGTGGAAGTCACCCGATAGATGTTTCTCTCTCGTGTGGGTGTTTCTCTCCCTCTAAAATCTAATGGACGTATCCTCAGGTGAGAAAAGAAACACACTGACATCGAACCATTGATGTAAACCCTCGAGTTACGATTGAACCATATCATAGTCTGTTTCTAAAAGTTAATGGAAATGTACCAAATCTGTAATTAATAAGAGAAAAATGATGCTAGTGTGATCTCTGGGATGTGAAGTTAATCATCTATTTGATAAGTAATTAGGACATGCTTAGATTAGGTGGGGCATCAATTGTCTTTGTAACATGTAATTAATACCCCAGTGTTTTGTCATTTTTTAAATCATTTTCTCCCTGTTGAACAAGTAAAGTTTTTTCTTTTAAATTTATTTTGGACAGAGGGGAAGGGAGGGAGAAAGAGAGAAAGAGAGAGAAACACCAATGTGTGGTTGCCTCTCGTGTGCCCCCTACTGGGGACCTGGCCCGCAATCCAGGCATGTGCCCTGACTGGGAATGGACCCAGCAACCCTCTGGTTCACAGGCCAGCGCTCAATCCACTGAGCCACACCAGCCAGGGCAAGCAAGTAAAGTTTTCTTTCTGACCAATGAGTGCTTCTAGAAGCCAGTGTGGGACGTGGAGAGAAAGGAGAGAGCATAGGTACCAGCTGCAGTTCCTTAGGTCTGGGGCGGATACTGAGAATTCGTGTGTGAACAAGAACCCAGTGATGTCCCTATGGCTGGTCCGGGGCTCAGAACCTGGGAGCCACAGTATTTCATTCTAACACATAAACACACACATCCCGGGGGCCTTGTGAAACACAGGCTGCTTGTTTGCCCAAGTATGTTCCATGCATGTCAGGAGGTACTTCCTCCTGTCGAATCCTGAGGGTCACTGCGGCAACCCCTGCAGAAGGTCCCCTGAATGAGGTGATATTAAGGACCAGGCCAAGGATGGGGACCGTTACCCCATTTCCACCCATACCTCATTGCTCAGAGAGTATCGAAACACTCTGGACACCAGATGCTCTCAGAAACCAAAGGGGTCAGGAAGGAAGGGCCCTACCAAAGAGGGGCGCTCCACCTACAGACATTGTCCCGGAAGCTAAATTACATTGTGAGCATGGGGTCTTTAAGTCAAGCGCTTATCTAAGGAAATGCCATACATCAAATAAGATGTCTTTGGCCAGCGATTTCTATTTGTGCTCCTATGTGGGGCACAAGGGCAAGTTTGGACACGGGTTTCTGGAGTTCAAGTTCCAACCGAACGGGAAGCTTAGATATGCCAACAACAGCAACTGTAAAAATGATGTCATGATCAGAAAAGAGGCGCACGTACACAAGAGTGTGATGGGAGGACCGAAGAAGATCACTGATGACAGAGAAATTACAAAAGATGATGCTCTGTGGCCTCCTCCTGACAGGGGTGGCCAGCGGGAGCTTGAAATTGTAACTGGAGATGAACACATTTCTTTTACTACATCAAAAACAGGTTCTCTCATTGATGTAAATCAGCCAAAGGATCCCGAAGGCCTTCGAGTGTTTTACTACTTGGTACGGGACCTGAAATGTTGAGTTTTCAGTCTTACTGGATTACATTTCAAGATTAAACCAATATGAATGATATGTTTCTTGAAGCTGCTTTATATTTAATTAAGAAATTGGTAAAGCGGGGTTATTTCTCATTTACATTATCGGGATTTTTATGTATGTGAGGCAGGCTCCTTTTTGTATGCAAATTGAAAATAAGAAAATGTATAAACAGGTTTGATGGTTATCTTCACTTTTGCCCAAGTGGGTTGAACAGTGCCCACACACATTAAATTCTGTACATAAAAGACACCTTTTTTAAAAAACTTTTTTATTGATTATGCCATTACATTTGTTCTATTCCCCCCCTCCATTCCCCTCCACCCTGCATACCCCTCCCCCACCATTTCCCCCTTTAGTTCATGAACACGTGTCTCAAATTCTTTAGATTCTGTATTTCCCCTACTATTCTTACCCTCCCCCCTATCTATTTTCTATCTACTGTCTATGCTACTTATTTTCTGTACCCTTTTGTTAAAATTTTGCTCCAATAAAACTTAGAGCCCCCCAAAAATCTTCAGAACTAAACTACCTTGAGGACAGATAACATTTTGAATTTTGAGAAACTGCTTACTTGGAATTGGTTTTCATGGATTTCCAAACATCAGCCCAGTTTAAATTCCATGACCATAAGGTATGGTTTCCAATCATTTTATTTGTAAACAATTAAGAGTGTGCGTGCTGGCGACAGCTTCTAATCTACTGATTACAATTACTCACTGCCTTGGAACATTATTCGACAAAGCTGTGTCTCAGTATTGTTATCTGAAGAATGGGCATTGCAGGTTGAACTGTGTTCCCTCAAAATTCACAGGTTGAAGTCCTAATCCCAGTACCTCCAACTGTGCTGCATCTGGGGGAAGGGCCTATACGAGGTAATTAAGGTTAAGTGGGTGAAGGTGTGCGGCCCCGAGTCGCCATGACTGGTGTCCTCGGAGAGAGAGGGAGCAGGCCAGAGAGAGGACAAATTCAGCTCACTAGGAGGCTAGAGGCCGGGAAGCCGACATTCAGGTAAGAGGGGATTTTGCAGTCCTGAGCCCCGAATCTACGGGGCGGGCCAGGAGACCGGAAACTCGGACAGGGCTTCTAGGCGTAGGCTGCAGGCAAAACTGCTTCCTCGTCTTCGGAAAACCTCTCTCTTTGCCGTAGAGGTCTCCCGCGGATTAAAAAAGGCCCACGTAACCGCGGTACCCGACTCCCTAAAAACGCATGGACTGTGTCAGTCCCACCCGCAGGAACCTTCCCTGCAGCGTCTGAGCTGATTTGGGCCAAACCACTGGGCCCTGTGGCCCAGCCAAGGAGACGGCAAGTCAGCCATTGCTCAGGGGGCCTGGGACACACATCCATCATGGACCCGCCACTCATTTACACAAAAATAAATTCCAGGCACAGTGAACAGGTGCCACTTTTCTATCCTGTGTCTCCAAGGTTTTAGATTACAGCATAAGAGCGTTTGACCTGGTTTTAAAATCAGTCACTCCCTGGGCATCCAGACTCCTTTCACATAAGTACAGAGGTCCCCGTCCTGTCTAAATCGTAAGAACGTCTAATGTACGGTGGCAGGGCGTGCAACACATTCTTGGTCTCATTCTTGGGCTCATGCACCTGTTCTCCTGGGCTGCTGTGTGCTGCTCCTACCGCAGCCCATGATACTCAGCTCCGAGTGACAAGACCACGTAGCACGTTACTGAGTGACACCAAAGGAGACCGGAGGCAGACTCATTGCTCCAGCCACTGGCAGAAACGCTTTAAAAGGAGCGTGGGAGAGGGCCGACTGACCCCACTGGGATAAAAGGGCCGTGTGCTAGAGAAAGTCGCCGGTTTACTGAGTTAATGGAGGAGGCTGCGCTATGAGGCGCAGAATCAGAGCCATTATTTTGGGCCACAGTTTGGTGAGTTCTGGCCATCGCCTTGGGCCTTTCTATTTTGAGATTATCATTAAAAACACAGGGGATAGTTTGGAAGGTTAATTTTATTCTTTTATGAAGGCTTAAATAAAAACTAATCAAACTTTTTACTGCATTTGAATTACATACTTATAGTTGTCTTATTACCTACTATAAGAAAAATGTTTACTCTGGAGTCCTGTTTTCTATGTCAGTGATTTTTGGTGGCAAATAAATAATTAATATGATTGCCTTGGATAAATTGTGTTTCCTGTTTTTTAGATAAGAGACACATGGGTTTGACTTATATTTTTAATCATAAAGAAATAGCCCTGAGGTCCTTATTGTACATACCTTCACTTTCTTCAATGAAATTTAAAAATAGAAGAACAATTTATGAGGATTTATTTCTTCTAATTATGAGTTAAACCTTGCTATCTGTTTAATAATTCACTTCTGTTGTTTGTTATTTTTGAAAATTTTACATTAATAAAAAGTGTTCCTTTAATACAATGATCCAAAAGTTCTGCAAACATCAATCATGATTTCCATGGTTACCTCATGATATTGTCCTTCTAAAATATAATTTACCAGGATCACCACATCAAAAATACAAATATTTATTGTAATGGCCTAAGTCAGATGCTACAACTCAGTCATTAAAAAAAATAGATTGGTGGGTAGTAATGTTGATAGTGCTTTTGATGAAACAAATGCAATATGTACAGAACATGTAAATAGTAGACACTATATAATAATAATAATAATAATAATGATGATGATGATGAGGGCAAGTAGCTTCCTTCTATTTACAGTGATATACAGGCCGCAACTAAAGAATGCGATAACTACAAATTATTACTTCATGTCTCTGTGACTATTTAAAGGCCTGCTTTTGTATACAAAATAGTAACAAATTATACATGTGGTACATTTTATCTGGTATGGGTGCTACACATTTTCCTGGCTGACAAGTGGCGGTGGTACCTCCACGTGGTCACCACCCTTTGCAACATAAGAAGCAAAGGGGTAGAAACCCCTCCCGGTCGAACAGGGTGGGGGACGGATCCAAGGAGCTCTGAACAAGCAGAGCAGTCGCGGCCACTGGCTGCCGCTGGCTCTCCATCTTCCTCCTGCACAGTGTGCGGAGGACTTGCCCAGTTTCGGCCCAAATAGTGCCCCGTGCCAGGAAGCCCCCAAGACCCAGGCCAATCCGACACCTGGTCCCCTGATAGCAAGGTGACAGGCTGAAGTGAGCATGTGTCTGTGTGTCCTCAGGACACTGTCCCTGACGAGGGAGCCAACACTCAGCACAGCATGGCTGCCACAAGAAACCCAGAGGCCTTCGCCACTGCCATGAAAACTTGCTCTAGGTCTCAACCCTTCAAAAGCCCACATTCCCTCAAAGAACATATAGGAATAATGAACAGGAAACAACTATGAAAATAAATGACAGGTTCATTCAGGGTTTTCATGGGCATTTTAAAAAATAATCTTAACTAAGACTTTTGTTAGGAATATCGGGCACTAAACTGTTAATATGGACATCTGTTTGGCATTCAGACGGTAACAAAGCACATAAAATTTTAATCGGCAGTTTCTTCAGTATTTAAAGAAGACTATTGCTATCAACATATTTTTCATAACGAAACTCATGCACTACTGTCGGTTGTATTTATTACACAGAGGATCATTTTAATGTAAAAATGCAGGTGACTTCATTCTATCAACCCCAGTGGTACTTAGAGCTAGGATGTTATTACTTGCTCCCAGGGCCAAGCAAAACTGTAAACCTGCTGGGTTCTAACCCGCGGCTGTGTGGTTGAGCCGGGCACGTCTGCACTGTAAATGACAATATAAAGTAATCAAATATGTATAGAAACGGTAGTCATGGAAGCAGTATCCCCGGTTCATAAAATTTCATAAGAAATAAAGGAAATAATTTATAAACATCAACACTCTGGGCTTATGAATTGCTTTTCCCAAAATAGAATGCTGTTCTAATAACGTAAGAAATGGTCTGTCGGTCAGCACTGCCTACCTTTTCTTCACATCTCCTTTATTCATAGTCCATTTCCAGAACGACGGTACCAGCCACGCCGCTGGTCTCCATCCTCATCCTGGGGCCACCCAGTGCTGGTGTGTTGGTATTAGGTTTCTAAATTGTTACAAGGCATAGCTCTCTCTGGTGACACTTTGTGACATGCAGAAACATCGTTTGCAAAGTCACAGATTTAAAGGGTGGGAAATTCTTCTTCTAGCTAGAACAAAACAGTGAAACAGCCAAAACGAAAAAGAAAAGAAATTGTACAGATGTGAGTGTATATGGATGGTGATAAACTTGAGAACAGATAGGCTGAGTTTCTCCTAATGTCCTGCTAGCCTTTATAGAATTCTATTATGAACTCTTTCATAAGAAAAATGAATTATTTTAACCATTGTCTATATTGTGAATATTAAAACAATACCCACTTTTCTCAGATTTCTTGGAAAGCACAGTACAGACTCTGCCATTTCTGGAGGGGCTTATTTAAAACTGGATTGGCCAGAATGCCATTTAATTTTTTCTGTAAAATAAATGAAGCATTTTTCATTTTCATGACTAGCTTTATCGATTTGGATATTTTGAGTATGTCAGCTATATTCAGCTATTGTCTTCTAGTGGGTAGAGGACAGAGGTGCTGCTACAAATCTTCCAATGCATAGGACAGCCCCACAGCAAAGAATTATTTGGCCAAAATGTCAAATAACACCAAGAAACTTCACGAGACACTTCTGACACATTCAATCAGTCACAGAACCTTCTCCATACACTGCACAAATCTTTTTGTGTGTTTCAGTTCATTGTTGCTTTTTTGAAATAATAAAGCATAATATGCCAAAAACACGTTTTTTCTTCTATCTTCACTATTAAAATGGCTACACAAAAATTCACCACTTTTGATGTTTTTTTTTAAATGCATGCTGATATGACAGCTGACACAATACAACCTATCAAAACTCTTTTGAATGAAGTCAAAGACAACTAAGCACAACTAGAGCCAGCGTAAGGAAAACGCTAAACAAACTTTCTGGCCAACCCAGTATAACATATCCTCCTACATTATAAAAATAAACAGGAATAGAAGAATGTGGTATATTTCTTCATGCTATAGACTGCCTCCAATAACCCTTTATACAGTTCAGATTTGCCATGTGTTATATTTTTGGAGGAAATCTGTATGGTTTCGGCTTTGTGAAACATTCTCTTTTGTATACAAGAGGTTTAGAGTCAGTTTGTTCTTAGCTTGGATCACCGTTCAGTCACATATCGAACAGGAGAGACTGGCCAAGTTATCGAAGCTTCCTGAGCACATGTTTCTTTATTTATAGAATACACATAATACTAGCAAGCTAATCGGGTTGCTGAAATACAAACATGAGCTGAGGACATATAAAAAGTACAGCATCATGAATGGAACATAGGTAGCATCTAATAATTGGTGATGCTGCATTATTAATGTTTTATTATTTTATCAGATTATTTTCATCCTAATGGAAACACATGAGAAAAGACATTTACTAAAATTTTAACAAAGCTATGTGTAGAGATTATAGGGGACTATATATATATATATATATTTCTTTTAGGAATTTATATTTATGAATTTTCTATGAAAATGTACAATTTATAATCAGAATATATTTTTTAATTGTTCAGGATTCACACTTTGTAGTGTATGTTGTGGCCTCTTTAAAATATACAGTCATGAATTTTACATTGCAAGATTTTAATGACATAGTGGCTTGAAGGATTACTTCTAAGGACAAGAGACCGGCTGGGAGGTCAAATCTACAAAAGAGAAAGTCTGAAACTGAGAAGAAGAATCATGAATGAATGAGCTGAGGACTGAGTTTTCACTGAAGCAGTAAGAAAACTCCCAGAGAAACTTATGTTAGAAATGGGTGAAGAGAAGAGTTACAGATCCATTGAGATGTCTGTGAGAGTGATCGTTGAGACAGAAAAGAGGTGCAGAGAGCTTTTCAACTAAGAGATGGACAATTCATTCACTTAGATTTGCTTAATCTAAGAAAATAGAGAAATGAGATCTACTAAGGAGTGGAAGAGGTATGGGATTGTTCATTTTAGGGTTTCAAGGTTTAGAACAGTAATTTTAAAAATTACATACATAGCTTATCAACTATGTGAATTTCTAAAAATTATTATTTTAATTTTATTTTTTAATTACAATTGGCATTGAGTATTATTTTATATTAGTTTCAGGTGAACAGCATAGTGGTTAGACAATTGCATGACTTACAAAGTGATCCCTCACCCCCAGTGATTACAGTACCTACCTGATACTATGTATAGTTATTATAATATTATTGACCATATTGATGTGCTGTCCTTTATATCCTTGTGATTATTTCGTAACACCAGTCTGTACTTCTTCATCTCTTCACCTTTTGTGTCCAGCCTCCCACCCCACCTCTGGCAAACAGTAGTTTGTTCTCTGCATCTATGAATCCATTTCTATTTTGTTTGTAAGTTTATTTTGTTCATTAGATTCTATATATATGTGAAATGTGTAGTATTTTATTTCTCTGTCTAACTTATTTCACTTAGCGCAATATATTCTGGCTCCATCCACGTTGTTGCAGATGTTAAGATTTTATTCTGTTTATGTCTGAGAAACATTCCATTGTGTGAGTGTGGTACCACTTCTTCATCCTCTCATCTATTGACAGACATGGCTGCTTTCATGTCTTGCCATGGTAAATAACACTGCAATGCCCAAAGGAGTGCATGTGTCTTTTCAAACTACTATTTGGGGTTTCCTTGGATATACAGCAAGAGGTGAAATTGCTGGGTCATAAGGTGGTTCTATCTTTGGTTTTTTGAGGAACTTCCATGCTGTTTTCTATGGCGGCTGCAGGAATCTGCATTCCCACCAGCAGTACATGAGGTTTCCTTTTCTTCACATCCTCACCAACACTCGTTGTTTGTTGATTTATTATTGATAATAGCCATTCTGACAGGTGTGAGGTGACATCTCACTGTGGTTTTAATTTGCATTTCTCTGATGATTAGTGACATTGAGCATCATTTCCTATGTCTATTAGCCATCTGTCCTCTTTGGGGAAGTATCTGTGCAGTTCCTCTGCCCATCTGTAATTGGATCAGCTGTGTGTGGGTGGGGTTTTCTTGTTATGTTTTGTTTTGGTGTTGAGTTGTTTGAGTTCTTAACATCAAAAATTCTAGAAATTTTGCATGTTAACCCCTTATTGGATGTATCATTGGTAAATATTTTCTTTTATTCAGTAGGTTGCCTATTCACTTTGTTGATGGTTCCCTTTGCTGTGTATAAGCTTTTGAGTTTGATGTACTGACTATGTAAATTTATTCAAAGTTTTTAAAATTCTCAGAAATGTATCTGTCAATTGAGGAAAAAAGGATATCATGTGATTCCTATGAGCTATTGTAAAGATGAAGTCAGCTCCATATTTTATGTGTATTTGCAAGAACTCCAAAAGTTGGAGTTCACCGGCCAATGGTTGGTTGTGACTCTTCTTGGATTCAATAATGAACAACACAGGACTTCCTGCCTCCTTGCACAACCGAAACAAGGACAACAACAAATTTAAAAACAAAAAGTAACCAGAACTGCCAGAAAATTGAACTGTATGGAAGTCCGACAACCAAGGAGTAAAAGAAGAAACATCCAGACCAGTAGGAGAGGCAGAAATGGGCAGCCAGGGCAGAGAGGACTTGTAGCAAGGGGGCAGCTGGAGGATGGGGGGCAAGGCAGTGGTTGTCAGAGCCAGTGGTCCCCCAATCACATGTGGATAAACCAGGAAAAACAACTGGGGAGTGAGACAGACTATGCAACCCAGGGTCCTAGTGTGTGTGGGGGGGGAAATACCCCAAAACCTCTGACTGAAAACACCTGTGGGTATGGAGGCAGTGAGAGAAACTTCCAGCCTCACAGGAGAGTTCCTTGAAGAAAACCAAAGGGTCCTAGAATGTACAAAAACCCACACACCCAGGAACCAGCACCAGAAGGGCCCAAATTGATTGCGGATAGCAAAGGAAGTGACTAAAAGCTGGTAGAGAGGCAAGCAAGCAGCACTGTTCCCACTCAGACCCATCCCCCACATATAGCGCCACAACACAACAACATGGGTTGCCCCACCCTGGTGAATACCTAAGGCTCTACCCCTTACTACACAACAGAAAAAGAGACATGGCCCAAATGAAATAACAGATCAAAGATCCCGAAAAAAATGCAACTGAGAAATGAAGAGATAGGCAACCTATCAGATGCACAGTTCAAAACACTGATAATCAGGATGCTCACAGAAATGGATGGGTATGGATGCAAAACAGAGGAAAAGGTCAAGGTTATAAAAGGTAAAATAAAGGAAAAACTACAGGGAACCAACAGTGAAGGGAAAGAAACTGGGACTCAAATCAAAGATTTGGACCAGAAGGAAGAAACAAGAATTCAAAAAAATGAGGAGAGGCTTCGGAACCTCTGGGATAACTTTAAACATTTCAACATCTGAATCATAGGAGTGCTAGCAGGAGAAGAGAAAAAGCAAGAAATTGAACATTTATTTGAAAACAAAGTGAATGAGAGTTTCCCCAATCTGGCAAAGGAAATAGACTTCTAGGAAGCCCAGGAAGCTCAGAGTCCCCAAAAATTTGGACCCAAGTAAGCACACACCAGGCATACCATAATTACATTACCTAACATGAAAGATAAGAAGAGAATCTTAAAAGCAGCAAGGGAAAAGGAGACAGTTGCCAACAAAGGGGTTTCCTTAAGACTCTCAGCTGATTTCTCAAAAGAAACCTTGAAGGCAAGAAGGGGCTGAAAACAAGCATTTGAAGACAAGAAAGGCAAGGACCTGCATCCAAGATTATTCTATCCAGCAAAGCTATCATTTAGAATGGAAGAGCAGATAAAGTACTTCCAGAAAAGGTCAACTTAAAGGAGTTCATCATAACCAAGCCCTTATTATATGAAATGTTAAAGGGACTTATCTATGAAAAAGAAGATCAAAAATACAAGCAATAAAATGACAGTAAACTCAACTATCAACCACCTAACCTGAAAAAACAAAAACAAAAACGAACTAAGCAAACAACTACAACAGGAACAGATTCACAGAAATAGAGATCACATGGAGGGTTATCAGTGGGGAAGAGGGAGAGGAGAAAATGAGGGAAAAGGTACAAAGAATAAGAAGCATAAATGGTAGGTACAAAATAGACAGGGGGAGGTAAAGAATAGTATGGGGAAAGGAAAAACCAAAGAACAATGTACGACCCATGGACATGAACTAAGGTTGGGGAATGATGGTGGGAGGTGGGGTACAGGGTGGAGGGGAATAAAGAGAAGAAAAAAAGGGACAACTGTAATAGCATATCAATAAAATATATTTTAAAAAAATAAAACCAAGAAAGATAATGAGCAACACAGAACAGAGAAAGTGGTGAGTCCAGTGACCCAGGGCTGTTAACAGGCAGGAGAAAGACCCAATCACATGGGAAAGCAGAAAGAAGCTCAAGAAGGGGCTCAAGAACCTCCAAACATCAGCTGTAACTGAGACACTTCAGGGGCTGAGGAGAACAAAAGGCAGAGGAAGTGCAAGATGTAGAAAAGAACTGGAAGCGGGGGTTCCAATGGGGGATTTCAAGGTTTCTAGGAGAGAGAGCAGTGTCACCTCACCATTGAGTACATGTTCAAGGTGGAAATGGAGCTGGAGACACTGCAAAGTGAAAGTAATGAACCTGCTTGCCTAGCTTGTTCATAAAACTAACTACTGGTAACTGTTGATGCTCATGTTACGAAGCCACATTTTTTAGTAAATTTTTTATTCTATACACCTCTTTTGGTCATCGCATCTTATGCAGTGAATATTGTTTTAACATGCTTCATTTTTTAAAAAAAGCTTAGAGAGATGAAAACAATTTTCCCCATGGGGGCAAATACTTGAACTTAGAAACATTACTCAAGTGCCATGTTGTCTGCACACACACATCACAACATCTTACTTAACTTTAAATAGGGAAAGCATAAGGAAATGTACAGAATGAGAGAAGTGATTAAACACTTTTATATATCACCCACAAATTTATGTAGCCTGAAACTAAAGATGTAGTAAACACTAGTGTTCGTTACTCAGAGTCTTCTTGGAGAGGTTCATTCCAGTTTTCCCTGATTTCCAGAGCACATACTGAGAAAGCAGTTCTGTTCTCCAAGCAAGTGATGATCGGGCAATTGACATGCTGAGTAAGTTCTGAAAACAAATTCAAAAGCTCCAAGACAGCATCTAAAGTTAGCATTTTAATGTTCACAGTTGTTAGGTTTGGGTGGGGATATTTTGTGAAACATTTTAACAAAGAATATTCTTTAATGTTTTAGAGGTATTTGGTATCTTATTATTAGCTGAGAACCAGTAATTTTTTTATAAATTGGTATGAAAGATATAATTTAAAGTATGGTGATTGTGTAATTCTTTGGTTGTCTTTACCAAGATCAATCTCTCTCAGCTTTAGAATGAGGACGCTATACCTTCAAGATATGAGACAATTTTCGTTAAAAAGCCTTATGTAAGCCTCATTTCTTGTGTGTGGTTATATCACATCCTAAATTAGGTTTTATGGAAGTTTTCAAATCTCTAGTTATATTAAAAGACAAACTTGTTCTAGACTTGATTATAACTATGGCAATAAATACCGTTACATAAAAGTCATCTTGAGTCACTAATCCAATCATGGACTTGCACAGCCAGAGACAAAGCGAAAACAATTTTTCAGGCGTGAATCATTATCTTTTAAAAAGCTACTGAATAAAAGTTCTCAAAGGTGCTGAAAATAAAAACAGAAAAAGAAAGCTCCCCCAAATCTGAATATAGTATACAGACTGGGACAAAAGTAGGTTTACAGTTGTTCCTATGGCAAATAATACAATAATGAGTAAATAATAATATATGAATAAACTGTGTTTTGAGTACTCAGACCTGTAAAGTTACTTCCGCCCCCCGCTTTGCTGCTCTGGACAAAGATTCAATTTTTTTTCCTGATTCATTTGGCCATCTCTCCTCACAGTCTAAATATCCCTCCTGACCATTACCCACTGTCACCTCTCTGCTTAGTGCTCACTGTGACAAAGATATCAAGGAGAATTTTCCCAGTTCATTTGGAATTAACCAATTTATCGCACACCTTGGCATTTGGGGCAACATCATTCTTCTTGTCTAAACTTCTGAAATGCTGATCACATGCTACTCCTTCTAAGAGGCAGCCTGCAAACAGAGTTTGAAAACTCCATGAGGCCCCCAGTTATTCAGCCCGAGATACTCATAGGTCATTACCAGCCATGGTGGCCCATGTGGTTTTTGATGTGTGTCCTATTTAAATGACATAGGAGTGTCCTGCATCATTGCGGCCCAGTTGGAGCATCATCCCACAAGTGCAAGGTTGCGGGTTCTGATTTGGTCAGGGCCTGTGCCTGGGGCATGAGTCCCATTCCTGGTCGGGGTGCATATGGGAGGGAGGCAGCCGATTGATGATTTTCTCTGACATCGATATTTCTCTCTCTCTCAATCTCTCCCTCTCTCTCTCAAACCAATAAACACGTGAGACTTTTTAAAATAAAAAAATTATGATACATGAATGTATATTTTTATTTATTTTTTCTTTGTAGTGCAGAGTTTCATACATCTTTTGCTTTCTCCTCAAATTTTTAAAAAGGTCATACTCACTGGAAGAGATGAATTCCCTCCTAATAAATATTAGCAGGTTATGTAAAGATAAACAAAAGATGTATTTCTTGGAAAGGGCAGCTTGAGTTCGGCTCTCTGCAGCCCCGCACAGGTGGGGTGGATCGATAAGGAGCAAATGAACTGAGGTTCTGTGTCATTCACGCCTGCTCATTCCTGGCTTGACACGGCTGTGATTAGTACTGTTTGCTTGGGTTTGTGCTTCATTTCTTTGCTTCTTTCTTTGGCAGTATTTGAACATTAAGCTCAAACTCTACTGGAAAGGCTCATGGTCTTTTCCTAAGGGGAAGAAATGAAACAATATGGTAAGACCAAGACAATGACAATATTTTAATGTTATTGTTTCAAGCTTAACATTTTTTCTCTTTTCTCTCCTAAAGCAGTGATGTGTTCACCTGTGGGACAAGGACAGAAGAGCCCTGTTTTGCTGAGCTTGTCCAGATCATTCAAAATGGCCTCTCTCTGGGACCCACCGGCTCCTTCCTCCAACCTGCACTGGATGGGGCTTTTACTAAATCTCTCCTGTGCATCTTAGAGTCGAGACTATGCCTCCGAGACCTAGTTTTGTCCCTTCAGTAACCAAGCAAGTGATGCCCTTTTTTATTGAGTGAATTCCATGGCACGTACGATTCCTCTTCGTAGACTTGGAAGGAGAAACATCTTCGGTGAGTGAGTCCTGCTGAATCCACCCTCCCCTCAGGCCGCAGGGAATGCTGGGAGCAGAGGGAGCCGAGGCCAGACAAGCCCTGGTCCACAGCTCGCCGCCCACTGAAGCCCTAAACCATGCATTAGCAAAATGCTGACAGAGATGGAGCAAACTGCAGTCTAATAGTGTATAATCTTCCTCCAAGATCCTGCCTTTTGGGGTAATTTTGCTACCCATTTCTTTCCTGTTACTTCCCACTCCTTTGTGAAATCTACTAAAATAGGCCTTTTCCTAATATAACCTAAGAGCTTAGTAATCAGTTACTTCCTCTTTTCTCGCTTTCCCTTCTAACTTCCCATGACATAGCTATGTGTGAAATATTAAGGCTAATAATTGACAAAGTGGTAGCTAAAATTAAATACATTTTAGTCTATCTACATTATACCAAATGTAATATTCTCAAATGCAACTTCACTGAATCTTTACACATAAAAAAGAAAATTAAAGCTGATTACCATTTAATGCTAGTTCTTGTGGCAAAAGAAGTTTGTTAAACAGATAACTAAATTACTGGTTTAAAGCAAAAAGCTCTGTTAACTAGTAGTTTACACTTTAATGTTTAAATACAATAAATGAATAAATTCAATAAAACAGCAGGATCACAGTTTTTAGGCAAATTATTCTGACCAAAAAAAACAATCCACTTTTATAAAATACAGGGTAAGAAGTTTTAAGAGACAACCCATTAAAGTGCCCAGAATATGAGAATAGTGTTGAATGAAATGGCATTTTGGGGGAAGGCCCTTCATATTTTTTGTAGTGCCTCAGGATAGACATCATGACTAGGGTTATAATGTGTTGCTTTAAGTAAAAATTAATGCTTTGATTTATAATTGAGTGAAATAAGTCATTAAAATTGCTATGAATACTCAGATATGATGTAAAAGAAAAATGAAATTATTTAATTTGATTTCACTATCAGAATGTACTTTTTAAAGACACACACCATTACATTTTCAAGAGAGGTTAATATTTTAAAAAATCTATGATATTGGGAAGTATTTAACACCTGGGGGAACACGCTAACACACTATCTCACACATAGAACTTTTCAAATTCTGACTTTATTCAATGCTATTCAATACACTCATGTATAAAATGGATACACCCAATTCATAGACGAGGTGTTCTGGGCCTGAAGCATCTTCATTGATTACAGTGCATCACCCGCCCCGGCCCAGCCCAGGGTGTCTTCTGCAGCTGGGTTAACTGCCCAGTACGCTCCGCAGGGGAGGGGCAGGAGAAGGTGTCTCCCTGCGGTAACAGGATTTGGATGCAGCTGTCCTTCTGCCCCTCCAAAGGGTATCCTCCTGGGAAAGTCAGGGATTGAAGCAAAACTTCAGCCCTTTGTTATGTAAGTAAAGGATCTCTAGGACCAGCTTTTTAAAATTTAACTTAATTTTAATTGTTGTTCAAGTACTTTTCTGCCTTTTACCCCCCACCCTGCCCACGCCCCCAGCCCTCCCCAGGAGATTGGCTTTTAAGACCAAGAAAGGTCTGTCTTCAAGTCCTAGGGCAGGATCGTCAAACTCATGTTCACCCGGGGCCACATCAGCCTCGAGGTTGCCTTCAAAGGGCCGAACATAATTTTAGGACTGTGTGAATGTAACTACTTCTTAATTAGGGGCAAGGAGCTCAGTGCTGCCACCGGGTAGATGATGCTGGGCCAGATAAAACAAGGTAGAGGGCCAGATTGGCCTGCAGGCCTTGTCTTTGCCACCTGTGTTCTAGGGCTTCATCTTCAGGGTTGTTTTTTAGAGAAAAGAAGGAAGGGAGAAAGGGAGGGAGAGAGAGAAGGAGAGACACATCAGTGTGGGGTTGCTTCTCATGTGCCCCTACTGGGGACCTGGCCTGCAACCCAGGCATGTGCCCTGACTAGGAACAGAACCAGTGACTCTTTGATTTGCAAGCCAGTACTCAACTGCTGAGCCACACCAGCCAGGGCTCAGCTTAACATTTTTTTTTCTCTGTTTACAGGACTGACAACGGCGTCCTGGAATAAGAAACACCTGGTTGTGCCCGGCACTAGAAGCCCATGGTCCCAGCTTTTCCCTGTTGATCCTCCTCAAGGTCCCCTGGCTGTGCCTGGTAGAGCCTCGCTGTCAGGAGTGCCTTACCCTTCACAGGCTGCTGGGGCCCAAGCTTGGCCCAAGGCTGTGTGTGCATAGACAGGATCGTTCGAGGCCAGGGCGGGGAGCAAACGGACCCATGTGGCCTCAAATACATAGCCTTCCAGGAGCCTCCAGGCCTGAGCAGCTACGAGGCCTGTGGAGCTAAACCCTGGGGCCCATCCGACATCTGCCCAAGTCCTAGGCTGCAGCCACCTGAACATACTGAAGAGTTCCACATTTTGGGGGCAGGCAGCCTCCAGGTGTCTAGAATCTTCCCAGGAGCCTCTCCCTGCCTGTTCTGCCAGCCTTTCCCTGAAGGGCAGCCCCAGGGCTTTGCTCCACTTTCTGAATTGGCGCCGCAGCCTGCGGCTTCGCCCAGGCCCTCCATCAGCAACATTCTCCTCTTTGGACCCCCGCGCGCTGTTCCCGAAGTTCTAGGTGTCCATCGTCACCATGGATACTGAGGGGGAAAATGCTCTGGTCTCACCTGTCCTGGTTCCTGGCCCGGGCTGTAACCATTTAGGTTATCCAGGAGAAGAGAGAAGTTTTCCTTTCCTTTCGGTTTTAGGGTCAGAGGAACTAACTATGGAAAGGGCTACAGGTGTGATCCTTCTAGCATCTGGGAGGGGCGCTGAGCAGACCAGGGCCCTCGACTTGCCCACAGTACCGCTGGTATTAGCCAGCGCCACTTAATGGATCCAGTTACACTAGAAGGAATAAAAGAGTGAGAAAGTACATCAAGGAGAAGCAGCAAAAGCAAACGGCCAAATCAGAGAGATGATCAACTTTTACCCTGAAAAGTCGGTGCACAGATTTTTTTTAATGTTAGAAAACATTTTTAATATACTATCATCAAATCACTAAGTAAGTAACTATTAAGTGAAATAATGACTTCCTTTTTCTTTATTTGTTCATAGCAAATCTTGAATTTTTTAGAGAAAGAAGAAAAATATGGATGGTGTACAGGTTAAATAACACGTTTTCCTGTGCCGTCCATATAAAGGAGAACAGATTTGGGGGGCGTGCTATGATAATTTGGGTATCCGCTCTTATGTAGGTAACCTGTGTTTTGGGGGTTCCCACATTTCTTTATGTGCTCTGTAATAACACAATTTGTCTGTGATAGGTCACCGAGATCAGTGACCTCCCAGGTGCATACTGTGATGTCATATGTTTCGTCCATAGTGCTTACCAATTTCAGACTCTTAACACGCAAAAGCGTATTTTCTTCCATCAAGTGCTGCCTGTCATTAGCGATGATACAGGAGGATTGAGCAGAGTGTCAGGCAAATCACTCACGTAATAAACTGCAGCTTTTGCTGTTAGCGTAGTGTCTGCTCGGGTATCTTGCAAATCTAGGAAAAAAGGAAAGCCAGGCACAGACAAAGGAAGGTTTCTTGACAGAAAAACACGGCCCAGGGCCCCGATGACGTGTCATCTAATTAGGTGAGTCATCCGCACCTTGTGCCGCAGAGCCTTACCTACCTAAGTGTCGAACACATTTGAGAAAATCAGGGCAGTTTTCTTACACAGCAAGATAAGTAAGATAAGGGAGGAGGTATTTTAGAATCATCACTTGCTAAAATTATCCTCAGCTGCTGGGTAGGATGGAGAAAACAGCCCAGGCATTCAGGTCCTGCCCAAAGCCAAGTTCAATGAGAAGTCATCTAATGCATACACACGTCACGTGGTCGTTCTCCCAACCTCCTAATTGCCCACAAACCTGCATGTTTGCCCTTTAACAGACATCAACTCTGTGTGTTCTGCTAATTGGCATTATTAACAGGGTAAGTACTGGCAAGGATTTGCTTTTTGACACGATAGGGCTAACCATCAACCCCCAAACAAAGTACAGGGCCCCAGATGAGAGGTGGGACTGTCAGCAAATGTCTTTGGAGCCTATGGACATGCTTTGTGCGCATCTCCACCCTTTTTTCTTTTTTTACCCACAGAGGTTACTGTTAGGTAAATGGCTTAGATGCTGCTAGAGAAAATGATGACTCATTCCGATGGAGGGAGACAGAACCAGGCACTGCCCTGCGCTTCTGTCGCCCTGGCCGGAGTTTTCTGCACACTGTCCCCCACCAGCACCCAGTGACCCACAATAGTTACAACAACAGGGGGGGTGCACGTTCATCCACGGTCTGGAGGGGAAACATTTGGTGGTCTTAGTCTACCAGTTGCTGCAAGAAACTTTTCTCATTACATTCAAGGGGAAAAAATGTGGCTGTCTGTCCTGACTGGAGTGCTTGGCAGCCACTTGGCCAAACCCAGGAAGTACAAGGAGCCACCCTGCCCGCGTTAGTCCCTTCGGTGGATCAAGGGATCAGCTGTGACAAAGAGAGGCAATGGCACACAAGAGCTGGCAGGGACCGGGGGGAACTTGATTAGGGGACATGAGAGGGGTCACCCCTCGCAGCATGTGACTGTGAAGAGAGGCTTACTGCAAGGGGGGCCACCATCCTAGTGGGGGGGGCGCGAGGGACTGTCTGGAAGAGAGAGATCAGAGACCAGCACGTGGGGAGTGTCTGGCCAGTGAGCTCTGAGGGACAGACAGCAGCCTCTGGGGCCCCATAACCCCAAGATTATGTCATTGATGGTGAGCAGATGCTGGGTGTAGGTGTACAGGCCAGGCAGGGCAGGAAGGCACTCACTGGCTGACCATCTGCAGGTCTGGACCAGTTCAAAATAGTTAAATGTGTAAAGATGTGACCTTGGAGCCAGTGGGTGTCAGCCTCCTGAGAAGTTACAGAAAGCCAGAAGCCAGCACAGGGAGCTAGAGCCCTTTAGGCTCATTTGTATAATGCGCCCTGTTCCTCGAAATGAGAGTGGTCCTTGATGCCACACCTGGAATGTGAGGACTTCTCCAGAATGACACAATAGTGATACAAAGAACACCCAAAAGCATGGCATTAATACACCTCTGAGTCAGACAGTCACCAACACTCAGTAATTTAAAAGTTCCTCGCCTTGTCCCTGGCCAAGCAGTAGCAGAACTCTCTCTCACACCTGGTTATTTTTATCTCATCTCATTATCATTCTGGGTGAGACACTGACGCCACCTCACACTCACCGAATAGTTGCACGCGCTTCTCTTTATTCTTTCTCTGGACAGTGTCTGCAGACCGCTTCCCCTTCCTTCCCTCCAGGAGCCGCTTGGCGCACCTTCTCTCTGACTTTCCTTTTCATGAAACCTCTGAATCACTTTCCTTTTCCTGCTCAGATCCATGCCAGCCAGGCTCAGAAGAAGAGGTTAGAATTTCCTGTCTACTCCTAAAAATGCACAGCAATTCTCTTCATTGGATGGGAAGCCGCTGACACCAACTCATCCATCAATCCTTCCTTCTTATCCCATCCTTCCATTGCTTATCGGCTAAGTTCATGTTGACTCACCCCAGACTTGGTTACGCCCCTTCCTGAAATGGAATGACGCTTATTAATGCTCTGGCGCTTGGTGAGACAGTGTGATGGTACCTGATTCTCCTGAGCGTTTCATCTCGGGGAGGTAATATATTATCTAACTTCAAAAGATATATTTTCCTCTGATTAGAGTTTGGTAAACATTTTAATCCAACGGAAGGGCACATATCATCTGTAATATTTTTCCTTTAATTTTAATTAGTTTTAATTTTGCTAATTATGCCTTCTAGGCAAAAGGTCACCCTGACCCCAGGTTCTAAGATAGTTTTGCAGCCCGAGAAAAGCTTATTTGGCTTATTTACTTCTCGCATTTGACTTCTTGGGGCTTACTGTACAATTCTAAAGAGACAGTGACCTGTGTCCTTTATAAAATATACATTATTGTTGGGAAAATGAGCTATTTGTGTTTATGTATTTGAGTATGTTGAGCTCATCTTTGCAAAGAGTTCTGGCAAGAGAAACAAAGGGGAAAAATATTCCCATGATCATTTTCTGCACCAGAATGGTAACTAAACAGAGAGAGAGCCCAAGCTTTGGTGTTTGTGCTGTTACAGGGTCAGTAAACGTGTAACAGCTGTTGTGATAGTTCTCTTATATTACAATAAACCAGGTTTTTTTATGTTCACAGAATACAGAGCTAAATTGTCCATTTTTTTAAACAATGCTTTCTAAGGAAATAACTGTGGTACAAACACTTATGACTAATCACAATATATATAGGTTTCTTACTTAAGAAAAGCGACTTTCACACTTCGGCTCTCGCTCTGAGATGCACTGTAAAGCCATAGTGTAGAGAACGGGCTCTGACGTTGGAAAGTCCAAAACTGGAACCCTATCTCTGCAACCCACAGGCTATGAGACCTGTACCCCACTATCTAATCGCTTTAAACCGTGTTCTCACCCTCTGTCCCATGGCCAGAATGACCGATCTACTCTGTAGTATCGTGGGAATGATTAAGTGGAAAGACAATTAACTGTAGGGCGCTCAGCACAGCACCTGGCCCGAGTTAAGCACTGATACGGTACCGTTACTCATTAACGACACCTGACAGTAGGACTCAGCATCTGCCATTTCCCCCATAAATAGAAAGGAAGGACCCCATTTTTCATTATAGAAATAAAACCTTCCTGTTACTGGCTTTAACTAAAGCCAGTAGACCTTGAAACATTATGGGGGATGAAACTAGGCAAGGAGGAGACACCCAGAAGGCCACCCCGCTCACCCTTTGCCAACACTCACTTTTGTTCAGGGGTTATGTTCGCAAGATGTTTGCAGAAGAGAAGTAACTGCTCGACCTCGACACATCAAGAAATCTTCCAGAATTTTTCAGATGATACAAGTCTGTCCATCTGTACTTAGTGACGATAAAGTCCCATTTTGCCCTTTCTGTAACTTGAGGTGAGGGAATTCCCAGAGGCCTCTCTCTCTCAGAGCTTTTTTGCATACTAATTATTCAGTGGTTTAAATCACAGCAGCAGCACCATCTATTGGGGAGTTTTCTTTGGAAACAAATGTTTCTGCAATTCTGGAAGAAAATGTAACAACATAAATTGAAGTTCATTTCAATTCTCCATGAAGATGAAAAGGGCAGTTTACTTCAATAAATAATTTCTTTTATCAACATCCTCAGGAATTCGTAAGAATCCTAAGTAAAAATTGCATGGCATTCAGTGTTTGGTAAAGTACATTTTCAAGACATTCAAAAAAGAAGAAAAAATTAAGTATTGAAAGCAATAGGCCTTAGGGGAGAATCAGTCCTTCCCTAATTATCTCAGTCTGGTGCGTAGATGCCATTTGCCTGCTAAGGATCGTGAAACCAGGGCATCCCTTTAAGAACCCAGCCTCTTGACATTCTTTGGTGCCAAGGTAATTCTGAGGCAATGGGTTAAGAGCAGATCAGGCATTATCCACTGATACATTTTTGGATTTATCGTACCAGATGGCTTAATATTCTCAACAGTTCCCAGTCTCTGTCTGCAAGGAAGACCAGATGTAATTTCTACCTTCTGGTGAAATAGATTCCTAAGATTGAATACCAGAAATAAAATATGAGGCATAGACCGAATCAAGGAGATGAGAAGCTCGGAGCTCATGGGCTCAAGCCAAGGGGTCTGGGCCATGGTCGCCCTTGGGCCCAAGGCCAGTTTTCAGTGGCAGCACAACTGGAAACATGCTTGTTTCTTAAGTTGGAACTTTGCTCATCAAGTTAGCATCATGCAAAATATGCCAAAGAGGTAGGAATGCCCCCACCACCCACACGCAGCTCTTTTCAGAATGGACTTCACCTCCTGCCTTATTTGTATCTTGCTTTGTAGCTGTCTTTTAAGGATCTGACTAATTCTGGCATGCCTTCTGTCTTCCCAAGCAGTGCACCACACAGTGCAAGCAGAAATAAAGCTGCTGAGAGGGCTAGCTAGAACAGTTAAACCTTCACACAGTAAAACAGTGCAAACAGTGGAATTTGCCCCTATCTGCCTCTACACCACTCTGACCCGTCCCAGGTTCTTTCCAAAATTCCTGTCTGTGCCTGCCACACACCCAACCGCAGTCAGCCTGCTGCTGGGAAGGGCATTTCTAGTTGGGTGATTGACCCATGTTCAGAATTCAGTGCCCACACCAAAATCATATCCTCCTCTTCATAAGGGAAAAAACGTGTAAGTTATCTTATTCTCTTTAGTAAACATGCATTCCAGTTTCTAAGGTTGCTCCCACACCCAGCCCACCCACCTCCTCGCCATCAGTGGGCTTGCAGATCTTCCAGGGCAGGGTTGAGCACTGGTTTTGACCAGGGGTCTGTGTAAGCTGTTGGTACTCACTGAGGGCGTCTGCACTTCTCTGTCGCTCCCAGGAAACACACACCGCCTGGCCCCTCAGCAGCGACCCGTACATGTTGTGGGGAGGAAAAGAAAAATATCTCAACCCCCATCCCAAAGAACAGATCATTTTTGATAAGTAATATAATTGCTCTTTCCGCTGACAGTTTGCGACTCCAGAACACAGGCTTTGCTATGACACCTGGACATGGTGCTTGGGAACCTGAAAACAAGCGGGAGTCACATTTTGAAGTCATACATTTGCTTTTCAGTGACAATCCTGCCTCTGAAACTACATATTCGTGATCTAAAAGTTAAATGATTATAAAATAGGAAAACTGTGTTACCAATTCAAAGATAAATATAAATTTTAAAGTTGTAGGAATCTTTAAGACCCCCATGAGGGGTTTTAGTATGAAGGAGAATTTGCCAAAGTGCTCCATCTAATTAGTTGTAATTTGGGTACCGGTCGTACCTTAAGTCAGTTCCATAACCACAATGCACCCAGAATGGCAACAAAGCTGCATCTATAGCATAAAGCCAAGGATTCTCTGTATGCCGGGCTTTGAACGCCTAAGAGATTGCTAAAAGGATTGTAAAATGAAGAAAGTAAGGGCCCATAGGCTTAAGCAAAACACTCAGGAGTTTTCACATGCCATTACCAACATTCTCCACCCGTGTTTCTCACCACCTGAAGCGAATTCAGGCCGGGTGGGCCTTCCTGGAGAACAAGTGATTATACCAGGGAAGATGTAATCAGGCTGGGAGGCTGGCTCCCCAAACTGCAAGGTCGGCTCATTAACAAGTAATGCCCTTCCTTTTGGGGTAGCTCCCATGCAAGGCAGCTTTCTAGCCTTGGGGAGTCCGGCTCTAGCCATTGGGAAGAGGGAATGAAGATTTCTCTTCCAAATGAGGTTGTCAGGGAGCTCATTTGCACCACCCAGCGAGTGTGTGTGTGTGAGCTGGTGAAGGTGATGATTGATGAGGCTGCAGACCCTTAAGTGATTCTAGTGATGGAAATCCACAGCAAAATCCACTTAGGAAGATAAAACAGAACTCCTGTTATCTGTGGGAGGTAAAACCACAAGGCTTTTGCCCCTACATTTCAAGTCACCCTACTGGGTTTGGGAATAGAGAGTGCTCATTTACTTAGAATGCATGTTTCGGTATAATGTTATTATACAGACTTTAAAAATAACTTTATGTTCCTTGACTCTCCTGTAAAGGATTTTGATGAGACTTCTTTTTTTTTTTGCTTTATTGGCAGGGAGAGGACTGGATCTGATCGATTGCATCATTGATAGCTATGTAATATATCCATGTTTAAAATATCTAAGTGTGAACCAACAGTACCCTTCTCTCTGCAAAGGCAGTAGATATTCTTTTCGGTGAAATATAGCTGCAAAAAATAATGTTTTAAAAGGCTAGGCTACATATGTAAACAGATTTGTTTAGTGAATGCAGCCATCACCAGTTAATGTCTTCAGAGTAGCATTAAAAAAGAGAGAATCCGAGCCCCAAAGCTGTAAAATGATAAAGCCAAAATGAAAATTGTATTTTACCTTATTTCCTCATATTTGGTGTGCTTGCTCTTTAAATGCCAAGAAAATCTATTTTAAGAGTCTGGTGAGGATTTGTAGGCTTTGATCTTAAAATTGAGAGTATGTTTGTAATATCCCATTTTAGTAGCAGAGTGTGAGTTTCAGACACAGAGTCCCAATTACACACCTCCATAAGCAAGGCGAAGGGTGAAAACCCATTGTAGTTCTGCGGTTAAGGCAGTTCCAGATTTTTAAGGGCGTTTTTACAGAGTCCACAGTAAAAACCTACAGAGCGAATCAGTGTGGCCTGCCTCTGGCTTTCATCATCAGAGAGCCATCATTTACTGCCACTGTCTTAAATACAACGAACCAGAGCATCTCCTTCATGCTCATCTGTGCATTAGATTATTCTATACGTCTATGCGGTGGAAGACGTGAACGCGAACTAGTTACTCACAACCACATTACCCTGTGCCACGTTTATTTCCTTTTAAAAGATTGCCTACTTATACGCAACATAAATTCACAGAGCACTCCTTGCTCAGTCATCAGTCTGAGGCATCCTGGGGCAACCCACGCTTTTGGTTTTCTTGCAAAAGTGCTTTATCACATTTTATTCTCACCTATTTCTAGAGTCCAGACGAATGTGGCTGATCCATGTATTTTACGTCACTATGATAAAAAGCATGAATTTATGTATTTGCAGGCAAACATTATACATGTGAATTCATGTCAGTTCCCTTGATACCAAGGAAATATTGCAAAACAATTAAGGAGTCAGCTAAGGTTTCAGTTTGCTTTGCATATCTTTTTAACTCTGCTGATACTTGATATCTAGCTTTAGCTTAATTTTTTTTTCCAAACAAGTAGCTTGGTAATCTCTACAGAATGCCCTAGGTTTTCAAGACAATATTCAATTGGCTTTTATAATTTTTGCTCTGAGCAACCGTAGTAATTTTATTGTACACAAATGCATAATAAAAACATCACGATGCAAAAATAAAAATTAAAAACCTCCAGGAATTCCAGAAGGCAAACACAGATTCTCAGGACCTAGAGTTGAATCATCAGGGTTGTGTTTTAAATGAGAATATATTTTAAGTTAAAAAAATATGATTTTTACCAAGGCATTTACAACCAGTTGGATTAACATTTTTCAACTAGACCAGCTTGTAAGTATAATGCCCAAACATTGGTAATTTGCTACTTACCTGTGTTAAAAATGTTGCAGTTTTATCAATATATTTTTTACATAAAATGTTGATATTATATACTGGCACAGAAAGGTGGGCTTGAGCCACAAGAGATAGTCGAGTCACATAACTAAGAACTGAGTTTATGAGAAAATGTACGGATTTTCATACGGTCACCTTATCATTCTTAAAAATCAGTTTCTACTTTAATATAGAGCCACAGTGTTACCGCGCTGTTCAAGAACAGGAAAATTCACGTAAAAATGTGCTGTCAGAGGTTCATTTTAAATAGTTTTCACAAACCACATATTGAAAAAAGGTGACTTCCCAGAAACACCCTCCAAACCATGGACGTTTCCTGTCATGGGTCTCAGTGTGACCCCCCCCAACATTGGCCCTTGTGAGCTGGGCAGGGGTCACTGTCCCCACTGGAGAGATGGGAAAACTGAGGCTCAGGGGGTGGAGCTGCTCCAGTCGGGCTGCCCACACTACACACACCTCTGCTTTTATAGTTAAAGGAAAATCTATGTCAACATTTTGTTCGGACCTATGTGTGTTTGGAGACCGCACACAGGAGCTTCATCTCCCTCCAAGAGTCTGAGCCCAAGGGGCCCCGGGCAGACGTGGCGTGAGTTACAAGTGCAGAAACACACTGTCTTCTGCCTAACCCAGTCTTCACATTCGGCTCAAGGGGGGGAAAAAAAAACCAGAGTGAAATAAACAGAATGAAGCACTTGACCTGACGTAAAATAAACTCCTGAAATATTTATTTTTATATTGGTCCATTTAATAACTTATTTATTAGACAGTATAACCAAATGACAGCCTTATGTAATAAAGTCATAAATACAAAGAAATAACATGTATACCATATTTATAAGCAATAAAAATACGAAGTACTCATATATCTTTCAGTCTCTGAAGTGCCATGTTGTCCTCTAATGAGGTCGGCTGTTGATTTTAACGCGAACAGAAGGCTGAGGGAAGGAGCGCCAAGGACTGACTAACTAAAGGTGATGAAACGAGAGAAAACACCAGCCGGCCTCCTGCTGTTCACGTCAGCAGCATTTGTCATGGTGCTCTTAGAAGTGCCTCTGCCCGTCACAGAACCCAAACACCCCAGATGCCTTCGTGTGGATGTCTCTTCATGCCCCCTCGTAAAACATAACTGCATCTTACTTCAAATTTAGTTCTGCGTCCTGCTACTCTCTTCTCCGAGGGCCAGTGAGATGCAGACCCTTAGTCCAACCATAGTTTTTCCTTTACGAAACCCGCACTGCGTGTCCGTCTGGAAAACGGGGCCAAGTGCTGCTCCACCCCCCACGCACATTACTTGACTCTGTATCTTCTTCACATGTCAGCTTCCTTTCATCCCTGGTCTCTGGTTGAGATGTTGAATTGGAACTTGAACCACGTCAATGATTATATATAATCAAAAGCAGATTGCCTTATCCCGAAAGCATTTTGAATGCTGTCTTTTTGCACACATCTCACCCCAAATGGTCCTGTCTGGAAAATGTTGTGTACAGGTTGAAATGTGTGAGGTGTGCATCTCCCATCTGGACCCAGACCGGTCTAGACCTGCATGCGGAGGTGTGTTTTCTAGTCAGGCAGGGCAGGGGTTCACTTCCCGCTCGTCCCTGGCCCTTGACCGGTACTTACACACAATCTGAGAGCTGGGAGACGATGTGAAGGGAGAAGAGCAAGCCAAACATCGAACCCATTTATTCTGAATCTTAAATTACGAGTTTTATCAGCAATATTTTGGTTACATTAATACACAAAGGACAAATGGACATCCGGTTTGAGGTCTCTTCTTGGACGGCTTTGGGATTAGTGACATGTTCTTGGCAAAGGGACCCTGTACCCATCAGCTCTCAGCTAGATTTTAATAATATCGTTGTACAAGGTGCCAACACAGGAAGGATTTGAGAACCGGCTCCCAGCGTGCCTCCGGCCAACAGCTGTAACCACTGAGATGGCAGGGAGGCTTCCAGCCAGGTTCCTAGGGAAGTGGCCACGCCCCTTTCCTGGGCCAATCAGAAGGGCATCCAGGGAGAGTGGCTGTCCTGCCCGTCATCCTGGAAGCATCTGATGCTAGGTGTGCTCACATGGAGTGGATCCCAATCAATGAAGCAAGCTGCTGGAAAGACCCAGGTCCCTCGGCCAGGGCGCCCATACTCAGGAGACTCGGTCACACAGCTCCTGTGACCCAGGACACCGAGGAACATCAGGTACTCACCATATTCCAGAAAGTAAATTAAAAACAAAAAAATCCAGGTCGGTTGTTCTAAGGTGCCTCTGAGGGGTCTCTTCAAAAGAAGCGGAGCAATTGCCCATTTGTGGTTTTCACTTTGATATGCAGGTACCTTTTGTTTGGTTTGGCCTCATCCAAAACAGAATATACAGGTATCTTTTGTTTGGTTTGGTTCGATCCCATCCAGGATTCCACATACATGTTCTCTCCCGCACCCCAGCACGAAGGATAAAAGCTGGGGTGCGCAGGGCGAGCTGAGTGAGGACAGGGAAGTAAAGCTTTTCCAGGAAAACACACACACACACAGACAGTACAGAACAAGAGTCGCAGTCCCATCGTGCAAAACTCGCTTCTCCAGGTAAAGCACTTCCGGACAGGTTCACAATGCCCCCCTCCCCCTCCCGAGTCCCCCCATCCTCCCCAGGGAACACACAGAACAAAAGCGATGCCATCCTTTTTCTTAAGGCTGAACAGACACACGGAGACCACATTTCAGGCCGGCCGTGGGGGCGACTTGAAGGACTCCTGCTCCGAGGGCTGGGCAGGGCAGCGATGTGGCGTCCAAACAAACGAAGAAACGCCAGTGGTCCCCACAGTAAAATCCCAGATCGACTTTACAATCACAGGTACAAATTGCTCAGATCAATAATGCCATTTCTCCTGAAGACCTTGTCATCTAAAACTAATTAGAGGCCAGGTTCCCGAGGAATGGTCAACAGTCAAAGAAAATACTGGAGATTTGGAAGGAGATCATTCTTCTACCGAGACGGTCTGATGGAATTTGGAAACAAGTCGTCCTGGTTTGGCCAAGTCCGGGGGATGAGGGAGGGTGGTTCCTGGGTCCCGAGGGCAACTCCCCTGCTGCCCCAGCTCTGCCTTTATAGAGGGAACACCAAGAAGCCCGAGAACGTGGAGTACTTCCAGCCCCCCATGAGGTTGCCCCGCTCCAGTTTGAGGTGCACTTTGTCCTCTCTCTCCATCAGCAGTAGGACCCCGTTGCTGGCTGCTTCTCTGGTCACATCTTGGTCTCCTGCGAACGCTGAGATCACTGGGTAGCCGTTCTGCATTAAACTGACCTACAATGCAGAGAGTAAAGCTCAGCAGACCCCGCGGGGCGACCTGTTCTTACACACCTGTCCACTTCTCTCCCTCCCCTCCCCAACCCTTTCTATGGGGGCCATCCCTGGGGCCTGACCAGAGGTCTCAGCTGGGTCCCAGCCCCAGGTGCCAGCCAGCCCCAGGGCCTCACAGAGGGGGTGACGGGGGTCAGCAGCAATGGGGGATGAGCAACTCAAAGCTTCCAGAGCTACCCACCTGGATGGTCTGTCTGTTGTACACTTTTACCACGTGGAAGCTGAAGCTATAAATCCCTTTTCTCGGTGCTACAAATATACTGGAGGCGAGATCGAAATGGTTGCCAATATTTACTAACACCTGAAAAAGAAGAGGGAACACAGCACCGACATAGAGAGCCCCCGCCACCCGGACCCCCGGCATGTGATCAGACAGGCACAAGAGCGACCCCAGGTCCTCTGTGCCCTGCCCAGGGGGGTGTGGGGGGGTGGCACAGTGAAAACACCTATAGGGAAGTGATCAAGTGATCACAAAGGTATTCTAACAGACGGTGATGCACAAAGATTTTTTACAGGATATTCATTTATGACTTGAAAAGGGGGTGCCCATTTTATTCATGGGGAGCGGGGCAGAGAGAAAGGAAGACAGTGATGTCAGTAAACCAACTAGAAATCCAGTCTGTTCAGAGGTGTGTGGGATTGACATGGAGCTGAGACGAAAATGAATGGGGCAGAGGGAATGGGTGCAGAACGGGCTGTGGGGCAAGAGGTCAATCAAATGCAACCACGCTCTTCCGCTGAAGCCGGGGACCTAACCTCCCCTGCTCCAGGACAGAGGGACTGTGTGAAGTTTGGGTCTCTGTGTTCCCCCAGCCCCAGCATGCACCCTGGCAGCATACAGTAGGTGCTCAATAATGCCTGCTGAGTGAAAGACTGCAGTCCATAAACACAGGCTGTGCCTGCTCTCCTCTCTCTCCCCTGAGTGATGTTTGCTTCCTTGGCTGAATCATGATGTCATGTAATGAGCCCCACAGCAGCTTGGACACCTTTGGCTCAACTCCAGAAATTCCATCACAGGCGAGAATAGCGACCAATCCAGCTACGGGACCTGAGGTCACGTGACCCAGCAGAAGGTTCTCCTCGAATCAGAGAGGATGGGAGCATGGCATCATGAGCAGAACCTGAAGGGGGGAGGGTCCCCCATGGTAGCCCCATTCTCCTTCAGATGCTGAAGACGGGGTTGGGCCACTCTGCCTGGATCCCGTCCCCACTCCCACTCCCACACGCAGGCACAACCTCGGTGAACACACTGGAGTGTCTGCCTGGCATTCTCAGCCTTTAAGACAAACAGCCAGCAACAGCAGCACAGCCCCAGATGAGAGAGCCTGTCACCCGTTCAGAAAATAAATGTCATCCGAACACATTTTGCGGTGGTTTCTTGGGCACTCACTGTAGATGGATAACATGCAATTCCCGGAGCGCTGCCAACCTCTGCTGCGAGCAGGACTGGGAGCCAGCCGGCACCCGGAGCTGGGGCTGGGGCTCCACCTGGTCCCTAGTCTGTGGGGCTCACACAGACACGCACGCTCTGTGGTTAAAGACGGTGGGCCACCTTGTTCTCTGCTTCCCCAAGGCTGCATGTCAGTTGGCCTCAGGATGCTTCAAAGAGAATAAAGTGTTCTCCACTTGAGCCCTTGCAGTTGCTTCTTCCTACTCGTTACCGTTCACCTCGATTTTAAATTCAGGGCCCTGGCACATGCAGGATGCTGCTGCAGAGTCCAGAACCCCCAACCAGCCCAGAGAAGCAGTCTGCTTCCCCCTAACCGGGGACACCCCCTTCAACCCGCCCCGCCACAGGCTCCTCGGGCACAACACGCGAGTCCTGTTACTGCTTATCCTGCCTGCGTCACTGTGTCCTTGACACCCAGATGAAACGATGGACATACGAAGGCTGTGAAACTATTGTAGGACGTTGGAAGGTGAATTTTCCCAACTACCTCCTGCTTGTCATCCCCTTGATTTGAAAAAGATTAAAGTAAATAGTTTTGTCTTGTAAACAAAAACAGATTACAGACGGACTCCCTCCCACCACCATCCCAAATCCCCCCAAATTTGAAGTATGTACACACCTCCTAAGATAAATGAACACCCTGGCCTAAAATGAGGCAGGCGTGTGTGTGCAGGGTCATCGGCACTTGGGTGTGGGTGCCAGCTGGAGGGAAAGTCCAAGTGTGTGTGTACACTTGGCCCCGTGTGCTCACAGCCAAGAGGGCCCCATCTGAGACAAGCACTTTGTCAAAAGGAAGGGACCAATGAGTTCAAGTTTGGAGAGCACTGGTCAGTTTCCCATCTGTCTCTGAACAGCAATAGAAACCGATGGGGTTGACACCAAAGTAAGGTCACGACCTCACACCTTGAGCAGCCGCAGGCCGGAGAAGGGAGTGCCAAGGGGGGAGCGTGCTGATGACCCACACGGGAGAAGTTAAGTGGGTTAGGACAGTGCAAGCCATCGACCTTTTCTGTATTCCTGTAACCACACTACCTATTGATAGGTTGTAGATACCACATCAGTAGATTACATCGCGGAATACTGTTCTTACCACACACTGCGCTCACATAACCACGGGCTCTTTTCCATTTATATAACCACCCCCGCTATTTCCCCCCCATTCTTGCCTACGTATTTTTCTTGGGGGTAAATATCCTCAGTCCCTTGTACAATAAGCAATAGGTGCATCTTTCCTGAGCGTGGGCTGAGACTTCCTAAGAGCCCTTTCTGGGGTCTGGGGAGTTACAAATGCTCAGTCTCTGTGTTGGCCACCTGGGTCACTGCAGCCCACCGGAGGCAAATGACAGCCCCACCACGGCGAAAAGGAAAATGGGCAGAGCCCTTTTGGGAAGTACATTTCTGATCTCTCCACGTTTCTGGGACTCTTGGTCACTCAAGTGCCACCTGAGCTGGCAGCTGCAGAGAGGCCACCCTGTGGGAAGGGGAAATGGCAGGGAGAGCTCCCCAGAAACAGGAGAGAGAAGGGAGGGGGGCAGGGCAGGGCAGAGGGAAGGGAGGAGGAAGAGTCTGGACCTCCGGTCCGAGGTGCCTGGAGCCCTGCCCTGAGGCCAGAGCGCCCCAGGCCCCCTGTTCTCCCCCGGGAGGGAGGCACGGTGCGCAGACCTGCTGGCTGACCTGGTCAAAGTAGATGGTCATGGTGCGATTGCTCATCTCCGACGGCTCGTGGTTGGTGCTCCGAGTGGCCGAGAAGGCCACCTTGGCGCTTCCGGAGCGCACGGAGATGCCCAGGGAGGAGGTGACCGCACCGTCCCCCGAGGGGCTGGAGTCGCACACCACCAGGCACTTGCCCTCCAGCACGATGGGCTCCGTGTCATTCTGAGCGCCCACTGGGCAGCCGGCGGGGAGCAGCAGCAGAAGCAGGGCCAGCGCCGCCCCCAGGCAGGAGCTGTAACCGGCTGGATGGCGCAGCGCCCCCCGGAGCCGGGGCATGGTTAGCGGCGGCCCGAGGAGGCCCCAGCCGGGCGCCGGTATCCGGCCTGGGGCGGGCAGCACAGGGGACGGCGGCCAGCAGGGGCTGAAGGAGCGCAGGTGGTCCGGTGACACAAGGGGCCCGGAGTAGCCTCCTCTGGCCTCGGTCTACTGCTCTGATGGTTAAGGCCAGGGTCGTCCTCAGGAGAAAAGCTCCGGCAGACCTGTCAGGGCAAAGAACCCAAACCCTTAGACTGGGAGGTGAAGCTGTGCGGGGAGGGGCGTGGGGGTGGAGTGGGGAGCAGGTGCCCGCTGCGCAGCGCTGGGCCCCCTCACTGGAGGTTACCCTCTTGGTCCAGCGCACAGCCAACCCCCCTCCCCATTGGCACAACAGGTTCCGAGAAACCCCAGGTTCCGGCGCCCTGGACAGGACATTCCTGAATGCTCCCTGCCCCCCCCCCCGCCCCCCGCAGCGCACCCTGGGTGACTGGGGGTGGAGGAGTGGGGAGGAGGACTGGAAGTCCGGGCAGGGGCCCACGATTCTGTGGGGCCTCAGCACTAATACAGGGTTGAGGACCCTGGAAGACAGCGTTAAAGCCACCCTACATCCATTCGGCCTACGGCGGAGGGGATCTCGGGACTCAGGCAAAAGAAAAGCCACTAACGCCCTATCGCCTTCATTTCAGTGACATGGTCTTGAAAGCCACACCGAGAAACCTTTTTCCTTCCTCTGCTTTCCCTTCCACTCTCTTGTTTTCCCATCCCGGAGATTTTTACAAAGCAGTCCACTTAAGTGAAGATCTTATCCATTTTCCACTCAAAGATCAAATCCCCAAGAAGCTCCCTTGGGTGAGTACGAGAAAAAGAAGAGAGACCCCAAAGCAAACACCCACTTTCAGATTCCCGCAGCCAGCAGCGAGCGCCTTGGAGAGTCCCTCGGGTCCCTCAGGCGCAGGGCGAGGATTCAGCGGCCAGAGCCTGGAGCTGGGCTGATGGTGCAGCTTTTGTTCCCAGACCCCGGCTCCCTCTTGCTGGGCTAGGAGGCGGCCCCGCGGCTCTCTGCTAACTTACTCGCCGCCTGCACTTTCTCCAGCCCACTCTGCTCCCCCTAAACCAGGCAGGTCATTTCCATACCCAGCCCAGAAACAGAAAGCCCGGAAACCTCTCCCCGAGCGGCCTCCAAACAACTCCTCCAATAGTCTAAGAAGAGCGAAGTTGTGTCTCCATGAGTAGCCTCCGTCCTCAGCCCCAGATAAAATGATGTTGATATTCTCGGTGGCTTTTCCCGATGCCCAGAAGAAGACTAGCGATGGTCCCCATTGAAACACACGTATTAATGCAATCAACGCGCGGACCGCGGAGCACAGGGCCGGGTTGGTTACCTGCCACATCCATGACGAGCGAGCACTGATCGCTGTCCGCCAAGTTCTGCTCTGAGATGATGGGCAGAGCTAGCGGGAGGAGACACCGGGCACGACCCCGCTGCCTGCCCCTGGCCAATGCAACGCCGCCCCGCCCTGCCCCTCTCCCGCACCAGCCGTCCCCGGGTCCCCACGCACCGCGCCCTACGACGACCCGCACTCCGAGTGCCCCAAACCGAACCGCTATCCACTCCGAACCCTTCACCCTGTACGCGCGGTGCTTCACCTCCCGACGCTCCGCTCCGCAGCGCACCTGGTCCGCACCGCCTCCCGTACAGGGTCTGCAACGCTCCCGCGCCCGCAGCGCGGCTCCGTCTCCCCGTCCCAGCCCCACCGTCTTGGCCTCTCCCCGGTCTCCAGTCCGCACAGCCTAACGCCTGGACGAAGCCCGGCTCCCTCCCGGCCCCCACCCGGCCCAGCACCCGCTTCTGCCTCCCGCCGCAGCCTGCGCTGCTTGGTCTGGCTCTCACCGGAGCACTGACAGCACAATCCTACCAGAGGTCTCTCTCAGAAACTAGGCATCGTCAAAAGCACTGGTCACGCCTCTGATATTCAAGTCTTTCTTTTCTTTTCCAAATTCCCTCCAAATCTTAATCCTGAGCAGCGTTGCCACTTTCATAATTGGAGGGTGGGGAAAGGAAGCAGTTTTACTTCAAAATTAATAATAATACTAATAATAATTAATAATAATTAATTGGTTCAAAGAGGAAAAGGCGTGGGATTTCAGTGGTTGAAAGGCTGCGGTCCCGGAGTCTCCGGTTCGGGAAATGTCAGGATTCGGCGGGGACTAAGGAGGCGCCTCCGCCGGGGTTTCTGCGCTGCTCCTCGGAACCTCGGGGCTCGCAGCGTGCGCTGGCTCTCGCGCATATTTATTAAAACGCCTGTTCCAGCTCTGAGGGCTGGAGAGGCGCGCGGGGTTTCCCAGCTGCGCCCAGAGCGCAGCGAGAGCACAAGCACGGGCACGGGGCGCCACCTACGGGCGCTGGGGCCTCCCTGCCGCGGGCTCGGGAGGAGCGGGGAAGCCCCAGGAACAAGGACGGCGTTTGCTGATAGTCTTCGGCGACCCTCAAAAACACTCCTAGCCTCTGCAAAAAATACAACAAACGATCTTTTTTGCACCCGTGCTCCTAACGAAGTGGGATGGGATGCTTGAGATCTTGGCTCTCACAATCCACTCTGCCAAGCTGGTACAGGCTGCAGGCGGTTGGCACAGAGCCTTCCTCTGCCTTCCCGGGCCTTACACTCCATACCTCCCTTAAACAGTACGCACACGGCCACTCACTTTGTGACCTGACTTTAACAACCATCCTTAAAAGACACTCAATCCTCTGACTTGCACAGTATTCCTTTGCGTTTAGGCTGATCAATAGGAACCATAAATGGGACAATGCTACGCCTAACAATAGAATGAAAGTATTTCTTAATTCCTCTGGACTTCACACCAAACCCTCTTCCATTTGCAGATTTTGGCCAGACTTCTGGTTCCACCCTATCACCTGGGTCTTCTCAGGTACCGGTCTGTCAAGGTCTGATTTCCCACAGGCTCTCCCAGGACTCTTCTCCCCACTAGAGTTGCCAGGGCCTCGTCTCTAGGCCCCAAAGAGGAAATTCATTTGCCTCAGTTAGACCTAAATAGATGCAGAGGGAGACAGGGTCACACGCAAACCGAATTCCATAGTATTGTCTGAGATCATTACCAAGTGTGGTGCTACAAATCTGACCAACCGAACTTCAGGGCCCAGTGGCTTCTGCTTCTCATGAAAACTAGTGCAAAGTAAAAAACAACCCCCAAGCCTGTTATCCTCCAAAGGATTGTTGCTGAAAACTGAGTGTTTTGCTTCAGCATTTTTATGACATGCCGGTCAGATGCACTGGGCTTTGAAACTTCTTCAAAGCCATGATATTTTGCTACTTTTTTTGGTGAGGTTAACAGAATGGAAATTGTTCGATCTTGCTTTCAGATCTTACTGTCGTCAAATATTGCATCAATTTGACGACCGCTCATTGCCAGGATAAGCAAAGCCCCATTATTCCATTACAGAGAGCTCCGATCTGAGCGCAAGCATAAATAGCAAGGGACATTAAGTGAGGCACAGACTGATAATTAGACCAAGTTGGGAATGCTAATTAAGTAGCAATACCTCTCACACATCTATAAATCTTTAAATAACAGCTCTTTTAAGCGACTGCTTTAAATGGTGTGTTATGAGCATTTCTTCCTACTGATACAAATGCAAGCAGACAAGAACCAGAATATTATCATTATCTCTGGGGTAATAAAACCCAAACCCTTTTCCAGGTGGCAAGGAAAAGTAAAAACCTCTAATCGATACAATGAACTCAGTTACAGAATTAGAGCAGTGAGCATTCTTATATAATGGAAAAAAACCGGGTAGGCTTGCAGTTACTTTTAGGAAGAAGCTGATAACAATGAAGAATAACAGATTGAGAGCAGTGGAACATTACCTACTGATGAAGTGACTTCTATTATAAGGAGACATTTAACTCATGATAAACTTTAATCCATAAACAGGCTTAGGCAAATTTTCATGATGTAACTAGATTCAATGGAAATGTTTTCCAGTAACCGAAGGGATTAACTTCTCCCATCCCATTTCCATGTTACAAGTCATTGGCACCATCAGTGCGAGAACAGTAGTGGTTCACTAGCCTCGTAAGTGTGGGCACACGCTCATAGACAACCAGCGTCAAGCCCTTACTGGGCCTGTCATGGGTCAGATACTCTTTGGAATGTAACATACAACTTACCACCCATGATCACCCTGTGGTGGGCAGGTGGCCACAGTTTCAGAGGAAAATATTCTCTTATGTTGGGTTGGCCAACAAGTTTATTTGTTGCCATTTTTCCCCCATAAAATGGTTCTAGTAGTGCTTAGTTGTCTTTAACTTTATTCAAAACGACTTTGTTAGATTGTGACAGATGTCCTATCAGCATGCACTTTTAAAAATTATGAAAATTGGTGAATTTTTGTGTAGCCATTTTAATATTGAAGCTGGGTGAAAATTTTGGCATATTATGCTTTATTATCTTAAGAAAGGTAAAAACGCACCTGAAATGCAAAAAAAAAAAAAGATTTGTGCAGTGTAGGGAGAAGGTGCCATGACTGATCGAACGTGTCAGAAGTGGTTCGTGAAGTTTTGTGCTGGAGATTTCTCACTGGATGATATGATGCTTTACTGGTCAGGTAGACCAGCTGAAGTTGAGAGTGATCAAATCAACATTACTGAGAACAATCAATGTTGTACCAAGTGGGAGATAGCTAACATATTCAAAATATCCAAATCAATCAAGTTATTGGTGGAAATGAAAGATGTGCCAAACTGATCAAAACAAATCATAAATCGGACAATGCTACGCCTAACAACAGACTGAAAGTATTTCTTAATTCCTCTTCCGTTTGCAGATTTCAGCCAGACTTCTGGTTCCACCCTATCACCTGGGTCTTCTCAGGTACGGGTCTGTCAAGGTCTGATTTCCCACAGGCTCTCCCAGGACTCTGCTCCCCACTAGAGCTGCCAGGGCCTCGTCTCTAGGCCCCAAAGAGGAAATTCTTTTATTTTACTGAAAAAACTACTCTAACTTTTTGGCCAATCCAATGTTTTCTTTAAGTGGAGAAATGTGGCTGGGATAATTCAAGTTCTCTTCCTTTCCTTTGCCCTAAGTAAGACTGATCTCTAACAGTGTAAATATATTTCCTTTGGCTGGAATCCATCACTGAACTATATCTTTAGTACATCATAGCCTTTTCTTGCTGCTTTATACTAATGTACCATATTTACCATTTTATTACAGGTATATGGTAAATGATCTGCTACTTATTTTATACTCTTGGATGTAAACACTATATACATACTTTCAAAAATAAATATGGAAGCATGAATAAGTGATCATTTTCTTTTAACTTTATTGGAAAATACTTGACAGATATAATTGTATGCATTTAGAGTGTACGTACATTGGAATGATCAGATAGACACGTACATTGTAGAATGATTACCAAGATCAAGGTAATACATCTATCACCTCACATAATTCACATAGTAAACACTGTTTTTTAATGTGGTGGGAATGCTGAAAATTTACTTCCAGCACCTGTGAGTTGTACAATACCGTGGTATTGACTATAGTTACCACGCTGCACATCACACCCCAGGAACTCTCACACCTGAGAACGTGCAGGTGTGACCCGTGTCCCCCATGTCTCTCTCCCCGCAGCCCCTGGCAACCACACCCCATCCATTCAATTCCCTGTTTCTATGACATTAGTTTTTGTTGTTATTATTAAGGTCCCTCATAAAAGTGAGATTACAGTACTTATCTCTGCCTAAGCTTATTTCGCTTCGCCTTAGCAGCCTCTCGGATTCAGCCGTTTGGTCACCAATGGCAGAACTTTCTTCCTTTTTAATGACTGAATATGTTCGATGGTGTCTATGTACCACGTTTTCTTCGTCCGGCCATCTGCTGAAGGACCTCTAGGTTGTTTTCACATCTTGGCCGATATAATCAGTGGTCCAGTGGACACGGGCCGCAGCTGACTCTCTGAGGTCCTCATTTCATTTCCTTCAGAAAACAGCCAGCAGTGGGGTGGCTGGATCACATGGTGATTCCATGTTTACTTTACGGGAAATGTAAGTTTTTGTAATTATTAGTAGCCATATTTTCAGTGTGATATAATACCATTCTAGAGGGTTATTAAGGTGTGGAAAATAATAATTCTAAATACTGCACACCCTTAAATTACACAGGCTAAATTGTTAATTATGCGTGTTTGTATTTCTCACTGTAATACAAAAATATCAAAGTGCATATTCATTACTTTTTTAATATTATATCTATTTATTTTTAGAGAGAGGGGAAGGGAGGGAGAAAGAAAGGGAGAGAAACATCAATGTGTGGTTGCCTCTCACACACTCCCTACTGGGGACCTGGCCTACAACCCAAGCACGTGCCCTGACTGGGAATCAAACCAGTGCTCTTTGGTTCACAAGCTGACACTCAATCCACTGAGCTATACCACCCACAGTCCAGGTTGCTTATTAACTTAAAGCTGTATAGTGGCAAAGAAAAGAATAAGTTACTCAATGCTATACGGGCACTTGAATCTACTGAATTAGCAGTGTAAGAAAAAAAACTTCAAAAACTGGAACCAGTTCTAATTCAGTTCAACAACAAGAAAAACCAACAGGAAAAGTTTGTCTTTGTAAATGACAGGTTTGTAATCGTCGACTGACATTGCTAAATAATCATACTAATCTGGTCAAAATGGGTAAAACTTTATGAATAGTTAAAAATTCCAGGTTAGCTGAATGTAAGTCAATCAGCCTGTTTGTATCACGTAGTCATGTGATACGAAACAAACGACCTCTGTCATTAAAAGAGAATCCTGGACTGTTTCAAATGCCACACACTAGCTGTTATTTTCTGACGTACACTCAACATTTAATACACGTTCTTCAAGAGTGTGATTTTTAATTTACCTTTCATTAGCAAAGTGATGAAATACGGAGCAACCTTGGACTTCAGCGTGACACTTTCTATAGTGTTAGAAAATGAACGTTACGTTATAAAAGAACACTTTTTGTTGTTCTAGAATGCCTTTTCAACTTAAAAAAATAAGTTCAGTGACCTATTTGAGGGCCAGTAACACTAGGGCTTGTGAGACTTTCTGAGGGAGGGTATTGCCAACATTCAAAGTGATCTATTTTCCTGTTACCTTGGTGTCTCCTGCTACTTGATTCTTAATAATGCCTATCTGAAAATTATTATAAAGAGCAAAGTTAGTAATTTAATAGACTTCTAACATTTACAGTATGTACACCAGCAGCCATGGAAACTACTGGTGGGGGAAAAATTCACCTTTTTTTTTCAGCTACGTCTCATTGTCTTGCATAATCCTAATATTTAATTTATTCTATTTTATGGTAGGCAGTGTCTCTGCTGCTTTACCAAATTGGGTCAAATGCCTCATGTTAGTCTTGTTAATCCTATCAAAACAAAAGTCTTTATAAGCAAGGATGCCTTTTGTCAACTCCTATTTCTCAATAAAGGGTAGATGACAATATTGCGAAATGCAAGTTGCTTCTGCAAGCTCCTGCTAAGAGAATTCTAGCAGCCCAGAAGAGGGACGAGAACTGTTAATGTGTAGCTAAAGCATTTCCTGAATTTTTATTTAAATGTTCTTTCTTTGTAGTCTAAGTGTGCACATTCTGGAATCAACTACATGCATGCTTCAAGAATCTTTCTTTCAGAATAATTTGAATGCATGTAATACACATAAGTCATATTTTTCCTTAGGAACTAGTTTCAGAATTAATAACGTATAATTTAAGAAAAAACAAACATTCTAGTTCTTGTCTTTCAGAAATGTCCTACGAAGTTAAAGGTCAGTGTGTATTTGTCTCTCGAATGCCCGCCTGTGAGAATAAATTATAAAGGCATGTTGTAGTTGTAACTGTTCAATATGCTTTAAGCCCCCAAATTTTGGAGCTAAACTTAAAACACTTTTCAGACTACTAGGCCTATATGCATTCTGGCTTCCTAAAACATGTATTGTTTTCAAATTGTCGTTTGACACAGAGGCTGTTTGCTCCTACCAGGGACATGCTTACATCCTTCAAAGCCGCACATTATCACATGCAATGACGGGGTTAAAGGCATGCAAAGATGGGAGCTCAGGGAAAAGCCATCCCACAGGTTGAGTGGTCGGAGGAGTGAGACCTGAATGCAGTGCTGGCGGTAGGAAGGCATCCTCTGGCTCCCCATGAACTCTCTGCTGCCACCTCCCAGCTGAGTCCCGCCAAGCCTGGACTTTCCACCGTCTTCCCCAGCCTGGGGCTCAGAAGGCATTTCTGTTCTGTTGCTACAGCCAACTGGACCACAGAAGGGGCTATTTTAGTCCAACACTTGGAGTAAGCGTCATCCAAATACTGTCCAGATCTGAACACAACTTTAGTGTTGTTGTTTCGGGAGCCATGCCTCAGCATCTCCTGCTTGATGTTCACTGCTGGTCTTGAGACTTGGCTTTGAAACGAGAGCCGTCTGGTGAAGGGGGCGAGTGCGCCTCCCAGGACTGCTGGGTGCCCGCGTTTCACAGGGTTGCGCCTTGCCCACGCCGGCAGCTGCTGCCTATCCTGTAGGCGCCATTCTTCCAATCCCATCCCCTATAAAAGCCACTGTAGGCTGATCAGACATTTTTTAAGGAAATACGTGGCTCTCCCCTGCAGAGATGAGAGTGCAGGAACAAGTACATTTCAGAAATGTCTCTGCCTGAGAGCGAATGCTGTGCTGCCTGGTGCTTGGGGCAACCGCTGCGCCCACACCTGCTGCGTCCTGCTTCCACTCACACACCCGCTGCCTCTGTGATACTCCGGCTGCCCACTGCCCACCTGCCTGCCCTCCGCGTCCTCGCCATCACTCACCCTGACTACCAGGATGGATATTCACAGCAGGGTCATGGAGGAAAAGAAGGGGATCCCATGTGCCAGGATCCCCAAACCATAATGAAATGTATTGTCAGCATCAGTAAGCCAGGGGTGGGACCCGAAATTCTGCATTTCTAACAAACTCATCAGAGCCGAGGGCAATGCTGCCTGTCTGCAGGCAACACTTTGAGTAGCAAAATCTATGCCTCTATTCTTATGGAGAATTAATCAACACCTGGAAGTATGAAAATATTTGGGTTTATTGTTAACACATCTACAAGGAGAGTGTGCTTAAAGAAACAAACTCCCATTGGGAAATGGCCTGGTGATCGTTTAATAAACATGGAAACTGATACCCAATAATGTTATTCCACAGCAGCCGTTTTGTTACTGACCACTGGAGCTCTTTTCTCAAGTTTAATGTGCTCTACACGTATCCTATGAGGTTATTTTCTAAAGAAAAGAAATCATGTTTGTGTCCAAATCTTACACAAAATGTTACTTTTTTTGCTTTTCTAAAAGCTCAACTTTGGCAAAACAAATTAAGGACAACCAAGAACAGCTTTTCAAATGCCTTTCTAATTGACACCTCGGGACAGTTTCTCATCTGCATGATTGTTCAATCAGGAATTATTCCACAAATATCATGAAAGGGATTTTAGCTTATCTGCACATCACTAGGCAAATACCTACAATAGGGTGGAAAGTTTTATGCTACATTTTTGGGAGGTGATCCGTGAAGATCTGGTAGACAAAAAACCTGTAGTCACATATGAGAGCAAACAATCTCCTGGTTGTGATCATCAAAATCGTCTTCCATATGTGAAACTGGGGCTTTGCGGACTCACTACTCGAGTGTTTGCAAGTTAAAAATTAACTTGGAAATAAGCAAACTCTACCCCTGGGCAGGCTGACTGGAGTTCTGTCTGATAGATGCTGGCTCTGCTCTCTCATGATAATCTTCAAGGAAGCGTCCGGCTGTCCCTTTGGGAGTCCATTTCCAGTAAGCACAAGCATTTGTGAAATGTCTACTATATATGAGGCACACATTCTCTCATATCATCATTTCTCCGGAGGATACTCCCACTGTGCAGGGAGGTAAGGAAGACACTTAATGAGTCAGAATGCAAAAAGTCAGGGCAGCACTGACTTACTGTCAGAGCTGAGAAGTCGGAGGGTCTGGAGACACAGGAATAGACATGCAACGGTGAGGCAGAGCAGACATGGAGGTCGTGTGGAAGACGGGCTTTGAAAAAGGAAAGGCAAGCAGTTTCGTTAGCGCCGTCCTATTCATAGGACAAGTCCTAGACTCGGAACCCTAAGCCACGAGAAACATTTCCACCTCGCTTTCAAAAGTACGGAAACAAAAAGTCATATCATGAAATAGAGCAGAACGTGGATTGCCCTACTTGCTAGAAAAGGTCTTGTTTTTATTTCAAATATATTTTTTTAATTCCTCTATGTGTCTTTAGGAAGTTTCAGTGAATATTAAGAATTAGATTAAGCTTTGTTTTACTTCATAATCTTACTTAAGCTGTTTGGCACAGAAGAGTTTTTACACGGTGGACTACCACTCACCTAGTTCCCTGATTTATTTTACGCATTACCTAGTTCTCTAAAATGACAGATGGTTACATTCATTTCAACATGTTTAGGCCTCAGTCGTGTTACTCGCGGCGAGTCCAGCACTAGGATCGCTCATAATCATATCTTCTTTGTCCACAAACTGTAATTTTTTTGTGCACAAATACCATGAGTTTTCCTTTGTTATTTTCCGCAAACCTGACATGCACCTTTGCTTGTTGGAAGTTCTACTTACATCTGCATATTGATAAACAGATTCTGTTACTCACTGCATAGCAATTTTAGGTAATTCTACTACATGTCTCCTGGCACACTTTGACATATGCCTAATGGGCAAAATGGTTTAAATAAGTAAAAAATAATTCAGGACTTAAATGTTTAACCCACTGAGAAAAGTTGGATTGAAGAGATTTTATTAGTGTATGCGTTTTTTATTTTTTATTTTCTTGTCGTGCTCCATAAGCCACTAACACACACGGCCCGAAGACTGGAGCGTGTTGTAACCCTGTGCTCCCTTTTGTCAGCCCTCGCATTTCTGGGCTGCCTGAGTCTTCCCGCAGATGGCATTAAGTCAAAGACAGTGGACTGAGCAGAGGCTTCGGAGGTGGAAGGTCTACCCTTCCACACGCCCTTTGAATAAAGGCCGCCACTGAACTGATTTGAAAAAAAAAAAAAAAGGAAAACAAACTCACTATTAATTTTGATTGATGTTATAAACTCTAATAAGAAGTCTGGGCTGGGAGAAATTCGAAACATTTGGCCAAAATGAGATTTGAAGACAACTGTCAGATTCATTTTTCAGCTTCCTGCCCATCCTTCATTCCCGAGCTTCAGTGCAAATTGATTATATTACTGGGGAAGAGCATATTTCTATAATGAAGAAATATTATAGCATCCTTTGGCTCTTAGTCCTGCATGGAAAGAATTAATAACTAATCACATAATCTCTTCTATAATTTATTCTTCATAATCCTTAGTGTCTCACATGACTAATAATGTGAGAGGAAGTGAAACCTTAAGACTATTAATATTTGTTGTTTTCATTACACTCTTATTTGGATTTGACTGTGACTAAGATAGTCCATTTGAAATGTACGATAAAATTTGAAATCTATTATGCCAAATTTACCTAGTGGATGTGTGGAAGAAAGTGACAGAAATGATTTTGATTAGGAAAAGAAACTCTTTGCCTGCGTTCTGGACTTCTGCCAAAAACAAAGCACTGAGGAATACAGGGAAAAAGTTTCAGAATGATGATTTTTAAAGTTCCTTGAAGTGGGGACATTGTTCTCTTTCCTTCCACGTTTCAGGTAAGAACTTCAGGTAATGGAATCGAGTGTCGGGGCTTAGAATCGCTGCAGAAAAGCTGTACGTAGCACAGTAGTACCTGCGGTTCCCATTCCTCTGGGTTTACTGAAGACTAGATCGGCGCTAAGAGACTTTAGAACTTAAGTCAGCGACTAAGCAAAATTAAATGCTTTTCAATAAAAAAAAATAATAGGACACACAGCAACAAAGGAATTTCATTGACAAAACGTTAAATATGATCTCTGAGTACTCTAAGCCCATGTGTCAGGCAAAGTTCTGAATAAAGGTGAAATTAATCCAGGAATAAGGGTTTCTCACTCCTGCAATCCTTGTCCCTCCTCAATATTGATTAAAAAGACAGAAAGAACAGAGGTAGGAAAAGGAGCAGTGACTCTCCTGTGACCTGCATTTCTAGGTATGTGAGGAGCGGAAGGCCCAAGGCTGGGTTTGAAATGGGGAGACCTGCTCCGACCGTGCCCTCTGCTAGTGGCTGCTGGCCTTGGAGAATCCACGGAGCGCCACGCGGCCAGTCCCACTTGTCCCCCAGTGCACACCTCTCCTGTTTGCCATACAAGCAAGCACGAATACGGCAAATTCGGTGCATGTCACTTCATTTCGCTTCCGTGTCATTTTGATTTTTAAATATGGCCTCTTTTGGTTTTCTCATAAAATAAATCCAAACTGAATGAAAATGGCGGAAAAGGTAAGAGCAAAGCTCTGGCCGTGTAGCTCAGGTGGTTGGGGCAGGACCCAGGCATAAAGAAGTACTGCAGACTCGACCCCCTGTAAGGCAGCTTGCAAGAGGCAACTGATTGAAGTTTCTTTCTCTCTCTCTCTCCCTCTCTCCCCCCCAATTGGCTGTCAAGGGTAAAGCAATGGCGAAAGACCCAGGTTGAATGACACATGCCAGTGAAGGATGCCCCGAGGAGGCGTGACAAAGAAGTCAACCTACAGGACGTCACTACTGAGTGGAGCACATCACACAGCTTTCAGGATCCTTACAGAAAGACTGATGCCAACAGTGCACTTCTTAGTGGGGACCTGGGGCCAGGTGACATCAGCTTGACCTGTGGAGCAGCTGGAGACTAAGGCCAGCCACCTGGATGCTCAGCCCTGTCTACACGACTGACCCCCAGTAAACTCTCGGGGCACCAAGGGGTAGGTGAGGGTCCCCAGTTGGCAACAGTCCATGACTGTTGTCACACATGGTTGCTAGGAGACATAAACACTGTGTAACTCCCCTGGGATTGAAGGCAGGCTCTTTGGTGGCATTTGTTAACTTTTTATACGTGCATCGATCAATTGGGACTCTATGCCTGGTCTCTCCAGAGCCTGCCATACGCCCCTTACCCTCCACTGATTACAATCCACACCCAGAACAGTCACAACCCCTAACTGCCAGGAGAACAGCTGTGCACCTGGGCTCATCCTGAAGGACTCCCAAGCTCCCAGATGTTCTCGAGGGAGGTGTGGGAAGATGCCGCCTCCTTGACTCCAGCAGCAGTGGCTTCACTGTCCCTACACGGTGACAATAAGGCTGTCTGAGGGCACACAGAGGACAGGCACGCATCCAAGCAAGGGGCAGATACAAAAGACAAGCGTTACTCCAGGGTCCGACGTCAATGTACAAATAATCTTATAAATAGGTTCTCTGCGTTACACAGATATGTAAAGTTTTAATATCTAAACATATATATATCAATATTTCACATAGATAATATTATAAGTGCTACTATAGATGCACAAAGCTTTCAAACACCGTAGGAAAGGAAGACCTGAAGTGCCATCCGAGCTGACGGCCCCCAGGTCACACCAGGAGCAGCCAGGCAGGAGGCGCTGAGTGTCTTGGTGGCATTGCTGTAGGTGCCCAGGCAGCAGCGTGTTAGAAACTGCCTCACCATCAGCAGTGGGGCACCGAGCAACTTCTCCTGACGATTTGCAAATGCCCTTTCCCAGGCGAAAAGGCTGATTCCCCTCGTGGCCCAGGGAAAAGGAGTGTTCACAAGCCTGAGGATGGGGAAGCCCTGCTGGGACCACAGCCGGGCTGCTGTGTGGGATTGGACAGTGCTGATGGGCTTATGGTTGGCTTTCACTGTTAACGTCAAACGTAACACCCTGTCGAATACGTCAATAAACAAACATTCATCGGTAATCACAGCAGACTGGCACATGAAACACCATGGTGAGCATGGGGCTGGTGTGTGTTTGAAAAGCGATTAAGAGACAGCAGCCGTCATGCCCCGGCCGCCGACCTGGCTTCAAATGGCATCCCGGCCGGACAGATCCATTTGACTTTCTGGAGGATAATGCAAAGCCGAGTGACACCCAGATGACATTATTCTGTTTAGGCTTTTAAAGGGCACTCCCTGCTGCAGAGGAGATGAAGAGCTGTGTTGAGATGCGGTCCCCCAGGGCTGCCGGAATCAAGCAGGTGCCCTGAGAACTGCTTGAAAAGGCCGATAAAAGGAGGCCTGATTTGGTGGCCCGTCCAAGGCGGTCTCACGGGTGGCATTTGTTAATTTTTTATATATGCATTGATCAGCTCTCTGTTATTTTGACCCTTTTTCTCCATGAAGATAATAGTATCAGTTCTCTTTACCCCAAGACAGCTCCTTGAACAGGGCGGGCGCAGAGGAGGGGTCATGGCCCCAGCACCCCACTGCGCCCTTCTGTGCACTGCTGACGGTAGGGCCTAACTAAGCTGTGGTTCTCCAGAAACCCCCAGGGTTCTGGGTACACCCCCTGCCCCCCCACCCTTGCTGCTGTGAAGAGGATGGGTGAACGGCAGCAGGGGTGGAGGCAACCCACCTGTGCAGACAGGAAAGGCCTGTGTCCCTCCCTGAGCAGTCCCCACACACCTGTCTGCAGGCCTCCAGAAGAGGACACGGTACCTGCTCTTTCAGCCCGTGGAGCATTTCCAAAGCCTTCGAAAAATGTCACATTAACCTGGGAGGGGTTACAGAACAAACTTGGGTTTCGAATTAACTTTTCCTTAGGATGGGGAATGACAAAGTATGGCCCAGAGTGCCCACTTGTTTACATCCTGTCCTCGGATCTCATGACAGCAGCCTGCGGCGGCAACAGAACCAATACGGCTGCAGGGCCCACAGTGTTCGCCGGTTGGTCCCGGGCAGAAAACGTTTGCTGGTCCTTCTTGCATGTAGACTTGTATACCCACCTGCATGACGGGCAATATTGTTATGAGAGTTTAAAGGCTAAAACTGCACAGTTACTGTGTATAACACTGTGATAGATGTAAGTGCCTTTGAGATGAACGGTAGACAGGTGTAGATATTTATATCATATATAAATAGTGTATGTAAACAGCAGTAAACTAGAAGTTACTCCTAGGAAACCCCCAAAATTACAGAATTTTTTGAAATTAACTTCATAAAGTTATGGAGAGTATGAGAAATTAATTTTCAAGCTGGAATGGAAATAAAAAACATTATATGAAAATATTTAAGTCTTGAAACCGAATTTACAGATTACTTAAAAGTCATTAGTTTTAGTTCTTTACACTAAAAATGGCACCCGCTACAAACACGCTTTAGATTTCCTCCTCCCCCCCTCTCACTCCGACGTAATGTAGCACTTGTAGCAATGATGTGTTGACACAATTTCTCTCTCTAACAGGAACTTAAGATTTTGGATCTATTAACAGTGCATCCATTATTAATTAACTTGCATCAGGAATAACTTTGCAACTGGCAAGCTTCAGGAAGCTGCAGAAAATGATCACAGCATCGCCATCATGTGTATTATTTCTCGGCAGCCCACGGCAGACAAACACATTTAAGAGGCAGCCGTCCCTTCCATCGGGCGGAAATGGAAAGCATCACCAATTGTCTGTGTCACCCACTGTTTCCCACTGTCCAAGTGGCACTAAGCTGCACAGTAGCACGGAGGCTTCGAGGTACACACACACCCAGTGATTTCAAGTGCTCTGGAGGCTCACGAGCAGCAGACTACACATTGGCTGGGGGAAGCTAGAAGGCACGCTAACCCATGAGCTGTTTTTTGTGGACCTTGGCAAGTAGCCTGCAACGTGAAGTCACAGAAGCACCATCCAGTTACACGGTTCCCTTTGTTTGTGATAACTGATTGCCAACAGGCATGACTCGCAGCCCCGAGCCGACAAATGCATTGCCGGTTTCACACGCCTCTCCTGCCCTTTAGGGAACAGTCAGCAACGCTCACGTTTAGGGCGCCGTTTACCGCAGACAACAGCAATCTGAAGCAAGCCACGTACCTGATAAAGTGAGTGTGTGTGAGTGTGTGTGAGTGTGTGTGATGGGTGAGGACTGATATGGGGAGTGAGCAGCACGACTAGACAGAGAACGGCGACCAGGAGGCACGGGGACAACCCAAAGCTGAGAGGAGGATTCGGAGAAGACAGTCTCTCTCACGCTGAGGAATGCAATCTGACGGGCAGAAGAATAAAGCATTTGAATCTGTACAGAATATTTTTCTCCCAAGGATGAAGTATGGTCCAAATATTCTATTTAACCATAATTTCTCAGTCTTGCATTTATTTCATTAAAATGGAACACATTTGACCCAATTGGACTGATGCGTGTAGGCAGCTCTCTTTTGATTAGCTCTGGAACAAAAATAGAGAAAGATTTTTTAAGTCTCCCTATTTTGTTTTGCTTTTAAAAAGAAACTGATGTAACACAAACGATGGGTACATATTCTGAGCCTTTGGAAACAGACAATAGTGGAAAACGAATCCTACATTTAAGGCGACTGTTTTAACATTTTTTGTCTTCGAAGTCTAATTTAGGTTTGATGTTCTATGAAAATGCCTGCATGATTCATGGGGCTTTTAGAGGCGCGTTACCTTAGTGATTTTATTTATCTCGCTGATACAGTCTGACAGTTGAAGTCTGCTTGGTTATACCTGCTGACAGTTACCAGTTTTACACTACAGAAAATTGAAAGCAACTTGCTTCTAGAACATTCAACTTAGAATTTCTTTCCTATTTTGTCAAACAGTGCTCAAAAAGCAGAATATCATTGCCAGCTTTTTGTCTTAATATTTAGAGAAACTTCCCATTCAAATCAGCACTTTTACAGATAGTTATATAGATTTAGAGATATAGACATATAGCTATACACACACACACAGAGCTTTAGAAAATGATGAACTTGTACTATGAATCCAGAGACTAAATTACAATTGAATGAAGCCAAATTTACTTTATGAAATGAAAAGCCAAAAAGGTGCAAATAAGCAGAGTACATTTCCACAATTAAAGGAAAACTTCTGAATGATCCAAGTTTCATCAAACCAAGGCAAGGTGATGAGTCCTTAATATTGGCCTTACTTACATGAGCCCTGAGAGGTGAGTAGAAAACTCTCCTGAACAGAGGTGCTAAGGCCTGAATACCTGTGTCCCCCATCTTCATGCCCATCGTGATGGTGTGACATCAGAAAGTGGGGCCTCCAGAAGGTGCTCGGTCATGAGTGGGACGAGTTCCCCATAGAACTAACCGACAGAGCTCCACGGCCCCTTCTGCTGGGACAGGTAGGGCACAAGGAGAAGGCACCTTCTGTGAAGCAGGAAGCCTGGCCCAAACACTGAATCTTTGGTGGCCTTGGCCCTGGGCCTCCAGCCTACAGAACGGTGAGAAATAGTCGCTTACAAGCCATCCAGTCTGTGCGATTTAGCACCGTGAATGGACTGAGAGAGGAGGGAGGTCAAAAGTGGGGCTTTTTTAAAACTAGGATATGTCGGCTTTTGGAGATTAAAGACTGAATTCCCTCCCCAAAAATTAATTCCATAGTCTACAGAAGTTCAAAATTCTTCTTAAAATTTCCGTGAGTCTTTAGAAGCTTATATTCCAGCAATCAAACTCTTCTTCCAAATTCTTGCATGCATGGAATTATTCATTTAATTATGACTCATCTCATTGCTGATGTATATTTTTAGGAAATTAGAAGATATATATGATATATAATACCACAGTACTTGTAATTTTTTGAAGTATGCAAAAAGCAAATCTTATTTTCTAGGTCCCTGCTCATTTAAATTAACACTGAGCACAGGGGATCTTAGAGTCTGCAGCATCAAAACTTCTAAAACATTTTTGAACACCGATTTTAACAAGAAACCCTTAGCTCATGAGAACAACCAAACAAGTGACAGTCAGTTATATTCAAGTTCAGAGAAAATGCAACACGATCGGTCAGTTCTTCATTCAAAATCAGACATGTTCACAGGCTGAACATGGGCTCCAGGGAAAGCTAAACGGTGATAAATCCTGGATTGTGTCAGAACCCAGGGGAAAAGGGGGCAAGGAAACTGGGGAAAGAAGAGGGCAAACGTGCTGAAAAGAGATGGAGAAAATGATGAAGTGAGAAGCTCACCCCCTTGAATGCGGTGAAAGTGGGTGCGCGGCAATATCCACACCTTGAATTAACCGCAGGCCTTCTAAGCCCATCAGAAGGTTTTCTGTTGACAGAAGAAAGCGCCTCTATGACTTGGTTCCTAGGCTTTTTGTGAAGCGTCCACACAGAAAGAAAAAATTAAACCATAAACTCTAGTAGCTTATTCATCTTTACAGAGAGAATGGCCAGGACAAGTCTAAGTGTATTGTAGCAGATTTTCAACCATACGGACTCTTGCAGTAAAATGCAACAAGAAGGAAACAGGAAACACCACATCCTGCACAAAAGTAAAATGGACAATTTAAAGGACTGAAAGTATTTGGAAAGTATTCTATTACTATAATAGGAGTAACAACAGGACCCCAGAATATCAATGCTAGGAACTACCTTCCATATCAAAGAAGATGAATCCCTCCCGTGTTTTTGATCTTACAGACAGGTGACCCGACTTGCTAGAATGCATTTCTAATCTTAACATGAAAGCTTGCTCCCTCAGTCTTGTCTTGGAGGTTTTGTGCTAACTAATGCCTTCTCATCCACCACTGATGCTGTGGAGTCCCAAGACATGGAAGCATCAGCAGGTGATCCTCACGTTCCGCACTGTATTCCACTGGCTCTTCATCGCTGCTGTGTGAGGCACGCACCTGGACCAGGTGAGACGTTCTCGTTTATGAGAACCCAACATGCACTGAACAATTTGTTTAAGTTCTATGCACAAATATAAATACGCTTTCAGGACATTTCAAAGTCACGCTGCTGCAAGGGATGACTAGTAGAATATTTTAAGGGATGATTACAAAACTACAAAGTTGGAAATAAAAACTGGGATTGCATTAAGCAAAGTATTTCTGCCCATAGTGGAGATCTGAAGGAGTTTTTAAGTGTTAAGTATCTCCTGCTTCCCGAATGACTGCCAAATTTGCCAGTGGCAGTAATCAGTGAATTAATGATAACTTGGATTAGAATACCTTTGCTGTTTGTCATGTGATAAGCCTAATAAATTCCATGCTAAAAAGTACTTGGTTATTAAAATATCATTATCATAGTTTTCTGAATTTTGCCACTTTTATATTGCACACTTCTTACAAAATATAAACATATATTATATTACCTATTGCCTATGTGTAGAAACCCATAGTGAAAAAAATTTTCTGAAAGAGTGGCCTTTGACAATGACGCATGTTACACAGAGCAATTACAAATAATTTTAATGAGTTTCAGTTCTTTTTTCTTCACAATATTATGAACATTTCAAATTTCAATGTAAGAATTTCCATGGAACGTTACATTTAGCATTCATATTCTACAGAGCATGTTTGTTTTGTTCAAGAATAGTGGGTCAGTTGGGTCAATACTAGTTGCTCTAATAAACTCCAAAATACCTGTACTTCATGGTTTCAGCATGAAGAAAAAGTTTACTTTTCTCCCATATAAAGTCCCAAACAGATGTTCTTGACCAGCAAAGACGTTTTCCTGAAAGTGGTAATTCAAAGTGCCAGGCACTTTCTATTTTGTGGCTCTGTGATCTCCAACGAAGGCGTCTCACTTGTCTTCAATAAGTGATTGGAAGATGAAAGCAAAGGAGAGTGGCACTCAGTCCTGCACACAACACTTCTGCTCAGACTCCAGTGTTCAAAGCCGCTCAAATGGTCGATGTGCTGGCGAGAGCATTTGGGAACTGAAATCCAAGTTTGCCAGCACCTATCTAGCAAGACATCTATATTATTTAAAAGAACTATTTGGGGGAAAGGAGGGTGATCTTCCTAAAATGAAATGTAAATGTTCAACACTTAAGCCTGATACCCCATTACAAGTGAACTATTAAGTAAGAGTATAAAACGGTGTATTTTCACTGCCCTAGAAATTCTTTGTGTTCTACCTCTTCATCCCTTCCTCTCCCCTAATCCTTAGCAACCACAGGTCGTTGCACTGTCTGCAGAGATTCGCCTTTTCCAGGATGTCCTAGAGTTGGAGTCTCACCGTATGTAGCCTTTTCAACATAATAACATGCATTCAAGGTTCCTCCTTGTCTGTCCATGGCTCAATGGCTCACTTCTTTTTAGCAGAAAATAGCATTTCATTGTCTGCATGGACCACTGTTTATCCATTTACCTACAGATGGGCATCGTGGTTGCTTCCAAGTTTTGACAGCCATGAATAAAGATACTATAAACATCTATGTGCAGGTTTTTGTGTGGACATAAGTTTTCAGCAACTTTGGGTAAACCCCCAAGAGCGTACATGTTGGGTTGTATGGTAGTGGCATGTTTAGTTTTGTAAGAAGCTGCCAAACCATCTTCCAAAGTGGCCACACTGTGTTGCACTCCCAGCAGCAGTGAATTCCTGCAGCTCCGCAGCCTCGCCAGCATTGGGCAGGGTCAGTGTTGTGGATTTTGGCCATTCTGATAGGAACATGATTGCATTTCATTGTTTTAATTTGCATTCCCGGAGGACATATGATGTGGAACATCTCATATGCTTGTTTGCCCTTTCTATGTCTTGTTTGGTGAAGAGTCTGTTCTGACCTTTCACCTATTTTTTAATCTGCTGTCTGTGTTCTCTTATTGTTAAGTTTTAAGGGTTCTTTGTATATTTTGGATAACAGTCTTCTATCAGATATTTCTCTTGAAAATTTTTTCTCCCACTCCATGGTTTGTCTTCTCAACTCTCTTGTCAGTGTTTTGCACAGTAGAAGTTTTTAAGTTTAATGAATTCTCATGGATCATGCCTCAGTGCAGAATCTAAAGGGCTGCCATCAAACTCAGCATCACCTAGACTTTTCTCCTTGTTGTTGCCTAGAATTTTAGTAGCTTAGACACTAATTTGGAGAAGCTTTGCTACCAAGGAAGCAAAGAAATGTGGTGGTAGCTGGAAGCACCAAATACTTAAAGTGATTGTGTGGAAAGCAGAGATTGCTGAAGTCTTTGCCTGTGTGTGTGGGAGGGGCTGGAACCTGCACACAGATGGGGGGCAGTCTTCAGGGGACCACGGGTTGTTCATCTCTGTGAGCAACAGGAACACAAAGTATGTGGGTGCAGCTGCTGGACGTGGAGGGATGTGATAGTAGGAGTTTGCAATTTCTATTCTGAAGCTTGATTTCCTCCATGAGTAGAAAACCAAGAATAAAAATGGGAAGACCATTTTTATTGCATTTGGGGTGTGGGGATAGAGTGGATAAGAGCGAGAAGTAAATGAAATAGGAAAGTGGACAGAGCGGCCAGAAGTCATTGGGGCCAGTTTGTAGTCCTCAGGGAGGAATGCCCAGAGGGAGTCCTGTGGGGAGGGTCGTGATCATTTCCTTAGCAAGGTTCACTATGGGGATGCAAGCGAGGAGGCGGTGTTAGCTCCCACCATGGTGTTGGCAAGTAACTAATAAAACAAGGCAGAGGGTGGACGTGAGTAACCTGAGTAACCACAGGACGAAGGCAGGTAGTTCAGGGATGGTCCTGCAGGGTACGGAATCAACGGAGCGCCTCGCTGGCAGGGCTGAAGGGTGGTTGGAAGCAAACTGCTAAAGAGATTGGGAGCTGATGATCCGGAATGGGGTGCATGGGGCTGAGAGGGCAGAGGCTCTGCTGTTGGTGATGCAATGAGCAGGAGGGAGTCCCCTGGATGGGGGTGTGTCCACAACACCCAAAGAGAGGATTTCAAATAAGCAGGGCGCTGCCCTGGCTGCAGACGCATATCCAGGAACATTCTCATTGCTACACATAGAAGACAGGCATCTTTTGGACAGAATGGCTGTGAGTCAGTAGCTAAAGTCATCAAGAAATGAGGGTGAATTTCCAGCGGATCTGGGTGCCACAGCAGCAGTCGGAATGGCAGTTGGTGTCATCAGCTGAGATGTGCTCAATGCTGAATGTGCTCTGGGAGTGCAGTGAGGGGCAAGGAGGCCCCCTCCCCCAGGGTCCCCAGGGGACGGGCTATTGGGGAGGTGGAGGCCAGGAGAGGAGGAGAAGGGCCAGTGTGCAGAAGGCAGGGACTGGGGTTTTCAGGGGGCCAGGGAAGCATCTGGGGTTTGGGGTCAATGAAAGAGGCAAAGAGGTCACGGGATCTGCTCTAAGACGTTATTCTTAGGAGGCTCATTTTATCTGTCAGTTGATGCGGTGGAAGCATTTAACTCAAAAGCAGGCCACTGGGATACAAGGAAGTGAACTGAGTCAGAAAGAAACCAGTCTTCCTGGACAGGAGCGTGTCCTAGCCCTTGTCACCCGGGCCCTGAGTCAGACCCTCCTAATTTATTTGGCTGTCAGTTATGTTATATTTCATTTTATTTCTGAGGTGCCTGTCACAACACAGAGTCATGGTCACTGGTTCCATTTCCATTTCGAAAGTGCACATTTAAAAACCATGAATACAAACGTCGTTTTCTGGACGCAGTGAACACTGGAATCGACTTGTACTAAGCATCACCCTGTTAGGTCAATGTCGCAGCACAGTGAGGAGCACAAAGCCAGGCTGGACCATTTTCCAATGCAGCTCCCATCACTGATGGATGAAGCTTCGTAGTTAGTGCCCCGGCTTTGCTGTCACACAGATCTGGTTGCTCTGTCTGCTCAGTGTCTTCTGTTCTGGGTGACCGAGCCACTTGGGCGACCTTTTGGAGCTTCACTTTACTGGTCTGTGAGACGGAGACTTCAATACCTGCATTGTTGTCACCAGGACGTAGCTGTAAAGCGTCATCTTACAGTGTTTAAAATTCAGGTGTCGAAGCTGTCCTGTGTGTTCCCATGTTAAAAATGCATATGAGCCCACTGAGCTGGGGATTCATTTACTCTTCTCGGATATTTGCAAAGGAATTACTAGCAGGTATTTAAAGACACCGGAATTTTACTCAAGGACGACATGATGTGTATATAGAAGATATCCTCCACTTCCGTTGAGGTTAGGAAGGCACCATGCAGCACTCTGAGGAGCAGGGCTGGGACTCACTTCGTGAGGCACAGAGGGGCGTGTACGCAGCCTCCAACTCTGCTGAAGACCACCCTTCCCAATACTGGGGGTACTCTGTCCCTCCTTCTTCTGCTAATCATTCTTATAAAGCTTGTTTTTGAGAAACCTTACAGTTCAATCTCCTTTTCTGATACTTTCCATCTAAACCATTTTGGTTCTTAATTTTGAAAAGCCTTATTATCAAGCTACTGGGGTATACTCCAAGGTAGAAGGACACAATCCCTAGATTCCCATTCTCTCTCCTACGGAAGTTATTATTCAAACACTGCATTGTAATATATACATAGGAAACAAACAGAAAATAATTGATATAGAGGACACTATAATGACATTTCTGATACTTTGTGAAAAATGATTGGTAAAGTTTCTTTTAAAAGGTGTCAGGAAACACCATTTTAAATGTTATTTTTAAATGCTCCGAAATATATTTGGAGAGGTCTTTAAACTCTTTTCCTTATGCAATATAAAATCACACAGAGAAGTGCATTAAGAAAACACATTAACCGTGTTGTTATTACACAGCCAAAATGTTTGAAACCACCACCTGGAGAAAAGGCTGGAAAGCAGCCAGGAAACAGGCGCAGGCCACGGGCGTGTCCCGGACATCTCCTCCTTGTCACCTAGATGGGAGTCCTTCACTGGGTACCATGCCATCAGCTCACTGCTTTGCTTTTACTACCTAAGTTTACATCTCTCCATACACTAGTGTGGCTTTGCCTGCTTTTGATTTTTATGTAGTTGGAATCATACACATGTATTCTTTCTTACCTGCCAGCATCTGCTCACATCAACTGCTATGTTTTCAAGATTCATGCTTTGTGTACATGTAACTATATAGATCATTAATTTTAAAATTATAAAGTATTACGTTGTGCAAATATATCACAATTTATTTATTCTGCTACCGGTGATTGACATTCTGATTACTTTGGGATTGGGGGATTTGGAATAATAACACTAAGAAAATTCAAGTGCACGTCCCTCTCCTCGTGCGTAATGCGTGGGTGTGACAGAGACTCCCACACAGCCTGACTGCAGTCCAGGTCCTCTGAGCCCCCTGCTGCACTCTGACCTTGGCCTCCTCCCGTCCTTGGCCTGCCTAGCCCAGCCTAGCCTTGGCAAGGATCCTGTTTGTCAGTTTAGTGAGAACCGCCCTCACTTTCATGACCTGATCACCCGTGATATGTAATGAGGTTCCTCAACTCCCACCTTGGATGCCCAAGCACTTGGCCTGCCTGCAGCAAGAATCCTGTTAGATGGGGTCAGCCAGAGACCCCACCTTGATGTCCCCTCTCAGTCATTTTCCATCCCCGGATCCCCTCACTCTACCAGCTGCCTGTCGATCCTCAGCTGTCCTGAGTGTTTCCAGAGTTGAGTATGATCTCTCTCCCCTGTTGCAAGAACCCAACGGCGATAGTTATGAATAAGTCTCCCTGGCTGTTGAACAGGCATCAGAATAGCCTTGTTCTTGGACGGCGTGCTCTAAAAAATGAGTCGCTTGGTCACAGGGCAGGAGCATCTCCGACTTGGTCAGTATTTCCTATTTACTGACGTGAATCTAACCATCGACACTACCATCAATATACAAGCGTTTCTATGGCCCCCGTCCATGCGATCACCTGGTTGTCAGAATTCTAGCCGTGCTCATGGGTAGATAGTAAATTGTACACTTGCTTCATTGGGGTCTATCTCCCTTGTCACCAACGAGGGTAGACACATTTCCATATTTTCATGGGCTTGCTGGCTATTTTAGCCCCTTTTCTCACGAGTGTTCGGGCTTTCTTAATGAAACAGAGAATTTCTCTGTGTATTCTCAAAATAGCACTTGGTAATTATTTGTGTTGCACATAATATCTTTTGCACTCTTTTAACGCTGCACTTCGGTGGTAAAAAAAATCTTCAGTTTAACGCCACTCAGTTTATTTTTCTGCATCGTGAAGATCGTTTGGATTCTGTTTAAATGTTTTTTCTCTTCTGAAATCATATGCTATTAATTGAATTACATGTGTTTGCCTGTTTGGTTGGTTGGTTAGTTCATGGGGTGGGGTGTGTGTGTGTGTGTGTGTGTGTGTGTGTGTTATATCTATAGTTACAAACCCTGTGGAGTTATTTTTGTGAATGATATGCGGTAGAGTCCAGTGTGATTTTTATTCTCTGTGTCTTTGAGGAGGCGGTCCCCACGCCTTCTCCTCCGCTGCTCTGATGTGCCATTTATGTCCTAAATCGAGTGTCCCTATGCACGGGGCTGCTTGAAGGCTATTTTTCTCTGTTCTCTGTCTACCCTTGCGTCAGACCATATGCTCAGAGCTTGGCTTTATCTGTGGCAGTTCGACTCCTCCCACATTCTTTTCTGTCAAGACTGCTCTGGCTATTTTGGATCTTTGCATTTCTGTGTACATTTTAGAAACATCTTGTCAAGCTCCATTTAAATTGTTATTTTTATGGAGATCTCATTTAACTGGGTAGACAATTTTGATGATTTGACATTTTTGCAATATTGACTCCTACAATACATGAGCATCGTCTATACCTCAAATTGTTAAACCTATTTTAAATTTCTTAACATTGTTTTAAAATTTTCTGAGACTCTGTACATCTTTTGTGGGACACATTTGCATACACACGATTCTCATTCCCCACAGCACTCATGCTTTGTGAAGTCACCGCAGAGAATGACTTAGCAAACATGGAGCCATTGGTTCTTTGTTCTGGTGAGCTTTTGGCCACAGCTTCTTTGTCAATGGATCGCTACATGGCCATGTTTCATGTGTGTTTCTGGTTAAAGATATTTGGTTTAATAAGGGCAGTAGGGCTCAGGTTTCATGTCTCCAAATGCCATGAGGTCCTCTGGCTATTGCATCCCAGAGTCCTGAACAAGTCTTCATGTGTGGGGAAGCTTTGGTGTAGGAACAAGCTCCCATGAGTGGCACTGTCTCCCCCACAAACTCCGTACTGTCCCTCCATGTGTCACAGCCTCCTGGAACATCCGCTCGGAAACAACAGGTGGCTTCTGCCGCAACATCGGATCCCTCATTCGGCCCCTGTCTCTTTTATCTCCCAACCTCTCTCCATCTCTATGCTGCATTTTTGTGCTTTCTCTGAAAGCAGCCGTACTCATACTTTCCATCTCCCTATGTCAGAAAACCTTGTGTTAATATTTTGCCTGAATACTTTGTTAAGTTGGTCAACGCAGTTAAACAGGTGTTTCAGAATCTTTTAAATGATTCCAATTTTGCATTATGTGTATATTTGTATCATGATTTAAAGAACTATTGCTTAAGATTTTGAAAAATAGAAAATGTGTCCTAAATAAATACAAGAAATAATGAGATAATTTTAAAATCACTTATATGATGCTGGACTACATCCATTATCCTTATTCTTTTCAAAGTAGAAAATGAAATATACAGTTATAATGAACTCTGACAAGGTACTTCCTAGCCACCACTGCAGGTTAGAAGCAAGTTCCAGCCCATCCCACAGTTGTTGGCTGTCACCTCTGGGGGTGGGACTCGGGCCGTTTCATGGTGTCTGGGCGGCTCCAATGCACAAGCAGAGCTGACACAGCTGGTCTTGTGCAAGCTAAGCCCTTGCTCTGTGCAGGGGACTCTCCTCAGACCTGGGGATGGGTTTTCCTGTTAGTTGAGGACACCTCCTCATAGCCCGTCACCACGACGTGCAGGTCCAATGTCTGTGGCTTCTGCCTAGATCACTGACCTTATGTTTGTCCCACTCCCCAGGCTCCAGAAAGCCAGGCCTCTGTTCACTAGAACCCCAACTCCTGGTGTAAGAGCTCCTGTCCCGGGCCCCTTGCACCTGGGAAACGTCCCACACTTCCACCCAGGTCTCTGCCCAAACACCTCCGCCTCCAACAGAACCTCGACACCTCCCGACCAACGTCCTCTCTCCAAGTCTCTCTGCCTCAGAGTCTCCACAATCTCTCCATTTAAGTCATCGTGTTTACTTATATAAGTGTACACTGCTTCTATACTCCTTTATAATAAGGGGACTAATGTCATCTGTCTTATTAGCTGCTATATCCCTAGTAGAAAAAAATAGCACTGCTTGGGATATAATAGGTGTTCAATAAATAATCTTAACATAAAAATGTTAGTATATAAATCTTAAAGTATTCTTGTTTTTCGTCTCCATTTTCTTTGTCTCACCATTTCTTCACATTATAACTCTAGTTGGCTTCTTCCTTCTTTCTATAATTTAATATAGGGCATCCTTGGAGCACTGGAGCTCAACAGGTAAAGGTGGGCAATGTCGTCCTGCATGTCTGTACCAACAGTCCTATTTCCCTGACTTCTCAGAGGGCATGAGCCAAGGGCAGGGCAGATGAAACCTTCCTGCAAGTAAGAGGCCAGTCCTCCCAAAGAGTCACTGAGATAAAACAGAAGTAATGGCTTGATGTTCACATGTATTCTCTCCTCTCATTTTAATTCATGAACTGTTAAGCATTCAGCTTAAGCCAAACTTGAACATTTTATCGATCTGCGCTGCACTATTCACGAAGATCATTTGTACTCGCACAGGGCGTTAATGACTGGTGTTATCGGGTGCAAGTGGAATCTGGCAGAAAGGAGAAAAAGAAGGCATATATTGGCGAGCAATTACCATATAAATGGACATTAACTATCCAAGAGAGTTCTCCAACATAAAGTTAAGTGAAGCAGCTCTCTGGGGTGTTCTGAGATTTTAAGTTGGAATGGTATTTCAACACTGTTTTTTTCTGCACTGTCAGAGGAGGGGGGACCCTGAAGAGAGGTTAAAATCTTCAATGTCCAAACTAGAGCTGTGAAATATCCACATGCACTGGCTGTCCTGGTCGGTCATGGTGTGCATGAAGGTGAACATTAAACACAGCAACGGGCATCTGTATATGGAAATGCCAAGGGCATGCTGCCAGGAGTCAAGTACACACAGCCTGTATATATGAGGGCGGGTTAATAAAGTGGTATGGCCTAAAGCATACTCAAGGCTTTAATTTATTTTTATGGGCCATTTTTAAATTTGTAGAGGCATTCCCTACATTGCTTTGACGTGAAGTAGCAATGTTTGCAAGATAAATAGAAAATAGGAAAGAAAAATAAAACCTAACTATAATACCTTGTGGAAGTTAACCTACTTACATTGATTTGCTTTGCTGTTCACTCAATAGGTCACTAGACATATAAATTACATCTTCACTTTTTCTAAAAAGTGAGTTAATTTTCTCACCACCATAAAATAAAATGTAAAGAAAAGAAAAACAGAGGATAATTATTGCAGTTATGTTTGACTCAACTTATATGAATGCACAAATACACTTCTTCTGTAGCCAAAAAAAGTAAGTTAAAGATATTTAACTATAAAGATAGCTGGTAAAATGACTATAAAATTATTTACAGAAGTTTTTTTTTCTCTCTTTTACTTCTAATTTCTATTGTTTATATTTTACAAATCCCATGACTTTTGATTTCTGTATAATTGTTGAAAATCTAGGCAACTATCACTTTGTTTTTAGTGAGAATGATTATCTGCATTTGATGAGTGCTTCCCTCTTTACAAAACAGTTTGTGAAACACGGTCACTCCGTGGAGAAACCACAGGACAAATAGCACATGACACCCAGTATCATCTGCGAGTTAAATGAGGGTTGTGGCTGAGAGTCTAGGGTAACTCCTTTAGCTTCCCCTCCCATGTCCTCGCCACAGTGCGAGCTGCCTCTGATTCGGCAGTGCAACCGACAAGGGTTGCAGTGAATGACTGGTGCTTCCCATGCAAGTGTGCACGTCATCTAACATAATGCACAGAGGCCAGGACAATGTTTGTCCCTACCACATAGTCTTACAATCCTCACCATCGAGACTGCATTGCCTTTGAATAGGACTTTAGAATTTATAAATGGCAGTTATGTAAGTTGGCATATTTTTAAGTGCAAACAAATGGATGGCTTAGTCATTCCCTACATCACCTCACCCCAAATTTGCAGAACTATGATGTATAAGGGAGTGTGCCATCACAGTCTTTGGAAAATCAAACAAGGGTGAGGAGCTGAGGGCACCCTGCCCCTGTCCCTGTGCTGAACCAGCCGAGTCTGACCCTCTCAAATTCTTCCATGTCTCTAATCCACGTCTTAGTCACTTACTGAATCTAAACGTTTTGAATGCAGTTACAGAAATGTACTTTTTTTATCAAAGTGAAATTCACACAGTAAAATTAAGCATTTTAAAGGGGACAATCCAAAGGCAATGAGCTGAGGCATGAGTTTTAGGTGAAGAGGCGGAGATGAGATATGACCCAGGGATCTTGGGAACCACGACCCAGACAGGAAGGGCCATAAATAAAAGGGCACCAGGAGGCACGGGAGCCACAGCTACTGGGGCACTTGTTCCTCAAACATTTCAATAGCACCAGTCATGGCAGATGAATGGGAAAATGCTTTTGGAATTAATGTGCCATTAACAAATAAATGAAATTGTATTTGAGTGGAATAGACTATAATAATGACTGAACATTTTCTAAATTATATAAAACTACAGTAAACAACAGTAGTAGCAATGATAAAAAACAAACCCTAATTATAGAAGATGATAGTGGTGCATGGATTTTGATTGAGGATGAATGTCCAAGGTAATGGAATAACTGGAATTCTGTGACCATTTTCACACACTAATTACACAGGCAAGTCACCTATAGTCTAACAATGAATCAGTATTTCCTCCAGGTGAATAATAAGTTTAAGTCATAACCTTCGCATTTCTAATTGGCTAAGCACCTCCAAAAACAAATCGTGAAGACCAAATAAAATATAAAAACAAGCGTGTGAATGATACTCCAAGAGATGACTGTGTTTGTCACACGTATCCTGTATGATGGGCATTATTTCTCTACAAAACAGCACTCAATCATTTACCGCTCTGCTTTTGTGACTTGCCGAAGACAGAGAGCTGGGCTGTGTTCGATGGCCCTTCCATCAGTTTGGTCAGTTTTTAACTGAAAGCTTGTGTTTTCTGAATCAAACCATCAATATGCCAACAGCCAGTAAGATAGGCTTTTGATGAATTACTACTTTTTTAATGAAGGATATTTATTTTTATGCATTTTCCCCTTCAAATTTCTGTCACTATGCGAAAGCAAAAATATCCTTTGTTGAAGTTAAATTTATCTTTAAAACATTTAAAAGGCACTACTGGACAAGAATGGCATTTGGATCACCCGACTGAGGAGTGCAGGGGGGTGAAGGAGCATCTGGGCGGCGCTGATGTATGTTTTTGCTAATGCAAACCCCGGCAGGGAGGAAATGAGGTGTGTATCAGAGGCCGCAAGGGGAAGGCTCAAGAAATGAGTTCTGTGTCTTTCTTCCATCCTGCTTCTCCTTTTCTCAGTCACATTTCTCCTCTCCTTGTAACACACTTTACAATTTGTATTTAGATCCTGTAAAAACCTTTTTTATTTGAATCTCCCAGGTCTATAAATAACAAAACATCTCTTCACTGGCATGAGGCCATTAAGCGCTTGAAATAACTAAGGTCTTCAGAATTTTTAGGTCCACTGCATTTTTCATGCAATGAGTAACTTTTTTTTTTAAACGAGAATCACCATCTACATGACCAAGGAGGTCCTGCACTGCAGATAGATATGTGAACAGCAGCCACGGGGTATTCCTGAACCACTCAGAGCTTTCAGATTTCCTTAAAACTCTAATCCAAGCATTCACATTTTATTATTTTTCTGCTCTTGCCTTTGGTAATAAAAATTATAGTCCTTTTTTCCCCAGCCATTCCTCAAGTTCACCTCCAACCTTCATTACCAGTCATCTGGTTGAGTGCTTTACCACTAGGTTTTTTCTGTAAAATGTTTTACAAGTTAAGACTTCTAATACCAACTAATCTATCCATTCTATCATCAGAAAACCAGAATTTAGTTACAGTCCACCTCATAGAGTTGAATGAGAAACCCAAAACAGGGAAAGGACATGAAATAAATGTTTCAAGGTGTAATAATAACCTAGCTATCCACTGGAAAAAAATAGCCCCAGAACTCACTTTCTCTGAAAAAATAACCCTTGTTATTTTCTGAAAAGTCTGACATTGTCTACACCAGTGGATTTCTAACTGTGCTGTGCGTGTAACCGCAGAGTGTGCGTGGACCAGGGGACCCCCAGGCCTGCAACCCATACGGACGAAATCAGTAGCATGAAGACAGGCTTAGGAGACAGTATTACTTTCTGAAGAGGTACAACTGAATTTAAGAACCAGTAGGGTCCACTGACCGACTCCTCATCAAAGTGCGGGTCAAGGCCCACTGGGGCAGCGTCTGAGCATCGGGGGTCTCACTAGACCTGCCAAGGGCTGGGTCCACTCCAGACTTGCCTGACCACAGTCTGCTTTTTAGCAGGACCTGCGGGTTACTCACCTGCTCTCACTAAGTAGCAGCTTTATGCCTCTGCTTGTCTGGGTCACGAGTCTTCCGTAATTTCCTTTATATTTTCTATAAAATGAGGACCAGTGAACCACACTCTTCAAAAACATGAACAATATCGTGATAGATCACTGTGTTATTATATTTATCTTGCATTGTTCAAACTCTTTGTCTCTCTACCTGCCTGCACAGCCAGCTTCGTGAAGTGGAAATACATGTTTGGGGACACAGAGTATATCAGTCGTGTTCTGTTCGGAGACGTCTCTGCTCTGTGGCTACACCAGGACGAGGGGCAAATACAAGGCTAAAATGGTGTTTCTTTCGACCTAGGCTTGCCACAGACAAAAGGCATTTGGCAGTTTAGAGAAAAAATCCTAGGAGGATATATCACTCCATTTCGTATCTAATTCAGGTCCTTGTCACATCTGAACACTTGACCCTGCCTTTCACAATGAATTAACTTTTCCTTCCTCCTTTCTCAGAGAAACTTTACAATTGAAATTAATTCATAGTCAAAAAAGATATAATTCCTCCACCCACTTCCTCCCATGCAATCATTCCTTGTACTGTAAAGCAGCCTGTGAACGTGGTGTGAAATGCGGGCATCTTTGTATTTACTTTATGAGTCTACACGCTTCGAGGTCTCCCTTCCCCCCAACTCCCACCCCCCGGTACAGACGCTTCACAATTTCTGCTCAGCCCCACACAGAAGTGAGTGACTGCCCTTCTCCGGTGAGCAACGCCAAGAGGGGTCAGAAACTGCACCCAACTAACTGACTTCTACCAGTTCTTTTTCACTACAGATAAAGAACTGTGCATAACAAATGCACACAGATAATAAAACAATAGTTTGTAATGTGAAATTATTTATTTTCATTCATGGATTTTTCAAACTTTTGGAGGGGTGATTTTTACTATATGCAAATGACACCATTTCATACTGACCCTCTTCTGTGGTTACTGCTCGGTGAACATACCCAAGTCAAACATAAAGGAATTTAGGGGATGGCTTCTGAGGACCCCTAAAAGGCACCCACGATACGAACATCCCTGGGGCTACTTCAGACTCACGTTACACGTGGGTGGGCCAAGAACTCACTGTGCTTCCTCTTCATCAGAGTCACCACCAAGAAAACCGGGGAGCCAGGGCCCCTGGAAGACATACCCCACCATCTGGTTTTCCTGCTCACTCAGCTTTCAGGGTTACTTTTACTTCTGCCTTGCCTACACATTGGTGGAACACACTAGTTTGTTGCACAACTACAACTAACACTTCCAATCGCCCGACTGTGTGACTAGGGTTAAATCCAGATATTTGAAGGGCATCACAGTGCCGTTCTCTTTGGATTAAGTTTCAAAGCAGTCAGTCCTCCCAGAACGGATGCAGGTGGCTGTGGGGACTTGACCCACCTGTCCTCCTGGGACGATGCTGCCTGTCATGTCCCCACTGTGTCCTTGAGTCTGTCCCCAGAGGTGAAAGCTTGGCATGTCCATAGAACACCTTTAGACACAATGAGAACGGTTCCCTCTGCCTTTTTCTCTTGAATTTTTTCCAAGCTCTCACCCAGGACAACCTTGATACTTTCATTTGGCCACTTTGTATTGTTGTGGCCATTGTATTATTTTAACACCAGAGTCTGCAAAGGCCGCTGTGCGTCTGCTCCCAGGGACCCCCTTCCCTGGAAAAGGCCAGCGGCCTGGCTCCATCCCTTCGGTAGGTCTCTGCTGAAATAAATGTCCCTTAGGAACTTCCCCGATGGTCTTACCTAGGAAAACACACGCCCATTATCTACCTTCCTGCCTTCACCCGGGTGACCCTCCCCATAGCGCTGACCCTCCCTGGCATCGCATCGCCCAGCTGTGTGTCTTTTGTTCTGTGTCTCTCTTCACCGAATGTAAACTCCCCCAGGGAACAGCCTCTGCCTTGCCCACGGTGACAACCACGGCACCCAGAACAGCACTGGGTACAAAGGTTTCAGAAGATGCCTCCTCGGAAGCCTCACACGCCCCCCTAGGAGGAGTGGTCCTTCCGCAGCGGGGGTCTGACCTAAGGATCCAGCAAACTCATCCGTGGCAGTAAAGTAGACTTCAGTGACCGAATAGCGTATCCACACCTGTGAAGGTGTCCTGAATGCGTCCATAGGTGTGCTGTGTGTCCTCAAAGAACACAAAAGGCCCTCTGTCCCCAGACTCAGTGCAGACTCCTCAGCCTGATGTTCATGGCCCTTCACAGAACGGTCCCAGTTTTCCTGGGGGGCCTTCACTCTCTCATTTGAGAGGCACAGGTTTGGTATTTTTCTGTGCTTCATGTCTTGCTGGAGCAAAAAACCTCCTTTCTGTACCACATGTCTTCCAGCCTCGCTGCCCCGATTCCATCCATCGCTTTGGGTCTAATTTAACTGGCACTCGCGTCTGTGCAGAGTTTTCTGGTCTGCCATCCACCCATGCCCACCCAGAACTGCAAAGTCATGTGTGAGTTCACTTGTTCTCCCCACATGCTGGAATTGCATTCTGATTCTGCATCTCAAGGCTGTGTGTTCGCGTCTTGCTGGACTGCCATAGCAATGCACTCCCAGGGGCAGCTTCAATGCCAGAAATGTACCTCCTGGCCATTCTGACCCCCTGCCCAACATCCAGGTGTCAGCTAGGGAGGTCCCTTCAGCAGGAGTGTGTGTTGCAGGACTCCCTGAGCTCTGGGAGGTCTGTGGGTGATCCCCAGGGTGCCTTGACCTCTGCCTGCAGGTTCGCATGGCCTCTCCTTCTGGGTGTCTCTGTGTCCAGATTTCTCCCACTCATGAGGACAGTCACATTGGATGAGGGCCCACCCCACTCCGGCCTCAGCTCAACTAATTGCATCCTCAAGGACCTCATTTCAGAATGTTCAGGATGCCGGCACCCTCTGAAGTCCTGGAAATGAGGAGTTCGGCAAAGGACCTGTGGGAGGGGGACAATCAGCCCGTCGCGACTCCCCCACAAAGCCCCTGCCTTCCCTGCCGAGGCCACAGCCCTGCCAGCAGTCTCACGTCTCAGTGACTTCAGAAACATGGTGTTGACGGAAGGACATTATTCGCTCTGTAACCCCAGCGCCCCTCCCCATATCCGGCCCACAGCTAGTGCTGCACACTGCACTGACAGTCTCTTCGGCCACAGGGATGTTGCTCTCCTGTGCTGTAGTTGAAAGGTTATCCCGCGAGCTCATGTCCACCTCGGTGCCACCTGCCCTCATGACACAGGCCTGTGTGAAGCCACTGCTTATACTACTCAGAATAACCTGATTCTAAACGGCAGGGCAGCCAGAGGAGACTGTGATGGGGGACACGAGGGGACAGGAGGGTAGAGGAAGAAATGCGCCTGGACAGGCAGACGGATCTCCTGCTGGACAGTATCACTGCAGGGGACCCAAGGGCACATTCTCCAGCTGCTGCCCTCCGCTCCTTTAAGAGACTCATAGATCCCACGCTTGCTGACTCCAGGAGTGAAGGGTCAGGTTGACATTTCTGCACCGTTGTCTTTCAAATTCATTTTATTGTCTCCCTTTTCAGTGTCCTGCACAATGTGGGCTTTCCATCTAAAGCGTCCTCTGGCCCGGCCATGTGCTTGCAGGCTCCTTCTGAGAGATTATGTTTTCTTTCCCTCTCTGTCCTGGAGATTTGCAGGTGGCCTCCAGGGTCATGTGCTTCCTATTCCATAATGTTTAGGGCCCAGGTTATAACTCCCAGTTTGTGGCGCAACCGACAGCCACTAGGACCGATCCCCCGAGTCAGCTGGAGCCGAGCTCTTTGGAACAAGTGACACCTGTCACCTTCCACCAGGAGCAGCACCTCCTGAATCAAATGAAAAGGTGCCTACAGCTGAAAAGTTATGTATGGATTTTAACACAAATGTCAAATCTATTCTGATAAATTAAATAGTAAATTAATAAAGAATAACACATGGTAGCAATGTCTGTGGTCTCTACTCATATATATTGCCTAACAGTTAATTTGCACAAGTATCTAAATGTGAGGATGGATTGTTAGAATTCACCAGGTGAATTTAGAATGATTTAATTCATTCTGAAATTTGATTTATTTTCTTTCAATATTTTTGCCAGGGAAAGGCAGTGCTTTTAAGATGTCGTTAGAGAACAAATTATGTAGAAAGTGGGAAAATGTGTGCCGTTGGCTTCGGCGGTTCCAGAATTGCACATCTCACTTGAAAGAGCCAAAAAATGTATTTTTATATTTACAACATTCACACACCACATCCATAGTAACCTAACTCGTGGTTTTAAAATGTAGCCCGTCTTAAATGTCATGTTGTCAACTGAAAATACAAGTCACCGGTTTGATCTAAAGTTAAACAAAGTGGTTTTGGGACTTTGACAAATTTTATATGGTTCAATATGTGTTATTAAACTATTCTTTTGTGTAGAGTTGGCTAATTTTTCTTAATAGCTGAAGTATACATCCACCAAGCTAACATAAACAAGGTTCAAAACAATGTCTCTGCTCTGGGTTTTGAACAACTCAGTACCCACGCCGCTCTGTTCAAAGCAGCACGGATGTGATTCCGAGGCGATGTCTCCTGATCAAGCTGAATGCATGTGCGCCGGAGTCCAGCTGACGATACATGTAGACAGACAGGCTTTCTGTCTGCTGGTTAACGACTCAAGGAGATGAAGAAAGGTCTTTTAAAATGTGAATTAGAAAGTATAGAATGAATAAATTCTTGTTTATTTCTATTTGGTATCAAAGTAGAAGTTGGTGTGCACAGTGTATATGTTAAGTGGTATTTTGGGTTTTTGTCCTGTTTTTTTTTTTTCTGATGATCTTCTACAAAAAATGACCAGTGCCACAAATTTACTTATTTTGTGACGTGAAGTGAGTTTCTGCAATGTAATAACAATGACAACCCAACTAATAATCACAGGAAGAAATAAGGAGGCCTGGGCCCGCCCTCAGGGACTGACTCCATGACATTGTTACATAAAACGTAAGGTCCAGGCCTATCAGTTTTGAATATTCTGAGAGGAGAAACCTTCCACGTTTCTGGCTCTTCCTCCCTGCGCAGGGCCTGTTTTTCAGTCCAGAGATCCCCTGGTGGTTCTCCACAGTGGAAAACCTTTCAGAACGTCTCTAGAAGAATTAAATTCTAAGTTTTCTCTGATTCTAATACCATTGTGCCCAGTCTTGGTGAACTTCACCGGAGTTCTGTGTCCCAGGAAAACAACCAAGATTGAGAAATCACCCCACTTTAGACCGATACTAAACTGAGTTAACGAATGGATATTTATTAAATACCTAGATCATTTTTAAGTGGAATGGAATATGAAAACATTAATTACTAAAATAACTGTTAGTGTATGTATACATTTTATCTCTCACTTTTATAGCTACAGAGAGTGGATATTCATCTGTACCTGTTTACAAATGTGGTCACTTTTGCACGTTGAGTTGTACTACAAGGGTGAACTAGGGATGTTTACTTACTTCTATAAAAAGTTGGGAGATGCGTGTTTATACATGAGCTCCGCTCGGCCGCTGTAAAGGCTGGTGTGTGTGACAGTGATGGACATTTACCAACCTCCTGGCTCTCTCTGTGCCATAGAAGGTGCTGTGAGGAAAACATCGGTACGTGGGACGAGGCTCCATCAGTAGGAGTGGCAGAGAGGCGCAGCCTTGTGTGCAATGTGCCCAGGGTGAGTTTTGGTTCAAGAAAAAGAAAGCCATTTTGTCCTCACACAAAGTGCCTGGTTATTCCAGAATGAAAAAAAAAAAAAAAAAAACCATGAGAAGAATAAAACTTCAACAAAAAGCCACCAAATACCAAAAGAGGCTGGTACTAATCCAGTCTAGGGGCAGATAGTTACTGGAATCTCGATGAGTAAATGAAAAATCAGTACCGGGCTTACGGGGAAGAGGCCAACCTGCCACCACCTGGACCCACAGAGGAGCCTGAGCATCACGAGAAATGGACACTGGCTGTGTCCTGATGTGACCTGACGGGTTGCACAGCACACCTCCCATAAGCGTACTTGCCAAAACGCTGAACCGGATCCACCCTTGCACTTGAACTGTAACTGGTGAGTGAAACATAGTAAACAGAACAGGATAATGGTCCCAAGGAATCAAGCTGACACACCCAGAACGTGAGACGCCTCACAGGACGGTCCAGTATATGTGGCACCTCAATGGCATGCCCCCCCAAAAAAAAACCTGGAGGGGCAGGTGAAATACTACCAAATAAATGAGATCGAAGAAATGATCAAAACAGCATGGTATAGACATTGAATTCTAATTTAAATAAACATATTAAAAAATAGACTGTCAAGACTATGAAATTCCATTGTTAGTTTGGCATTATTTATCATCAGTTATATTAAGAATGTTTCTTTTATTATGGCTTATTGCAGTCAGCCTAGTATTTGCATTAGATGTGAAAGTGGCATATTTTTAAAGACCTCTAATAATAAACTATGTAAATGGTACTCAAAATAGTTCAGCAGCCCTGGCTGGTGTAGCTCAGTGGATTGAGCATAGGCCTGCAAACCAGAGGATCGAGGATCAATTCCCAGTTAAGGCACGTGCCTGGGTTGCAGGCCAGTTCCCAGCAGGGGATGCATGAGAGGCAACCATACATTGATATTTCTCCCTCTCTCCTTCCCTTCTCCTCTAAAGATAAATAAACAAAAAATTTTTAAAAATATTTCAGCAAGTAAAATTTAAAAATTAAAAAAGAAAAGATATAAATTTGGTAAGATATCAAAAATGTTGTATCTGGGTGGTGAGTGCATGGAAATCCATTACAGTACTTGCTGTAGTTTCTGTCATCTTGAATATTTGCAGAATATGTTTAAGTTGATTACCCCTGGTCAGAGGAGTTATTCCACAAATGTGTCCATCTCATGTTCAAGTACTAACATTGAGTGTAATGGGCCAAGTGCATTAATACAGGCCAGTGGCCTAAGTGACTAGTGATTTTATAATGGCTGTTAACACATTGACGCCTCCATCTGCATTCTTCCAAAGCATCTCACGGTCAACGCAACAAACCCTAAACCAAGAACCTCCCGTGAACCTCAAGTGCAGTTGCTTTCTGCATTTCTTGGTATTAGGAAGTACACCATGACTCATCAGCTGCCCAAGCTAAAGAACCAAAAGTTGTCAGGAGCATCTGCCTTTCTTTCAATGCACCTCCAAATTCTGCTCATTTTGCCCATAAGAATATTTCGAATCCACCCGCTTCCTGGCATCTTCCTACATTCGCTCTTGGTCAACCATGCTCCATTTTTAGAAGCAGTTAGATAACTTGTTTAAGAATATGAATCTAAATGTGAATATGAATAGGTAGCTAAAAATATCCCTATTTTTCTTTGAACAAAAACAAAAACCCTCATGGACCCTACAAGGAGTATCAGACGTAACCCTCCGTCATTCTGTCCTGCCTGCATTGAACTGCCCGCAGCCGTAGCAAACCTCTTAGTTCCTTACTGTGCTGGGTTCTCCTGCCACAGGGCTTTTGCACATTCTCCTTTTCAGGGTCTTGAAAATGCCTCACAACCTTCTTGTTTTCAAGCCCGACACATGGTTCAGATCTCACCTCTTTTTATTTTCTCAGTGGAGCATTTTGATTCCCTGGATTAGATGTGGAATCCCCATTATATGTTCTCACGAAGTCAGGTTCCTCTCCTTCTTACCACACACTGTTCCTGTAGGGGTTGTTTGTTTGTTTGTTCATTCGCTTGTGTCAGTCCCTCAGTTATCTTCACCTAGATTTTAGGTTCTAGGAGTTCAGGGACCATAATTGTTTTCCACTCATTCTTGTATGAATTACGCCAACTGAGTCTTGAGACATAGCACTATTTCTTAAATAAATGAACAGCATCATAAATGAATGACTATGAGTGACGCAGTAAGTCTATATTCTTTATATATTTACTACATATGTTTAATATATTTTAATATATATTATATTAATATATATTTGGGTTTCTTAAGCCCAGACTGAAATCTACCTCAATGCTAGCTAATCAACAGCAAAATGGATAAATATATTCTGAATACTATTTTGATAACTTTTTTCTTAAGAAAAGGTAGTGTAATACACACTGTAGGATACACGTTATTTCAGAAGATTCTTAAATAGAAAATGAATCAGAAGAAGTCGCGTGTTTGCGTGAGTTGTATAGTACCATCCCGGTATGTGGCAGTGGTCTGGTGTGTGTCACCATTTCTGTAGGAAGGGCCAAGCTGGGCAGCTCTGAAAGGACCCTGTCTTGCTCAGACACTTTCCTGCAAGGGCCGCCGTGCTCCCTGGCTGCTCCCACTCACTTTGGACACTGGCACCTTGAATCTGATTGCCATTTTTTGTCCACCACGTCTCAGGAGTTATCTCTGACCATCAGGGGGGCTAAGAGGCCACAGGGAAGATGCTTTGACTGAAGACTCTACGTTGATAACAAGAGAATTAATGGAGAGGGCGTGAATCTGGCCCACGACCACAGCCACAGACTTCGTGCTGGTCTTTTCGAGCAGGATTCTGCACCCATGAGATGGGAGCGTTCACACACTCAAGGCGTATTATATAACATTGTAGGGTCTAGGTGGGCCAGCCCTCTCCACCGCCTTCTCTTTAGAAACTGCGTACGTCTTCAGCTAGGCAAGTCAGAAAGAGTTCTTGCTACACAGCTGCAGCGTGGACTCTCTCCTGTTTTTGTTCGAGTTAATATTGTGAGTTTGTTTTGTGTGGTGTGCTGTTCGAGTCAGACGCTGGAGCCAGATTCTATTGTTCCCACTCTAGCACTACTAGGTCTGACCAGTGTGACTTTTTACACCTTTCTCTGCCTCAATGACCTTGTCTGTAAAACTGAAATGGCCATGCCTTATTTCTGGGCCAGGGTTGGGAGCTGGAATGACCACTGATGTATTGATACAGGCAAAACAGGTGGGCGATCCTGGCACCTATTAGCAATCATTGCCATGCTGGTTTGCCTGAGGTCAGCACCTTCCCTGGAACTGAAGAGATTTCAGTCTGGTCCACAAGTGCATGAAGTTCAAAATTTAAAATAAAAGTCGCTCTGTTCCACGTGTCTACCACTTAGCTGGCCTATTTCCTACTGAAATTAATGAAATTAATTTTTTGGTCTGTATATTTATAAAAACCCTATGGTCAGTTATTTATTAACAGGAATATTCACTGATCCTGAGGCTATAACACCCTTTGTACTTTTTATTATCTTTGAGTGACGTGTTCCCATAAATCACTACAGGTAAGATTTTTCTAGTCTCAGAGTGATTGATAAAAACAGTCTTGTCTGGCTCTGCGCATGCACGAACCCTGTGTCACCACCACTCACGAGTCCCCACACTTGTTTAGCGCCCCCCATCTCGTCGTGAGATTTTTTCCATTTTTATATTGATTATGCCATGACATTTGTTCTATTTCCCCCTTCATTCCCCTCCACCCTGCACACCCCCTCCCCCACCACTCCCCCCCTTTAGTTCATGAACACGTGTCTCAAGTTCTTTAGATTCTATATTTCCTCTACTATTCTTACCCTCCCCTTATCTATTTCCTATCTACTGTCTATGCTACTTAATTTCTGTACCTTCTCCCCCCTTCTCCTCCTCCCACTCCCCTGTTGCTAACCCTACTTGAGATCTTCATTTCTATGTTTCCACTCCTGATCTAGCTGTCCTTTTAGTTTGCTTTCGTTTTAGGTGTGGTTGTTAATAACTGTGAGTTTGTTGTCCTTTCACTGTTCATGTTTCTTTAGCTTTTTTTTCTTAGATAAGTCCCTTTAACATTTCATATAATAAGGGCTTGGTGATGATGAACTCCTTGAATTTGGTCTTATCTGAGAAGCACTTTATCTGTCCTTCCATTCTAAATGAAAGTTTTGCTGGATAGAGCAATCTTGGTTATAGGTCTTTGGTTTTCATGACTTGGAATACCTCTTTCCAGCCCCTTCTTGCCTGTAAGGTCTCTTTTGAGAAATCCGCTGACAGTCTGATGGGAACTCCTTTGTAGGTGACTGTCTCCTTATCTCTTGCTGCTTCTAGGATTCTCTCCTTCATTCTAATCTTGACTAATGTAATGGGGGATTGTTTTTGCCCGAACAGCTCTGCTGCTGGCTTCGCCCCTCTCACTGGTTTAGCTGAGCAGTTTGTTGTTTTCGGACTCTGTATTGTTCGATTTTCTTTGATTTGGTTGCATTTATTGTTAAAACTTTGCTGTTTTTAGATTTGGTTGTGCGAGGAAGCAAAGTGTTTCCACCTACACCTCCGAGATTTTTTTAAAGACAATGCCTTGTGTGTTTTCCTGTTACTTTGGGGGCCTGTGAGTTATGAAGCCAGGCCCAGCAGTAGACAGAAGATGAAGGTCTGGGCTGCGGTTGCCTTTCCCAGGAATAGGGCTCTGGCCTGGGGGCTGGCACTGAGGAGAGGTGCTAGGGAACGCCCTTGGACTTGGATTTGTGAGACAGAGGGAAGGAAGCAAAACTGGACAGAGCTGGAAACTAGAAAGTCATCCAGGCCCACCCACAGCCCCAGAGACCCCACAGGGTGCTCAGGAGCTAGAATATCCCTTCAGAAAGGTCCTGAGTGGACTGAAATGGTCATGCCCTCAGGTCTCCCTCCCCTTTAACATCAGTCTTGGATCTCTGCTGCCCCCTAGAGGAGTGAGATGTGAGTGGGGCTGCTCTCTGCAGCTGAGACAGGACCTGAAGGGATGGAGAGCGGGAGATCTGGGGCAGCAGCACTCACCGGATCCAGAACAAATAGCCTGATGTGGATGGGGACCTGGGCAGCGCATCACCTTGTCCCCTGCAGTCTTCTACATTGTCAACAGGCCCTTTGTCTCCTCAGAACATGGGTAGCATCCTCAGATACGCGCTTGGAAGCAGAAATCAGCCCATTTGTTCCCTATTCAACCATTTCTTTGTCACTGCCTTATAATTTTTGTTCCTTGTGATGAGTTTTTAATGGATCCATTCAGACATTCTCATTAATTCCTCCTGGCCCTGTGCAAGGATTCACTTAGAGAGTCAGCCCATGGCAATGAAATGGGGTAAGGCTAATTGAAGTGGAATTGAAACCATGACCTTGACCTCATTACTATGCTTCTTAGACCAAGAAAATGACCCCATTTGCCTTACTAAACTAGGCCCTCTGTCTGCAAGAGAGGGCCGTTCAACCATTCACTACGTTTATAAGTATAGCTTACAGAGTTCAAATGTGAAGACAACCCATTGGCTATCCATTTTAGTATAACGAAATCAATCCCTCATTATCGATTAATAAGAAAACAAGTCAATAAGTGCTTAAGTGTTTTAACTGTACAAACAAATTAGCACAAATTGAAGTGCAAGCTAATCCTTCCACTTCGGTTTGCTTTATTAAATCAGAGACAACATAAGCGTACGCACACACACCCACATCACAAACTCAAAAGCACGGACCAGAAGCTAAAACACCAAAAACCAGACGCCACTTGAATTTTGCTGACATCTCATATTAAAGAAAAGGTTAAAAATAGGGTGAAAAGGAGAGGAGCAAAGGAAGTGGACGGGGGTAGTGTGGGGACTGGATGCTGGGCTAAGAAAATGGGTGCCTGTGTTTTGTAAAAACTTCCCGAGATGCTAAGTGAGGCAGGAAGAAGGCATTTAACTCTGAGAACCTGTGACTGCTACTGCTTTGATTAGGTTTCAATTCTTTAAAATGGAAACAAAACCAAATTACCTTATTGTTTGCCAATGCAGCACTGAAGCTCTCACCACCTGGAAGGTGTGAATACTTCCTAGTAACTTGAGTCCCCGAAGGATCATGTAAAATGCTGTTTAGGACACGGTATGTAAATAACTGAACAGAAAGACGTGAAAAAAGTAATTGTTGGCTAGATGTTTTGTCCTCCTTAATATTGACAATACACAACCCAGTATCTTCAAATAGTTCTGATAACACAGTTTTTGATATGTGATTAGATTCTAGAGCTACTTGAAATCCATTTGAACACACCTGCCTGTCTCCCAATGTAAAGATAGAAAACTGTGTGAGAGCAGGACCAATAAAATGTCATTGGCCCGGTCGAGATAGCGTGACGTATTGAAAACGAAGGGGAGTCCCTCGTGTCCACCAAGACAGCTTCCAGTCAGCCACGACACTTTGGGGTTAAAGTGGGAAACTAAGTCAGAGCAGACACATCTGGGCAAGGAGACACGTCTAAGGTATCTGCACGCGTGATCAGAACAGCCGTGTCCGCAGTGCGAGACCACCCACAGACAGGCTCCTGGGCCAACTCCCCACTTGACATCAGGGGTGACGAGACACTTAACCAAAAAGCCCAGAAGACTCTCAAGGTAAAACTGAGGCAGGCTCCAGACCACTGCTGAGACCACTGAGCCCCACACCCCAGAGGGCCGCTCCGCGCCATGCCGATCTCCCTTGGCATTGCCTGCCAGAGGCTCTGCCTGGTGGACTGAGGACTTCACCTGCCCTGCTGCCCACCTGTCTCTGGAGATCCTTCCTTGTAAGATGCTGACAAGTCCCTCACCCACCGTTCTGTCTCCAGGACCTGCAGACCGAGACCCTGGGACTCAGGTTCATTATCCCCCATTGATTGCTGTGTGGGCGCGTGTGTGTGTTAAATTTCTCTTGGATTGTCAGAGTGTGAGTAGGATATTAGTGTGTGTTCACATTCTACTATTGATACAGGGTGCAGACAGGGGGGCCCCCAAAAAAGATTTAGAAAAGTGTCCAGAATTCAAAGTGTATAGGAATATTGGAGAGACATATAAGATGTCCTCACCCCCCCCCCACAGGGGGAAGAAAGAATGGAGCCAGGCCATTGAGAGCTATTTTGCATAGCAACAGTTTTGGAGCTAACCTCCGGAGGAATGGTTATTTAACATATCTATAACCTTTAACTGGTTTCATAGATATGTTAAATAGCTGTGGCCAAGTTTGGGGCCAGGGAGGAAGAAGGGAGTAGGGGGGGCCAGAGAGAAGGTTGTGGCAGGGACTCAAGATGGAACTAGCAGGGTCTGAGGATGGAACTAGGGAGGACTCAGGATGGGAACTAAGGGCTGCTCTCCGGAGTGAGAAGGGTTTGGACTCAGGATGTAACGAGGGGCTGCGCTCCTGAGTGAGAAAGCCTGAGAGAGAGAGCCACGCGGTTTCAGCAGAGTGAGGACCCCCTGTTGGTGAGGTGAAAGAGGGAGCCACGCGGTATTGGCAGGGTGTGGACCCCCTCTTTCCCAGGTGAAAGGGAAGAACCACGCAGCTTTGCCAGAATGGAGATCCCTGCAGCCAGGTGAAGAAGACAGCCACATGCTTTTGGTGGAGTGCGGACTCCTGCAGCTTTGGTAGAAGAGGCCCACGCGGCTTTGGGGTGCCCCCCTTTGGCCGCGGGGCCTGAAAAGCAACAGAGACTTTGACTGGAACTGGGTACAAAGGACTCTTGCCAGTGGACCATGAGAGGGTACCACAGTACTTTGGATTAACTCGAGATCCTGCACAGTGACACAGCTGATGGTGCCAGCGGCCTGCAACACAGACGTGTGCTCTCTTCCTGATTTACGGTACCCGGAGTTGGGACAAGAGGGAAGGGAGTGCTGTGTGGGTGTAGGTGTATAACCTAAAGGACTTTGATATTTTAGTGGTGGCATTAGGCCTGAATAGCATTAAATAAACATTTTGTTTCCTTTTCACAAATCTCTGGCATTAAGAGATGTGTTTCCAATTGGCGGCGGACAGAAGGGCCCAGTAGATTTTAGTATTTTGGTTTTTGGGAGGGGCCCCTGTTGTACAGCAGTTTTGGGCATCCCTAGGTGGGCCAAATATTGTATTGCCCCTCCCTTGGACCTCCTCTTGTTCGGTAACACTATGAGTGACCCTGCATTCAATAAAAGCTGAGTGAAGAGCATAGTTACTGTGAGTGACTCTTATGTACTCCTTGGTGCTGGGCTTCTCCGCAGGCAGCGAGCCGAGCAGTTGCCCGGATGACTTACAGGAAAGACTATGTCAAACACACGCTTGTGACAAACTGGAAGTTGTAAAATTAACAGACAAGTTGCTATTCTTTGAAAAGGGAAAGTCAACTCTTACTCGATATACAATTTTAGGTATATTAGAAGGTCTGACTAATCCCAAACTGCAAATGTGGGGATGAGGTCCATACCATGGGCTCAGACGCTAAGTTTTTGTACAAGATACAATTACTAACCCCTTAGGGGACCCCCAGCGTGTCCATCCCTTTCTGTGCCACAGGCGAGTTGTCACGTGTGTATAGAGAGAGGCCCTGGGAACACGGAGAGGAGAGGGAGTTTCGGTGGGTCGGAGACGGACTCAGTGCCTGGCAGCCTGCGTAAAACATCACGGTCAGTCCTGTCCTTGGCCCTAGATTCCAACCGCCTCCTAATAATTACCTGCTTCTCCGTTCTCTCTTCTATCACACTGTGAACTCCCTGAAGTCAAGGGTTTTTGTGATCCTGAATTTTCCCACCACAGCTCTGGTTACAGTAAATTGTCAATGAATGATTGTAGATGGAAGAGTGACAAGACCAATGAACACCTGATGCCCCAAACACATGTACATGTACACACGTGCACACACATATGTGCATGTGCACACACATGGGCTTTTAGCATGAAGATAAGAACATTGAGACCAAAGACCCTTGATTGACTGACAGAAGGACTCACAGTGTTGGCAGATCTGATTATAACCCGGAGTCTCTTCATTCTTGTCCAATGACCTTTCAGAGAAACTAATTCTATTTTCCTCTGCAACCTCCCGACTGTCTGTCGAATTCTTTTGCTGTTTTCCTTCCTGTGGACCCAAAGAGCACAAACAGCCGCACACAAAGAATGTTCTACTTCACTCAAACACATAATGTACCCATTCATAGCTGCAGTTGACGAAGCCGTAGTCTCATGTTGTGCAAAAACACTCATCCTTGACTTCTCAGTCACAAAAGACTAATGGCGGTTATGAGACTGTCTGCCTCCAGATGAATATGTTCACAGTGTAGAAAGTAAAATTGTTACCTGCCTAATAACAGGCTCCTGGTCTCTCGACACGGAAATGGGTGAAACATGCTTTCCGTTGGCAGACTCTGCAACACAAATGTGCCAACGAAGAGGCCAGCTCCTCCGTGAATTTCCTTAGTGAACAGATTGCCCATTTTCTTAATGGGCATTTCTGTTTCCTAGCAACTGGAAAATTCTACACTAATCCATACCTGCCTTCTCATGGGAACAGATCACCTCAGGTGCTATTCATGGCGATTGGGCCTTGGGGGAAAGGAAACAACCTGAATAAAAATTACTATTATTCTGTTGGATCCTGGGTGTTGACTCAAATTATATGGCCAACCGAATCAACTTTCTTGGGTTTATAAATTATAACATTGAAACCAGATTGGATAGGTGTTTGATGGTAATTAAACGGAAAAGGCCATAGTGCATTTTAAAAATGTTTTCCTCCTTTTCTTAGTCTGAGCTAGTATAATTATTTACTTCAAAACCTACTCCAAATCTGGAAAGCACTTTCTGGAACTATGTACTTGGAAAACATGCGTCAGGCCCCGGGATACACGACTCTCCCTCCCCCCACATTATTGTTACCAAATAAATTTGGAAATGGCAAGTCACAGTGACGTGTCCCATCTTGCTTATTTATACAAATCTGGGGTGGAAGTCGGGGAATTGGAATCTGCAGCCCGTCATTTGTCACAACTCATCCTTTCTAAAGCCTGGTGCTGCTGTCTCACACTCAACCTCGGCCAAGATGCCTCACCAAGGACAGAGCGGCAAGGATTTGTCTGAACTTCATTCAGGAAAGACTGTTCAAACTTGGAGAAATTCGGGCATTACACGGTGCACTAGAGATACAGTCTGAATCAGCACCCTGCAAATATTTACATACGACTTTATGGGAATAATGTCATCATCTGGTTAATGATTTTGATAATCTAAAATACTTCTTTCTAAATTAAATTTGGGCGTATCTCCAGTTTAGGCTATTTGCTTCTTTCCTACCCTATCATGTTGAGCCAGTACTAATTTAGAAACTATGATTTATCTAATAAATGGAAAAATAAAATGATAAACAAAGGCCCCCCGGTAGGCAACTTTGCCTAAACATAGGTAGGTCTGTATGAATAGTGACCGGAGGGTAGGTTTAAACAGCAGATTTGTACAAAGCTTGTTTTGAGAATATTTTCTTTTACTCTGGTATCCTACAAATTTCTCTTTAAAGTATTATAAATTCAAAATATGAACAAATTATTTAAAAAACACTAAACAACTTAATAATCTGAAATGCAGTGAAAGAAGGAACTATATTTATGCACAACAAGGCTTTAGACGTAAAAGGAATGTATGTGATATTTAAAACCAACAATTTGACGAATGCATTTCTGAACACGTGTTTCTAAGATGCATAATACGCAGTGATTTTGTGAAAAGCAAATCATGATGGGCCCTCACCGACGCACACAGACACGTCAACAAGGACGGGATGGTGCTCGCCGCCTTTTCATTCCCTTTTACTAACCTGCTATTATGACCAATGACATAATTTAACTCCATTAAATGTCATTTATCCTTTATGATGTGAACGAATCTATGCAATATTCATGACACAGAGTACACTCAGATAAATTAGATAACATCACAGCAGTCATTAAAATTACAATCTAATTGAAGTTAGTTCTTGAAACCGGCCTTTTGCCAGCTGAGGGGGAACAGAACACGGCACCCACAAGGTGCCCATGGACCGGGTGCACTGTTGGCAGATGAAGACCAGCCACACCCAACAGACTCAAGCAGAGCTCTGAGTGTCTCTGGTTACTGCCAGGAACCTAGGCAGGGAGCCTGCACCAGCAACCGTGGGCCCCAGACGGCTGTCGTATCAGAAAGGCTTCTCCCTGCAGCACAGGGTCCCCTCACTGAGGAGTTTCCTCTTCTCGTCTTCCTGTGCACTGTCTCCTCCCCTTCTCCTTAGCTCAGGACGGGGCACAGACCTCAACTGCCTTCCAGTCTCGTATTCTCATGGGGCTGCCATACATAGGAAATCAAATTTACTTTTCTCCTGTTAATCTGTCCAATGCCAATTGACTTAGTACACCAGTCAAAGAACCTAGAAGAAAAGAAAAGTTGTTTCCCCGACACAGTCATTCATTCATTCATTCATTCAGGTTGGCTGAGCAGCACATGAAGTGTACCCTTGTTGGGAATGCAGGAATAAATAAGGCACAAGGGTTTACAGTACTAGAGTGTGATGCGTGTGTAAACAGGTATTTCATAACACAGCCTGACAACTCTGCCACAAGTACTATACACAAGCACTTTAAGAGCACAGAGGGGCAACAGAGAAGACCATTAAAAATAACCAAGGCTCTTTATCAAGGTGAGCTGTTATCGAGAGCTTCTAATTGTCGCCACAGTGGCTTCCTGTGGCCATAGGTATGTTACCATGCAATAGCCTCCAGTTATTCTCAAACAAAAATTCATAGCCAGTCTGTGTACACATCCGTCCTTGCCCCAGGATACAGGGAACCATGGAGCAGTACGGAGGAACCCCGCTTATTCGTCACTTGTGTAAACCTAGAACGCTTGCTTCCAAAGAGCTAAGAAATTCACCTAGAATAAGCAGAACTGATGACGTGGTGCTTCTTTTCTGGGTGAGACGCCTCCTTCTTCCCCTTGGTCCCCTTCTCCTCTGTGGGTGCCACGGTTTGGGTTTGTGGCTGCTGGTGCTTTCATCGGGGCCTGGGTTGTCCCTCAGTTACCTGCACGATCTCTTCACATTCACCGTGTGTCCCCGAAACCAAGAAGCATTCATCCCACTCTTGCATTTAAGATCTCATTTCCAGTCACGCACACGACCGTCTATATGGAAAAACGCCTTAAATCTTTATCCCGTTCAGGTGAATAAATCACAACGCACTCAACGCATAAAGAAAACAGAACTTCAGGAAGCGCAGTGGAAATGAGCACCCGCCCCAGGCGAGGAGCAGGGCAGGAGGGGGACGGGCCATTTTCCCATCCATGAACGATGAGCCTGAGTTAGCAATTCTGACAATCAGAAAATACATATTCTACGTGTTTCCATGTTCTGGAAGACAAAGAAATCATTTTGTGATCAGTCTCAGTACTTGGAGCCGTCTCGAAGCTGGGCCAAGGCACAAACACTTCTCGGGTATCATACGGTCTGGTTAGCGGCAGCCCCCTCTGAAGAATCAGTTGGCGAAGAATTGGGCTGTGAAGCCATTTGCTTGGTGACAGCGAGTGGACAATTCGGGGACTCTGATTATGGCTTCTTGGGCGAGCCGCAGCCCCGACAGCCCGGCTGCCGGTCGTCCCGTGGGGCACCCAGGCTGGTGTGAATTGAAAGAGACAGCAGTGTGCCACATGTCACCTCTGAGTGCACAGCTACCGTGACAGGGAGACTTTTCTTGTCAACGCCATCACCGTGGCCCTGTGAGAGCCCAGGTCTGTGTTACTGTCCCCTGGAGGGAAATCCGTGCCTGATAAACGGACTTCGTCCAGCGAAGTCAGCCCATGTATTTATTAAATGTCTCCATCCAGGCGCTGTGATCAGTCTCCGGGAGGCTTCTCTCCCTCCCTCGGGAAGCGGGGAGGAAAGGCCTGGACCAGAAGTCAAATCTGGGGTCTGCGTTGTAAGGAAGCCAAGCACCGGGGACAGCCCCGGGGCGCAGGGGCCAGGCAGCTGCACTCGTTAGCTGCAGACACAGCCCTTCGGCTGGGGGACGGAGGTTTCAGGGAATGCATCCTGGCATTAGCTTGTCATGTAATTGAGTCAATCTGCAATTGTTTCTCAAGAAAAGTGGTCTTGATCAGAAAAATGCTACTTGGAGTTCAGTTATCGCTTTCCTGATCTTGAGCTTGTAATGCCTGGGGGGCTGTGTCTGTGTCACAAAGGGTGTCTTCAGAGGGACAGAAAAAAGTGCATGAGGAGGAAGTGTGCTGCAGACCGCACGCTGGTGACGGTGCTGCTGAGGCTTCAGGCTGAGCAGGAGGGTTGGACCCAGGAGCACAACCATGATCAAACAGGTTCTCACTGAGTGCATACAAGGGACGTGATATTTCAAAATAAGGGCCCCAACCCCAAATTGTCTAGAATAGTCAGGCATCTGCACATACTTTAGTGGGCATTCCCGTTATTTGCAGAGAATCTAGACCTGCCTGGTTGCGTCCGTTAAAAGATGACACACTTGAGTTTTCTACACGCACATGTTGAAGCAAGGATGGGCTGCCAGGAAACTTAGAAAGCCGCACAAACAATGAGTGTGCTGCCAACACATACAGCCAGTCACGAACATGTGACGGCTGTCAGACTGAGTGACATACTGAGGAAAGATATCCAGAGAGAAAAGAGAAAACAGGGTGAAAGTTGGCATGAATCCAACACAGAGGGGGAATGGAAGGGGAGGGGGAGGAGCTAGAACAACAGGCGAGGACCGTTTCAGATCCAGGGAAGGAGGAAGGCGGCTAGTGAGAGCAGGAATTCCCGGGAGAAGGGCAGGGGGAAGAGTCAGCAGGAGCATCAGACAAGCAGAGCTGTGGAGTTGACCTTCGCTTTGTAAAGCCCTCGCTGCCACTCAGGTGACCCAGGACTGCAGTGACAAGGGAGTTAATGACCAAAGCCGTCATCTGCAGCACAACAGAGGTGTGCGGAGCAGTCCAGGCCACACTGTTCACAAAATGATGGGTGTCACTTCAATCCCTGTGATGCCGAATTAAGAAAATATCCTGATGTTGGGAGGATGGTGGAAATGAGAACACAGGAGAGTTCACAATGGGATGCCTGTTTGTGAAGCCATCCTAACATTTTACGGATGCCTCCTTTTCAGAATGCAATTTCAGGAAGCAATGTCCAGGAACAGGACATCTCCCAAGACAGCACCGACTATTGCATTTGGGAAGCACATGAATATCCACCCTGTGGAAAAGCGACAACCAGGCACCGCGTGCTCACCTGGCTGAGTTGTGCACACGCCCACGCCCCTCCACAGGCCAACCCCTCCTGCCACAGCTTACAAAGCCCACTGCCGAGCCACAAGCCAAGGTCCCATACGTCACCGAATCCTACACATCAAACTTCTGAAAAACGATCAGCAGCCATCACAATTCTTTATGTTCTCGATTCTTTCCATACCTCAAAAATCTGGCTTATGTCTCTGGCCCTCCCATACTTTCCCTCTGTCCTTCAGTGGACCCCAGCCCGTTTCCATCTTCTTACATTGCCAGTCTTTTCCAAGGTCGTTGTTTTAGCTCCCTTCTCTCTCTCCATCCCAGCTCACCCCGTAGACACTACAAAGACTGAGCTCTACAATGTCTACCTCAGGGTTCAAGATAAGGCAACAGGGGGAGATGGCAACACTTCATTAAAGATGCACCTTATGGGGCATTTGCTTCTTGATGTGGTCATTCTGGATCCAGCCCCTGGTCTGCTGTTGTTGATATTTCTTAAGTATATTTTTATCCACTTCCCAGAGATAAGCACAGCCCAAGGAAAGGATCTTCTTTGTGGGTTCACGAGGTTTTTGGGGAGCTGAGGGCCCAGCAAGGCTACTTGCCCCATAGGAACAAAACGACGGCCAGGAGGTGGCCAGTAGAGCAGGGAGTGGGGAGGGGGATGGTTCACAAGGGGAACATCACGCTGGAGGAGGAGGAGGAGGAGGAGGAGGAGGAGGAGGAGGAGGAGGCACGCGGCTCTGTTTTCTTGGGTCATTATCCAGATCATCGGAACCAGCCTTTAGCATCAGACAACTGTCTTGCTGCCTGGCGGCTCGGGAGTGACCCTGACAGGCAAAACCTCTTAATTCACCTGCTGGGGGTTCTTCATCGTCGTCACGCTGCCCGTGCCAGAACTGCCCCCGCTGTCCCCACTGCTGACAAATGGCTTTCTGTCAATGTTGTCACGTTTGGCATTGGGATGCTCTTGTGAGAAAAGACATCTGACGACTCACTGAGATTAGAAGCCAACCCCCCTCCCGGGACCACAACACTGACGATTGCTTGTTTGGTGGGTTACTTGGGGAAATACTGATAAAAACAGTTCATGTCACTCATGGGCATTGATTGGATTAGTCTGTAGTTATGTATTTTTACTTTAATGTAGATGTTCGTAGGCACTTCCAAAGGCTCCACGTAGATCACTCTTGTTTCTACCTGTTTTTCAATCTCCAGACTATTCATTCAAACAACTTTGTCACATTTCCCCCACATCATCATAAATGACAATTTAGACGAAGGCACATGGAAATCAAGTTTATGGTTGCCCCCTGACCCCTCCCCCCTCCTCCCAGTCTCTACCAATCAGTATTCACCTCCTGCATTCCCTTTCCAGAATATCATCACCTTAGTATGCTTTGAAAGATCACCATTGTCTTTGACTTCCAGTTGCCTGTTCGTATCTGCCCTTGACGTATTTCTAAACCCACAACTTCTATCGTGGCTCAAGCCCTCCATTCTTGGACAAAATAGTGCGACGACTCTCTTCATTGGGCTCCAGCATCTACAATTTTCCAATCCATCTACCTAACATGCTAGAACCAGCAGAATCTTCCTAAATTACAGTCTTATTCATATTACATTCCAGGTCTAAAGTCTTTACTGGCTCCGCTTGGATTTGCTAAAATCCAAAGTAATACAAGGAAAATAATGAGAACTCAGGCTTGGTCAGACTCAGCTGAGTATTAACCCTCAATTCACACCTGTCAGGTCTATGACTGGCCTGAACCCCTCATTTGTAAGACAGGTGTAACAGCTTTCCCCATCTTGTGGTTTATGTCGAGCGTCTCACTGGGAAAACACGACGTGTTTGGTGCACGGCATGAGTTGACCTATTATTATCATCATAGGAATTATTCACCAGAATATGGAAGGCATCTGGTGATTTGTCTCCAAACAAAAGTTTTCAGTTGAGTGCCCTCGATCTATACTTTAACCAAACTGACCCCCCAAAAAGTTCTCAACAGTCATTTCATTTCCCTGTTGCTATTATTTTATTGCTAAAATAAAATAGCTCGTTTTATAGCTCATTTCCCTCAGAGAGACTTTAGGTGTCTGCTTATTAAATTCTGCTCATTCTTTCAAATCCAGATTCATTACCACTATCTTTAATACAACTTCCCTCTTTATTCGAGACAGCCTAAAAGTGATCCTGTTGATAATAATTAATATTAATTGAGCAATGACAACCTGTTTTAAGAGCTTTACATATATTGCAATGGAATATCCTTTTCCTGGACTCTCACGGCATTTTGACAACTCTAACTCCTGCACAGGGACAGAACCACATTTCCAAATCACAGTTCAGACGACGGCATCTCCCTGCTCGAAATCTGTTCCTGGATCCCAGTCACACCCAGCTGCAAAGAGGAGGCTGAAATCCGTCCACTGCTGACTCACGCCTGCTCCTGCCCTCCTCTCGTCTCGTGCATGGACACGCACACAAGCATGGCTGTCCAGTTTGGCCAGGCGCCGGCCTGCTCATGGTTCCTGCTTCCCCTGCCTGAACACCCTGCCCACTTCCTCCCTGTCTTCCTGTCTCCAGGGACCATTCTTGGTCCATCTTCCTGAAACCATCTTTAATTCAAGCCTTAGTCCCTAACGATCTCACACCCCAAGGACACAAGCCCTGTTGGCGTTACTTACTTGGAAACTCACCATCTGAGGAGCTTTTAGGGAGTTTTGCTTTGTGTTTGCTGCTTGTGTCTAGAAATAATTCAAAAGCTAGTCAAGGACAAGGAATATGCTTTAAGCTTCCTTGTCGAATGCAGATGCCATTTGAAGATGACACCTCATTTCCTCCTGAGGTTGTCTTCCTTGTAGCCCCCCTCTCTCCTTGTCTAAGCCAGGAACTAGAAGATTCCCCCAAAAAAGAGAATGTGATGTTCATCAGAACATCACAGATCAGTGCTGAGCCACCAAGAAGACCACCTGAATCCTACACCAGACAACAATCTTGAAAGCCAGGTGCTGTGGAAATAAGACCACAGGCTTCTTCCAAGGCCCCACAGGAAGGCTTGAACTTCCCAACACAAACCTGCAGTGCATTCTCAGACTGGTGAACAGCTGTGTGTCCTGACACTGCCCTGTGTCCCCAGACAGGACAACATCCGTGGCACTTTTTGACCCCAGACAGAGGTCCTGGCCCCATGAATACGTTCTGCCTATGAGATATTGTGATAGCTGTTCCCCATACATCTGTGATTTGTGGAACACATTTGTTCTGGGGCCCAAGGCTTTCCTCTGACTGCAACAGGGGCGTGCTTGTTGTCCGAAGCTGTCCCTGCTGCCCTGTTCTTTCTCGCGTCTGCCCTGGCCTGGTGGCCCTCCATTCACATTGGCTGAGTTTCTGGGAGATGAGGGTGGGGTCTGGCGAACACAGAGCCATTTAATCACCTCATTGTGCATGACACTGATGTCTCTTACAATTGGTAGGAAACCTGCGTCAAGCAAATGCAAGCCGATTCCCCTGAGAACGACATGTAAACCTAGAGGTTTCACTGAGCCTCTCCCACCTCCGTCCTCGTCCTCGTCCCTTCCTGTGACTCTCATCCACTTAACTTCACTGTACAAACTGGTGGGAAATAGTCCTTCTCCTCCCGCTTCTGTCCTCCAAGTTTCCAGAGAGATAACAGCAGCCATGTCGAGAAAACCAACGTTCTTTTCATTGTGAACTTCAGTGCACAGGGCCCGATAGAGTTCAAGGACCGTATTTGTTTAGACACTAGATGAACTTTAAAGGGATACCCTGAGGAAGAGCCATGACCTTGGAACTGACTCTGCCGTTCAAGTGGATGTTCACTTCTGAGGAACAATTATGGTTTTCCACTCCTGGGCCACAGTTTCTGCGCTAATTGGGCATCAGAATTACTGGGGATGCGCCGAAGAGCTGAGGGGGGAGGGACGCCCCAAGACCAGCCTCAGGCTGACCCTCTACTCACGGCTCCCTTGGGCCCCGGCAGCAGCTCTGAATCACGAGACAGCACCTGAGCATCAGAGCCTTGCTCAGGGAGACGGCCACACGCTCACTTCTGCATCATTCGTCCAGCTCGAGGTCGGCCGGTCCCTAAGCACGCATGTCCTGCTGCAGGCACGCAGAGCTCACTCCGGAGGCAGGACGCTGATGTCCCCTTCCAGGGGGTGCCCAGGAAATACAGAGTTGCTGGTATTGTTGAGCCGGGTCAGTGGAAATCAGAAATTCTGGGACGTCAGTCCTACACCCTATCACATCAGAAATATCTGGCCGTGGGAACTTTTCTCTGTTATTATTCTTTTCTGTGATTTCTGGACAGTTATATCTGTATCCAGAAGCCATTATAGGGATAAAAAATATTAGCGCATCTATTATTTAAATGCCCAGGTGTCAGGTATCATAACATAATAAGAGATTGATACTGCAGATAAGCGCATGGATAGGAAGTCTCTGCCCATAGTGTTGTTTCTTCATCAAATGAAATTATGGTATTGATACTGCGTTCGCCTTCTGAGGGTTGGGTTAAATCCTGGTTGAATACGTTCACTTTGGTCGGTTACTTAGGTGGGTGACGTTATAATAAAAGCTCAATGGTGGAATTTCTGTTACTTCCAACACAAACCACACCCACTGAGTCCCCCTCCATGTCATTGAACTTGGGGAACCCCTCTGTGTCATGGGCCTTACACATGTTAAATATCATACAGAAAAGGAAACACACATGGATATTCATGTGAGGTCTACGGATACAGGCAGAATCTTTCACTGACTTTGAGGCCACGTGTGGAAGGAAAATCTAGTCTACCTCGAGTGAATTACAGCTGTGTAGCTTCTTTTGTAATTTTTAGTTTCATTTTCTTTCAAGTGGAGCAGGAATCTGGAGAATTGTGAAGCAATCTGATGTTAAATTCAAAATGAACTTTTATGTGCTTTTTCCCTCATCTTTGCAATTTCTACTTGTACCTAAAGAGTGCTTTTTCCACTTATTCCTATAAAGTTTTTCAAAACACAACATAATTTTTGCAGGGAAAAAACCCTCCAGATTTGCCTCTATAGCTCGTCTCCTTCAATGACATTTGATTTCATCATATAATAAAAATAATAAGCTCAAGCACCACAAATAGCATTTTGAAGAAACAAAACACCATCTCTTGGTAAGCACGCACATCAACCGTCGGAAGTAGGAGTTCCAAACTCTACAAAGTAGAGAGTGCCCGGCCAGCCAGGAGCGGCCTCAGCCACGGGCAGGTCTCAGCATGTCTGAGCAACAGGAAAATAAAGAAGCAACCTGGCAGTTGGATGATAATCCATTACAAGAACATCTCCATCAACTCCAATTTCATTCTGAAACAATTATTGTCTTAGTCTCTTCCGAGAAGCACAAAATAAAATTCACATCCACAAAACCATGCAAACCGTGCTTCATAGGTAAGGGAATAGAGGCCCCGGAGGGAGGGCAGTGGGTTTGCCTCTCACACCTGAGCACGTACGCGCATGCGTGTTCCTGAGCCTCCCGCACCTGCGCAGCGGTCACCGGAAAGCCACATAAACAAGCACATAAAACAAAGGGTGTGCAGTAGCTTCTGTGTTCTGTTCTCCAACGCCCACCCTCAGAAAGGCAACTCAGTTACAAACAGAATGTTTTAATAACAAGATGTTAATGCATCAATAAACTCGAAGCTAACCATGAATTTTTCATCTGATTTGGAAACAGCATGGCAGGATGGATTTTGCAATTAGTATTGCGCTTGTTTCATTTGTGATCAATACGAGGAGGGGGTTGTGAGTGGAGCGGGAAAGTCGGAAGCACCTATGTGTGCATACGAGTGTCTGGGCAGTTTCTCCATCGTTTCTGAAGGCAGAGAGTGGGAAGGGACAGGCATTAGCACAAAATAATATTGTCTTGAATCACATTTAAATAATCAGCGCACACTTTTATGATTTTAGTTCATTGCATGAGGTCCAGCACAGAAAGTTTCCTCACTCTTTTCTGCGGAAGGAATAGTTCATGTGAAGTTCACTTGCTCTCTCCGGTGGCGCAGTGGAGGTATTACACCTCTCTCCTTTGGAAGGATTTTTAGGCAGTTTTCTACTAGTGGGAAATCACTTGGATAAAATAGTCGAGAATATGTTTTTGTTCTCATAACCACAACCTACCTTAAACTTTCCCAAATAATTGATATGTATACCAGTATTAATAAGAATGATAATGGTCCTTTAAAGGTCAGCCCTTCCCATACACTTGACAGACAGATGCGTCTGGTTGAAGCCTGTCGCATCATTTGCGCCTCGAGCCAACCTTGGAGCGACAGCAGAAGGACATCGGTGGCCATCTCGAGATGTTGCGCTGAAGAGGCCGACACAGCGAGACAAGTGTCCCTGCGGGGCTGGTTTCCGCCCCGCGGAGCAGAAGGTTCCCCACATCCCAGTGAGCACGCACAGAGGACAAGGGCACAGAAGGCGAGTCTCACATGTCACCTTAGGAAAGACATGCGGGTGGCCTTGAACCTGACCTGAAGCCGCAGGCGGCCTCATTCTCCTCCGCTCGCCAGGGAGGGGGGCGGGGCTGATGAGCTGGAGACTGTCACAGCCGCTACCTTAGGGATCGGGGCCCACACAACACACCAGGAGGGAGAGCTCGTTCGGACGTTTGGCGGGGGCGGGGAGGGACACCTGCGTGGCGCGGGTGGACCAATGCGTTCACGTAGGAACACGGAGGCAGCAGGAGGGCAAACCTAATTTCAAAAATGAGACTCAAGACTTGATGGAAATGTCTCTTTAATCATAGGTCCAAACTAGAACCCACATGGACGCAGCACTTGGGTAGCATCTCCAGAGACCGCTGTAGTGAAACAGTGCGCGCGGTTTTCAGCGTATTATATCTCCATTGGCCTGTTGACGTCACTCAAGTTTATAGACATGAAACTGGGGGATGGGGGGAAGGAAGGCGAGGAAGGAAGCCCTTTTCTCCACGTCTTCACAAAGCACCTCTGGATGACTGAATCTCCAAAGCAAAAATTGTAAGTAGAATGTTTGTAGTTTCATCAAAATACATTCCCCCAAATTCACTGGCAACATAATTGACTTCAACTCACCCCAAATCCAGAAGCGAGTCCGAACCAGAGTTAACAGGTGGTGGAAATACCAGCCTGTTCTTCCTGGCGGTGCTCAGACGCAGGCGGTTTGTTCGGGGAGCCGTCTGTCCACGCACCTGGGGGCGGCCTGATATCAGCGTCTGCTGTGGCTGAAACAACCCTGTCACAGCTCAGCAGGTCAGAAGTGGGGCACAGAGGGCTTAGCTGGCTGCCAGCTAGAGTCTCGAAAGTTCAGAACCCACATGTCAGCAGGTGGAGCCCCAGAGAGGCAGCCTGCTTTGCGTCTCCCTCCGAGTTGGCAGGTCCCCACGGAGGCCGGTTCGGGGCTTCCTGAGGCTCCTGATTCAGCTCTTGGCTGAAAGTTCTTCTCCGCTCAAAGCCCCTGCCCTGTGCCCTGGCTCGGGGACCCCCCACCCCCCCATATCCCTCAGGCCACCCTATCACTGACCATTCTGCCTCCCCCTCCCCCAAAACCTTCTTTCTCCTGCCGAGTCTCTTCCCCAAAGTACCTGGATTTGTGTTTGGATGAATGAGAAGGCGGGACTGGGAGCAGAGGCTTCTTTGGAAGTCGCCCATCACTGTCACGTGGCTCAGAAATCCCCTGAGGTCAGGGGTACCATTGCTTTTACCATTTTGACCCAACAGATGGCCCTTTGCTGGTGCCTCGCCCACCCCCTCCCCGCTAAATGCCCCACATTTGAAAATAACTTTAGTGACGACTACTTAGGACACAGTTTAGTTTCCCGTCTTTTACTCTCAGAGTTACTGGCACAGGCGCAGTGCGCAGGGGACATCTACTGGCTACAGAGGAAGTCAGCATGCAGTTCTCACAAACACAGACACAGGTCACCCTCCGCACACACAGAAGGTGGCGTTCCAGGTGGGGCCTGGGGCTGAGAGAAGCTCATGCCCACACGCAGGTGTGCACATTCCCGGCCCACGTCGCCAGCCAATCCTTCGGTTCCTAAGTTGACTGGAAGCACAGGGCCCAGGTGGCGGCCCCAGAGTCTGTCTGCATCCTCAGATTTTTTTTTCTATGGGTTCCATAACAGGTGAACTGTCACCAGAACAGCCCCTGCCTCTGCCGAGCCCTGCAGGACCAGAAGGGAGCTGAGTGTTTCTTGTGCTGACTCTTATAATCTTCTTTTATCCATTTGGAAGCATGCGTGGTAAGAGCTGCCTTTCCCTGTCTGGGCACCCGCTCTCCTGTCCCTTCAGTTAATCGAGCATCAAGCCAGGCGTGACACCTTCCTCCAGGTGGCAGACCAAGAAGCAGGGATGAGGGTGTGGCAAGAATGGACTCTCGTTTGAACGGCAGGAAGGGTGTCCGCACCAGACGCCAAGCTGGCTGGCACCGTGATCTTGGATTCCCCAGCCTCCAGGACTCGGACAGACGAATGTTTGTTGTGTAAGCCCCCAGCAGACGGGATTCTGTCGCAGGAGCTGGGTCTCATTAACCAGGTGCAGCCAGAACTTAGTGGAACATGGCCTGTGTGTGTGGTCACGGCACTGTGCTGCGTGTCCCCAAGATGGACAGGTCCCCATCACACACCCAGGCTCGCCGGCAGGAAGAGACCTTCCGAACCGACTTGTCCCACTGGTGCAGCTGAGCGTCCAGCTTGATGTGACTTTCGATCGCTTGCAGTTACCCACCCACAGACCCTGCAGGGGTGGGGGAGCAGGACCTAAAGTCACACCTGTTCTGTTCTGGAAACTGATCAGTCGCCACCTGTGCACCAGGCTGGCCTCTCTTGTGACTTGTGTGGAAAAGAAACACTTGTCGGATTTACCTAAATGGTTTCTGTGTTCAGTTTCTGAATCCGACTCAGCCTTCTCTACAAAACTGACCATGTGGTGCTCACACATTTTCATAAAAGGAACATTTGTGACCACGGTAATGTGCTGGTCTTGAAGTGTGTGGTATAAAATCTTAGGGCAATGGAAATACCATTGGATCATTTTCCTGAAACTGAAAATTCCTCTGATAACAAGATATATCCTGTTCTCTCCACTAGATGTCTCCCTTATATTTTCTCAAGGAGCTAGAAAATCCAATGGGCAATGATTTCTTTAAAAAAAAGATTTCTATAGATGTTTAGTGATACTCGCTCAGCTTTGGGTTTTTAGAAAAATCAATGTCGAGTGATATCATCATTAGAAAACTATTTTCCAACGCTTTGCACATCACTTGAGATACAGCTGGAGGGAGACACGAACTCTCACAAAGGCTGGCAGGGCTCTCGCGGATTCATTCCTCGCTGACGCAGGCACAGCGGTGCTCTGCAGCCCCAGGTACCTGGGGTCTCTAGTTCCACCCTGACGAGAAGCACGGTGGACCCATCAGCGTGCTGGGAATGCCAGGCGTGACGTCACGTGGCAGGCAGTCCCCCGTGTGGTCAGAGCCCGGCTGCAGGTAGAGCTGCCGCCGTATTCGGCAGAGCCGTCGGCCACCCCTGTTGGTGACTGCTGAGCGTCCCCTTCAACCCAGCGACATGGGTCCTGAGGTCAGGGTCCGACTGGTTCTCTTGAAATGACGTCCCTTTAGTTTGTTCCCCCTGAATGTCGAGCGAGATGTAGGAAAAAAGTGTTTCGAATTACTCTTCCCCCAAAAAGGTTATTTCTAATCCCTGAAATCTGAAAAATGTATGATCCAGTCCCCCCTTTTTACAAGAGAGGCGACCACCTCGACAGGGGCTAAAAGACTTGAAATCGAACATCTAGGCCCGGAAGTTCAAAGTCATGCCTGCCTCGCTCGGGTATTTGTGAGTCAAAAGTCACAGAATTGGTATGTTAATCACTTAAATTGTTTACCTTGAATTTAATGAGCCTTTTTTAACACTAAGTTTTGAAACTAATCTCAAGAAGGGACATGAAAGTGGAAATTAGACTAAGGGGTTTGGCTCCCGTAAGATCCCTGCAACCCCCCAAAACATGAAAATGTTTCTGATTTTACTTATCATGTGTCTTTCAACTTCATGCAGCAACATTTCTCTAAAAAGCTTTCTTCGCTGCCAGTTTTGTCCTGAAATACATCTTCATGAGGATGATGAAGAGGAGCACCAGTACTCGGGTGGGTTAAATGCGTCCATATAAAGGACACTGAGTGCCCATGTACACAACGAAACACTTACTTAGGCTTCATAAAGCCAACGGGCCTCCAGAATAAAAGGATATCGACAGTACCTATTTCAATGTTAAAGGCTCCGGATTACATTTAACTACTTCAGGAACGGACGTGACCCACGCTTTTGATAAACAGACCATGCGCTTCCGCCTCAAACAGTCACAGGATGTGAACCGTCACATCAGCAAGGCCAGTGTGGCACAGTGTGATGCGGGGGGACCGTGAAAAGGGGACGGGCCATCCGTAGAAACACAGTTTTGTTGGCTGCTGATATTTGAAGTCACTAAAATCAGTTGCAGATACATGGGAAATAGTCAAAATAACTATAATAATGTCTGGGTCAAAAAAGTACTGTTTTAAGTCACACTCCTTAAGTTTACGTCAGGCACAGAAAACCTTGTGAAATACATATTAGAGTGATTATTTGCAGGGGCGATTTTGGAGTATTATTTTACACATCACAGGTCCCCAAGTCATTTCCTCTGACACGCAGTCCCTCTGAACCCTGGCTGTCCCCTAGAAACTGTGCAACCCCAGCTCCGAAAGGTCTCCTCCCTCCAACCCCAGTGCTGGCTACGGGAGGGATGACTCTACCCTTTTTACAATGGGATTTATCTTTCAGTTACAGCCGACATCCAACACTATGTTAGCTTCAGGTGTACGACATGGTGATCAGACATTTACGTAAGTTGCCAGGTGACCCTCAGAAGCCTAGTGCCCGCCTGAGCTGACACTGCACAGTTAGTATGCTCACCGCCATTTCTCCGAGGTTGGACACTTCACCTTTCTAATAAGTTGACAGGATGCCATGCCTTGTAGACATACTTTTAAAGAACTATACAGAGGGCTCCGCCCTGGGAGAGGGCTGTCCCCCCGTCCCTTCGGCTAAGCCCTAAGGCAACTCTGAGCATTGCACGCAGGTGAACAAAGACTCCAGAAAGAAGGGGTTCAAGCTACTGAAACGCTGGGAAGGAACCTGCCACTGACTTCCACGCTGCCCTTTTACCCCACAGGTCCCAGACTTGGATCTGCAGGGAGCTCCCCCAGCCACCCAGAGCACGTGCCCACACAGGCAGAAGAGCCCCAACGAAAGCCCAAGGTCTGGAAAGGGGTGTCCTGGGGAGACAGGACATTTCGGGCAATGATCCCTCTCTTCCAGAGAACGCCCCAGGAGAAAATGAGGCTCCACGCCGCCCCTGCGTCAGAGGGAGTGGGGGGCTTAGATTCCTGTTCTCACCGGAATCTCACATTGACTGTTTCCAGGAAACTCACATTGAACGCGGCAGTGTGGGCAGGTTGAATATACGAGGCCAGAAAACAACGTACCATGCAGATATGAACGGAAAGGAAGCGGAAATGGCTGTATGAAAAGCAGAGTGTGTTTGTTGGACACGGAGAGGGAGGGCGGCGTGACTGCAGACCAAAGAGAGTGCTGAACAGAGACTGTCCCTCCCAGCCCCCAGGGGAACCAGCCGGCCTTCACCTTGATCTTGGGCTTCCAGCCTGTGGAGCCGTGAGACCTTGAGTGTCCCTCCTCTAAACCACCCAGTGTCTGGCGCATTGTTAGGGCGGCCCTGGCATCGGAATCAGGACGTCTGATGCCTGGAAAAATCAAACCCCCCAGCTTTGTTTTCTAGGCCAATAACAGTAAATTACACAGGGGACAAACTGTTTCGAACTAGGAAGAGGCCATGGGAAACGAGCATGAGAAGGACCGCAGGACAGTAGATCCCTTGTGACCTCACACACACAGTGATTTGGTAAGTAGAGACGGCCCCTCACTACAGGCGGGGGGACACAGAGTGAGGGTGCACGACTTCCTACAACAGTGGGTTTCATAGGCTCCTCGTGCAGTGGGTGGGCGTGCTGCACAAACGTGTGTGCATCTTACGCTCTAACCGGCTACGCCTCAAAGAGAGTTAGCTCAGCACCAACTGCCTTTGGCTATAAGCTCCTGCAACTGAGCTTCCACACCCAGCCATGAAGTGGCTAGGAAATGGTCCCTGCGTTTGGAGCTCTCTCCCACTGAGACGCCAGTCTTCCAGCAGAAAAACAAAGGGCTGAGTGTGTTTGGTGCCGGATTCCAGCCTTTCATCTTCCAATCCCAGGGCAGCTACTACTAACACCGCTGTTTTCTGCAAACATTTAAGGCTTTTCTGCCCCGCCCCTGTCCCCATTTTCTCAGGGATAAGACACTACAGGGATTTAACTTTGTAGCAGGTAAAAACGTATCCTGAACAAGCAGGCGTGACAAGTCAGAGCTGGCGTGATTCTCCCAGGACTTTCTCATTGGTTCCCATGCAGCCAAAGTTTTCCAGTTCTAAATAATATAACAGTTTGCAGAGTAACCCTCTCCAGCCCTTATTCCTTCCCTGGGCACCGCCTTCCTTACCAGCAAATAGACTACAAGTAAAGCACACATTCCTGGGCCTGGCTGTCAGTCTGTCCCCTCGCACACCACACAGCAGGTCCCATGTCCCTGAACACAGCGCCCGCTTTCTCAACCTCCCGCCTGCCTGCATCCTGCTTCCTGGGTCAGGTCGCTCTGTCCTTCCCTGTTCACCTGCGGAGACCTCTGCTTCATCAGGTGCCAACTCAGCGGCCACCTGCTCCCTGAAGCCTTGCTGGGGACAGTGTAGAACTCAGAGCCCCCAGGCAGTGACCTCATAGCAGGGGTCACGTTTGGGGCCTATTCCGTAACAAAAATACATTTAACCCAGGGGTTGGTCACTGTTGAATAAACACCCAGCATAGTCTGCAAGGCGGTTTTTCCTGTCATACTGAATACATTGTGGTGGTCGGTAACAGCCTCTGAATAATATCATGTGCAGTTTGGAGCGACTGTGATAGGAAACTCAAGATGTAACAAATTCTAAATCTAACTGGGGACATAATTTAGAGAACAGTTAGTCTCATTAAAAAAAGATTGATCACTTGGTTCTGGTAAACACTGATTCCCTGCCTGCCTTTAAAACACCCTTCACTATATATTGACTATTTGGGGAGCATGGCAGGGGAAAGAAAGACACAGATTGTGATTTAATGTCTTAGGGAGGGGGGCTGAGTCCTCAGGGTTGTCACGGCAGCTCAGCATTTCCTAGAAACCACCTTGGTCAACCTGAATTCATGTTTTAGGGGGGAAAATTGCATTTACCCAAATGTTTGGCACAGCTTTTATTTTTAAACAGAGAAGTCTTATTTTTGCCTTGTGAGTTGCTCAGCTAAGTTATCAACCTGAACCCAATAGTTCTCTGAAAGATTATGGTGCTATTTGTACTTAATTAAAAATAAACTAGTGAATATACCTGGGGATAATGAGAATCTATGCTTCTAGCTTTCATTGACTGCAAAGCATATACACATACAAACAGCTATTTGCCAATTGGCCTAAGGGCACAGTAACATTTCTGCTGAACAACTGAGACCAGGCAGAGGAACGCATCGTGCACACACATTATTGGTCGTCGGCTGGAATCTGACGGAGTCAAGGCACATCTCCAAGCCCATGGCTATAAAATGAACAAACCCACTGATGTGGTTACAGTAACAGTAGCACACTGTGTTCATGAATGAGTTCCAGTGCACCAGGGCCCTGCAGCTTTGCTAAGTATTACCCAATAGTCTCCCACTTGTTCCGTAGGTAAGAGAGACTCACACAGGCCAAAGCAGCAAAACAGCCACCAGTGAAATGGAAACTGTATCAAAAACAAGCTTGATCAGCGGCAGGTGCGTCTGCAAAGTATCTAGACTTCGGTGGTGTTTGAAAGGAGAAAAACCTGAGATTTGAAACATTTGCTGGTTTCAGAGTCATTAAAATGCACCCATCTCGCCTCGCCTCGTACAGGAGGAAACCTCACACACAGGGCACTCAACACACATTGGTCATTTCCTTAGATGTCTCAGAATAATCTGCCTCGTACAGGAGGAAACCTCACACACAGGGCACTCAACACACATTGGTCATTTCCTTAGATGTCTCAGAATAATCTCATTTAATGAACTAACACTGGACCAGCAGGGCATAGTTCTGCTGCCCTCATTTCAGACATTTGGTGGTAAATCAGAATCTGATTTTCTCAACTGTAATTGTTTGGTAAGATTTATCCAAAGGATGAGATTTTTCTCCCCATTGTAAATGTCAGAGATCCAAAGCAGACCCCTCGGAGGCTGGCTGGAATGGAAGCAGCCTGGGGGCTCGTGGCCTTCCTCCCCCCGGCAGAGCGGAGCCGAGCTGAAGGGGATGCTTAGCCGTGACCTAGGCTGCTATGGGCAAATCCTTAGTGCTAATCATTCAGGACGCCCCACTGTGACATGTCTAAGCATTGCAATTTCCAGTTTTGAGAAGGACAACTGGAGTCTGAAATAAGCCTGCAGCCCCCTGGGGAAGTGATTTTCAAGCCTGGCTTCAACTGTAGGCTTACAGACTGGTATTAGGCTGGAAAACCCCACCTGGAATGGAGGCAAAACCCACAGGACTCATGACCCACAAAGACACGCTAGGCCTTGGCGGCACAGCACCAGAGTCACAAACCGAGCTGCTCTCCGGAGACTTTCTCCTCCACACACCACACCGGCCTCGGAGGCGACCCGCGGGCCACATCAACCTGGAGATCGCCACAGTGGGGCGCCCAGGGAGTGCGTCCTAGCGACAGAGCCAGCAACTCCTCTGCAGATTAAACAGTTTGACCCACAAGTACTTGAAAATGTCTTCCTCTTATCACATAAAGTTCAGAGGGCATTTTCAAAATCGCAAAGAAGAGTATTAACCAGAATCACAGAGATAAAAGGCTTGTATTAAAAGGAAACAAGAAACAAAACATGGGCAGCATATCATAGAAGCTTTGGAGTTAAACGGATGGGAGTCTCAACCCAGACAAGTAACCTGCCACAAGATTCTCATGCTTTTTAAACCTCAGAACTCATATCTTTAAAACAAGCAAAATCAGCTCCGGCTGGTGTAGCTCAGTGGATTGAGCATGGGCCTGCGAACCAAAGGATCGAGGTTCGATTCCCAGTCAGGGCACGTGCCTGGGTTGCAGGCCAGTTCCTAGCAGGGGACGCATGAGAAGCAACCATACATTGATATTTCTCTCCCTCTCTCCTTCCCTTCCCCTTTAAAGAGAAATAAATAAAATCTAAAATAAATTTTAAAGCAAAATCATAATACTTATTTCACAGAGTTGCTGTGGGTCGTAGGCACGAAAACGCCAAGCACAATTCCTGGCATACAGTAAACACTTAATAAATAATAGCTATTAGAAAATACTTAAGATATCATTCTTTCATATCTCTAAGCAATAAAGTGTATGAGTCTGAATCTCAACCCTCTTCAAACCGTAGTTATCTTTGAGATTTATGAAAATCTCAACCTAATTATTAAAAGAGATCGATGAAGCCTTTTGGTGCATTTTTATGGTGCCGTACAATGTCAGTGCTACAAGTTATAGAAGTATCTTCAGTGAAACTCCTCTCGTGAAAAAGTCCTGCTTCTAAAAGAGGTCGTTTATTTGTTATAGCTGCACAATGGGGGCCCATCTGCTTTTGCCTAACACTCAACATACATTATATTTTTTAAGAATTAAGTCATGAATCAGTAAATGGTTTTTACATTTTAAGCCGTCTTTTTTTCTCTGTGTGTCTTCCCACCGTGCACTGCTAGGATTGGAAGAAGACACTCTTCATTGTGAGAAGAACGGCAATACGACCACGGAGATGTGTCATTTGTACCAGTGACATTTTCAATCCAAGTTCGTTTCCTAAAGCAATACACGCCCCTCAAGTACATAACTCTGCATCTCATGCCAAAATAATCGAGTAGTAAAGGAACAAATTCACTTACCTAATCGGAGGAACATACAAGAATTTCAGGTTGAAATTGGAGTTTTCTTCCTCGCAGAAATTGAAAAGCACAAGAAACATTTACCTATTTTCATTTGTTTGGTCGTCTATTATTTCCAGATCAAAACAAAACCAAAACCAAAACCAAAAAACCCAAAGCCGATGCCTTCCTCTTTCCTGGGCTATAAACATAAAATCCTGACGCTGACTGTAAAGGAGAAAAGCTCCGCCCTTCCCGAGGGGCCACCAGATCAGGATTCACACCTGAGCTCAATGCTCTGCAACCTCGGTGGGAGCCTTGCCACGTGAGCTCTGCTCTGCCTCGGGGCGTTGCCGGGGCCCATCAAGGCCAATGATCATGGTCAGCTGCGTCAAAACCCCTGCATCTCCCTCCTCCTCTTGTTGCTGTGAAGGTAACGACCTGTAAATGATTCCACCTGCAGGAGGGGGTAGGGCGGTGTTCACTTTTAAGTAAGGCATCCTCTGGTTGGATGCTGGGGGTGCGCGCCCCAGGAGGAGTTGGGGGGGTTGTGTGAGAGGCCGGGGCTCCTGTGTGCTGCTGTTCAGCCGAGATGGCACCCAGTCCCACGCTGCCGCTGGGTGGCATCGTCATCACTCCCTGGGACGCCGAGCTCCCGTCCCGTCTAAGCTACAGGGTGGGCACCAATACATTCTTGGGTTATATTTATTAGTGATCGTATTATTCCCCATGGGAACACCTGCAAACCTACTTCTGCCCCACCCTGTGTAGCCTGAGAATGGAAATCTAAGGCACACCAGCAAGGATCAACATTCAGATCTACTTTGGGTTACAAAGGTAGAGTTTACAAATCTCAACACCAAGATTTGCCCTCTTTCTCAACAGAAAATCGACAACCACAGTAACCCTGCCATTTTACAGCATTTCTGTGTTGTCTCGGGCAGGGGATATCACAGTCTCGCCGACCTTTGAAGCCATGCTTGGCGCTGTCATTTCACAAACCCAAGGTCAAGGCGATGCTGAGATACAAATGGCCGCTCGACCCAGCACCTTCCCAACCACCCAGGCTTCCACTAGGCGGTCGTTAAAGGTCTCCTGCAGTTCTACTGATATTTAGGAGCCATTTTTAAAGTCTCTATTTGCTCTTGGTAGTAGAAATTTAATGACTAAGGCCCACACAGACATTTTTAGAAAGAAAGAACTAGACATAAATTTATGTTCCTGTGTATACATAAATAATTCCTTTGTGATAAAATGAAACTTTACCTCTTAATGACTGAGACCAATGTTCTTCTTAGCAAAACAACAATAAACATTTAAAGTATATATATAAACCAACACATAATACCTAATCACCCGGCTGAGGTAGAAAGCCAGACTTTGTGTGGAAGCCTCAAGGAGCGAGAAGCCAACTGTTGCTCATAAGACACGGAGAGGAGCTTCTCCAGAAACTTCCCCAGAGAAGTTGTACGTAAACATACAAGTGGGGGTTGAAGGGTGGAGAGGAAACCTCAGGACTGAGTTCGTGCGTGGAAAATCAATGAGAAAAACCTCCGTTCTGTGGAGTCCCGGGAGACAAAGTTAAAGATCTCTGATCCGTGATTCTGAGCGTGTTAGAGTTCAACACACAGAACACTTCTCTCGTGTCCTCGGCTCTGCAGCAAGTGTTCTTTACCCACGGACGCCTCTGAGGAGCAGGTCGCGGGTGTGCGGAGGGAGAATAGAGGCTGTAGTGTCGCCTGTTCGCATGGCAATGGGCGAACTCATTACCGCATGTGAGCGAAGGTGACTTATCGGATCTAAGACTCGTTCCACTTAATTGAATGCCCCAGGGATGCCTAGACACCCGTGAGGTTTGGGGCGTCAGTGGAGGAAAGGTGATGTGGATCTTTGGTCACACGGGCCAGCCCGGAGCAGTGGGTGGGTACAGGCCCCCGTTCTCTTTCCGGGCCTGTCCACCATTTTTTCACTTTTACTCTCATCCTGGCGATTTCATCAGAAACCAAAGCAACGTCTCCTTCAGGCACCATATCTACAGTCCAAATGGAAAGAAGGAAGACTGAAAGTTATAGGCCCCCAAGTCCTACTCTTTTTGGTCAAAAACTGGCATTCAGCCCTGGCTGGTGTGGCTCAGTGGATGGAGCGCGGAGCTGCAAACCAGAGGGTCACTGGTTTGATTCCCAGTCAGGGCACAAGCCTGGGTTACAGGCAAGGTCCCCACTAGGGGGCGCTCAAGAAGCACTCACACATTGAAGTTTCTCTCCCTCTCTCCTTCCCTTTCTCCTCCATCTAAAGTAAATACATAAAATCTTTTTTAAAAAAGACTGGCATTCACAGAATCTCCACTCAGCTGACTTTGGTTTCCCTAGTGTTTGCTAGAACTGGCCGCTGGGGCCACCCCGCCTGGGCAGGTGAGCACTTCACTGGGCACACAGATGCTCTGAAGGAAACTGGGATTCTGTCACTAAAGGAAGAGGGTGCCGCAGTGACGACACTCAAGAGGCTAAGGGACGCTCGATGGTACTGGGCACACTATTTCTCTTTTAAAAAACAGTTCCGACATTGGAACACACGAATGGTGCAGACAAGTGAGTGTGTGTCTTCATCGCCTCAAACTTTAACTGCTCCCTATTCGGGCTACGTGAGAAAATTGTTCTTATTCATGTTTCTACATCCCAAAATAGGCGTCTGGCCCAGAACCCGCACTTCATAAATGTTTACGGAATATATGAAGCCATGATTGAAGGATTACATGGTCACATAAGTATTGTTTGGAATATGAAAGTGAGAGAGCTTTTACATGAGCCCAATAAAATCACTTTATTGCAAAGTTTTTTTAGGTATATAACATGTATGTTATATATGTAATGTGTTTGTGTATATTCATACATTATATGAATATAGTGTGTTCGTATGTGCATATGTTTGTATATAACATATTATAGATTTACATATAATTCTACATTAAAGCACTTTCAATGTTCACCATAAAGATTATTATTCTGCTAGTCAAAAGTCAAATTAATAAACACTCTTGGTTTTTCACCAACAACCTGAGAAGACCTATAGAAAAGTGTCAAATTGTCAGGAAGCTACAGGAAATCTCTGTGTACATACAGCATTACTTATATTGATCGGTTAGTTAATGTTAGTATTTTGATTTAAGTTTAGATTCTTCTCAGGAGCAGTCTGTCAAATTATTTCAAGTTGACAGACAACACAGGCACTTTACGGCTTTGAGAGAACTTGGTCAGGAGAGGAGAGGCTTCACGAACAAAATCCACAAGTTGGGTTCCTCTCTCCCGGTAACTAGACTCTTACAGGAGTTTCTCAATGCCATTCTCATGAAGGAGGGTTCGGGAAAGAACTGCAGCAATGACAGTGACCTAGGAGATCCCTGCAGTGACCAAGGAAAAACAGATTCCTCCCTTATTTATCGCCGGCACTGTGGGAAGACAGAAAGCGTCTGAAGCTGTGGGACTTGGAGATGGGGAACAAAGCCCCAGGTATTCACCAGCCAGCTGGTCAAAAGTTAGCTAGAGTGTTTTCTAGTAAAATTGGCAAGAGAAGGTCCTGGCTGGGTAGCACAGTTGGTTAGAGCATCATTCCGAAATGCCAAGGTTGCAGGTTCAATCCCCAGTCACGGCACATACTAGAATCAACCAATGAATGAATGAATAAGTGGAATAAGTGGAATAAGAGACTGATCTCTCTCTCTCTCTAAAATCAATCAATAAAAAAGTAAATGATAAGTTCTGAAAATATAATCCTCAATAAACCCTACTTTGAATTCATAACAGCCTTCACTCCCGTCTAACCAAGCATTGCCCACCACTGTGTTACAGATTGGCAGCATGGTGGGTGACTGGTCAGATTGAGTCACACCCTAGTATATTTGCAAATACCTTGATGGTAATTCCATTCAAAAATAACCCCACAAAGGTATGATGGATAAAGATTCTGTTGTCCCCCAGAGACAGAGGTAGACTAAGAATAAGCAACACCTGTGGTGGAGGGAACGGTCATTAATCTTTATTTAGTGGATGCTCATAGATGGGTCTGAGTCTCAAAATGTTAATTGCATTGAGCATCTAATAGCAGGTTTTATTTTCATAGGGCGTCCTCCACATTAATCTTCATGACAGCATTGGTGGCAAAAGCCATCGTTTTATACGCTTGGGTTTGTAGACTCCGCACACAAGAAGAAGCTGTTTCATTCCCACTGGATAGAGTTTAATGGGCTACCACCTGGTACAGAGTTAACACCGCACATTTACAATGGAAAATCCACAGCTTTTTAAATACATGCTCACCTGAACGTGATATGTTCAGGTTCTTGTACTGCATTTACAAAAATGCACAATTTCACATTCACTCAATGGGCTCAAAATTTGAATGCACTAAACAAGTAACCGTCCATATTAATAAAAAAAGTGGAGCACATTCTCTAGAATGCAAATAAAAAATATATAGTCAGTATATGCCAAAATCATGATCAGCGTGTTAAATCCTTCACTTCACCCCTGGGCAGTGATAAGAGCATCGTCACTGCGGCTGTTTGTGACTGTCAGGTCCTTTTGTTCCTGTGTGTGCAACCTGCCTCTTGTGGAAACCAACAGAGGTCACACCTCTCCTCCCCCAAGCGCTGCCTGACCCTGGGCAGCAATCGGTAAAGGGTTCACCTCGTACTTTTCACAGGCCCCTTTGCCCGAGTTCCGCATTTCTCTGATCCCATCTACCCTTTCCCCCTGGAGTAGACTGGGCAGAATTCAGTGAATTTATTGCAACACATATAACTTTTTACGTTTCAAGTGTGTTCCACCCAAAGACCGCTCTTTTTCTCTGTTGCCTACCCTCCCGACAGCACGATTTGGACTGGGCTGCAGGACGGTCCCCACCCACGTCAGGTGGGCTCCACCAGGAAGACCGGGCCTCAGCAGCGCTGTGACCAGGAAGGAGTCGACTGTGGGAACTGTGGCTCGTGCAGCTGTGAGCGGAGGGGGGGAGTGAAAGCCTGAAGGCACAGCTGTGGGAGGGGGAGCCCTTCATAGGACCCATGACAGAAGCCTGGTGACTGCACAGAAGCCAACCCCCCCCCCGGACATTGGAGCCACCACACGTGGTCACGGCAATGGAAAACAGAGAGCTTGTAGCAGTGCCCAGGAAGCTACTGCCTCTGCCCACCGTGACCTTGAGAAGAATGACTTCCAACTCCATGGTCCTCACAAATCCTGCAGGAATTCCCGTCATTGACATGCTCCACCCAGAGCCGGAAAGGAAAAGAACCCCCGTGAAGTTGAAGGCCAGGCCTTACAGTGTATTAACTACGCGCTCTCGGGACTGCTATCTAACTCCTTCGGGCCTCCGTGCCTCATCTGCAAAGCAGAGCTAATGATAACGCCTCCTAAGGCTGCGGTGATGGTGACTCAGGGAGAAGCTGTGAAGTCCAGTGCTGAGCATGCTGTCCCCACTCACTGAGCACTCGGCCGTGCCCGCTCCTGTCGAATACTCCGTGCAGAGTGGTGGCTGTGCCAGTGCTCTCTCTTCTGAAACAAAGCCTGTTCTTCCTTTGTGTGTCAGAAGTGGGCAAATTTTCTAAATGTACTAAGAAAACCGAATATATACACATGAGTGTTCTAGGAAAGATCCATAGTTTAGCAACGTCAGGAATATTTTTTGTATGAAACGAGTTTATCATATCAAGCTCTACTTTCATCTGATTAAGACAGAAAAATGGCTCTTTTCCCCATATCGAATCAGAAACTGCAACTTAAACAGACCACTGAGTAGGTCAGAATTACTCAGTCCACCTCCCAGAGGCCTGTTCTGTTGAGATAGAAATTTGACAGTGGGTGACATGAGAAAGATTAAAACTCTTATCACTGGGTGATGAGATTTGAAGTCATTCCCTGTGACAAACTGGAGTTTTAAAATTTTAACTTTCCAAGTCCCGTGGCTGATTAGTTAGAATTTAAGTTTTTAACCCTTCTTGGACATGCTCTGGAATTGCTCACAAAGGGAGGGCTTCCGGGCCCCTGGGAAAGCATCGGCACAAAAGGGAACACACGCTTATTATAAACCTGTGGATTGTGACCATATCCAATTGAATATCTCATCCTATAGAACTAATATTCCAGGAATAACCTGGCCAAATACATTTTTATACTGTGAAATTTAAGTTGGCAAAGTTTCATCAGCAAAGCAAAGATTTTCAGGGTAGAATTTACAAATGCCCTTAGAGAGGTCATTCTTCCTGACCAGTTGTTACCGATGGTGCATTTGCACCGTGTTGATCAGGAAATGAACTTTGCACAGAACTGAGGAAAACGATTTATCCATGACATATTAGGGTATAAAGGCATCTTCCAGTGTGCTGTCCTTTGATCTCAGATGCAGTAGGGTGGAGAGAAGGGGCTACAATACGTATTTTTACGGACGAGAACACAGAACACTTTGGGGTGGTGATGAGTAAGTGCCAACTCTATCGGTGAAACATGCTGTGTTGGGTGCCACAGGGCCATAGTCCACATGCTAGGGGTTGCTGGCTAGCTCTGGGGTTAATCTGTTCGGAGCTGGACTTCCTCCGTGTGGTGCAATCTTAGAACTAAGTTACTGAAAGTCTCTTCAGTTTTCTCCTATGTACAGTGGAATTATAACAATAACCACCACCACCACCATAACAAGTCTTACCATTATTCATCAAAGAGTTGCTAAAATAGCTAAGAGAATACTCACACGTAAAACACCCCCATGGGGTTCAGCATATAGCTCTTCAAATGCTGTCTAGTCAACCGTGCTCTTAAGATGATAAAATATGGCAGAAAGGCGAGACAGTTATAGCTAGATATCTAACAATTCACCAGTTATATATTCTTTTTAAATGTCTTTTTTCTGCAATGTTTTCTTTTCTTTCCTTGTTCCAATCTCATTGAATTTGACCAAACACACTGCGGAACGAGAATCCCACCGAAAGCACGATTTTTAAGACCTACTTTGCTAAGAGACGTGTGAATGTCCTCCTTTGAATGCAGTTTGAGCCCCCTCGGATGGCCTAACAGAGGCTCACGATGGGCAACGTCAGCTGCTCTTACCACCATATTTACTGCTACTTCTTCGTCTGCTCAGCGGCCCCAGCCAACTCCAGCGCACGGCCCTCCCGCTCCCCCCTCCCCAGGTGGAAATCCCACACTGCTCAACAACGGTCTCCAGCCTTCGGGACCTGCTTAGGAAGGACAGCTACACAACTAAGCCTCTCTTGATCCCCTTGAGAACATATTTTTATGCCCACATCTATGCTAATAACTTCTATATTAGAAAACAGGATCTGTATGGTATTCTGTAGACAGTTGACTCTATTTTACCTTCTCTACAAAATTATAAGAAAGCAATGAGCTTTTTGAGGTGGAAAACTTAGCCAATGACCTTGGGCTTCATTGGCCTCACCTGGCTCTTCTGAGCACTGTTCCTCTATCGCCCCACAATCCTCGGGAGGGCTCCACAGTCCTGGTCCCTCTAGACTGCCACTGTTTTGGTCTCATGCCCAAAGCACTCAGAACCCTCGCACACCGAGTGTGTGGGCTCAGAAAGGTCGGCTATGTTAATATTAAACTTATGAAAAAGTGAATGAAGAGTACACATTTTATCATGCAATGAAATAAGAATGTTTTCTGTTAAGTAATGCATACGTTACACCTTCTGGTCACTTTTAAATTTGTGTCTATATCTGTGACTATTAAGAGGAGGGCAAAACAAACAATTTTCCAAGGAATGAGCCAACGTAACATGTGCCTCAGAGCTGGGACAGAGGGTAAGGGTCAAAACCCAGCAAGAGCATTTTACTGTGATTAACATTCGAGGATAGAAAGAAGTGGTGTAACTCCACGATTATGCGGAGCAGCAGTGAGAACATTCTGGAAACCGCCCTGGTTACTGACAGGCGTCTGAAGCAGGTCAGGTCTATTATTCACACCTCAGAAGAATTAAAGACAAATTCAGGGGGCATTTGCTTCTTTAGTAGCCTACAAGGTAGTAGAGAACCAAAGCCCACAATAAAAAATCAGATGGTAGGAGTGTCTGACACCAGTCACCTGTGCTTGTTTTCTTACCGTTTGATTTACTGGAATAATATTATTCAGTGGAAGAAACCCACAGTGCAACTTCAGGTCATTAATAAAATTAATCAGGGTAATTCTAAATTAACAAAAAGCCTCAAATTACTGAAAAACAACTTCAATAAATTACACTTAAGTCTTCTTTCATTTTTTCGACTGTTTAACAATTTCTTGGCGGGGACTTCTGGGTCACAAAACAGCCAGAACTGGGCGCAGGGAGGGAGTGTCAGTAAATGTGACCTGGAAGCTCGTGGGTCAGCCTCAGCCAGGTGGCCCCGACCTGCCACCTACTTTTCAAATCATATACATTTAGGATTCAGATAATTTAAAGATTTTGCTTATTAAACTTCCCCCCCAGAGTTGGATTCTGACAGAATTTTCATCATTAAAAATACAAACTTCATAATAAGATAAAATGATCTCATTTATCACCAGAACATCAATGAATTATTTGCTATTACTTTAATAAAGATAACAGATCAGTATCATGTTGTACAATTTATTATGATATTCTTGGGTTGAGAAAAATCTATTAATGGAATTTTTTTAAAAAACACTATCCAATTTGAGGAAAACCCAAATCCCTAAGGGGAAAAAATGTAGGAAAATTTGACACAATAGCTCAAGTGAATGTTTAGGTAATCTCAAAGATCTAATTGTATTAAACAGCAAGAAACACAGTTTGCAGAGTCAGGCCCGCTGAGATAACTTTAGTAGAAAAAATAATGTGAAACAGAAAAGCTGGCATCTACCCAATGAGGATTGTTCTTTGAAAGCCCAAGGCCACTGACCTCCAATTAGGTTCATAGCCATATTTTGCTAATCCAATTAAAAGGAGGTTAATTATGGCAAATCAAACATTACATGTCTATTTTGCAGTGTGACACATAGAACGGTGTATATATTAAATCAGGTTTTATACCTGATCAGCGTGTGTATAAAACAGAAAAATCTTATTTCCAAGTCAGCGCACCCATCTGAATTAGCAACTGAAAAGCCCTTGGACAGAAGCAGAAAGTGCACCTCGGGGCCTCACAGGTGTTTCACATCATGCTACACCTCCCAGATTTTGGAAGTAATTCAAACGTAGAGAGATAAAGTGAAAGTGGCTATTTTCAAATGAACTAACACTAGGTGTAATCACATTAGTGAAAACACAGAATTAATAACGCACTTATGTAACTGCTATTAGAAATCACTTTATCAAAAATATAATTATTTCTTAAAATAACGTGATTTGAAACAGATGGAAACATCTCAGAAGGCTTGAAAGATCTCCCCCCTTACCTACCTGCATCTGCCCGACTGAAGGTAAATCAGAGGCTGGTATTCAGGTGCTGTGGTCTCAAGGCGTCCATAAGCAGGAGTCTTTAATACATGGATCGATTTCAGTTCTGGCTTTCACAGAGCCTCCTATCAGAACCATTCCCCATCGCCCCCCTCCCAAGACCCAGTGTCCAGAACCGTGTCAGGGACAGCAGACCAGCTCCGGGACCCTGCCTCAGCATTACCCTACTGTCTTTTCTGATTAGTCGATGCCCAGTGATAAATAGTTTTGGGTCTTATCACTAAAGGGGCCTATTCATTGTTTGAAATCCCTTTGTATCCCCAAGGATTTGCTGTGTATTGGATACACACAAGCAACCCATCTTTACCATTCCAGGCAGCGTAGCTGGGGGTTCGTCTGTTTGTGGCAGGCCTCCATTGGTGGCATTCTGGTGGGCACCTCTGTCCAGTGTTGAACCAGCAGAGTAGAGGCAGCCTGTGCATCTGGGAAGTCCCCGGGTGGGCTCCCGGACAGGTGAGGGTGAGGGCGAGGGTTCGCCGCATCCATTTTCCTGCCTTTTTGCTGTCGTCAAGGGTCTTGGCATGTGTATCACAGTTTCCTGGGATCATTTGTTCTGAGTGTAAAGGGCCCTATGAAAATTTCTAAATAAAGCAATATAAAATACGGCTCATCGCTTCAAAAAATGACCTCTGCAGGTGTGTACTATGAATTAAAGGGCATAAAAGTAGCCATGATAATAAATAACTCCCTCAAGTCAATTAAAAGGTCTAAATCTTAACATAATCAATGTGTATAAAAATATCTTTATTATTATGTTTAATATTGTTTTCTATGTATCAGCTTATGAAATCCATATGAGTAGTCACTGGAATTTCTGGAATTGATATTTTTTCAACATGGACTATTCAGAATTGTTACGATCATTTAAAAAATTTTTCTGTCACTGAAATTTTCTTTTCTTTTCCATCTATTTGTTTTTGTGACATATAGAAAATTGAATTCCTGACGGGCATATGCAAATGACTCATCCTGTGGGGTGTGGTCTGCTTCAGGTACCAGGTTTGACCTGTGACAGAAGAGATTGCTTTCTTGTTTGAAGGACAGAGTTCTGTAGAATCCAGGGGTTTGGGAAATGCTTGTAAGCACATTTAGAGTGATTCTGGCTTTTAGAATTTGTTTTCTAAGGATGCACATTCAATATTTCAAAAGTACCCAATCACTAATTCGAACCTGACAGAGTAGGTATATAACTCAACAGCAGATGCATATCTGATATGATTTTATTTTATTTATATTTAAACACATCTTGTCATATGTGTGCCTTAGTATAAAAAACAACACAGAATGGTATAATTTGGGTCATAAAATGGCCTGAAGTTTTTAAAGCATTTAAAAAAGACTTTCCTATTCCGAAAGGAACACGCTCCTGTAAAATGTGGGAGACACGGGCCTCCTGCAGCCTACGGCCTGGGAAGAGTCGATACAAAGTGGGTACGTCAGTTTTTTATCACTCTAAGAAAAGAAAACATTTCTCTTAACTCCAGTTAGGAAATTATGATACATTTTTATATATCCTCTTGATATAAAAAGTGACAAGGAGCAAGCAGATGGCACAGAGAAGTGGAAGAGACAGCAGTATCGGCGGGATGCATGCTTTTTACAATGTGCCCGAGAGAACGGAGGTCTTCGCAACGGAGATGCCGAGGCTGGCATGCAGGGCACTCCCCGGGACTGTCAATCCAGTCGTACTGCTCAGTGCTCCATCCAAACACATCGTTACTGAAGGGGGCAAAGGGTAAAACGCCCGGTTTCAAAAACGATTTCTGAACCCGGGTATTTTCCTTTGATACATAAAAAAAAAAAAGGAATGTGGGGGTACAGAAAAAAGACCGAAAAAAATAAGATTTTTCTTATTGCCGTCTAGTAATTTTACTCGTGACTTTTGGCTGCATTGAATCGTAACACAACAGGCGTTCTAGTCAGTCCACAAAAGCTCGGGCTGGCGCGGCCACGGTCCGCCTTCCGGAAGCGTGTTCAAAATCCCGCAGGAATGCACTACGCCCCAGCAGTCTATGTGATAAAAACAGCACACATGTGACACAGAGCTCAGACCCGGTCGTGTTTGTCCACACGTCACACGAGGCGCAACCACAGAACAGAGACGCAGGGCGACACAGAAACGAGGTGGAAGGGAGAGGAAAGAGGGAGCTGGGGAGTCTGAGCCGGGAACTAACTTCTTCAAGTTTCCATTGAATCTCAAAATGTATTCAAATACTAAGGAGCACTTGGTGGCCAGAGACCAAATTACAAAATGAACACATCACCGTGCAGCAGGGGCGTCTTGCTGAAGAAATAACAAATGTCTGCAATTCTTAAGTTTGGATAAAGGCAGTGGAATGGATTTAGAAATACGTCCACTTTTCACAATTCACTATAGAATTTTCTTTGCACAGTCCCCGTGTTTGTATAAATAGTTCTTCTCTGAAAATAAAACACAGTTAAAACAATTTTCTCCCAGTGAAAAATGCACACAAACACACCAACTTATTAAGGTAATCTGGAGTGCGGAAATGTATTCACCTAATTCAAAAATAGTGGCTAGGTCTGAAGAGTTCTGAAGAGATTGGCTATCGATTTCACCGGACACAAATTAGTCTACTCTCAATGCAGACTATGAAGTGTGTGACCCTCGGTGACCAATCAGATGGACAGAGAGACAGCGGATGCTGATGAAACGTTTTACGTCATCAAGCATTCAACATGACATGCTTGCTGCATTGAATTTTGATGAAATAAACTACATATTCATGCAAAAACACAAGGGCACAAGTTGTGTGGTCAATACCACAAAGTTCTTAGTGTACAAGTTTGGAGTAAAATATAGCCAAATAAAATTGTTATCAATTCTCTGATCGATTTTGGTTATAGTGAGGCAATGCTCCATTACTTAGTTATGAAAACCTTGGGTGTCTTCTGGTGTCAGATGAGGTCACTAGTTTTTGCATCATCACCTCAGAACATGTAACATTTATCTTCATCAAACACTCTTCCAATAGCATTGCGGTACAATGCTTGATGGTGAGAATGTTAATATTTGTTTTAAAGATACATGTACTTCCATCAGCACTGAACCCATTCTATTTCTATGGAAGAAGTGATGAACAAATAGCCCGTTCCCTAAGACACTACGACACAGCTGCGACAAGACACAACAGGGCCACAGGACAGAGTGGGAGGAGGGGCCGCGGGCACCCGCTTACCTTGCGTTTCCTCTCTAGACCCTGGTAGTGTTGTACTCAGAGTCGTGTCTGCTTAGAGACCCAATGAGGCAGAACCTGGAACGTGATGTCTAGTTCACTCAACAAAGTACTATTTGCACAGAAAGTAAATACGCACACCAATATTGACTTAAGGGCATTTTGGAAATTTCATAAAACTATGGACATAGGTCTTGGCCATTAGCATGCAAAAACAGTCAATCAACTGCAGTAGTTAAGGCTCTGAAAAGGTGTGGTGAATGGAGGAAGCGTGTCCATTCATAAATCAAACCACACACTAGGAAACATGCAAAACAAAACAGATGTGGATGGGATTTGGGGACTTCAAACAATTTTTTCCCTAAATTTAGATTTTCTTTCCCCCAAAGCTTTATTAATGTTAGGGATAATGGTACAATACAAATCATTTTACTGTCTTTATGGTAAAAAGAAAATGAAATGTTTCTACTAATCTTAGGTACACTTCAATGTGTATATTGGAGTATTTTAGCATACCAGGCTATCCTATATGATTTGTGATATAAGTATTATGTGTGGGAAAAAGTATTTTCCTTTTCATACCCAAAATATAATACATTGTATTGCAAAATATGCTATTTCTACATTAAAATTCTTCAACAAGATGGGTTAACCATCTTGGTAAGGCAACTATTTCCAAATATCATTTCATACACTAAAAAATATAAGTATCAGTCGGGACAACATCGGTGACCATGTGGAAGCAGGTTAGCCATATAAGTGCATAATATAAATTCCGACCTAACGATTGTAGAAATGAATGTCATATATGTGTAGAGATGAAGTATCTTTGGTCTGCATGTTCTCACACATATATTCATGAACAGATGTAGGGGTGGGAGATATGGCTGGCAGTGAAAAGCTAAAAAAAAAAAAAAAAAGGAAGAGGAAGAAGTAGAGACACTGGTTTAAATCATTAATCAAAAGAGAAACCGAGCAATGCAGACAAACAGCCAACTCAACACTCTGGCAGCACTTCGGTCCTCGGGGTTCTAGCTGTCCCCGAGAAATCTATGATACTGACCGCTGCACGGTGTTGTCGTGGCGGGCCAGCCGGTGACTGGTGGTGGGCACCTCCTCGATCTCGTCGATGTCACAGGCGTCCGCGGCGTCCGTGGAGTAGCTGTGTTTCATGACCAGGATGTTCCTCCTGCTGGCCGGCGGGGCCAGGGGCTTGGCGGGCGGGGGGGGCAGCTCGGTCAGGACCGACGCGTCTCTTGTGCTGAGGTTGCTGCGGCTGCCTTTGGCGCTGGACAGCTGGGACCCACAGTGGTGGTCGTGGACGCACTTGGAAGAGGACCTCCGCAGTTTGTGGAAGCTGTCGAAGTCGTCGGCCACGTCGGCAAAGTCTGCCGTGGCCCCTGTCCCTCTGAGAGTACTCAGCTCGTAATGAGGGGACTCAAACACCTCCTGGAAAACTGTCTGGTCAAAGTCTGACTTCCTGTGCACATACTTTTTACGAGGCTGTTTGATCTGCACAATGACAGAAATGATAATGAGGATGATGACAATGCAGGAAGTCACGCCAATGACAGTCCCACTGGTGTTGGTCAGCTGGTCCAGCAGGCTGGCTTTCCTCTTCTCTACGGGTTGGGGGGGTTGGGGGGAGGGAGGACGACACAGAAAACAAGACACACCCACCACGCGTTAATAGGGAGTCAGAGCGGGCGCCGAGAACGTGACAACGAAGCAGGCTGAGCGTGGAAGTTTTAAAAATTGGCAGTATTTAAAGGGCCCTGGCCGGTGGCTCAGCGGGTTGGAGCATGACCCCCATACACCAAGGTTGAGGGTTCAATCCCCCCTCAGGGCACATACAAGAATCAACCAATGGATGCGCAAATCAGTGGAACAGCTAATTGATGTTTCCATCTCACTCTCTCTTCCTCTCTCTCTCCCTGAAACCAATAAATAATAATGAAAAAATATTTGAAGTAACAGAAACTTTCAAAAGGACCCCGTGTCCCAGCCTCAGACGCATTACGTAATAATGCTTCTCCTATCGTCCAATCCCCTGCTTCAGATGTAAATATAAGGTTGGGGAAGGTCTCGTGAGGCTTTCCGGGTGACATTTGAGAACGATTTCTTACTTTCAAAGACAGTATTTTTTTTCTCAAAGGTCTGAGAAAACCTCCAGGCTCAACCATTGGGCCCATGGCTGCACCCACAGTTTTGTGAGTTTATTTCCAACATGGATAACTGAACTCAAAGTACTAACAATAATCTGACCCCAAAAGGCAATTGAACTCCAAGACAGACACTTCTGGAATGGTGGCATGCAGGCGTCTGTGGGCCGTTTCCCCAGTGAAACAACCCTAATTGGTAAAAATCGTGTTTAAAACCCCCAACAATGTGGGGCCTGAGCAACGGCCCTAACGACCAACAGCGCGTGGAGGCGGCATCCTCAGAACCACCTCTCAGTTCCCTCAGGTCAGTGAGAGTCTGGGGCTCTGAGCTCCTGCAGCCCCCAGGACACCCTGAGCAAAGGTCTCCTGCTCTGAGAGACTTGGCAACGCAGGGCCCCTCTCCCTCCAGCTCCCAGACCCGAGTGACATCACCTCCCCGATAGCCAGCACGGCCAGCACAGCCAGCACGGCTCCCCCACCTGTGTGAGGATGCTCCGCCCAGGCAGGGCCCCCGGAGCACAGAGGCTCAGGCCCAGGTGCAGGGGGTGGAGGAGGTGGGGCCCAGCTCACTCACTGCCAGCAGGCGGGGGCAGAGGCAGGGGCCTGGGGGCCATCAGGGAGGCCAGCTGAGAGGCCCAGGTGTCACCACCCCCGCCCAGGCCTGTTCCTAAGCAGGACAGGTGGTCACCGGCCCTGCCCTGCATGGGACCAGAGTGGGCGGTGCTGGAGCTGATGAAAATCTCAAAGGCGAGGGGAATGGCCTAGCTCTTCATACAATAGTTGAGTGACCATCCACTCCAAAGTGGTTCCTGGGACAGGAAACCGGTCATCGCCACCTCCCCCCTTCCAGAAGTGGACGGGGGCTCTGCCTTTCTCACTGACCACCGGACCCCGGCCACTGTGGGCTGGGTCTGGCTCGTACCTGATGAGACCAGACTTGCAGCACAGCAGTGGGACCTGCCTGTCCTTTCCCTTCACAAACCGGTCATGCTGAATCCGAACAAAAGGGAACTTGCGAGGGCTCCTGAGGGTCCCCTGGGCCTTAACGCATTAGAACGTTCTGGCCACGGCACCGGAAATGGCAGAGCACACAGCTCTGCAATCGACTCTGAAGCACCCACAGCTCATACAAGCCATTCTGCTCTCTGTTTCTGAGACCGTCTAAGACATGTCACATGGGCGAGAGTGTCCCGGCCACCTCAGGGCGGGGGACCGTGCCCAGTCAAGGATCCGTCTTTACCTTTGCAGTGGTTCTCGTCCCAAGGATACACACAGTTCTGGAGGCCATTGCAGACCAGGGAGCTGTTGATGCACATGTTGCTATGGCAGAAGAAGGCGCTGCCTTCGCAGGGGGCTGGAAGCAAGGAGAGGGAGACACGGGGCTGTGAGCAGCGCTCGGTGCAAAGCACTCGGCCGCACGCCTGCAAGCAAAAGAGCACCGAGCTCATCTGCCAGCGGGCAGCTCGAGATACTGGGCCTGACCTTCCATTCTCAGAAGTGTCGCCGGGGTGTAAATTACGTCTCCTGTGCGGAGCAGAGCGGGCGCTCCCCTAGAGCTGCTCAGCAGATAAAACAGGAGAGGAAATGTCCGTGGGGAAAATGAAGTCCGTGGGCATAGGGTTCCTTTATTTTTTTAACTCAGTGCACTCAGTTAGCAAAACCGAAGTGCCCATCTCAGACATAGCATTATGCTTCCCATTTTATCTGTATGAGCTTAGCTGTACTGGGCCAAAGGATGTAACTGAAATATTGAAATAATTTTTAAAAATGCATGCTTAAAAATACTAACAAAAATCTTAGGTTTCAGACCAAACCCAGTCATACTAATTTAGCATATGAAAAAACAAAGAGGCTGATGGAACTCAGAACAGGAGAAAATTTATCCCGATCAGCCTAAGGAAAACACGGATTACCCCCATCAACGTTCAACATACACAGTTAGAGGCAGAGACCTATGTGAAATTAGTCCACATTGCATGGATTTCACACTTGCTCTTAACTCTGGTCCATGACTCCCAGGTTGCAACATACTGTCAGGGCTCTGGAGGCAACTGCAAGAAGATGCACGATATTATGAGGAATGTGGCTGCATAAATATGGCGGAGGGTGAAGGGCTGAATGTTGGGAGGACAGTGTGGGACCTGACACCGACACTGGGAGAAATGCACCCCTTTCGCGGCCAGAGCAGCCGGATACTCAGAAGAACCTGTTTCTAGGGCAGAACCGAGTCAGGGCTTCCAGTGTACAGGCCACGCTGTGAAGCTAACTCTGGTTTTGACCTTCGTGACCACCCCGTACGTCTGGCACAATGCAGTCTTAGGGGTTGCCATTTCCAAAAATGCTTCTGTGGCTCTTGGGAGACTGGGCATTCTAGCAATCCTAGATCCAACACAGACTTGGTACGACACGTAGCTGAGAGTGGCCGGTCAGCCAGCTTCATTAACAAGCAGTATTATGCAGACACCGAAGTCACGTTAAGGGAGCTTTTCCCCTTCAGACCACAGACGGCAGGTAGTTTAGGAAGTCGCCATTTTTAAATGTACAATGACTTTTGACCTGCACAGGTCCAGATATACATGCATGTTTTTCAATAAATCCTGTAAATGTATTTTCCTTATAATTTTTTCTCTAGCTTACTTTACTATAGAAATAGAGTATATAATACATACTACATAAAAAGGTGTGCTCATCACTGTTCATGATTTCACTAAGGCTCCCGGCCAAGGGCAATTAAGCCGGGAGCAGTCAAACCTGGGGGAGGTGGTTGGCACACACCGCGTGTTCTATTTACTAAATAAATCAAAATTATCAGGCAAATGTCTTGCAGAATGCAAATTAGTATATTTTAACACTCTTAGAGGAGTTCTTAAAAGAGAAATAGAACCCAAACACTCAAGTCTTGAAAATCAAACAGTAAAACAAAGATCTGGCCAGTAAGTGAATCCAGGCCATCTCCCCCACCCCTTCCCAGAAGAATGAAGTTCCTTCCTCCTCACTACCTCTCCTTTGACTTTAGGTCCCTGGTTAAAGAGTAAAAAGACGTAACAGTCATTTTGAAAAAGAAAAAAGGATTGAAGAGTAGCAAATGTTCAATAGGCGTTTGGAAAAGTTTGCTGCTTCACATTCTACTGGGCTAGTGGATTGTTAGCCTGTTAGGATGTAAAATTTAATGACCCAGGATATCATTGCCCAAATCTCCTTGCTCCTAAGAAACCACATTTGAATTTCTGTCGTCAGCCACACTGACTATCACAGAACTGACGGGGTCTGTTTAGTGGGGAATGAGTGTTGTCAAAATGTGCACGACAAGTTTTCTGCAAATCGATCAGAATGGCTGCGAGATGCTCAGTAAAAATATGTACAAGACATGTTACCTAATAAATTGCAGTCTCTTTGAGAGTCCAGTTACCTGCCAAGTGAAGAACTCCCTTAAAAGAGCATAAATACTTACTAACCTTCCAGAACGAGTTGGAAACATTATTATAATTACTATTAAATAGAATGGGTTGGTTTATAAACAACACATAGAAATGACTTTTCATTCTACAATTGAGTGAAATACAGTAATAGTGTGTTGGTAAGAGTACTGAGATATGAATTCCAAATTCTCCAAATGTGACTTCGCTCCAGGTTCTGCTGTTCTGTAGTTGCGACAACGTCTTACAAACTGCCAATGTCCCGCATCGGTTCCTAAGTGGTGGTAGTCGGACGGGGCAGGTGGCAGGTAAGCTGGGACTGTTGGGTAAGTGACATCCTGACCCACCTCTTTCCCTCCAGTGATCACACCGGTGTGCCGGTCCACTGGGGTCCTCTCAGACACCGTTTCACCATTTCCTCCCTACCGTTGCTCATATATTTAGAATTGCTGTGCAAACAACAGTAAAACAAACAAGCAAATCTTGCCCAGGCTGAGACACAAACGTGCAACGATTTACACTCCTTGGACAAAAGGCAGTTTTGTCTCTCAGACACCAGAAAGAAAATCTATCGGTTTCTGAACTTTCCTGCTTCTGCCTGAGTATTTATCTCACTTGAATGCAGATAGGCAATGGATTATGAAAGAGTCTCATTTCTGTCGTGTGCTGAGGGGACCTGCCCCCTCGGCCAGCACAGTCCTGGAGGCTCCCTGGTCCCTCGTTCCTGTCCTGCGTCTGTCCCTGAACACCCCTTCCTCACTCAGCCACCCAGTCGTACCAGAACTCTCTTACCCACACGGCTCTGACATATTCCGATCTAACAGGAAATTATCTTTCCCTTCAATCCTTTATAATTTTTCAGAGCTTTCAACACTTCATATAGGCTTACCATCTTTCTCGCAAGTTCTCTGAGGCCAGAGGCATGATGTTTTAAAATTTGCATCTTTTAAAACCGGTGCATGGCTTCACATTTTCACACTTGTCATGACCACTCGCAGACTGTTTGCATTGATAAGTAATACCGAGAAGCGCTAAACTCGGCCCCGCTGCACACCCAAGCACCCCCAAGCGCTGCACACCCTGGCCGGCGTGATCCGGGCAGAGAAGGGACCTTCAGGGCCGTGGTTTCCAAACACGGCACAAACCGAGACTTTCTCAGACACTGCACTGCAGCCTGGTGTCTTCGCTCTCTCACTGCTGCTGGAGGGCACGTGTTCTACCATTTTGTCAAGGACGAATTCGACTTAGAAATTCAGGGCACATAGGTCCAAAGCTACCGCCTCTTTAGAGCCTGCCCCCTTATTTCCTAAAGTTACATGGGAGAAACTCGAAGTTAAGGTGTACTTGCGATAAAACAGCAGCCAGGCTTACTAGTAATGCTAAAGAACAATGCTCAAAATTCAGACGGACACACGGGCAGTTTCCATGACCATCGCTTTCTCTAGGGTTTGTTTTGTTGTTGTTGTTATTTTTAAATTTTCACATGTTCCCACTCTTACCACGAGGTGGCAGCATGCACCATGTTTTGGGGAAATAGCATTTCCTGCCAGCAGGATGATTACACCATAAATGCATATAAACAACATTCATACCTCTATATTCCTGATTCTTAAGAACTAAGAACTTCAGCAGGAGATAACCAAAACAATTTGGAGCACATCTGAATTAGGTAAGGGAACACAAGAGAAAGAAAGGCAGCCACAGCACTCAACACAAAGAAGTTTTATTTAAAACTTTAGTAAAGAATCATACGACCTATATGCCATGTTAGAGGTTTAATCATGACGTATCGTCACTATTCAGCATCATGTCACGTGGTTAATAAGTGTTCCAACTGTGAAAGTGCAATAAGAGATTTTTGACTTATAATTGTCCTTTTAATGCTGAAGGTGCTAATGTTTACACTATTAGTCATTTTCCCCTCTCCGTTTCATTGTAAATCCAGAAATCCATTAAGTTCTGTTCAGAAAATATTAAAGCAAAATGAAAGCAAAATGGCAGGTTTATCTCCGAGATATTGATTGTTGAAAGTTCTGTGCTCTGTGGTTAATAAAACTGTCTTTGGTAGATTAGCTCAGAGCCAAAGAACAGAGTCTTCACTAGGAAAGTCTGGAACTGGGAGTGACGCCTGAGCCTGTTTTCCTGGGAAAATCGTTACATTGTCTAAGCACCAGGTGAGGGCTTTGCTGAAGCCCTGCAGCCCGTCCTGAGTCTCCTCTCCATACACTTTCCCCCTGCCTCTTGCTGTCCTCAAAACCCGCTCTTTTAACTTCTTCACTTCAGATTTGTGAAGAGTTCACCCTTGTCTGTGCTGGCCTGTGTGTACACAACCTGTCACACAATCCACACTCACGTACCTGTGTGTAAATGCACACAAGACTCAAACATGGTCACAGATGTGTATAATGCTCTCACACACTCAAATACACACTCACATACATTTGTGTGTGTGCGTGCACACAGGTTTGCACTCATATACACATATGTATGAATGTGTAAATGCACATAGGCTCACACTCATGTATACACTCACACATGTGTGTAAATGCACACACGGGCTCACACACACGTTTGATCTCCTACATCTGCTAATTTTTTATTCCTCATTCCCAATCTTAGAACGGAAGTGGTCAGAGAAGCGTGGGGAGGGCCGCCCTGGGGAACGGTCCCAAGTCTTGCTTCATTGCTTGACTTCGACTTCTATCAGCTTTGAAGACTGTGATTTATTAAAACTTCCTGATACTCGAGGCCCTCCAGCATCCGCCGCTCCCTTTGCCTAAGAGATGAGACGGGAGCAAAGCTCAAAATTATTGCAAGTGTGCATAGCTGGCTGCTAAGCGCCCCTTTCAGCAGTAGTATTCTAATGACTGAAATAGAAAATGTGAAAAACTCCTATCTAGCCATTGGAAATAACCCCCAAAATAAATGCTTTGCTTTGTTCCTCCCAAAGATAAATGGAAAAATTTCCCCTGCCCTCTACTTTAAACTCAAAATGGCCTCTGGGCTATGTAATAAGAAGAAATGACATTTTATTTAAAAAATGACAACCAGATTTAAGGCAAGAAATAGATCTGTGCATCTCCTCTTCATCTCCTTTATCATCTTCATATTTTTTTGAAAAAATCAATACCTGCCCCTAAAACTCTGTGTTCCAATGTTGACTTGGTTATCGGTCACAATACCCAGTATTATTGAGTACGATATATTTCCATCTCTTTTTTAATTTAAGAAATTCTATTCACAAATTTCAATTGAATGCTACTCACATTAGATATCTCCCCATATTTCTGCTAAAACTGTGTATTCATATTGTGGCCACAAAATCATATTAGGAAAAGAGCAGCACCTTTGTGAGAAAATGATGCTCCATGGGTAGAGACCATTTCCTTCCTGACACAGGGCACGAACCACATCATGATTAAACCGTTACTATTTGAGTGCAAGAAATTATGACACATTTTATACTATGATTATGTCTGCCTTGGGTCAGCTACACGATTTATTCCTTGTGTGTCATTGGACGTGACTGGACTCACGATGAGGAGGAGAATGTATGTCTTTGGGGTCTGCACTCTGATTATTGTTGGAACTGGCTTTGTTTTCCTGCCTGGTGGGCACATATCTTCAACGGTTGTTAGCGCAGACACACTGTTTCGTTAAAGGTACTATATTTGGTCTCATTGTTGAGCATGCCAACTCCCCCAAGGAGGACTTGCGGTAAATAAAGAGCAGAGCCACGCATAAACGGACCACCCTCAGCTTGGAGTTCTGTGCGTTCCAAGGCTGACAGTTCAGAATAATTGTCTTCTATCTTCCTACGACAAACGTACACTGCCTATTTTTGGTGACAGACATAAAGTACAAAGGCTATAAAAGCCAAAATCTGAAAGATCGATATAAATGATGCCCAAGAATCCCAGCAAAAATTACAAAGAATGAGCTGCCTTTGTTCCTCTGCATAGGCTCCCTGGCAGACCCCTGCTTTACTGAGGATAATGTTGATCTTGAAAATTCAGTGAGCCCTGGCCAGGTAGCTCAGGTGGAGAGTGTTGTCCTGATAGGCCAAGGCCGTGGGTTCGACCCCCGGTCAGGACACGTAGAAGAATCAACCAATGAATTCAAAGTCAAGTAGAACAACAAACCCATGCTTCTGTTTCTTTTTCTCTCTCTTTCTCCAATCAATAAATAATTTTATAAAAAGTTAAGTGAAAACTTTGCAAAATTTCCTAAGAAATTCTAAATTTCTTAGGAAATTTCTAACACACATAGCAGCCAAAATTCCTTAGGATGACTGTTTAAGTCTAAAAAAACCCCACTTGACAAAATTGACTTTAAATTCAAACTATTCCCCTAATCTACACATCCATACGCATAAAATTCTTCAGTGACTTGAGTTAAATGAGCGAGGCAGTGTAAGTGTCCGACAAAAATGAACTTTGTACGTTTGCAGGATTTCTGACGGGCAATATCTTTACGATGCGTTTGGATCAACTAAATGTTCAGAAGGAAGGGAGGGCTGGAGGGAGGAAGGGCGGGAGGGGAGCCCCCGGCAGGTTATATAACTTTGTGTCATTTTCTTTTGTTCTAAAGCCCTATTGTGTCTGAAGGCAAGAAAGTGCTCACCACAGAAGTCTCTGCTGTTACACCGAGAACGGACCCACCGGGCGCCCCCATCTCCCGGCCACGCACTTTCTTACAGACACACACGCTGGGAACTCACGGCTGCCCGAGATAGTGCCCATTCTCTAGAAAAGGGTTCGAGGCTTAAAGTCAAGGTGTTACACGCAGAGAAAGTGGCAGAATGAATTCACTGACAGCAAATGTGTACTCTTACACATCTTTTCATGCTATTTCAGAGGTCTGAAAAATAATTTTTCCAAGTTTTGACTGATTTGTAACATATATGGATTGACATTCGGGCTGTCTATCACATTAAATGAATGTTCTAGTTTTCTACTGCTGATTAACAAATTATTACAAACTTACTGGCTTAAAACGATGCCCATTTCCCACCTCATGGCTATGCAGGCCCAAAGTCTGCGGTGGGTGAGTTCTCTCCCTGAAAGTGTTGGAAGCAAAGACCCTGGATTGGGTTCCTACCTGGAGCATGGAGGCAGCTCCCAAGCTCATCCAGGTTATGGAAAGAATCCAGTCCCTTGGGGGTGCAGGGCTGAGGTTCTTGCTTTCTTGCTGGCTGTCCCCTGGGGGACGTTCTCAGCTCCTAAAGGACACCCACCATCCCCTGCCCAGTGGCCCTCTTTATAACATGACCGTGTGATCCCTTAAGGCCAAAAGGAATATTCACTACAGCTTAGAATTCTGACTTCCTCCATCCTGACCTCTGCACCTTTTAAAAGGGCATAAACATTATGATCAATGTTTTTGTGTGTAGTTAAACCAACCAGGAAAGGCTCCTTTCAGATTAATTCAAAATCACGTGATCAGGGGTGTTAACTACTTGTACCTCCGCCCTTTTGCCTTATAATGTAACGTGACCACAGAGTGACACCCCGTGATAGTCACGGATTTGTCTTGCACGCACAGGGAGGGGTATAACCAGGGCTTGTACACTGGGAATAAAAATACCGTGGTCACCACAAATCTCTGCCTGTCATAGTACATCTACTGGCTCTGTGCTTCCTTCCCTCACAGGTACAAGATACACTTGTGCTTTCCCAAGGCTCCAAAGAGCATCGCCCCGCTACCACGTCAACCCGAAGTCCAAAATCTCCTCTTAGGTCAAACCAGATCGAGGTCCAAACGCTCACCACCTCGGTCACCTAAATACGGCGGAAATGGGCCCCCTGAGAAAAGCCCTTCAAGGAGCCTCGCGTCAGACCCTGGAGTGCGGGTCCTACCCCTGAGGGCAGGTGGGCATGAAACCAGAGACAAGCCGTGTGTCCCACCACTGCCAACACACAAAGATGGGACCGGCAAAAGATGACGGGTGTAGAGAGTGGCTCACGAGCAAAGAGAACAAACAGAGGCGCACACAGGGGTCACTAGCCCAGAACCATTTTGAACCCCAGCAGGGGGACTGTTGGATTTTTCCCGGTTCTGCTTCAGGTTCTAGGACTTAATCCTCCAAAGCTGTGGGCTTTGCCCTCCAGGCCCCTGCAACTGCTCTCAGAACCGTCCTGGAAAGGTATCAGATGTTTGTGGCTATGTAGTTTTACCAGATTGCTTCACAGCCTTAGGATTTGGGGCTTCTGACAACCTCTCTGTAGCTGGGACTCCCTGCCCCTTTCTGTCCAAGCTGACAGCGTCTCTGCTGAAATCGTTTTCTCGAGAACCTCATGGGCCTTGCTCAAAATTCACCAGGTTTTATTTGCCTAGACAAAACTCACACCCATAGATCTGTTTGAGATCATTCTTTCTTTCTCCTTGGCTCCTGCCGTGATGGCTGAGGACCCTTTAATCCTCCAGGAAGCCCCTAGTCTGATAGAGGACCTGTTAGGCATAACCTTCACCTCTCAAAAGGACCTTTTAGTTACTGACACTGTGATCTTTCGATGCTTCTGATGGTTAAGCAAAGGTTGGGTGGTTACAGTGTTCGATAAATTCTAGTATTCATTTCAGGATACATTTACATATTAAATAAGTTATCTTTGTTAAAGAATATTTGTCAAATTTAAGACATAAAATGTCGAGGTCTCTTTTGGGGTGCCCCTATGTGCCCATCTCCATTGGATAAATACAGAAACAAAACTACATAGGCAAAGAGACACAGAATAACTTTCTCTCCATCGAAGCTTAATGTAAATGTGTGAGATCCTCGCTAAGAATGCCTTTGCCATTTTCACCATTCGGGTGGGAGTGGTCATCCATCCACTGCGTAGGAACATAAAGAGCTCGTCCTATGGCAGAAGACTACCCTGATTCTTCTGGGTTAGTCATTGCAAAGTCCACCCACTTGCATGACTTCTGCAGGTAATTTAATTATGTGCATGGGAACTTACACCTTTTACCTCAAATAGAAATATTCCCAATCATAAATGCACAGTGTGATATCACTCACCACTTCTTATATAAGAAAAGACATTTAAAGAATCATAGATCTTCATCAGTCCTAGAGTTGGAAGGGACCTCAAAGATTAGCCAGCCTTTTCCCCGATCCAAGACAGACATTCCCCGACACCGTTCCCAACAGACGATAATTCATTTTCAGATCGAATCGCCCCTGTATCCTCTATCAGATGCATTCAGTCTTGGAATATCACAGCTCCTATGAGCTAGACTTTGTTTTTGTCATAAACTGGACTCAAATATTCTCTTATAATTAATTTAACAAACATTCATCTTACCATTCAGATATTAATGCATATCATCCAATATAAGTCTAAGATAGTTACTACATTTTGAACAAAAGAATCTCTGAAAAAAAACATTCCTTCTCCTTTTGGCTTTTTTGCACGACTGCAGCTGCTTCTGCATCCTGGTCGACCTCTTCGAATAATTCCTCTCCTCCTCATCAGTGTGACCCAGGAAAGAACGGGCTACCCAGCCTGCACTGGGGCCAGTATGGTTTCCCATTAGACTCTTTTCTGGGCTGTTTACTACACTTCCCTAATATAAGCTAATACTGCCTAAGATTCTTTCTCAGTTATTTAAAATGGCTTACACTGGGTTTAATGAAATGAGAACTCAGGCTGTCCTACGAGTCAGGGTTCCCCTGAACTATTTACATTTACTTGATATTTGAAATGTAAGAGTATATCTTTTAATTGCTCTCTACTATAGCTTATGGTATAGCTCTGAAAAATATTTCAGACTTTTTTGATATTTTTAAAACTTGGTATCATCTAAAACATTAGTGAGCCCTTCCATATTTGTCATTTAGATCGGATATGAGTTCTCGATATCTTCTTGTCTAAGGGTAAAAAGAATATTGAACGAAATACATGCGAACTCATTTCCACAGGCACGTCCATGGGAGATGGTAGGTCAATCAGCAGGAAAAACACCAAATGTGCTGTTAGACCTGAATACCTTCACATTCTACTCCAGAACATGCCAAGAATTGTTTGGATTTTTGGCCAAATACCTCACTGAAGTAAAAATGAACTGCTTCTAACATTTTGATCAACTCTTGAAATGAATACATAGTGAGCAGCCCTCTGTTAAATCTGCAATAATACTGAGTAAGATATTTAACACACTCTCTGATGCTATCAAGATTTAGAAAGACAGAGTGACATGCAAGACATCTGGTGTTCTAGAATTCTCCAACCGGGGGACGAGAGAGCAACTTAAGGCCCAAACTATTTATTCACTATACGAAAGAACTGTCTGATAGATTTAGCACTTATGAATTTTAAAAAATTAGCTGTTGTGCCTACCACTAAGAAACTCTTGAAATTTCAGATGTATTTAAAAGTGTAGAGCTTCAAATTACTCTGGTTTATTTTCTATTTCTATACATTTATTAAATATGAATTATTCATGGTTTTTAAAGAACATTCCAAATATATATCTATTAATATGACTCATTATTTGTTAGAACATAATTTTCTAAAATTGCTATGCTTTGCAGCTACGTCTGGGTATCGCCCACTGTGCCATTTAAAATATATTCTGAAACTTTTTTCTATATATTTGCTCCCTTCCCAAGCCATTCTCTCTCTCTGCCTACTTTCACAGAAACTACAAGAGAAGCATACTAAAGAGAATCAACCAAATGTGCCTGTGTCGGTTGTTAATATTTGTACTTGAACTTCACCGAAGCTGCTGTATCTGTTCTATAACCTTTGTAAGAGTTCAGCCCAAGAGAGAGAACTCATCATGTCCCAGCTGAGTGGTGGGACTTGTTTGAAGCAAGACTATGACACCTGTGCAGAAATGAGTAGCCAGAAATCAAAAAGGTAACTCTGTCTTGACCCAGTGGTTCCACTTCCGGGAACATACCCAAAGAATCCCGACACACCAATACGAAAAGAACCTATGCACCCCATAGCATCACTACTCACAACAGCCAAGAGCTGGCAACAGCCCAAGTGCCAAAGAGTAGATGAGTGGATAAGAAGGCTGTGGCACATTTACACGTCGGAATACTATGCAGCAGTAGAAAAGGAACTCCTACCTTTTGTGACAGCATGGAGGGACCCGGAAACTATTATGCTAAATGAAATAAGCCAGGCAGAGAAAGACAAATACCACGTGGTCTCACGTATATGTGGAATCTAAGGAACAAAATAAACTAAGGAACAAAATAGAAACAGAAGCACGTGGACAGACTGACAGCTGTGGGGGGTGGGACGGGGGTGGGACGGGGGTTGGGGTGGACTGGATGAAGGATGGTGAAGAGATCCAGGAAAGCACATCTGTGTGTGACCCAGGGACCAACAAGGAAGTGGGGGCTGACTTAGGGAGGGGACAGCATGGGCCTGAGTGGAAGTGGGGCTAGGGAGAGAAAGCGGGAGTGTAGTGACATAAACAATACACAAGAAAAAAAAGAAATACATAGAATGTTCTAGGTAGCTCTCTCCTGTCCCTGGTCCCAACGAAGGCAGGGGACTGCCCGTGATGCCAGGCACAGCCTGTGCCACCTGAACTGCCACGAGGGAAAAGTGCTGGTGCCTTCGGGGCTGGCCTCACCCTGCCCTCGGAAGGACTGGCGGCCAGAAGAGAGGCTTACGTTCTTGAAAGGACGTGAAGAGCATCTGGAAGCGGCTGTTGCGGCTGCCCTCATCGGCCCACAGGCGGATCACGCCCAGGCCCGTGCGCAGCATGACGTCGTTGGCCACCGTGCTGCAGAACTTGGCCTTCAGGTCCTGCACCGCGCTGCTGCCGTCGTACACGGCCACAAAGTTCCTTTTGCATTCGTTGGAGTTCTGCATCTCATAGTCCAAGAATCGCAAGTAGATCTGTAACACAGCAAGGGGATGGTCACTGCCCAGAACCAAAAGACACAAGCCGCTCGGCCAGCACCGGAAGTCCCTCTCTCTCAGCCTCACAAGCCCATCTTGATTGCAATCAACCTCATTATTGTCCCCCGGGGATGGAAAGAAGGAAGGATGAATGAGTAAGTTCACGTTGTGGGGAATATTATTCTCAAATGTTATTATCCTTTCTTTATGTAAATGCACCATTTTCCGTGGCTGAGTATTTTTACCCAAATGATCCTATTTCTCCTCGTAACTTCTCTGGAATGAGTGATGAGTTTTCCTAGTCCTGCTGTTTTATTTGGATCAGCACAAGTGTGTAAGAGACATTCCTGATGCAGCCCTGTTAAACACACTTCGTGAATTCCACTTCCAAAAATGCATGGGCAAAAATAATTTGTGTTAATACCAAGGGAAGCAGAAGGGTATCAAAAGGTGGTTTTTGACTATATTTTGATGAAATTATTTCACATAAGTAGGCTGCTTCATGTAGGAGATAGACTATATTTAAAAAAAATAAAAGATAGCTAACCTGCTATTATTTTCACCATAATATAGTCAAGCCATTTAGCTAAGTCCACAGAAATACCAATTACATTAACATCCGATGAGTAAAAACTATTGTGCAAACTACATTATAGATTATTTTTAAAGATTGCCAGCAACTCTATAAAGTTTTATGGTCATGATCAAATGAAAAACTCAGGCAATGTAAATTTGACATTAGACATGAGGTCCCCCTGACCCCCAAGCCCATCACCCTTCCACTCTGTCATGCTGCTTCCTGATACTTCTTGTAACCCACAGTTCAGATTTGACTGTGTTCCAATGCGCATTAAACATGACAAGCAATCAAATCAAACAAAGCCAAGTTTAGAAAGAAGTCCTCTGTCCATTTCCCCACTGACACAGCAATATCTAGACCGTGGCCTCTTCCTCTGTCTCAGACCAGACTCGGGGCCCTGTGGACACGGTGGCGAACACAGAATGAGGTCTGGGGTGAACACGGGCACCCGCCAAGTCACGTCACAAAGGTGTGCGTCAGACTGTGAGCAGTGAGAACTCAGGTGCCACTTGATTCTGGAATCAAGAAGGTGTCTCTCGTACAGGTGTCTCCTAAGTCTTTTACATTTTTAAAAAACAGGAATGCCTATTGGCTATTTCCTCTTAAATGCCCTTTTATTAATAAATCACCTATAAACTAAAGACATGCATTCAATTAAAAATTAAACTCATCACCCTATATTTCTGTTTTCCTTATTATTGTATTATCTGTGAATCCTATAAGACAAATGTTCCTTAGGTCCAGTAGTATGCCCCTGCATTGAAAAGTATTATTTAGTTGAAAGAAACTTCTCTTTTCCCCTCAATGTTCTCATCGAGGGGCACTAGTTGCCCCATTGGATGGGGCACTAGTTCTTGGGAATTTCACCCTCAGCTTAGTGGTTTTCCATCCCCACTAACACTTTTGTGATATTTCAAGTTTCCCAAATGTCCTGGGTGTTTTTCCAGTTCACCCCCAATGCCTGTCCCAAAGTTATATCAGTATTTCTAAAAACAAACCTAATAACCATACTCAAATCTTTAACTGGCTTCCAAATGGTTATAATGAAAAAAGTTTAAACACTAGGCCCTGGCCAGTGTAGCTCAGTGGATTGAGCCAGGGCCTGCAAACCATAGGATCGTGGTTCAATTCCCAGTCAGGGCACATGCCCGTGTTGCAGGCTGGTTCCCAGCAGGGGACACACGAGAGGCAACTATACATTGATATTTCTCTCCCTCTCTCCTTTCCTTCCCCTCTAAAGATAAATAAATAAAATCTTTAAAAAACAGTTCTTCTTTAAAAAAGTTTAAACACCATAAACTGGCAAAATCTCCTTCCTCTCATCTCTGAACATCACACAGTGATTTTTATGCACATGAAGAAGTTCTCCATGAAGTAACCACTTCCCATCCTCTAACTACCAACCTCTTAAGAATTTTCAAGATCTAGTTCAATGATTGACTGGAAATTCTGTTTTCTTCATTGACTACACTTGTTCAGCACCAACCACATATTTATTGGACACCTACATGCCATTGTTTCAGGTGCTATATACATAACACTAGTTACACGGAAAAATGACTTTTATTATTTGTATACAATGATTTTCAAAACAGTGTATTTACAACTCCAAACTATCACATAAAATCAAAGACTGTATGTTGCAGAATTATAAAGAATACTTATCATAACCATTTTAAAATGAAAACTGAAAGAGGTCCAGACAAACGAAGTCACTTTCTCAAAGCGACACAGCCCCTGAGATCGGTACCAACTGAGATCATCGTGAGACATCCGCTGCTCAGTATTGGCCTGCACAGCCTCACGTGCACTCGGAAAAAATCCCCACAGGCTTCTCCTCCATCCAGAACATTAGAGTCATAAAGCGAACAAGCTTTGACAAAATTACTAAGGAAGCAAAGCCATCTCCCTCTTCCTAATGGGGCGAGGAGACTAGTTAGCCATTGAGATATAAATGAGATTCGTAGAAAATAAATGTGCCCCTCCGCAATAAATGGCCAGCTCCGATGTTCTCCAAAGATAAAGTGATTGTAGAGAAGGCCATTGCTGTGGTTAGAAAGGCCATTTGCACATCCGGCCCAGGTTTTCTCATTGGATAGTTTTGGAGAGGGTCTGTGTTTTCCCTGAAAGGAGATGGATTGGCATCCTCCCGTGAAGTGCACGGCTGAGGTCTGAGCACCTGCCACACTGAAAGGCCATTCGGATTGGACAGGACACTATTCACAGAGGAAGTGAACAAGGGCAGGCACTATATTTTACCGTTCACTCCTGAAGTGTTCAATTACTTTTTACCTCCTTCTTTTTTATCATCCAAGAAAAGAAATCAAGCATGCCAGTGGGTATTTAGCTTTCCTGGGTGCAGGCTGTCCCTGCAAATGTCATTAGCCAGAAAAGCGACCCAGCTTCCACAGGCTCGCTCTGGTGGAGGTCCTATAGAAGCCCGCCCTGCATTTGTGACTTCAGTAACATCCCGGCAGCGTGAGGCTTGTGCCATAAGATCACAGCAGGGAAGGGTGCCTTCTGACTCTGCGTTTACTTAAGGGAGAAAATGGCAGAAAGCGCTTTGGTCTCTCTGCTGAAGAAAAGAGAAAATGGTCAACGGAATCCTATGTAACTCCCCGAAAATGGCCCGATTACCATCTCCTCTCACGGAATCATTCTGATGCATTCTTCTTTCTAATCAATCACGAAGTTTGAGCTGACAAAATGATTTATTAAACAGGACTTGGGAAGCTTCGGAACACATAACCAATTACTAGTAATATCTGTCCTCCAATCACACTAATAAGGGGAGACAGATGCTTTTGCATACCCACAGCCAGTGAATCTAGCTGACAGCTTACTAAGTAATATATTTACAGACATTTAAGAGTCACCACCCAACCTGGGGCCTCCCTTCACGTCACAACGATGTGTAGAAAACAGACCCCGTCTGGGGCAGTTACCCAAGACTCGCCGAAGCAGTTTTCGCCGAGTTAAGTACCAATTAAATGCACTGCCATCCATGGTTTCAGAACTTCACACTCGGGAAAACAGAGCCCACACCCTAAACACGGGGGAGCCCAGGACTTGCACGGCTGCTGTTTGATGTGTAACTGGACACCCCGTGGATATGGGAGGCAGTGGCGCCCCAAAGAAAACCAGGACGGCCTCTTCCTTTGTGGGGTGTCGAAAAGACACACACCCTGCAGCAGATCCTGACATGACAACGTTAAAGTGACTTTCTGATAAACAGGCAAGTACGGAATATTTTTAAAGTCCATCTGAGCAGCCCTCCAAAATCGGTCAGCACAAAACGGAGATATCATTTAAAAACAGTTGAGCTACCACATTTTCATCGGTAGTTATCTCATCAGTTGAATTTTTCATTTTGTTTACCCAATGTTTTCTTTTTTCTTTTTCAAGATAATAAGGGCAAACACAGTCTTTAGAACCTTAAAACGTATCATTGTAATCAATTATAGTTACTACCCCTTTGTCTATCCCATTAGTTTTCTCCGCAAGCTGAGCAGCTTGAAACAACACCCATTTATCACCTCCGTGAGTTGGAAATGCTAGGAGGCTGCTGAGGGTGCGTATATGAGAGAGAAAAGCCAGCCTCTGAAGCCCCTGTTTTCCTGGTGACTGTTTACCAGGGCTGGTCCTTAGGTCCCAGAAAACAATCTTCGCTCTTCAGGCTCTCGGGCTCCCCCTTTGCCCACAGCCAGAAAAAACTCCAAGTTGTTGTTTTTTTTTTTTTTTAAAGCTCATGTGATTAGATTAGGCTCACCTGGATAAACTCTCTTTTAATTAACTCAGAGTGAACTGATTGGGAACCTTAATTGCATCAGCAAAATCCCCTTTGCCGGGAACTTAACATAATCAACTGTGTGATATTTATCTTAGACACAGTCCTAGGGTCCAGGCTGGAAATCTTAGGGGTTCTCTGAAAGATTCTGCCCACAACAATAAAGTTCAACATATAATTAACTTTAACACAACCTCACTTTGAAATAGTGACTTATTATATACGTTTTAATGGTATCCTAATTTTATTCAAAACATTTTTAAGTAGGTAACAACATATGCAAAATTCATTTCAAGCTTTAAATGATGGGTAATTACTAAAAGCTAGAGTTTTAGACTCCCAAGACCTAAAGTCAGTAAATTAGCTACATTTGTGCATTTTTATAAGTGTTTGGCTTATCTATTTTCCTGACTTAACAAATCTGAAAATGGCCCAGAACAGTATGGTTTTATGACATCACCCTGGACTGAGTCAGGATAAAGATCTTGCTTCATCACTGTTGCTAACCACCAAGTATTTGGGCAATTCTTCCTTACAGACTCATCAAGTTTTGGTCTTGAAAGGGGTTTAATATTATCTATGCCAAAAATGTACTTGACTTTTTAATTATTATACAAAATCCCTGCCAGATTCTTCTTGGATTCCTCCTGCAGAGTCGCATTTGATCTTTGGGCAGCTCGATTATTCAGACAAAAACCGAAAACCTTATCCATATTGAATCAAAAGCGATCTTGCTCCAGTTTCAAGCATTCAGGTAAATTGCAGTGCTTAAAACCAGGCAGATTTAGCCTTATCCTTTTCTTCCCATGTCTATCGCAGCCCTTCAACCGTGCAAAGATCAATGCCATGCCCATTTCTTCATTTTCTCCCTGACATCTCTCTGAATGACAGACACTTTTCTTGGCACTGAAAAATAAGCCCCACTTCACGGGATGAACATCCAAGTAGTTACCGTAATGTGATCACCCAACATGCATGTCTGGACCAGACCCAGAACTAGACAGCACGCGACCCTTCCACCCTCCTTGCTCTGGAATCCGTGCGAATCCCAAAGACTGGCTCACGGGGGCATGACCCCACACCACACTGCTGACCCCTGTAACACTCCACCTCCCTGACCCAGCTCGCCCATCTGTCCAGTGAGCTGACGAGCAATGGATTTCCAAAGTTCTCCCGGCCTCTGGTATTCCCAGTTCCAAAAACTGGATTCAATGGGATTGTCTGTATCACTGTTCTCAAACAAAGCAGATACCAGATATTGTCTATTCGACTTGTGAAAAGGCCGATGAGCAATAGGTACTTGACTTTAAACAACTTAAACAATAAGCAGCAGGTTTCCATCAGCAGTTACCATGCACGTTTTCCCCAGGAGCCAGTTCAAGTTTCGCTCGTGCTCCGATCACACCTGTGCTCCGACCGCCTGCTCCCCCAGCCTGCAGGGAGCAGCACAGAACCAGCAGGTCCACAAAGGCAGGCAGGCAGCTCCGGCTCCTGCTCTGCTCCAGCCATTCAGAGCTACTCCCATCCTCGACCCTTTCATTTGACAGAGACAGCCTGTCACAATGAAGCCATCTCTGTCCAGCCCTGCAGGTGGCTTCTCCTTTGAGTTACAGAATGCCCGATTCTCTAACAGGCAGGGACATTGGCCATGCCTATTTTGGTTCTGTACAAAAGACAATCTACTCATGAGCTGGCAGAAATGGTGTATGCTTACACTCCCATAAAAACCTGCTCTGTGATGGTGACGGTGACAACGATGCTACCTGTGATGCTTAGGTGGGACTCAAATGTGTCCAGTGAAAGAAACCTTCTAAAAACCTTTCATTCACAGAGTTTAAGAAAAATGAGGGGCACTTGCCTGTTGGGAAAGAGCATGAGAAAGAACAGTCTAGCTCCCTTAGAATCGATGAGGGGAGCTGAGTGTTACGGTTGGTACCAACAGCCTTTGATTTTTTTAAAGAAGGCATTCGTGCCTTTCACTGAGATGCAATTAATTTTTTCAAAGATTGGTTCAGGTGTGAGGTGACCTGCAACTGATAAACCTGGAACAGAAGTTCATTTCCAAATTGTACGCAGACCCCAGGCAAAAATGTTTGTGAAGACAGACAGAGACAGTTCCTGAAACACCGACTTCCTCAAAGGTGACTCCCACTTCCCCGAGTCCCGCATACCCAGCCACCGCAATCTGCCGTATCTGTGGGTGCCTTTGCTTCCCTGTCTGCCGTCGTGAAGCAGCCTCGGCCCCCGGGGGTGTCTTCCAGGCCTCCCGGGGCTCTTCTGCTCCCAGTGCTGACCCCTCTGTCCATACTTCACAGGGAGAACGACTTTCCAGAATGTAGACCTCACCACCTCACTGTCCTGCCACACATACTTCCACGTGACATTAATGCTCCCCTAGTGACACTGACCCCGGGCACCCAGCCCTCCTATGGGCTCACTTTATGTGCCAGAGACGTGTTGTTTTGCAAGCCCTGGTCAATTTATTTCCTCGATGTGACGTCAGGTTGAGAAGCGAAAGTGTAATTGTAATACTTAGAACCGCCACTTAAGGACAGCATTTTGACCCATTTTTCAGAACACCGTAATTACAGTAGAGTCTCTTGTTCGGGTTACCCCATGATCTTCGGCAACATCTCCATGTCACTTATGACGTGAGAGTGACGCGTGACAGGAGAAGACAAGTTGCACTTCAGAACCCAAATAAAGTGACAGTTTATGGTGGCACTGAGCACGTCCAGCTTGCTGAAAGCTATGCATGCCGTGACACTTCCCAGGTGGGCTATCAAGTCTGGGTTTGACCTTGAGACTGACCTTGGATCGTGGAGGTGCCCGGATGTACCACTTGCAATCAACGGCCTCGCTAGCAGAAGCTTTGCCTTCCTTCACAATTTGTATAGACTCCACAATTCCTTCCGGACCGCCCATCTCAAACTCACACGCTAAATAACAGAATGCCAAACAAACACAAAAACGAGCTTGAATAATAAACCAAAAGTATATTTCACAGCAGCAAATAAAGACCTCTGAACGTGATTAAACAGCTGTTTTACCAACCTGGTAATGGTTTCAAAACGCCAAGGTCCTTAAAGTCAGGATCTTAAAAATTGAGAAAAAGACAATTAATCTTATTCTGCATTTATTACAATGATGTTGAGTAAGATACCGTTAAATGATTCAGGAATCTGACTGAAAATCCACATTAGGGGAAATTAAATGCTTAAATAAAAACTTCCTGATACTATTATGATGGAAATGTTAACTTACATAACATATTGTTATTACTACAGTTTTTGTCAATATAAAACAAGCCATTTTTTATTTAAACCGTCTAATGCCATTCTTTTCCCTAATGATCGAATATGAATCTTACTCATTATCTCTAACTTCATAATTGGACCATGGATGACTTTGTAAAGTATCTCCATAGATAGTTCAAGATTGGTCAAAACTTCCATCTGTTCTAGATACAACTCTTTCGTCTGATTTAGAAGATTCTGTAAATTGTTGAAAGATAATTTTCAACTGATCGATTGGAAGCACAAAGTTAAGACACAAAACCTAAGGCTTTCCCCCTTGCCAGACCATGCAATCTTCTCCTCATCAAATGGTCTCCCTAACTTTCCCTTTTAAGGCCCCCAGAATTCAGTGTCCACCCAGCACCCCGCCCCCAGCTTCCCTTCCTCTCCGCCTGCAATGGGCTCAGGTACCTACTCATCCACTCTGTACATAAGTGTCTCGAAAGCTTGACTTCTCGTGAGCCTCAGAAGAGCCCTCGTCAGTAGAAGCCAGCGTGGTGGCTGCTCCCTTCCGTGACCTAGGACGGATTTTGAGACAGGGGTGCAGCCCGTGTGCCATAAAGCTCAGCCCATCGGAGAGCTCAGGATGTGTCCTGTTTGCCCTGGGTGCTCTTGCAGGATCACGTGCAGTGGCCTTGTGATGGTGACGGGTGAGCTCTGACGATGAGCAGAACAGAAACCTGGGGATGAGTGAGTCCCTACCTATGTCGCCAGGAAATGGTAGCGACCAACTCTGCAGCTGCCCCCCTCTGGGGGCTTTTTGGTTTGGGAACAATACGCATCTTTCTAGTCTCAGTGAATTTGAATTGGATTTTCTTTTATTTATGGGTGAAGGCTTCAAAGGTTATAGTTTATCTTGGAGGCACATGGTATCCAATTTCAAAGACGATTCTGAAATTTAATTTTATTTTACTACTATGGTGTTCATTATCACTTTAAACTCTTATGAAGTTAGGGTTACAGGGTGGGGCGAAAGCAGGTTTACAGCTGTGAATGCACAGACACAGAGTGTATTCTTGTGGTACTTACTCACTCTTGTGTTACTTTCCATGCGAACAATTGCGAACCTAGTTTTGCCCCCAGCTGCATTTTTCAAGACACTGCTCGGCCGTGGTCCAGGACTGAAACGTGAAAGGAGGGGGCTCTTTCTGGAGGGAACTAGTTCTGGAGATCAAGACAGTGGCTGCGTGGGCCCGTAAGAGTGCTGCTTCTCGTGTCTGTGAGCTCGGACGCGCTGAACGTGTGGCTGCAGGACAGCTGTCCTCGTCCTGAGCCGCTGTGTGTGTGTCTGTCCAACGGGGACACGAACTGACCGTGGAAATGGGAAGGACTGGTGGCCACGGGTGCACTCACAGCGCCTGCCGTTTGCTCCGTGTATGTTACGGGCGCTATTAGAAAGCGGTCGTGCATTTCGCATCGAGACGCAAATTCCTTAGCAAACTCTTTTTAAAACAGTTCTTTTATCTCTTGGGGGGGTAAAAAATAAATACCTATATGCAATTTCCATGATAGAAGCAGAAATAAGGGCAACATAGTTCATCGGGGGCAGGACACCCCCAGTAAGCTTTCCTGCCTCCCATCAGCTAAAGCAATAGACATTTGTTTATTCTTTCAAGAAACATAGTCAATTCCTACTGCACATAAGGAAGGAAACCAGGTCTTACAGAGTCACTCAGACTGACTGTCACCCCTGGGCAGCTGTGTTGTCTTGAAAAGACCATCACATCTTTCCTTATGTTCACAACCAGCTTGACCACCTCAGCTACCGGGTTCTTTATTATTCATCGTAACTTTTTTACTATTTTAAATAATGCTTAATGATAGACATGGCCATTAGTCATTATCTCCTTTTCAACTACAACGTTTCAGGCTTGCACGCATTTCCTAGGATTGTCGTGGAAGTGTAGCTGGTATTCTATTTTGTAGCTGAAAGCTAACATGCATTATTTTTATAACTCACGCCAGACAAGGTTGAGAGAAAGGCCAGTTCTGGTCATCAAAAATTTATCTTTGTCTTTGTAGTAATGGTGAGAGGACCGATAGTTAAAAAAAAAACACTTTAGGAAAAACTGTTTCTGTAACTCCATTTGAATTAGCCATCAGTCTTATCACCATTTCCACAATAGACAGTCCATATGACCCACGGAAACAAACAAAAATAAACAACACCATGATTTTTAAAAACAGCCTACACTGAATTTAAGAATACTAAGATCAATTTACTGCCCAGGTTGTTCAAGGTCAAGGACAAATTATTATGCAGAAGCACAATGATGTTCACAGAGTAAGTTGTCTTCTCACCCCACCAAATCTATTCCACTATGCAACCTGAATACGTTTTTTTAAAAAAATCTAGACCTAATCATGATACTCACCTGGCTTTCCATTGCCTTTGGAACAAAACCAACCATCTTTTTCACGGACCACAACGCCCTGTGCCCTCTCGTCCGGCCACCTGCTCCCTGCGCCCCCGCGGCTCGCCCCTGCTCTGTCCCTTCTAGCCACAACACCCTTTCTCTTTCTGCAGCATTGAAGGCTGTTCCCATTCTCGGCACTTTGAACTCAAACCCTTTACTGTCTGCCACATCATTCGGCCAGGCCCTGGAGTACATAGCCAGATCTTCCTCATTCTTCAGTTCTTGGATCACGTGTTATATTGTCAGACACGTCTTCCTGGACGACCCTCTCCACTCCAGTGGTAGTGTTTCTGTGACCACAGCTGACGATTATTTTGCTGTTCATTTATATTTTGATTGACGGTATTCTCCCACTAGACTAACAAACTCCCTTTCTCCACCACCCTTACACTGTCTGTCTCCAATGTTGTCAGGGAGGATGAACCTGAGTATTTCAAAGAGGTCATTTACTTGTACAAGGGAGAAATCTATCTACCCCAGACAGAATGGGAAGAGGGAGAAACAAAAACTGACCAATGTCCTTCCTTATTCCTTCCGCTCCGTAGCTGTGAATAATTTGCCATACTGTGACTTAGGCACAGAAAAAAATATTCTCCAGCAATTTTATTGTGACAGTTTGATTACAACATGATTTTGAGACAGATATCGAAACATACTGAATGTTTTAAATGTAGATGTAATTAACTCTTTACAAGCTAGACATCCTGTGTCACTGCTCCAGCCGGTATGAGAAGCGCTCATTTGAGATGCTACTGGAGTTTTTTCACCGCCAGTCTGAAGCCCTAACAGATGTTTGGGGTTTTGGGTTTTTTTTTTTTGGATTTTAAAGAGCTCATTATATCTGCATTTGAAAAGTTCAGTTCTTTTTCTGTAAAGATTGATCTCAAAATGAGGCTACAACTGAACCAGGGCTGGTGCGATAACACCATTCAAGAATGTTCTGTTGCGTAACACACATTAAGTTAAATGTTAACATCCATGAAGCCCGGGGAAGAATAGATTTCATTATATTTTCATTTCTTATTTAGAAACGTGTCGTTTTCTTTGAAGTAGCTTCCCCACTTCTATGAGTCAGAGAACTCCGCTATGCCAATGTCTTTTCAGCCTTTTTAGATGTTAAACAATGCGGTTGGCTTAGGTCTTCTCATTTTCCTTTCAAAAGCCTGCAGTGCAACTTTAAACATAAAAAAGGGCATATATAATTTTTCATTTATTTTATAATGAAATAATAAGTGTCAGTATAATAATTGTGTAAGTATACAATAACATGTTCTATAATTATATAAAACGGTTATATTTATTTTTAAAGATTTTAATTATTTATTTTTAGAGAGAGAGGAAGGGAAGGGAAAAAGAGAGAAACATCAATGTGAGTCTGCCTCTCATGCGCCCCCTACTGGGGACCTGGCGCTCAACCCAGGCACATGCCCTGACTAGGAATCCAACTGCAGCCACTTTGGTTCATAAGCCCACACTCAGTCCACGGAGCTACACCAGTCAGGCTATTTTTTTTGTTTTTAGAAAATTTTTTGAAAAAGATAATATTGCAAAACAGAACAAAAATAAATAAATACAAGCTTAAAATTGTTTGTTGCTCCTCTCCAAGTGAAAATGACGGAGTCACTGGAACATCTTCCAAAGTAAGTTATGAACTGCAGGGGGTGGAGAAGCCCTCAGTGTCCCAGGAAACCAATAAGGCAGTGCATCAGAATAAACAGCCCCCATTATTAAACGGCCACTGGGTGAAAAGTCAGTAAAAAAACAAAAACCAGGGCACTGCTGCTTTGTAACTTTACAGTAGCTCTCTGGTTTCCACTTGCAGGTGAAGCAAGAAGACGGAGTTAATGTCTCGCCTGCAGAAATTTACTTCTATCTGACAAGCAGGCAGACGCACGGGCATGGCTGAGCCAGCTGATTTCCCTTGAAGTCGTCCAGTTTCAGCGTAGAGCAGTCTCCAAAGACTTCTCCGATGTGAATGCTTGGCAACGCATGCAGGGAGTGATGGATAGGTGGGATAGCTGGGATCTCACGGCTTGGCGAGGACATCTGTGCCGACGCCACACAGTCAGCGGGGAAGGAAGCTGCTGACGCCTTGCAGGATTCTAGACGAGGCCGCAACCCTTCACGGTTAGCGTTCCCTGTGTGACTTACCCCGTGCACTTGGGGGGTAAACTCGTATTTTACTGAAAAGTCCCCTGGATGAAGCCCTAAAAATGACTCATTTTTGAACATTTAAAATTTGAGAGTGTGCCTTTGCTTCAGGCTGGATGTGGTGAATCTGTTGACTTTGAGGGAGAGACAACTGACAATTTTGATGGCAAATGATAAAATTCAAGCTTCTGGCAAAGGGAAATGCATCCATCACCATGTATTTGACAGCTGCTTGATCCTTAAGAATTTTTAACTGTGACTGTTGCTACGAACAAATGTGGTTTTTGATCCTAAATAATGAATTGTGTCAACATTTGGAAGATATGTATAACCACGATTCAACACCTGTCAGCCCGTAATAGAGGACGTTAAACAGCCAGAGGGTAAAGGAGTCACCCTAAGAACAAAATACATTGAGAGATGCTAATGTAACAGAAAATAAAAATTCATTGACATAGTTCCCCATTCCTCCTTACAACTAACCTTTAAGAAACTGTTGCTTTTTGAGGTTTGAAGTAGCACCCATCAGATAGGCCTACAAAAGCACTTTCTTCTTTCGAACTCCATTATCCCTGTGAGGCTGGACGTTCTCCACTTGCTCTGTCCACAGAGACCCACTGGGGTGGATTTAATGTGGTAGCAGATGTGACTATCGAGTCATCTTCTAATAAGCCAAATCTTGTTAAATAGATTTTAAAAATGTGAAACAACGTAATCATCTAGTTATTATTTAACATTCATTAAGTCATATTTTAATATTAATCAGTGCTCCAAAAATATGACTATGTTAACACATAATTGGTTTATTGGTGAAATTTTTCTATATATTAATAGCTATTTAACATTTTATCCATTTAGATGTATAAAATGGTAAATGTTGACTGCTATAGCGACATAAACCAAAATCCTTTGAGGTCTCCAGTATTTTTTTTCAAAAAGGATAAGGGTTTCAAAACCCAAATATTTCAGAATTTCTGCGCTAAACCCCATCTTTGTATCCGGATACATGCCTTCTCCCAGCAAAACTCGGTTACAGTTTCTTGACCCCGGCCTGTGCAATGCCTTTATTTCCTGCCCCAAAGCGGTGTCCACAGCGCTGGCTGTGCGCTGGAGGGCTGGCCACACCCCACCGCCTGCCTGATGGGACCGAGACTGCCTTCCGTCACGGACATCTTCATGTCCCAAAGGAGCAAGTGGGGGTCCGAGCACTTCGGGAAAATGCAACTAGTTTTAAGCCGTGACCTCAATCGCTTACTAGCCATCCCAGATCTCAAACTGAAATGCTGTGGGTGTCGCTTAACGAGGGCGGTGTGGGTTCAGGCTTTGGCAGCTCCAGCGGGCCCCTGCCCCCCACTTGATGTCCTCCGAACGGTGCTTTCTGGGGAGAGGCACCTGCCTGACTGGGCCACGTAATTACATTTACAAAACCCTCGGATCACAAAATCAACTTGGATCCTTTGATATGTTTGCCATGCACAACTCAACGACCTGACTGCTAGTCTTAGAGAAAGTTAATATTTTTCTCAAACTTTCATGCTCCCCCCATCTCGAATTATGTCACGAGCTTCGTAACATCTCCGCTTCTCGTCTCTAGTGGCGTTTGGAAGCCCTGCGGCGTCTGTGGGAAAGTCTCTGTGAACCCAGCCCTTGCGCCGGCACTAACCGCCGCTGCAATGGTACCTTTTGTGGTTCCACCCTTCACCTCCCTGCAGCCCCTCACGTACTGCTCAGCATTGAAAAGCATCGTGTCTGTTGCTTTTTAGGTCAGTTCACTGAATTTCATTTAGAAATATAAATGCAGGTGTCACAAGGAAGCCCGAAAATCACAGCTAAACAAATACACTGTGGACACAGTGCAGCTGGATCGGCCGTGCAAATGTCACTGCAAATCAAGAACCCTTGTGCTTCCTGAGTGGGGCGGATGAGCCTCACCCCTGCTAAGCAGAGCGGGGCCAGCCTCTAGTTGGCAACGCAGGGACTGCTCTCTGCGGGTGGCCTTGGCAAGGACACCAGAGGGGCTGTGCCAGGCACCAGCAGTGCACAGAGGCCACGGAAGTCTCCGCCGGGGGGGGGGGCGGTAAATGCTGGTGTGAAAAGCCTGGTGCTGCCCCGCCGACAGGTCAGTGGGAGGGCACATGGGAGGCACCTCTTGACAAATCCTGGAGAAAGCCCTGGAATGCAAGAGTCATCACTACCAGTACCCTCCTCTAGCAAGTCACCTTGGCCCACTTTAAGTATAGGACAGCTAATATTCACCAAAAACATTTCCAGATCCTTGCCTCTGCATTTGACGCATCCCTTTGGTGCCCCTGGCACTCGCGTCCCCATATACTGCAGTGACTCAGAAGGTGTCGGGGGTGTCTGACGACCCAGTGCTCCCCGTGGGAATTCCATGACCATGGCCGTGTCCCTGGTTTTGAACCACGTGTTAGAAAACAACAGAGCTCTTGAAACCCCTCCACCTCCGAGAAGGAATCCTTTTTCAGCAAGTGTGACGTCCCTCTTGGTGAACTGGGGAGAAGGACAGATGCTGCGGCTCCAGGCGGGGCCAGAGCACCAGGGCCCGTCCATGCGGACCCTGAATCTGCCCCGGGAGGACTGGGAGAGTCAGTCCATTTCCCACCTATGTCAAGTACAACCGAACGGCTCACTCAAATGTGTCCGAGAACTGTTAGTAGTGCTACACGCCCATTCCTTTCCATCGGCTTTTTAAAATACTTGTGTAATTGCAAAATTTGTGTCGCATTATAAAAACCTTGAGTGATTCACTTCCTTCAGGCTGCAGTTGAAGACCGAGCTATTTATTAGACATTTGTTAAATCTGGACTCCCTTTGCTTAATTGTCCATCATTCCCACATAAGAACACCTAAATTATTTCATCGAGAAGTCTGAAAATAATCCAAGGTTTCCCCAAAGTACTGGCCCAAAGCAATCTAACCCAATGTCATGGTTCTCAGGTCAGAGGGGAGAGCTAGGTCTCTCTTGCTTAGTCAGAGAGTAGGACTGATGAGACCCCATCAGTTAAATCCCCTTAGACATTTCTTTTTTATCACTCATTAGCCTTCTCCTTATTATCTGAGCTGAACACTTCAAAATCAAAATGAGCTTGACTTCTTCACACTTTCCCTTCATCTAAAACACACCAAGAACTTTTAATTATTCTTTGTAAAATATCTCACTACTGACCTCCCTTCCCAGCCTCACTGATCTAGGGCATCAGAATCTACACAGCCTCTTCGCCTTAGTCCTGCCTTCTGCCAGGGCTTTGCAACTAACTTGTGAGCTAAGTTTGCCTAAAAGGCTTGTGGCCAACACCAGCGGCCGACCGGGGAAGTGAGTGAGGGCGCTGGACCGGCCCTGGGCCAGTCAGCACATGCCCTGGCCGCTAACAAAGGCATGAGAAACAGGCTGCACTTCTGTCTGAAGGCACGACATTTTAGGTTTCTTTTAACCCAACAAATATCAAAAGATAGATGACAGTCACACACCTAACACAGAGACTGAAAGAGCCTCTAAGGTGGCCTTCAATGTTCCCCTTCCTAGGAACTGTGCCCTGGTGTCCCTGCGGTGTGGCCCCATGACTCACTCACTTCCAGCAGCAGTGAGGACAGAAGGAAGATTTCTTACAGAGACCGTGGCTTCAGCTCGTTCTCTCTCTCTCTCATTTGCTCTAAAGAAATTCAGCTCTCATGCCCCGAGCCACCCAGCAGAGAACCCCACAGGGCCAGGAAATATTGACGGGGCCCAACAGCCAGTGACGACTGGGCCATGGCCAGGGCCCTGTGAGCCAGAAGAGCAGCCTGGCCCCGCTGAGCCCTGTGACGCCTGCATTGATCTTGCCACCCTGAGCTATTGAACTTTGCTTTTTTTTAAGTCTTAAATAACAGTAGCCTGTGGTCAGCATACACTAAAAAATGTATCCCTTGTACTTTTTGGCTCTTAGTAGTTACTATTCATCAAAAATATCATACGGTGATTAAAAAATAAAACTAAAGGAATACATGCACATTTAGCAGCAATTGCTTGGAAACTAGCAAGAATACGACAGAAAATGAATTTGACCACGCCATCCATTCACCTTTTTAAAACCACATTCTTAATTGATTTTTTGATATAGAGGAAGGAAGAAAGAGAGAGGCATTGATTTGTTGTTCCACTTATTTATGCATTCATTGGTTGCTTTTTGTATGTGCCATGACCAAGGATTGAACTTGCAACCCTAGCTCATTGAGCAATGCTCCAGTGACCTGAACTGGCCCACTAGGGTGGCATTTATGCTCTTTTAGAAGACTCCTGAAGGCAATAAAATTTCAAGTGAAAATACAGAATTCTCTCCAGTACTCACTTCTTGCAATTTTAAGATATTAAAGAAATATATGGGCAACGTTGTATACGATGGACCGTGCCTCTGGCCATGTGCCTCTCCGTATTTAAGAATCACTAGGAGGCTCATTTGGGAAGTTCTGCCCTGGAGAGTTCGCATCCATGGGCCGCACCCGCACGGCGGGGGCAGGTGGGGGCGCTACTCATGGGCTGCGGCCTCCAGATAGAGACGCATGGTCCCTCTTCAGAACAGAATATCCCCTGTTCCCTTCCCCAGTGTAAGCCCCTTTTTGAAACACAAGACTCCATTCATCCTACTATAGTTGAATGTTCAAGTTAAACACAGGCGTTTTTTATTCCGGAGAAGCTGTTGCTTATTGGGATGTTCTGATCAGCTGGGCGACTAAACACTTTGTATGACAATATTACTATTTATATTATGATAGCTCCTTGGGAGAAATTACACAATAAAATATTATGCTAATTATAGTTTATAAAAAGATTTTTGTATTTATCTATTAGTCAAATAAAGTAAGCAAACAATACGTTTTTGAAACACCCATGATAGTTGTGGATGTTTTATATGTATAATTATACATTTTATTATATGTATAATTTTCCAATATTAAGGAAAGCATTATGCTAAGCAAAATAAGCCAGGTGGCGAAAGACAAATATCATATGATCTCACCTTTAACAGGAAGCTAAACAACAAAACAAACAGACAAGTAAAATACAACCAAAGACACTGAAATTGAGAACTAGCAGACAGTGACCAGAGGGGAGAGGGGAGGGAATTTCAGGGGAAAAGGGCAAGAGTTTGCAGGAACAAGTATAAAGGACACCTGAACAACAACAAGGGGAGGAGGGTGAGGAGGGCCGGGGGGTGGGCTGGGATGGGGGTAAAAGAGAGAAGACTGTACTCGAACAACAATTTAAAAAAAGGACACAAACATTTAAAATTAGGCAAAATATATAAATACAACTACATATACATATGTGTACGTGTGGACACAGGCATTGTTTTAAGACGCATGGACTTACCTCCCTAATAAATTCTATTTTTCCACTGATTTCGATGGACATGTCAATAAACTCCCTAAAGCTGTGCTTTCTTATTTTCATTTATTTTCCATGGACTCATGAAGCCCTGATGAATCCAAATTACTGCTCCATTTACTCCCTCCTCCTTTTCATATTTCTTTCTCCTTTGTTTCTTTTTCTCTGTGTCTCTGAACCTCCCTTGCAGTTCATGGCGAGGATTATTCCGGAGCATGTGGACGCGAAGCCCAGCCACAGAGTCAGCTCAGCAGGACTCACAGAGGCTGCCACGAAAGACGGGGGTCACGGGAAGACCGGGCCACATGTCACCCCAATGACGTACCCACACTTACAACAACCCTCGGTTTATTTATGTGTTTGATATCCAGACTTGACAGAAACTGATGACCTTCTGAAGAGCTGTATAAATGCTGAGATACTGAGAACTGATGAACACTTCTCAACTAAGTAATGCTATGATTTCAAAAATATTTGACGTCAATTTGGATTTATTTCAAAATGAGATACCTTCATTTACATTCCTATTACAAGTTTTTCCTTATAATAAAGCCTTTAATTAAACTTAAAAATACCAACACTAAAATATATAATAAAACCTGTGTTTAAAGAAACTAACTTAAAATATTTTAAAATATGCTGCCTTTCGATGCAGTGATCCCGCTGCTGGGACTACACCCTAAGAATCCTGAATCACCAATTCCAAAGAACCTGTGCACCCCGATGTTCATAGCAGTGTTATGTACAATAGCCAAGTGCTGGAAACAGCCTAAGTGTCCATCAGTAAATGAGTGGATCAAAAAACTGTGGCACATTTACACAATGGAATACAACACAGAAGAAAGAAAGAAGGAGCTCCTACCCTTCACAACAGCGTGGATGGAACTGGAGAGCAGTATGCTAAGTGAAATGAGCCAGGCGGCAAAAGAACATATGATCTCTCCTATAAGTGGAACCAAATCAACAAAACGAACAAATGCGCAAAACAGAACTGGAGACTTGGAAATAAAGAACAAATGGACACTAACCAGAGGGGAAGGGGGAGTGGAATAATAGGGGAAAGAAGCAGAAGGGGTGAGCAAAGGAACACGAACAAGGACTGAGAGACAGGGACAATGAGGGGATTGACTGTGGGAGTGGGGGGACGGGGGAGGGGAAAGCAATGGGGATAAAGGCAGAACAACTGTAACTGAACAACAATATATTTTTTTAAATATGAAAAATTTGAGGCATAATATAATTGAAATTTCATTTAATTTACATGTTCAACTGCCATTAAAATTTCCTCCTGAGAGATGGAGCAAAAATAAATAATATTAAGCATAAAAAGTGATGTTAAATGTAGAGAAATTTCTAAGCAAAATATGCTGAAAGTAAAACAATATACTTTTACTTTAAAAATAGAAAAATGTATTTGGAATTATAGCTGACATGAAAAAGACTATAATGTCACGATATTTCCTTTAGATATATCAAGACCTGTTCCTCTTAGCTTATTTTAAAGAAATAAGACATTCATGGTCTCTATTATAAACCTTATTCTGTTGGTGACAGACACATAAAATAGAAACTCACACATGTGGATGCCACTATTCTGGCCTCAGAAAGATGAAAGGGATTCTGTTTTTGCTTTTATACTACAAGGAAATGAAGACTATGTTTCACCTTAAAGCTACATGGGTGGAAAAAATCAAATTTATAAGGTACCTTAGAGATGCCTTCTGAAACATGGAGACTTCATGAATTTTCACTTAATTTGTATATAGAATGTGAGAGATGAACAAATGATTTTTACTTTTCATGGAAAGGTCCAGGAAAGGCCAAGAGTAAATGTGTTAGGATTAAAATTTATAAGCTCCGGTTTCTACAATTTCAGCTCACCGCCCTGTATGTCCGTGGGGAGCAAGGACATGAAGCGATGAGCCAGTCGGAAGCCCTGTGCCCAGACGGGGAACCACCTACAGAACACGCTGCCTGCATTCTCTTGTGCTCGCTCTGCCCAAGTACCCAGCAGAACTCTCTCCCTCCCCACCCAGCCCACGTGTTTATGATAAAGTTCAACTTATAGATCAGGTACAACAGCAGACTAAATAACTAATAATAAAATAGAGCAATTCTAGCAATACAATGAGGGTCTCTCAAACACATGTCTGGTGTGTGTTTGAAACCCTGATCTGATAACCTAGGTGGCTGGGAAGTGCCCAGGGCTCCAGTCTCAAGAAACTGGAGGGACAGGGAGAGCTGTCCCAGGGAGAGCAGCAGAAGGGTGGCTGGTCACGAGGCACACAGCTACTCAGGGCAGGGGCCTGATCCTGTGGCCTCACGGGGCCGGGAAACTGCTGACCGTCCAGAGTGTCATGGTGGTGAGCTAGCACAGGGCACAGCCAAGGTCACCAGAGGTGACACAGATAACCAGGAAACTGGGGTCAGGACACTACTGTCCTCATGTCCCCTTGCAGGACTTGACAAGTGGGAAGAGAGCAGGAATCATTTGCAGAAAAGGCATCAAATGGAACTGAGTTGAATCTTGAATATGACTTAAAAAAAAAAAGAAATTTACTGGGTAAAATGTGGTTGTCTATTGCCAAGCAAAACTATGAGCTGAGAGTCAATAAAGTAATTTTAATTGTCAGAGCGACATTTTTCTGACTTTTGTGCATCTTGTAGCTGTGAAATAAATAATAATGGTGCTACTATTATCAGAACAACACGGATTGTCACAGGAGTGGAAGCTTTAGGCTCAACCCCTGGCAGACACCGGGAGCTTTTTATGAATTAAGTTTGCATATACAGTCAGATTTCGGGAAAACAGGATAACGAAAGCAGCAGTAGTAATAAATTCTCCAACCTGCCTCCCTCCCTCAAAAAAAAGTGAAGATAATTCAAAAGCACACCCACCCAGGCCCGTCCACTGACGCATGGCCGAGGGCTGCTTTCCCACCCACAGCTAGTGCCACAGAGAAAGGGTGACCCCTGACATCTCCTCTCTAACCCTTGACCCGGGAGCAGCTCGGCAGTGGGAGGACTGATGGAAAGAAGGACCCGTGGACGGCTGTGGGGAGGACTGGCTGTATCCTTAAAGCCCACTCTGGCCGCTTTGTGGAACACAGTTGCTGGGAACAGGGCCTTGAGTTTGTGACTCAGTTTTCTGTCTGCTGTGTAATGGTGTGTCCTCATCCAAAACACTGCGCGGATTCAACGCACTCTTTGAAAACAGGTAGCGTTCTGTGGGCTGTTTTCATCTCCGTAACTAAAGTTCTCAAAATTCCGAACATTTAGTGGGTACTCACAGAATAATTGTCAAGAAAAGAACACACTCAGATCATGTGCTGAGACTTTGGCGGAAGGCAATGTTATTTCGAGTCACATTTTCATGGCATTCTGGTACTAACGCATTTTCCTTCTCAGACATGTTCCTGAGCCTCAATCTTAGAGCTGTGATCTCAGACTGGATGTGTTATTATCTGGCTCTGTTTGCTTGGTCCAGACAGGCAGGGTGTCCGTTTTGCACACTAATCGACGCCCCGGGGATGCTCACTACTGAGGACGGCGTCCTAGGAGAAGGCTTCCCAAACACTTACTTCATTTCCTGAGAGTGGAGAAGCCACTCCCATTACCCTGCCAGAGACGGGGGATTAAATATAAAGTTAGCAGCTTCGTTTTAGAGTAACGGGACAAGAACCGTTGCTAAGGGTTCTCGTGGAAATCCTAATTAGGTAAGGCACGTCCAGCCCTGGACTCAGAAGTCAACTACAACAGACTCGGGGACAGATCAGCAGCGGTCGGCTCTCTGGCGGTCCCCACCTCTCTGTCCTTAACGTGCAACTTCCCTGGGTGTGCAAATTTTAACAGAAGGTGTGCACCGTGTCAGGATCGTGATGCTGCATTCTTTTCCCTGGTCTCTAACTCACTGCTCACAGTTCTTTGCTGAACTTCTCTTCTTTCATTTATGTTGACCAGTAACATTTTGGGGGTGATGTTTTCCAATATACATTGTGTTTCCTTAATGCTCCTTTGCATCCGCATTTCCTTGTCCCCATTTTCCCGCCTCCCACTTGATTGTTACCATTTCTGTATTCCTTCGGAATACTTTGATGGTGTGGAAAATATAACTTGTGTTTCTATATATCTAGTGCTCTTCTCAAATTTGTAAGTGACCTGTCCGATGGTAACCTTCCAATATTTGTAGAGGCTCAGCCGTGGGTTTGCCGAATTTTAAGTAGATCCTCTATACATTTCATTGGATGTTTAGTATATTCATTGTAAAATAGTTATTTGAAAATGAATCTTTGGATGTCTGTTTCCTGTCACGTGAATGATGAGGAGTCTGAGAGGCACCACACACATACATACACACATGCCCAAAGAGCTCACAGATACACGTGTATACACACATGTACATGCAGTGCACACATACATGGACACATGCACACACATGTACATACACTTCTGCACTGGTCATCTGATGCTCACACTCACAGAGGCCCCACTGGTCTACATGCCACAGGACAGTTGCCAGGCTCACACAGCCCATGACCCTAGGCTGGGCCCCATCTGTGCTGATGGCACCTGGGCCAGCCTGACCCGTGCTGGCTGGGGCAGAAACAGTGGAATCTGGGCAAGCGGACAGGCGGAGGGCAGGAGGGAGTGTGGGGGGCAGGAGTGTGGGAAATCGGTGTGACCGGATGAATGATAGGCAGGCTGGGAGGGAGGGTTCTCACACGTGGGATTCCCAGGGCAGCAGGTCTGTGGGATTCTGAACTTGGGAAGGACACGGGAGGCTGGGCCTGGGATCCTTTCCGCAGCCACACGTAGGAGGGCGCTGGCGTGGCATCATCGCTCAGCTGCGGTCCTGCCGAGGGGCAGAAACCAAGCCAGAGGGCATCCAGTCATCTTGGGAGGGCTGCTCCCCAAAATGAGTAGACAGATGGCAAGAGGCTAAAAGAGCAAGTGAAGCTGTGACAGAAAGGAGAGGGAGTCACCCCCATGACAGGCCAGCGGGGACAATACACCAGGGGTCCTAGCGTTTGGAATCGTCAACCAGAGACGCGATGCCCTGAAGGAGGATGCGTGATGTATCAAAAAGAGGTGTTTGCAGAAATAAATGGGCAAGAAGAAAATATAAGAAACACAAGATGGCAAGGGAATTTCCACACATAAATTTGGTAAAGAACAGAACTGAAAATGCACAGTATTTATAGAAATGATAGCCACACATTTTTCGGGACTGGTGGAAATATGAAGCCACTGATCTACAAAGTATAGTATCTTCTACCGAAAGTCCCAAGGTGATGGAATTGCCGAACACAGAAGATAAAGATAAAACCTTGAAGGGCCAGCCAAAAAGGCCACATTGATGAAAGAAAATGACAGGATGATTGCAGATAGTTCGTTGGCAAGGACAGGAGCCAACGGTCACATGGTATCTACCAAGACCCTGGAGAAAATACCTGTCAGCGGAACTGTCAGTCAGCAGAGGGATCTTGCAAGGATGAAGGGGAAATGAAAATATTTAGAGAGCAAGTCGACACTGAGGAATTTTATCTGTAAGAGGACTGTTCTAAAGGAAAATAGGAGGATGTCGTTCGAAAATAAAAATGGTCTGAGAACGGTCTCAAATGCAAGAAAGACCAGTAAGCAAATGAAATAGTGACAAGAGACATCCACACTTCCAACAGCGACGCAGCTTAAATCAGAAGTGCATAAATGCACATCTGTTTCATTTAGGAACTGAAAACCACAATCGCTGAGAAGAAAATGGGTCAAAGAAGAAATGTTAAAAGAGTTAGAACTGAAGGGCAGTGAAAGGCACTAGGCAAGACCTAAATAACAAGAGTCACACCATGGTCATGAAATACCAACTCAGTGTGTTGGAAATGGAAGCTGTCCTCATCATCAATCAACAGGCCAACCACACTCTCAAGAGTGATCTTCTGTAATGGGATGTGAAAAGCTGATTCGTGTGTGTGTGTGTGTGTGTGTGTGTGTGTAAGAATCAAGGCCCAAAAATATCTAAGACACTCCAACCAGTTATAAAATCTTAGTATGGTACCATTAATTATTTTTATTATCGTTGAATTTTCACAGTTCTAACACATTCCCGACATACTCGATGTAAAATTTAAATGTAAATTTTAACATCCAGCTTCTTCTACTTTGGCTGTTTGAGTAAGAGCTGTGTTCGTTTTACCCTAGCAGATGTTCACTTTTTGAAATCAAAGCAAATAAGTTTCTTTTTTGTCAAAGACTAGACTGGAAAATAAATGGAGTGGTGAGAAAGAATAAGAAGAGCGGGGAGAAAGCAACAGTGGGCTGGCACCTGTGGGAGGGTCAGGCAGTCGGCTGTGTGAGGCAGCTCTGGTCCTGCCATTCACTTCTGTCACCTCCCAAGGGCTCTAAACAGAGTGTGTCCCTGTGAAGGGATGACCACTGTCCCCCTCTAGTTTGACAGTAAGTTGCATTACAGTAGCATCAACCCAGGCAGGTGAAGACACTTGTAAATATATTTGGAGTGTATCCACAGGGGAAAAATTAAGCCTCATTCCAAGAAAAGTGAGACTTCTTTCTGGCTGTACAAAGGAAAATGGGTCATTTGGAAGCAGAGCACACGTCTCAGAGATTGTACCAGTCCGGTCCCCAGACGTATGCTGTGGCAGAAGTCAAGGAGAAAGTCCTGAGAGGTGGGCTGCTTTGTCATCCCATCCTACGGTGGGGGAGGTCACGCACAGTCAGGGCCACAGCCATGCGTGACAAAGCAGCCGCCAAGGAGACGGGACCAGCAGAGCGGGACTGGGGTGGGCGGGGCTGGTTTGGGAGAGCGCAGACAGTGCTCCTGCACTGGTGCATTTCCGCACGTCCAGCCTCCGGGCAGTGTCCACACACCGGAACCGGGTGGGCAGCCAGGCGTGAACTGCGGCACCATCGGCGGCTCCACTTGTGGCTTCATAAAACCACTGCACTCTCACCGTTACTGCACACTGGAAGGGGCTGCGGGCCTCTAAACAAGGGTCCCAACAACAAGTAGAAAAATGGCAAAAATCACAAAGGTCCTAGGGGAAGAGGGCTGGTGTGCATTTCTCCATGAGCAGACGTATATAAAGAAGACGGCCAGAATTTTTCAGGGACACGCTTCAGGATGGGTGGGGAGGAGGTGGGTTCCACCAGGTAGAAACAAGGCACCAGATGCCTTGGAGAGCCAGGTCCCGCCTGAAGAGTGGCAGGTTATCAATGATATAAAAAATTCTGCCTGGACTTTGCATTGCCCCTCTGATCGCGCCACCTGCCTTGTCTGTGTTCCCCATCATGCGGCTGGTTCTACAGAGAAAGTTCCAGAAGGATCATTCTGCACTTAGGGGCTCCAGCTGCTCAAATATAGCCACTACCTTGTTCCCTGTGGGTGAACAACGAGCAGGGTCTGACTTTCATTTATTTGCTCTCTTCAGAGACTATCTGCCCATAAATAAGTGAATAACTGACCAATGAGCTGGGCGATATCTTTCCAAGTCCTGCTTGCTGTACACTGTGCTTATTCTTAAATTTTAACGCGATGGCAAATATTTTGTAATTCTTAGAAAATTACATTGACCTGTAGTCCCTAAAGTTTACTGTAAAAATTATTTCACAATAACCGAGAAATTTCAGTGTGACTCAAAATATTTATAGGAAGAACATTGCTGTTGGCAGTTGTTAAGAAGTCTCAGGTTTGAAATTAGAGAAATTTGCATCACTGTATTAAAGATCAGAGTTCTCTCGGGACGATATACATACTTCGGGTTTTATTTACCTTCCTTTACTCTTCAGGAAGAGCCACTTCTAAATCATATTGCAGGAGAATTAAGAAATAGTGCAGTGGCCTTATTCAGGCTCTCATAACCCACACACTACACTGAGCAGATCTTGGAATCATCTCCTGGGCTCCTACGTAACACCTGGCGATGGGGGTTTCTAAGTCTCATCAGAGGATGTATCATCCTCTTCTGGCCTCTGAGTGTCATCTAAGGGACTGATACGTGACTGGGCCAGCCTCTTACACTCTGCCGGCTGCTCTCACGTATACGGTGAAGCGCAGGCCAAAGGCTAGGCTATTACAATTCCTGTTCTCAGTACTGCTGTAGTTTCACTAGCAAGGATGCTATTTTTATTCTATTTTTATGTGTAATTTATAATGCTAGTTACTTGAAACAAATAAAATGAGCAAAAGTTACAAATGCTCTTGGATAGTTCGAACATTCTTTAACAGAAAAAAAAATGTTACTAATTTAAAGATTTTAAAAATATTTGTTCTGCCTTATTTTCTCTGATCATCAACCTATACTCGTTATGACTATGTTGATTCTTCCAGACCCCCAGCAGACACCATGTAAGATACAGTCTCAGACCAAGGAGCGTACAGCCTGCCCGGGAACACTCAGCACACCAACAGGAAACCCTACGAACCAAAATGCACTGCCAACAGCTGCCGCCAAACAGGCGGGTATAGCCTGGAGGGGGTGCAATGGGAATTTCAAGCAAAGTCCCAAAGTAGGAAGATTTGAGGAAGAAGCGTCTTCTAATTGAAATAGAACATTTTCTCTCGACGGGAGAGAACGCAGGGAGAGCTGCACTTCTGGTAACTCGTGACGAGATATCTGACGAAATCATGGTGAACGGTGGGGCAGAGCTTCCCAGGGTGGGGCAGAGCTTCCCAGAGGGAAAAAAGTTGTTACTATTTTGTCTCTTCCCTCCCCTCATTGTGCCTCTTTGAAGGCCAGGTCAACCACCAAGTAAAGTTTGATGTACAAAGTCAAGAGAGGATAAAACAAGGCAAAGTGACTATTTAATGGAATAACCAGTTCAGTGAAAATGGGGAATTTGCAGGTTGCATTTAGTCGGTGTTCAAAACTACTTTTCTGCCTTGGAGACAGATCTCCCAATGCTTGTTACTCAAATGTTTACTGAGGACTCAAGGGTTGAATATTTCCATTGAATCCAGGCAAGAATAATGATTGTAATCAATAAGGCACCCCAGGTGTTCTGTGCCTCACATTTTACATGGTCACAGTAACCCGATGAGTTTGACACCATTGTCCCCACTTTCTAGACGAGCAATCTGATGGTCACCGAAAGCCACATGAGGACAAAGCGATGGACGGGGTTGCAGCCCGGTCCTCTGAGGCCAGACACGTGCCTCTGAACCGTAGGTCGTAACCGTTTTGTTGGAGTCACCTCTTTAGAACACCAGCTAAGAGGGTCTGAGTGCGTGTCACTGCCTTCAGCATCAAATACCAACCACGTCCACACAAACACGGTCACTGCTCTACAGAGCAATATGAGAAAAATGCCAGAGTCCAAGCTCAATTTCATTGTCAAGTTATATGTGGGCCAACCACCCTGAATGTTCATTTCTTTAGAACATGGAAGTAATAAGAATATTTCAATTTTCAACTTCATAGCATTATTTTCATATCATAATGAAGTTGGAGCTACAGGAAATTGATGTTTGGTAATTCATTAATTGACATACCTGTTTGGTCCTGAAATCACCTCCGAACTTTGTCATTGATCGGAGAAATAAGATACTATCTTGCATTTTTACTGCTAATTATTTGGGAAAAATATGATAAATATATTGTAATTCCCAGGCACTGGTTATAAAAACCATTGGGCATAAATTCTGGGCTGAAGAACTCACGCTATGCTGGGTGGGGGCGGGGGTGCAGCTACCACTAAAACTGTAAGAGAAAACCCATGATGCCAGAGGGGGGACACACACAAGAGGGTTGTCTTCGTCTCAGTTTTAATCTGGGAGCAGGAACTTGCTAAGTGGAAGGGAACTTCCGAGATGGAGGAAACAACATTTTCAGTGGCACAAATGGTGGTGTATCGGGTGTCGCAATGCATGAGATTGGAGTTCCCGGCACTGGAGCTTCACAAATGAGCCTGGAGAAGGGGGATCCCAAAATGCTCTGTGTGTCCCACTAAAGATCTCGGACTTTATTCTGCAAGCCAGGAGCCACCGGTAAAGCAGACCGCCTAGGCCAGCATTATAATCAGGTGAGAATGTTAGGGAGCCCGTGCGGGTAGACATTTGGCCATTATGGCAGGGCAGTTCTGAAGCAGGAACACAAGTCAAAGATCTGTTCTAATAACTCTGGTAAGAAATCAGGAAGGCCTGGAGTCATTGCTGACGTAGAAGGTTAAGGCAGAGATTCAAGAAGTAATTGAAAGCATTTCTGAAGGACGTGGGGGTTCAGTGAGAGAGAAGAATCATGGGTAATTGCACAGTTCATTGCTTGGGGGACTAGGGACTGGTGGTGTGCCAATGCCCCAGATACGAAATACAGAAGGAAACAGAATTTTAGGGGAAGGAAATATTGATATTTCTTGTACTTGAGGAGGAAATGGGACATGCGAGTAAAAACAGCAGTAGGTTGAGAAATAAACGTGAGAAGGAGGTGATACGGGAAGTATATGCTTCCATATGGCGGCACCGTGGCAAACGTCTGGAGCACCGACATGACTCACAGTTACTTCCTTAGGAGACTCAGGTTCATTGGGAGAGCAAGTTACGTAAACAGACAATTACAGTGCAATGAGAAAGAGCAAACGCACACATACCATACGGACAGCACCAAGAGAACAGGGTTCCCTGCTTGACTGGCCTTGAGGGAAGAAGAAGGAAGGTCCAAAAGGGAAGAAACGACCAGCGGGCAGGATTTAGAAATGAAGACATAGCAATTACATGAGGGGGAAGGTGTTAGCTCACCTTCCAGTGGCAATAGCTTCTCCATACATGTGAATGAAATCAATACACTGTGCATCTGAAACTTACCTATATCAGTAAAATTAATAAATAGATAGATAAGTAAATAAATAAAGTGTATCAAACAGACCAGGGAGCTGGAATGATCTTTGTAAACATCAGGAAAAAATGATGGCCCTCCCATAGTCCCAAGCGTTCAACCCATTTGTATTTTGCGAAGATCTGAACGAAAGCTGCTCTCACCCGGCAGAGCCACGCACAGTGTGGCTCCTCCCCTCAGCTCCGGCCAGCCTGGCTCCCAGGGTGTCTCGCTGCTTTGCACCTCGGCACCTCTGCACAGGCCTCATCGTTTTGCAGAAGGTTCCCTCCTTTGCTGACGGACAGGGTCCGCCCTTCCTTTGCATAGTTGACCTATCAACCTCAACTCATGGTTTCTTTTTTGGGAGAAATTCTTTCATAAACTAGGTCAGGCCCGCTTGTCATGCACTTTTTATAACGTCCTCCTCTTCTTTATCCCACTGACCTGTTGCCCCTCATTAGTCACCGACAAGGTGACAGTTCAACCCTGTCACTAGACAGTTAAGGTCCTTAACTCTAAGGTCCATGTTTATCTGGATCGTCACTGGCTGCCCAGTGCCCAGCACAGTGGAACCTCAGAGCAAGGACACAAGACTTACTTCATTAATAAAACTCTACATAAATGGATGCATTGATAAAGGCATTCCAGGCAGGAGTAACAGGCACAGGAGCATGAAAGACTGTGATTGCAGACAGTTTTGTATGAAGGGAAGACTTTTGTCAGGAGAGTGGCAGAGGACAGCAGAGTACACCGACGGAGCGGGCGGGTGGGGGCCCTAACTGCCAGGATACCAAACAGTGGGCTAAACTGCTGAACGCTTACAATCGGGGGTGGATACAAATTTGGCTTCCGGCCATAATGTGTTAGATAAATGGGAACACCTGTCTGAATGAGAGAAGACCGGCCCTTACACTTGACCAGATGAGACTGACTGAGGGAGTAGGACCAGCGTCATCAGAGCAGAAATGGAGAAAAGAAAAAGAATAGGAGAAATTTCGAAGGATGTAGGTTCACAGGGACTCAGTACATGATGAAGACACAGTGAGCCAGAAAGAGTCCATGAAATATGTGACTGGGACTTGAATTTCTGGGGGAACCACGGTGCCGTTGATGAATAACTAATAGCACCGAGGAGAAGAGGTAGGCTTGGGGAAAATTTCAGAACATGGAGTTCGTCTGGGGATGTGGAGCCAGGGAGGTCAAGGTCGGGCATCATAAAGACAAGGTCTAGAGCACACCTTGGAGATTCCCAGTGAGTCTGAGCACAGCACTGTGTCTCCAGAGAGCAGAGTAGGGTGGACAAGAGCACCCAGGGGCCTGAGATTGACCATGAATGGTGGTTTCACGACCCAGCAGAGTGAAAATTGAGTCAGAGTGTTCTTCCTCCTTCCTGGGAAGATACCTGAGACTAAATTATCATTTTAACTTTCATAGAAATGATTGCCTAGGAGGGAAGAGCAAGAGTTTAGGGTCAGACTGCACAGGATTTTAATTTTTCTGCTCTCATTTTCAAACTGGGTTACCTTGGGTAAGGTTTTCACTTTTCTAAGCTTTTTTTCTTCTTTCTAATACAGGAAAACCATTTTCTATCCAAATGGTTCACCAGGTATATCTCTATGGGGTTCGAAGAGTAATAATCTCACTTTACTTCCAACTATAGGCTTGGACTGGAGAATTTTTGCTTCCTGACCTTGAAGGAGAGTTTTAGAGCATCCTGTAGCTTTTCAGTTCCAAAGAAATGTCTCGTTACAACCGCTGAGACTCACTCTCAGCTATTTTGGCTGCTCAAAGTGCCACAGTTGCACAGCACCAAATGCCCCCTGCCCCGAATCCAGTCAGTGCCTCCAGGGGACCCCAGGAGGGAAAGGGGAGACACGTCTTAGTCTTCTTCCCAGTCCCTTCATCCACCTCACGTTTGAAACTACCTGGTTGAAGAACAGGTGAAAGAGAGAAGCCAACTGCTCTGCTATAGACTGAATGTCTGTGTCCCCCCAAATTCGTCAATTCACAACCTAATCCCCAAGACAATGGTATTCGGAGGTGCAGCTTTGGGGGTGATTAGATCACAAGGGGCAGAGCCCTCTCGAATGGGACCGGTGCCCTTAGAAAGGCAGCCCTGGAGAAGTGGCCTCCCCCCTCCATGTGCAGGCCCAGAAAGGAAACACAGTCTATGACCCAGGAAGACAGGCCTGGTCAGACACTGACTCTGCCGGCGCCTTGACCTTGGGCCACTGCCCCTCTAGAACTGGGGGAAATAAGTTCCTGTTGTTAAGAAGCCACTCGGCCTACAGTGTGTAGCCCGAACAGACTGCAACATGGTCCAAAGTTCAAATTACTCTTCCATAAAACCAGGGAACAGGGAAAACAATGCAATTTTGTTTTGAAAGATCCAGGGATCCCTGTTTTTATAGATCTTTTTTGTTTTAATGGGATAGTGAGTAATTCTACAATGTTCATGTCTGGAGCCATCAAGTTCTATGTGATCCAAGTGGGTAAAGGACTTACCCAAGGTCACTTGGCCAGCTCTTAATTCAGGGCCCATCGGACCCCGGTGTTCTGGAAGTGCCTTCAAGGTGAGATAACTCTCCTTGCAGCAGAACACCTCGAATGCTGTGGCAATGCCTATTTTTATTTCTTGTCACAAAACAGGATGGACTCTCCCTAAGGTACAGAGAGCAGAACTATAAAGACACCCACACAAAGGGCACAGAGAAGGGGGAAAGGCTAAGTGCTTCTCAGGCCCCAGCATCTAAGCATATCCAAGAAATGTATGATTAACTTCTTTTTGTGTTTCATTCAGCCAGAGTCCCCTGTGTTTACCATGGTGATTTTATTTGTCCGTTTGGCTTCTGCTCCTGGAGGACTGTCACCTGGAGGAATGTGACAGTCTCTGTTTGTCATTTTCGGAGCCTGACACCGAACAGGTGCTCATGAACACCTGGCCAAGGAAGGCCTGGAGCCGGTGAGCAAAGGCTGTGCTACCTCTCACTGTGAGAGGTCGTCATCTCTGCACAGCTCACACCAGTGCCTGGAAGCGTGACCTCCGTATCGGACTCTTGAGAACAGCAGGTTTTTCAGTTCTTGAGAGTCATCATTAAAACCTAGATTTCCCTAGCTGGGGTGGGGGGAATAGTGGTCCTGGTCCCCTAAAATTCCTCCTCAGCAGAGACTGGGTCATCAGGACCATTCTGCAGGCAAGACACCAGCTCAGAATGGACACCTGCAGGAGGGGATTCTGAGGGGAGTCTGGAAGATGGATGGACACAGCCTGGACATGGGAGGGCAAACATACAAACATCAACGATACTCGTGGGCCACACACATTTCCCCTCCACTTAGGCCAGTTTGCCTTTTATTCTCACGCGTGCATTCTCGGTTTAACAGCATTCAATTGCTACATGTAGGCTTTGACCTAGACTTGGAAGCCACCCTACGTGTGGTCAGAGGGCTACCTAAAGGCACAGGCACACAGATGTTTCAACACAAAGCATTGGGTGTCAGTCAAGCATGTCATATTTCAAAAATCAGTCTTCCAATTATCTGAGCAACAGGGGGATAATTATTGAGAATGATTTATAACCATCTCAGAAAGTCTACTAGTGGCCTAGAGAAATTTTTCACTAATATGCATTATATAATCCAATGATATGTTTGAGTTTGTTTCAACAGCAAATTCAGAGGTAAAGGGAAAAAAAACCCAGACAAGCAAACAAACAAAACCTTCTCAAAATCATGCTCTGGCATTAAGCCAATGAAACAGACAGAAAAATGGGGCTAATTTAAGTTTAAAGGAAGGTAATTTTCTTGGTGAGGTTACTGTTTGTTTGGGGATTTGAGGCAGAATGACAGACACTAGGGAGGGTCATGAAAGCATCGCACTGACCAGCCACTGGGACACTAAGTTGAGCAGATGCATGATGACGGCCACCTCTTCCAGGTCATCCACATCATCCCAACTCTGTACCGAGTATTCTCCAAAGGATGGAGCCCCCTCCTCACCTGTAAATTGGGGAAGTGACTGCTGTTTGTCACACAACTGTGGGCAGGCTTCTGCATTGGTGACAACTCATCCAGCTGGTCATGGAGGGGATGGGTAAGAGGGTTTGGGAGGCAGAGGCTGAAGCCAGGTTCGTAGAAGGATGGAGAAGAGTTGAGGTAAGGGAGAAGAAAACACTTGGAGGGAAAGCAAATATTGAAATGAAATAGGTCGGAAATCTGCCTTTTGACACTTGGCATAATTCCCTAATCCAGCTCCTGGAAATCTTTATTTGCATCAGTGATGCTGCTATGACGTTTGCATGTTTGGTGTGGGGGGATGGGATGGTTCCCCAGATCAGTCTCTACTCAGACCCAGGGTGAGAGAAGATGCTGCAAAGGATCCTATGAAACAGGATACGTTATGCACTTAGTATCTTCCTTCCCCTGGCAAAATGGGGCTGAACAATTAACACAACAAGCACTTGGCAGGCCAGAAATCTAGAACTCAGTGAGGAAAAAGCCTTTGCTTTAATTAATAGCGGCACAGTGTCCTGACAATGCAGCTGGAAGATGAGCTCGCCTCACTTTCCAAATCTGTGTTCTTCCAGCCCAGATTCGTCCAGACTTCCCACACCTACAGGCTTGGCCGCAGCTGGCTGGCTCTGCAGCCGAATTCTCTCCACAGTGCCACATGGCTCGCTCACCTGCCACCACCAGCTACAACGAGGGGCTGTGCCACTTTGACATTCATGGTCAGGAACAAGTGGGTCACAGAAAAGACATCGAGCTCTTTTGAAATTTAACAAAAAGGTAAAGCTGTTTTATGTTAATTTTATGCTTAGTAAAACAATGAACTAAAATGTGTACAGCAAAGTCTCAGAGGTCAGAGGGAAGATATTTTCATTGTACTTGTAAATTTGCTTTAAGTTTGAAATTGTTTTGAAATTTTTTAACAAGTCCACAGAAACATTAAGTAGTGCCTGTAGGGTGGAATACTCAACAGGAAGATGCCCAAGTCCACTCTGATTTCAGCACTTGAACTTGCCATTCACTTTTTTTAACTTGTTGACAACTACAGATTAAGTAAATCAATTATTTTCTATGGCAAACGCATATTGTAGGGTACTTAAAATATGAATATTATTTTACAGGTTTAAAATGGACTATTAATATATAAAATATAAGCATGCCATTATCATTATTATCGATTATTAATATTGATGACTAATATGATGCTAATGATGCCAATGATGAAAGTAAAATATTGAATTAATATCTTAAAAATCCAGTTGCTTAATTATGATATAGAGACAAATATCGCATTGTACAAAAGATGTAACAGCATAGAAACAGTTAAAATTCCAGCACCACTAAGAACATCTTAAAGCTCGACAGTAGAATCACAAAGGGTGAAAAACACTCTTAAGCAGGTATGTATTCAGTTGTTGAGAGCAGGGCATAGCCCTAAACAGCCATCCTTCCTACGTTCAAGTCAAAGCTTGGCTAGGGCCACGACCTTGAGCACATTTAAACAGTTTAAATCTATTTTTTTAAATCCAAAACAAGATTGGCCATGATATAAAAACTCGTGAGAACTGTAACATCAAATTAGATCACGCATGCGCATGCTTGGGACAATGCCTGCACGCACGATAATAAGAGCGAAGTGATTCACTGTTTTTAATGAGTCGAGTATCTTATTATGAGATGATAGAAAGCAGGAAACACAGACACGGAAGCACCATGGGAGCACAGGCTGCATCTCCACCCTTTTCACAGTGCAGCCTGCAGTGTGGAATCTAGAACGACTGTGGACCGCAGATCGTTTACGGGTGCTGAATGAGCCCACGAAATAATGAATCATAGCTAGACTTGACCTCAGGGAATAGTGCGTCACCTGTGAAGTGACGTCAGTATTTTGACCATATGAACCTATAGCAAAATTCATCATGATAAGGTGTCCAGTGCTGGTCTCATGAGTAAACTGAAACTTTGAGAGATTAAGTGAGTCTCCATGGCCAAAAGTCACATAAGGAGAGTGTTTCAGAGCCAGGATCTGAACTTAGACAATCTGGCGCTATGGTCCATGTTTCATCACGTTTCATGAAACTATGCATTTTCACACACACCACCCCCTTGTATGAAACAATGAGAAAACTATGAAGCTCTGAGAAAAATTGCTTTATGTAGAGACTAAAAAAAAAAAAACACAACTGATGACCTATCTGAAGAGATCATAGCAATCACTGAGCACATTGCCAATGCCCTCGGAAAGAACTGCCTGTCTTCCAGGGTAGTCGAGAGGAAAGGCCTGAGATAAACTCTCTCCAGTTGAACGTATATATAAATTAGGGCCACAAGTGATGAGCGATGTGTTTGCCTGATGAAGGCACACAGGTTACACTGAAAATAACCTGAAACCACTGAAGAACTTTCCTAGGTGTAGAAGAATATCTCATCCCCGGGTAATGAGAAGACCATACCAGCTCACATGCTTAGAACAATTTTTATGGTAGGTTAACAGAATGTTGAGCTTTATGATCTAGACTAGAACATGTAAGTTGTTGCTAGAAGAAAAAATACATATGATTCAAGCTAGAGAAGTTAGCCCCAGGAAGTAAATGCCAACCTGAACATTTTATGCAGGAAACGAAATACCCTATTTATTCATACAATTGCTACACTCCTATGTTAAGGGTTCATAAATAGTTCAGGTGGAAATGGTATCTGTATTTTATTGTAGAAGTTGGGAAGGCATAACAAGCAAACAAGAGAAGAGGCTGGCAGAGCCCACAGGTGCAGCACCCAGCCCGGAGCAGCCGGAAGGGCCAGGCTTACACCACCTGGGCAGGTCGAGAACAGAGGCACACAGCTGGAGGGGGGCGGGCGCCAAGTGGAGCAAGTGCCCAGGAAGACAGAGGACAGAATGGAAACCATACAAAAGGTAAAACAGTTAAAAGAAAAATAAGCATGGTGGTATATATTTTAACATGGCCTCTTCATTTTCACTTAAAATTGAGATGCAAGTATTATTTCAAGATGAGGAAGGATAGGGGTAATGGGGGGTAAACGGTGCTGGAAGGAGACCTGACTTGGGGTGGTGAACACACAGTACAATACACAGAAGATGTATTATGGAAGCATACACCTGAAACCTATATGTCAATACTTCTATGAACCAATGTCACCTCCGTAATTCAACAAGAAAGGGGATTATTAAAAGAAAGTCATCTGCACATGCAAAAGAGAGAGCAACAATGTTCTTACCTGTTAACCGATAGGCCACAGCAGCAGGTCTTCGCGAGGCTGACTCATTAAAGCCCATGGAAACCCTCTATTTCAGACTTCACTTATCATCGCCATGACAACCTCCATGCTCTCTGCTCATTCATCAGCCGGCACTGACCACTCTCCACCCGCTCTTTGGTGTGCCCACCGGATCTGCTAAGAAAACGCTCTTTCCTTTCCGACGGCACCAGCAAGAGTCATAGGGTCTGGGATGCTTTAAAGTGGCACTGATTTCTCTCAGAGTCTCTTAGAGAAACTCTTCAGGGCTTTGAAGTGCAAATTTCAGAAGAAACATTTCCAGGGAATAGAAGTCTTCTGATTTGGCTTATGATTGACGGGGAACAAAACAGAAGTGGCAGATTTATGACTCCTGTGCGCTGCTGCTTAAACAAGTCAAGTTGAAGTCTTTTGTGGGCAACTGCCCTGCTGATTGTGAAGAGCTCTGGTATATTATATTATAATCACTCTGGTTCTCATGGTCATCTAGGCGAAGCCAGGTGTCTGCAAGTTGTTGGGAAGGGATGGACCGAAGCAGAATTTCGAGCAAGTCAGCATTGCTGTGGACTGGTGGGAAGCCAGCCAACTGAGCAAGCAGGAACACATAGCTTAGCTCTTTTGAAGAAGAGACGTCAGGCAAATATGCTGAGAAGAGACAGAGGCTTCAAGGTGCCAGGTTCCACACACGGCTGTCACCGCCACAAACAAAAACACCACCAACCCCTGTGCATCTTTGGGCAGAACGGCAGGTGGTTATTTTGTTGTGGTTGTGGACATCTTTATACAAAAAGATGACTCACATAAAACCAAATATAGATGGAGATATAGATATGGAATCAATGTATGCGTGGGAAAAATCCAGCTAAGCAAAGTGGGCAGCCTGCATTTGGAACAAAGGTGTTCTGAGTTCCGGATGTTAAGTCTGAAATGGATCCGAGTTAAAATCAAGGTTTGTTAGGCTTGTGGTTTTTTTTTTTTTTTCTAGAGGCTCTAGGAGAGGATCCATTCCTTGTTTTTTTTTTTTTTTTTCAGTGTCTAGAGGGTTCTCACATTCCTTGGCTTGTGGGCCCTTCCCCCACCTTCAAAGCCAGAAACAGCCATTGGAGTCTTTCTCACATCACAGGATCTGACAAGGATGTTCTGCCTCGATTTTCCAGCCCAGAGGACTTTCATGGTTACATTGGACCCTCCCTGATAAGCCAAGTTAATCTTCTTGTGTTAAAGTCAGCTGGTAGGCAATCTTAATCCAACCTACTATCTTCATTTCCCATTGCCATGTAACCGAATCTATTCAAATTGCAGGACTTAGGACATAAACATTTTGGGGCGTGTCTTCTGCACCTGGTTTCTTTTTTCTTATACTTCATGAAGTCATTGTAGGAAAGAGAGGTCTTGTAGATACTATATTTCTATGGTGTTAGCATAGTAGATCACTAAATATTTGTTGAACAAATGTAAGCCTTAAATATACCCTCATGGAAATTAAGCTGTTCTGTGCATTCACTTTAGAAATAGCAACATGAGCTATTCTCCCATAGCTACAATGGAATGCACATTCTAAAATAAGAAAATGCTTTCGGTCAGGAACAAAACAATGTGAGTAGTTTTCCTGATAATCTCTTGATTTATTTTGCACATAAATAAAATAAGCCTCAAATTATCTGTAAATTGTTATGAAAGAAAATGTTTTTAAAAATGAAAAGGCTCGAATATTTTATTAGGCAAAATATAGAGCATGTCTATAATTTGAAAAGCATGCTTCTTGAATAAACAATAAGTTAAATGCTTGAGTTTTCTAAAAGATTACTAAGAAGCCACGTAACTACTGAAACCCAGAAAAAAACAAGGAAGTGCAAAATGGAGAGAGAGCATATGCAGTACTTCTCTTTTGTTTCTTGGATATTCTCCTTGCTCAAATGATGCAATTTCTCCTTAGGACCATGTAACTGAAGGGTGGTGGATTTTGGCCTTTTGACATTGGGACTACTATGTGACCGGGTGCAGAGGTGACATTCTGGCTGAGTCATGGCCTTGGGGAGTCCTTGAGTCCCCTTCACCAGTGTCAGTAAGCAGTGCCCAGTTGCAGGAATAGACACGGGTGTGGTCTACTCCTGAGTTTCCAGATGGGAGTGGGATCAGCCCTTCTCCCTGCCTCACCGGAGCATCCCTAATGCTGTACTCTCCTACCGCAGCCTCGGAGGGAAGGAGGGTGCAGGCGACTGGAAGCAACTGGTCTCACAAGAAAAAGTCAGAGACATGTGTGATGAAGGAGGAAAAACTGTGAGACATCTCAGAGAAAGAAGTGATAGTTTCATCTTGAGTACTTCGCCACGTGGGCTACAGGTTTCAAGTCATGGGACCAGGACCCACAGGGGACCGAGTCAGTAACACAGATGCGTTAGGAGCACAGGAAGTGAATCGGATGCTTCCTGAAGGCTCAGACGGGCCACAAAGGCAGAATTTGGTATTAGAGCGGGGGGGGGGGGGGGGAGGGCTGACCGGATGCTGCGAACTGAGGGGCATTTCAGACCACTCGGAAAAGGTGAATTTTTACATGCACATACCAGTTAACGAGGAGATGTGAGTGAGCGAGTATTACCCCTTAATTAAATTTCCTGATATAACTGTACTAACAGTACTTGCAATATATGATGTAATTAAAGTCATGATCTCTACTCCTTATGGAAAGTGTGTCAGCGCGGGGTTGCATAACCACCGAGGTACAAGCAGGAGCTGAACTTCCCGGTGGGGCTGACGCACCTGGCCGACCCTCCTTCTCTAGACCTTGGTTTCTTCATCTTTACAATGAGAAGGTCAAAGGAGATGAACCTCCAGGTCTCTTTCAGCTCTACAGAAAATGCACATCTCCAAGGGCAGTATGCCCAAGACTCCGTGTGTTCTAGTCCCAGGGACACCGTATTCAAAACCACGCAGTCCAGCCGTGAACCACTGAACAAACAGGGGCACCCCAAGCACTTTGCCCCGCCTCTGCAGGACACAACAGGACGAGGAAGGCGCTGCTCTGTGCAGGGAACTTCTTAAAAGTCGTCCTTTCCCTTTGCGGCTGCTTTCAATATTCTCTGCACAGATGGAAGCTAATCCGGGAAATTTTCTCTCCCACTCTCAACTTCTCTCCTGAACACCCACCTAGACCAAAGCATCTCTCCTTCTCTCTCTCTCTCTCTCTCTCTCTCTCTCTCTCTCTCTCTCTCCCCTCTGCCTGTGCCCGTACTGGATGTGTCATATCCACCAAGTCCGGGGCTGCCTAGGTGAAACTGTCCTCACGTGACACCTATCAGACAGTGGTAAATGTGTCCCTCTGTGACTCTGAAATTTTTAACCACATTTCTTGAAAAATTTGCCTCAAGAAGACATGTGACTCTGCACCATGCATTTTCCCTTTGTCGTCCTTTGCTGGAGCTGAAATGGAAATATTTCGGGTCTAAACCTCTGATAGGAAGACCGTACCAACTCTCCGACCCAAGTGTATTCGACGTTGTGTTTCTCTGTGAAAGACAAGTCACCAAATAAAGTCCTCCTTTTAACCTGAGCCTGTCAGACTTTTAGTCTTTCATTTTCTTAGAGCAAAACCCAAATGAAACTTCAGTTGTTAAAAAAACAATGCAGGCGTATGCCTATTTTTTCCTTTTTACCAGAGCATATATCAGACGTCAGATTTCTTGACAAAAAAATTTAGGCACTTTCAGTATGGTTAACACTCATGCACACATTTACATCTTGGATTTTTTTAAAAGGAAGAAAAAGTATTGCACTGAATAATTAAAACTGCATCGAACCCATGACAATATTTTACTAAATAATATATTTGATTTAACATGCATAGAAATCTTTTTAAACACTCAATTGAACTCTCCGCACTGCAGTGTATTTCCATCGCTTTGAAGTCGATCAGAACCGACTTGGAGAGTCTAGGAACCGGGCTGAACGCTCCTAACACACTTTGAGCTCCGCAGATGAAAGGTGCTATTTAAGTACAAAGTAACATCAGAAACTCAACTTATTTAACAGCTTCATTCACTTCCATGCCACATCGAACTCAGCCTTACCTACTTGGTACTTTACATCACAGTTCTCCCACAGGCTGTGTATAACTTTGTTTCGCAAAACTAGTTCAGAAAAACGTGTCGTCCAGAGAGGACGGTTCCGTGGCACAGCACGCTGTGTCTGCATGCAGCGGAAAGTCTCCCCATTAGGGAGTAGGACACAGGGCAAACAAATGACGTTCGTCCCTAAAGACATCGAACGGGTTCCTCTCCCCAAGAACAGGCAGTGTCCACCTGGGTGTTCCTCTTTCTTAATACTGAACAAAGTCCCTGGCTGTGTCACTGGGATGGAGAGGGACAGACACTGCTACATGTCCTCTCTATAGTTTATATATTTCCACCTGGCAGAGAAAACTGAGCCATGGAGGCAGCTGGCTGCAGGGGAAAGTTATTTTCTACTCAAAACTTGTTCTTTGAGTATGAAAAAAATTGCAGAATACGCAGAAATGAGTTCTCCCTTCTAGAAATTTTTTTTAAAATTGCCTATTCTCGTATTTTTTTCTTTTTAGATATTTTATCCTAAATAACTTTACTTACACAAGTAATATGGTATCATTTTTTCAAAAATTAAGGCATAACTGATGATGCTGATAAATGTTCAGTATTTCTCGATCTTGGTCCCTTCAAGTCCTCCTCATTCCTTCATGGCTCCTGTCTCAGGTAATCCTATTTGGTGACTATTATTCTAGTATTACTAAAGTACTTTCATCACAAATATTTTCTTTTTTAAGATTTTATTTATTTATTTTTAGAGAGAGGGGAAGGGAGGAAGAAAGAGTGAGAGAGAAACATCAATGTGTGGTTGTGTCTTGTGTGCCCCCTACTGGGGACCTGGCCAGCAACCCAGGCCTGTGCCCTGACTGGGAATTGAACCAGCGACCCTTTGGTTCACAGGCCAGCCAATCCACTGAGCAACAGCAGCCAGGGCACAAATATTTTCTCACCATTCCTTTTTATATAATAAATTTGGTTTAAATCTTTTTTAAGAAAAAAATTGTCCTAAGATGAAAAAACAATATTGTTCTACTACCATGAGCACTTTTAGACATTTTCCTATTAATTACCGGTGGGTGATCAACTTTTCCATCATATAACATTTTACATCATCAGTGATCCTGAACTCAACACCTCTTCTCAGGAGTGGGACAGTGTACTGTTGAGTAAATGTCTGGACACGACTTTGTTCACAAAAGAAGAAGAGAGGTCCCTCCCCACAGGGGCTCTGGGCCCCCGACCCTTCCCTAAGCCTCACCCCACCCTTCCAGTTCTTCAGACCCCAGGACTGACCAGCTGGCTGCCGTTCACTGCTCAGCCTCACTCTGCTTCCATCGACTGGTGACTCATCACTGCCCAGTGGACCTGGGTGATCACAGGGTACCCAAAAGCCATCACAATTCCTGAACTCAGTGAGGCATCTTCAGAATGAGTCAGGAGATGCAGGAAAAGCCCTGCATTTCCGCATCGCCTTCCCTGGCTCCACCCTCCTCCATCCAGGTCCCGCTGGCCGGCTCCCCTGGCCAGCAGCTGGGAGGCAGAGCTACCGGCAGCCCAGGAGCCAGGGAGGGGCATTTTTTTTTCAAGTTGAGTAGAAAAGAAAGTCAAAGGGACATTCTCTGACTTCACTAAGATACTAAGTAAGAGTCAGAAACACATTTTACGATAAGAGCTGACACGAATGAGCATCCTGGTCTGGCAAGGAAGAACCTGAAACCTGGGAAGGGGGCTGACCACCAGGGTTGAGACCCAGGGCACCACTGGACAAACTGACCCGCGCCGTGGAGGAGAGCTGGGCACCATGGCTGGATGCCACCGCGCCAGCACGTCACCTAAGCTTCGGTGATTGTGTTCCACCCGCACCATCCACCTTCTGGTTATAATCTGCACGCCCATGTATGGCTGCTCATAAGAAGAACCGAGCTGCGGGATTCTAAGGATTCTTACGGAAACGTGTACTTGTTTATGTATGTGCAGATATGTATATGTATCAGTGTATACGTGCATATATGTATAGCCAGTCTTTTTAGCTTGGATAACTCGTGTGAATCACTCCTATGGATACGTGCATTTTCCGAGGCTGGGAGGTGAAGACCCAGATTGCAGACTGTGGTAAATTCACAAAGGTAACGAAGACCACCTGGCCTTCCCACGGCCCTGTCTGCTTCGACACATTTTATGGCTGCCATCAAAGACCACCGGACCCCCAGGCAGAGGTCCAGATGCACTTAGACCAACCTAATGAGAAGGGGTGGCATCGTGGACACAGGCGTTTGGCCTATCAGGGCCAGAGCGGTCGTAACTGCAAAAAATTACAAAAAAAAAATAGGGACACTGTCCACTTAATAATCTGCACCCACCAAGCCTCCTCTGCTTTTAAAGGGCAAGCGGTCCAATTAGTGAGAGTAATGGCTGACCACAGTTCAGATCGTACTGGACATGAATAAACTCGCCAATACACATTGGTGGACAATCAATGCACTTTCGTAAGGTGGTCAATATTATCTCGATTTTACAAATAAAAATTTTACAAGTAAAATATTGAAGCACAGAATGTCAAGGATTGTGTGCAAACTTTACAGCGAGTGAGAAACAAGAAAGCCAAGGACTGGCACCCGGATCTGAGTCCTCACCTCCCCGCCAGGCCAGGCCACCCAGCCGCCCCCAGGGACTTTGGCTGTGCCCTGTAACTTACATCATGACATTGACTCCAAAGTGTCTTTCCGGGGGAGCTTCCCCAAATTCCTGCCTGAAGCCTACTACCAAGTGAAAACGTAGCCAGGGCGAACTGGCCCTGCCTGACTCCCAGTTCCCCAGCTGCCGCCTCCACCACCACTCACCCCCGCCCCCTCCCTGACTCACTGCCCACTTGGCTTCCTCTGCTCTGCAGCTTCTGGGACAGAGGCCTGTGCAGGTTGCCCTCAGGCAGAGGCCCAGGGCTGCGGAGCATCCGCTTCCGCTGCTGTGGAGGTTCACAAATCTCCCCCTGATGGTCCCACTGCTCCCTCCTCTGCCCAGAGTCCGCTCCCCTCGATGGGAGTGAAAATCGAAGCCTCGGTCAGTCCCCCATCCCTCCTTAGTTTCACGAAATCATCTCCTGGGATTTCCCCGATTCAGCTGTGCCTGGTGATGAAGCTTCCTCCTCTAGATAATTCGAGGTGCCTCTAAAGCAGGGGGGTCCAACCTTTTGGCATCTCTGGGCCACACCGGAAGAAGAAGAGTTGTCTTGGGCCACACATTAAATACAGACCCTCACAAAAGCTCATGAGCAAAAAACAAAAAAAGATTTTAAGTAAACCCATGATTTTGTGTTGGGCCACATTCATAGCCATCCTGGGCCACAGGATGGACACCCCTGCAAGGGAAGGAGGGGTGAGGAGCCCCAGTCAGGGACTCAGGTGGCCATTCTGAACTAGGGGGCGGGGCCCTGTATCCTTCAGGGGGTCTCAGGCAGAGCCCCAAGGCCCCCCCACCCCCGACCCCCCACTGCTTATGCTGATAAACTGGGTTAGTTGAACCTCCCTCCTTTATGAAACCACAATTTTTAATCCTGGACATTATTGCCTTTGTCCCAACTCCAGGATGAAAATATAAATTCTAAAAGCTCAAACCATACCATGCTCCTCTCTCTTTAGGCCCTGGTTCTACTCAAACTTATCAGTTAAGTAAAAAATATATATATTTCTGTTTGCGTCTCTGGTGCAGATAATGTCACCTGAATTTCTGCACCTTTTTGGAATACATCAGGTGAGTTTGAGCGCCATGGGTTAAACACCCACGATTTCTGTAAACTACACAATATCAGCAAAGCACGATTAAAGCCACAATCTCCTAGTGGCCTTATAAAAATATCCCTAACGTTTCAGGTGGATATACATGATACAGTTACCTTCTAACTTCTTCAACGTAAAGCACACTATCGCAGTGAGCGGCATCATTAATCTTGTGTGGTTTTCACGTACTCAGTACTTGAACTGAACCTCCCAGCCCTGCTGGGAGGCTGCCTTTGCAACACAAAATAGAAACTTCAACACACTGTACATACATTCTAACTTCATCTATCGCCTGCTACAACCTAAGTAAGACAGTATGTGCAAACTGGAAAAACACGCAATTGTATCTAAATGATGTGCTTTATGTAATTTGATTTCTTTTTTCATGAAAAGGAAGGACTTCTCTTCATTAAGTGTCGAATTGCTTTAGCCTGACATTCTTGCAGTTTAAAACGGTGATAACCAATTTTTCCTGTCTTAAATGATAACTCGTCATAAAGTGAGCCTGTCAACATCACAAACCCTTTTCAACATTCGCAGGTTAAAAGGGGAGCTGACGTGGAATGTGCAATTATATAATTACACATAATCACCGCCAGGCCTCGCAGATGAGCGTTTGCCTGTGCTGGGTCTCAGTTTTCCTTTCATCCCAACTCTGAGTGATTTGCATTTCTATAAAGAGATTAGACTGCTTTGTCCCAAGATCCATTTGCTTTAAAAATTATGACTTTTCAGAACAAACGAATTTTTCATTCAAAGTCCCCAAAGATCATTTTGATGGATACATTTTACAATGCTGCAGTGGCCTTTTCCAGTTTATTGGGATTTAATGTGTAATTAGTTTCTCTATTACAGTCTCTGAAATGACACATTTCAGAACAATGGAAATCTGTGTAATTAACTGTCTTTCTCCTGGCCAGCCAGCCCCCGAAGCCACTGCACTTGACCTCGCCCTCAGACTTCATGAATACTTACTTCCCTTTTGGAATTTGTGAGAATAACAAGAGAGCTTTGCTTTTTGATAGAGCTGGAAAATTCTTTGAAAAATTATAAAGCTGTCTTATAAAAGTTCTTATACTAAAAAGATATTAAACCAACAAAGAACAAAATAAAAGGAAAAAACAAGACTTTACTCACCAGGTGTGAAATTGTATCGAGCTGAAAATCCCATAGATTCCAGCTCTCCATCAGCAAAAAATTTAATCCATAGAAATCTTCCACTGGATTTTATTGTAGGTGGATTTTGCTGCCCACAAAAACGTCCGATTATTGGAGAAAACCCAAAAGGTCCATCGCGAACTTCAATATGATCAAATTTACACTCCCAAGACGGTTCAATCGAGTACTTTTCATCAAAGTGAAGTTCAATGCACTGTCTTGGGGCCGCTGAAAAATAGAAAAAGCACATCCAGAAGGCCCTTCCGAAGTCTTTAAGTTTTCTGATCCTACTGCAAATTTTACCTGCACACCCATCACACTTTGAGCTCCAGGTATTGGATACACAAAGCAAGTACACGGTTGTTAGCTTTTTGAGAATTAATGCTTCCATGAAGATGTCTAAGGGGAGACCCTCAGACATGGCAAAAGAGATCCTTCTGACATCAAGTGACTATCTCGATGTCTCACACAGCACTAAACAATGACAGCATTTTCATGGAAGACCTCCCACTCGGGTTGAGAAAGTGGAGAAGCACCTTTCCACTGTGCTTTCCCCATTTCCTGGGCTACCCGGTGGAGAGGTCGGGTACCACCTGAGAAAGGTGTAGCAGAAGTCACGCAACCAGTCAAACAATCCCAACCAGATGGCCCCAAGAAGAGGAGGCTGCACATACAAGGCCTTAAGAGCAATTTTTCTTTGGACATAAATCTTACCACATCCCTCGCAGATGCAAACTTCCTCACATCCTCTGATCAGTTCCAGGGCACTGATCCAACCCCTTGACACTCGGGATCCTAAGGGCCCCCTCCCGCCCCCACTTCCAGGTCCTCCTAGCTCTGCCTGCAGCCCAAGTCACTGCAGAGAGACCATCTTTTCTGAGCTAATACGCTCTTTCAGGCTGTCCTGTATTTGCCCACTCTCCTGAGTATCTGAATACCTCTGATCTTGCTAACTCGTTTGTACAGGCAAATCTTGTATAAGAGAGACCTCTCCAAATCTACTCACTGAAGAGCAGACTGCCTCTATTCCCCTTTTCCCAGCGCTCAGCACGGTGCTTGTTAGTGAGGACCTGTCAAAACAGTCCTTGTTGGGGGAATTGTACAGGAGCTTGCTGTCTCCATAAATCTCTTTACAGCTCAACGAGGCATCACAGAGGGGCCATCTAGGGCAGTTCTAGAAAGCTCTGCACGGGTCTATTTGCTAGGGCCCCTTTATTCTTCCCTTGTAGCGTCCACACAGTTCAACATTCAGGCATTCTGGAAGGGCACTCCAGGCGGGATACCCCAGCATAGCCAGAACAGTTGTTGAAATAGTCACACACATTTTTCTCAGTTTGCAAACAGTTGTTGACCTGAGCCCTCTGAGTGCTTCTCAGCAGGGACCGCCCCTCCAGACCCCTGAGAGTGGAGTCCTGGTGCAGCCGGGCCTGCCCCACCCCTACATGTGGTCAGTAATCATTCTGCCTGACTGCTGTCCCCACCACACTGCACCGGAACTCTGCATTGAATATGACCCTCGACGGCTTTACAATGAAAGTTTGCCTGTGCAGATGTCAACAATTTACGTGGAATTGAGGTAGACGATGACTTTGAAGTTAGGGACTTACAAAATAAGAATGTAATCCTGATGCTTTCGAAAGATAAAACTGACGCTCAGTGGGTTAAAGGTCAATGCAGACCTGACTCTTCGGACATTGAAAAGAGACATTTTATCACCCTTACAATAAGTGAAACCCAGAAGGGTTCTGTCTACCACTAATGTGTCTCATGAAGATCAATACCATAACCATCGACGCTGAGAAGGTATCAATGATTGTCTTTAAATCTGCAAATTGGAAAATATCTTTAAAAATTATCTAGTAAACCCTGCCCCCAACAAAGTATGATAACAAAAAGGCAAATGCTTAAGAAACTCAATCTATTTGTGTACTGACATCAAAGTATCATTTACACGTATTATTATCCTATAGAATGTGCCTGATTTTACCTCTCTTAGATAAGTCAATAAGTTTCATGAGGAAGCAGATTGTCAGAATAGAGGATATTTTTTAGAAGTAATCAGTGTATATTTAGGGAGAGGTAAAGCTAATTTAGCTAAAACTCTACCAGTCAACACATAGCTACCTCTTTCCCTATGAGGAAGTACATGGCCACCTAACACAGGTTCATGTGTTTGCACCTTCACTGTCATCGTCACTTAAGTTCTGTCCAACGTGGATGAACCAGCGCATCGTTGTTCCTCCAGGAAACGAGCCAGTACCGCGGCTCCGCTCAGGCCACGTTGCACGTGGCCGGCTCATTTTCCTTCGGTCCAGAGAGTGGAAGTTAACTACACACACATGCACCTGAACCACCAACTAAAGTTTAGAAAGTCATCTGTGAGTGCGTCATGTAGTTTTTGTCGCAGATGCAAAAGTGACGACAGTGCATGTCAACCAGTAGGAGCCCTAAAATAGAGACACCTAGGTCCATGCCCAGAGCTCTTGATTTCATTGGTCTTAGAGCAGCTGGGTTTAGATCCAACTCCCTAAACTTGCGTTTCCTTCCCCTTCAAATTTCTCCCATCACAGCTGCCTTTCGCTGGAACACTTTCCGTCTGCCACCTAACAGCCTACTTTTGTAGAGCTCTTGACCTCTCGGAGCATCTTCAGACACGCTGAGAACTCTGAGAGCTTTTGCCTAGACATTCATCTGCACACTGCCTCCTGTTGGGTGGGGTTGGAGCACATCCTCATCCACGGTACCTGGGGTTGCACTTGTATCGAACACAACTTACCTTCTTCCCTTAACAAACCTGACCGAATCTTTATCCTTCTTTGTCATGTATTTTATTTTCTTTCTTTTTAAGATTTTATTTATTTAGTTTTAGAGAAAGGGGAAAGTAGGGAGAAAGAAAGGGAGAGAAACATCAGTGTGTGAAAGATGCATGGATCTATTGCCTCTCCCACGCCCCCAACTGGGGACCTGGCCCACCACCCAGGCCTGTGCCCTGACTGGGAATGGAGCCAGCCTCCTCTTGTTCTCAGACCAGCACTCAGTCCTCTGAGCCACACCAGCCAGAGCTGTCTTGTCTTTTAAATTCACCCTTCTCTACAGAGCAGACAATCCTTTACAGAATTAAATATGACAATTTGCCCCATTAAAAGAAGAGAAGACAAAGAAAAACCGAAACTGCATTTCCACAGAAGGTCCATCAATAGTCCCAAGCGCTCCACCCACACTAGCCGGCTCCACCCCCACGCTGTCAATGAGATCACACACACTGAGACTGGTTTTCCTGTGCTGTAGCAAGTGCTTCTTTGGCCCTTCCCTGCTTCTTGAAACTTCGTCCACTCTAGCTGCTTAGGACCCTCTGCTGCCTCTCTGGCTTTTCCTTCTCTTTACTATGCCCACCCCTTACCCATTGTTTTCTAGATATTTCATGTCCTCTTTCCTCCCTCTGGGGACCAGGGCCCTGAGTGCCACTGCCATCACCATGGAGAGCTGTTGTAATACAAGATGCCTATGGCTCTAAGACCAATTAAATCAAAAGGTCTGGGGATGGACCTAGGTGTCTCTATTTTTTTAAAAAACAGTGCTCCAAATACTCTCTCTGGATAATTTTATTCATAGCAATATCCTCAGCAACAATCTCTATATTTACAACCTATAAATACATTTTTTCATCCCAGAACCCTCCACCGAGCTAAAGATCCATCTATCCAATTTCTTTATGAGATGTCTCCATAAAAACCCAAATTGAACACAATTGTTTTTCCTTTAAACCCTCTTTCTCTATCTATATTTCTTATCTGGCACAACAACTCCACCTAACAAGTCACCAAGTCAAAAACTTGAGGATTCCCCAGTCCCTCATTCCCAGATCCAGTCACTCATGGTTCAGTTTCCTGAATACCACTCTTTTCCTCCTCTGATCCATTGTCATCATTATTTCTGTGGTCCAAGCCTTTACTGTGACTCATATTGGGTTGGCCAAAAAGTCCAGTTAGTCTTTTTCCACAAAATAAAAGACAAGTTTTTTTAAAAATTTTCACCAATAACTATACTGATTTGGATATTTTGAATATGTCAGCTCTCTCCCACATGGTATAATGTTGATTGTTCTTAATGTCTCAATTAGATCACTACAGCAACAACTGGTTTACCCAACTAAGGAGCATCATCCAGTAAGAAATCTCCAAGCACAAAACTTCACAAACCATTTTGACACATTTCATCAATCACAGCACCTTTTCCATGCACTGCATAAATCTTTTTTTGCATTTCAGTGCATTTAAACATTTCTTGATATAATAAAGCCTAATACACCAAAAGTTTTGTTTATTGTCTTCCTTCTTCAATACTAAAATGGCTATACAGAAAATATACCAATTTTGATAACTTTTTTTAATGCACGCTGATGTTACAGCTGTTGGGTTGCAATCAAACAAAATTGTTTAAATGATGTTAAAGACCATTAAGTGCTACTAGAGACATCTTACAAGAAAAAAAAACTTTTTGACCAACCCAGTATTTACTTGGTCTTTCACAGTAAGTCTCAACTTATGTTCTTTTCCCTTAGTCACGTCATCAAAACCTCACCCTTTTATTTCTCTAAACTAGTTCAGTGGCAACCCATTGTCTGCAATTCAAACTCTCCTGGGAGAGCAGAACTGGGTGTTCGCGGGAACACCCAGTTCTGCTCTGCCTGAGACAGGCTGCCTCTTCAGCCCCTGCCTGGTTCCTGTCCCCACCCGCTGCAGGGGCCCGGTGATGTCACACTCGGGTCCTGAGCACGCCTCATCTCAATGAACACACGTGCCATTCTACAGAGAGAACGACCATCTCCTCTGTGTTCTTCAAAGATGACCTGTGAGCTCTTCCCCTCCATAGAGCCTTCTCTTCCTTCCCTGTCCTTCCACACACTGCACTAATTTGGGGACTTTGGACTGTTTCCCGAGGGGGCCGTAGTCCTCAGGCCATATGGTAGGTTCCACAAGGCAAGCATCGCACCTGTTTTGCTCAGCACTCTCTACACTCCACCTAGAACAGAGGCTGTTTCTTAGTAGTCATTTCAATAAATATTTGTTAAATCAACATATGAAAAAAAACGACTAGCATAAAGTATGTCAAAAGGCTATAGAAGAAGTATGTTTAATAGTCACGGGCTAGTTCCCAACTCTAAGTCTTGTCCTTCCCATCGCTGGGAATTGAATGCAAATATGTGTGTGATATTAAAATCAAATGTGAGCACTGCTTTTTAATTCTAAATAACAGTAAACACGAAAGCTCATGGACGTGTAAGAATTTGCTTCTGAATTAATTCTTTAAATGAGAGAATAGCTCATTGTATTTTTAACACTCTGAAGTTTAAAAGACTGTTGCTTCAATACACAAATTATGTGGATTTAAGCCGCAGCTTCCTCATCTGTGAAATAGGCATGACAAATGTACCTGTTTCCTATGATACCCAATGTTTTAATCCATGTTATTTTAAAGTTCTTAACATACATCTGTTGAATAGATACGTGCTCTTGACTTAATAAAAAGAACCACTAATTTTAACCCAGAATTTCCACAACTCAACCTCCTTTTCCATCACTCATAAGAGCGATCTCAGCTAAGTCTTCCTCTTTCTCCTGGTAGAAAGTGATCTTTGCTAAAAGTTCAACCTCAAGTACAACAAGGAGAGAGGACAGATTCTGGCCCCGAAATTACAAAAAGAAAAGGAATCCCTTCTAAATAGAAATTCTCGAAATCAGCCACACATAAAGACGTTTTCTTTACAAGCTCAATCCAATGAATGTGTTCCTATTTATAAGTAAATGCTGAGCGTACACATATTTTCACTGAAGCCGCTCTGCTTGTGACTTCCAACTGTCTGCATCAGGATGGGGATGAGGCTGCAAGTTTGGGGTGTGAGTTACTAACCCTTATGCTGAAAACTACTGCGAGATAAAATGTTCGTCTACATTTTTTAGAATCTTCCTTACTAGGGATGTGTCTACAAGAGTGATGGCAAAAAAATGTCCAGAGAGAAACTAGCCTCTTTTTCAGTACAATTTATCTTTCCAGCTGGGAGAAAGTGATGAAAATAGCCATCATAATTTGGAATCTGACTCTGGTGTGAAATTATGATACTGTCACCTATTAGCATGAACTCAGGTGACTGCCGTTCAGATTGGTGTTTGAAAAATGTGATTAGTGATTTGTCTCTGACATTCATATGTGTTTTGTGCTTCATAGTATTAAAGAGAAAAATAACAACTGTTCAGGTTATTCTCCTGTGTTAAACTAGTAAAGTACTAGTTTCCAAATTGCCACATGTTGGTAATACTAGGCCAACCATGCGTCCATTCTATTAATTTGGAATTCCAAATTAAGTAAATTGACTGCTGGGTAAACTAAGTTGTTCGTGTGTTTTTAATTCCTGGAGTGTACCTGTTTTTAATTCACCCGTATTAATTTCAGTCATTAGTTTAATCCCAGACTTTACAGATGCATGCTCACTGCCCGTCCGCAGCCCCGAGGGGCCCGTTCCCCTGGCTCCTCACCTTCTATGATGTAGATGCACTCCCGGTCGGGCGGGTACTTGCTGGGGTAGTTGGGAGAGGTGAACACCCCCCCCTCGGCATGTTTTGTCCAAGTTCCACACTGCACCGACTTCTGTGTTTCTGAGGTGGTTTGCTTTTCTGCAAAAAAAAATGTTTAAAAGAGCCATCATCCAATTTTCTACAGAACTAAAAATAGAGAGGACATTCTTATAATATCCATTAGTAAATTAATGTCTAAGTGTTGTCTTAGTCAAAACCAATTCACTATGCACACAAAAAGAGTTCAGATGTTCTGAAATATTAAGAACAAGAGGAAAGTGGGGAAATGTAAATAATGTGAGGTCTCCCACCCACACGGTTTTCCCCAGAAACATACCTGTCCCTTTCTTGGTTGCCCCAGATGAATGGAGGATGATTAAACTTGCTACAACTGCAACGGGAAAGAAAAATTAGACATAGTATTCACATACACCAAAATGATCAAAATCCATAACCTAACTTAATGATAAAGCACCAAAGCAGATTAGTTTTATTATTGTTCACTGGTCCAAGTTGACTCACACATGCACAGACTGACAAGATAGTACCAATATACGCTGCAAGGATCAGTATCTACAAGGACAAAATATCAAAGCAGACTGATATTATTATTGTTAATGGTTCCAGGTTGACTCCGAACTTGTGTGGGAACTGATTCCAAATGCACCCATCAGGAAAACTTAGGAATCGCTTCCGGAAGTAATGCCAGTGAAGCACAGATGAGAACCAAAGTCCTCTGGCCAGGGCTGGAGTCCGCACTGAGAGGCACAAGTACTAAGAATCTACTAATGTCTCCTTACAGTAGGATTTCAGGACCCACCCATTTCTGAGCTGCCCTCTGTGAGTGGCTTTGCTAGTTAGCCTCTCCGCAGGGAGGGAGCTCGGGCCGCAGGTGAAAGGGTGAGAAGGGGAAGCAAACAGAGAGCAACATCAGACTGGGCCTGGCCCTAAGGCACCCAACGCTCTTGTATTTGAGAAAACAAACGCTGGGCAGATTCTCCGGTGGGAGGGGGAGGGGAGCAGGGGAAACAAATGACTGTGGATTGGAGGCACTAAGCAGGATTGTAGGAATGTCCCTTATAAAACTGCACCGTACCACCAAGTAAGCTCCAGCCTTAGCATTTTCTAACTATACAATTCATCTCTTCTAACCTGGACTTGGACTTAAGATTTAGTGTTTCACAGAACAGATGGTTAATTTTTAAAGGTGATTGCTACAAGCATTTCACTGAGTCAGTTTTTCAGCCTCAAAGAGGCTCTGCTCTGTCACTTAACAAAGACCACTGTGACCTGAACTTCCCTGTGACTTGGAACAGCCTGGATCCACCCAACACCTTTACAAAACACAACACTAGAAACGTGTAAGACTGACGTGCTCTTTCTCATTTCTGAGTTTTCCTCTCCTACTTTATTTTTATTTTGTTGGCCCAGTTACCTAAAATCTCAGGGTTCCACTACATGTACACTCATGTTTCTCTTTAAAATGAATTTGAGGAACTGAGGATGAAGTTCACAAGGATTCCCTAAGTGCAGCCGACTACAGGAGCTGACAAATGTGAGGGGCAAGATTATTCCCAGAGAAAGTAGCTGGGCCTTGGTGTCAGTGTTTGTGAATTGCACTGGTTACAGGACTCTGCTCCAGCCTGCTTGCGTCTGCTTTAAGAACAAAACATTAGTTATTATTGTGTGTGTTTACACAGCACTAAGCCTTATTTTAACCTGGTATGAGTGTGCACAAACACACACACACAAGCACCGAGTGTACAGCCATCAGTATCAGGACTTATGTTTGGTGTTTTGCTTACTCTGGTTTTTCCCCCGGTTTTGATGGAACCGCACTGTGGAACGCGTACTACGGTTACTACGGTTAACAGATCGGCAGAGCTGGTCTTTCAGCTGCGTGGCACAGGATTAACTCTCTAATCCTTGTTTCCTCACGTGAAATGTCCACCACACCTGTCTTCTGTTGCTTTTTACCTGATGACTTTCGCTGCTGTGTTCCTCCAGTTCCTCCCCCATCGCCGCACGCAGACCTCACACTCCCCGAAGCCAGAGGAGCGTGGTCTGTTGTGCCACAGAGTTGAGGGGGCCCCCACCCTCCTCTCTAGCGCTGCGTTCAGGTGTACCCTAAACTACCTACTGGGCAAGCGTGGGCCCGCTGAACCCCTGGAGCCCAGGATCCCGCAAAATATTCCCCAGCATCCCGCAAACTGTCGGCCCCAACGGTCCCCTCTTTCCACCAGCGCCCTCCCTCCGGCCCACTCCCAGCTGCCGCCACACGTGCGCATCCTTGCACTCCTCTCTCTACCCCCGGCCCCGGGATCATCCTGCGCACAGAAAGGTTGCTCCCCCCCGCCGGATGCAGAGACCCAGGGACGACTGGCTGCGCCGCCCCCTGCCCCCCACGCCCCGTGCTATTCTGCTGCAATACAGAAAGTTTACACCTGGCCCAGACTCGCTGGGACTGCGGGGTCGCGGGAGCGCAGCGGCCACCAGGGAGGAGACCGGCGTGGCGGGAGCCGTACTCACTGTGGAACACGCTGCGTCCATAGATCATGTCTGTGCGTTACACCAGAGGCTCCGAGCTCCACTAATTCCATTTAGAGACGGGAAGACGTCCGGTGGTGGGGAGAGGACGGAGTCGGGAGATGGGAAATATGCAAACCCAGAGCAAAATGAAGGGGGAGCGAGAGAGGGGCGGGACGAGAGCCGAGCCCACACCGCAGAAGATCCGAATCCGCGCGTCCTCCGCCCCGGCTCTCTCTCGCTGTCACCGCTGGGAAGCCAGCATCCCCACCATGATGCTGGCATCACACCCGGGCGCCACTCGCCACCCTGCGCGCAGCCGGCGGCAGCGCCCTCCTCCTTTGCATCATCGCCGCCGCCGCAGCTGTCAGGAGGGCGCGGGCAGTGGGCGCGGGCGGAGAGCCCTGGGGCGCCCAGAGCCGGGGACCGGGGACCTGGGACCGACGGCAGCGACGGTGGCGGCGGCGGTGGCGGCGCGGCGCCAGAGGCAGCGGGGGCGCTCAGTCCCCGGGCTCATCCACCAGGAGCAGCAGGTCGGGGCAGCCTCTCCGGGAGGATGTCCAGCAGCAGCCCTCCTCGGTCCGGCCCTTGGGGATCTTCCGCTGAGGCATTGGAGACAGGGGGAAAGGGTCTGTCATCGGCTGGCCGGGTTCCGCGCCACCTCTGAGATCTTGCGCGAAGAGGAGAGGGTGGTGGGCGTCTGGGAGGAGGGCCGAGGGTGGCGGAGGGGCGCGGGGGTGGCGTGGAAGGCGGGGAAGTGGGGCGGGGAAGGAGCAGGAAGATGGCAGAGTTACCAAGTGGGCGCCTGAGTCATAGCCCGGGGCTGCGCGACCCTCCGGGAAGCCCGGGGCCGGGGTGGAAAGGAGCAGCTGCGCTGGGCCGGCGCCCCCGGGGCTGGTGCATGGCGGAGTGGGGCGCGCCTGGCAAGGACAACACACCCGCCGGATCCTGGGGGGAGGAAGGGGGAGGAGTGAGGGCCAGGCTCCGTCACCGGGCCACCGGGCCGAGGGGGCCGGGAGGAAGCCTGCGCCGGAGCCTCGAGCCGGCTAAAGGACGTGCAAGGGGGAGGAGCCGTCCTGTGAAAATCCCCTCTGGGGGTTAATTTTTCACTTTGGAAGGACTAGAAGTTGCAATCGGTCTCTTTCCCACCCCTTTCATTCCAACTGTGGAGCAAGCGGTTTCGCTGTGTCCTCGGGGGTGGCGGCTTTGCAGTGAACTCGGGTCTCGCGTTGGGAAACCAAGCAGGGGCGCGCTCGGAGGCCTGGGCGGCTGGAAAAGTTTCGCGGTTTATCTTCCGGCCTGAAGCCGAGGTCGCCCCCACCAAACTGCTCCAGCAGAGACTCGGGCTTCTCGCAATTCATCACCTTCCGCGGAACTTCACACCCCCGAGACACACACAGACACCGCCTACCCATCCCCACAGGGTCAGGCTCGCGCGGGAAGTTCAACTCGGAGCGGGTGGGGGAAGAGTTGCCGGGGAAACAGCCCTGGAAAAGCCCCGGGTCATAAATGAGAATAAATGATTAGGAAGGAACAGTGACTGGACTGCGCAGAGAGCCGGAGACAGGGCTTGCGGGAGCGTCCCTCCAGGCCCGGCAGCCCGGCTCCCCCCATCCGGCTCTGTCCCGCCTCCCCCGCAGCTGTGGCGGGGCCACGCAGACCCACCGCCAGCCGGACCCTGGGCCACGCTTAGGCCCTGGAATCCCGGACTTCTTGGGCGCTCAGGTGAAGACCCCACGCCTCCGGCTCAGCAGCCCAAACTGGGGCGCGCAGGATGAAGATGGTGGTGGTGAGGGGACAGGGAAGGATGAACTAAGGTGGGAAGCCGAGAGACGCCGTGCTGCGAAGACTGGGGTCACCCCAAAAAGCCACAGGATAGAGGAAAGGGCCGCCGGAAGGGACCGGAGGGCGCTCAAAGCCAGGCCGCACCTCCGTCTGGCACCTGCTGCTGCGGCGTGAGCAGCCCTCATTTTTCCCCCAGCAACGCGGCAGGGAGAGGTGGGCGGTCTCTTGCCAATCATTGGAGGCGAGGGATGATGAGATGACCCTGGTTCTGGAGGGGTCACGAACCCCAGACGAAACCCCCCAGACCCCTACCAAGGTTTGGGTTTCTTGATTCCAAGCAGCTGCAAGTCCTCTGCGGTGCAGCAAAGTCACCAAGAGGAGAGGGGCACGTTCGGGAGTGCGTGCGCGTCTGTGAGAGAGAGAGAGAGAGTGTGTGTGTGTGTGTGTGTGTGTGTGCGCGCGCGCTAGTGCATGTGTGTGTTCATCTGTTTAATGGAAGGTGGGTGTGTCGAGAGGAGCGAAGGGAGAACTGGAAAGAAATAACCCGGCGGAGGCGGTGGAGACAGAGCCCGCTGAGCCAGCGCCACCAGGGCTCGGCGCCCCGGAGAGGAGCTACAGGCTGGAGAGCAGGGCTGGGGCGCGCGGTGGACGGACAGCCAGCCGGGAGCCGAGGCTCAGACGCCGCGCGTGTCTGCCCACGCGCGTACTGCCCAGTTGCGAGAGGGGAAAATAGGCAGAAGGTCCCGCGGAGTCGTGCCATCCACGTGCGCTTGTGGCAGCGCGGGGGTTGGGTTGAGGGTGTGGGGAGAGTCGAAGAAATGCCCCAACTGCACAGAAGCAAAAGCACCAAAGAGGTGGGACCCCTCGAGAGATGGGCGAATAGATGATGGAGTCCGTGAAAAGTGGCCAGTGACGCAAGACATCGGTGAAATGCTGCAATCTTTAGAATTGCGTGGTGATTATTTTTACCTCCCGAAACACAGCTTTATGAAAATAATAAAATCTTTCAATGAAACAGTTAAAATTTATCTTAAGGAAAATTACTGCATTTCTCAAGTGCAATTTGGAGATAGGATGGAAATCTGGTGTCTGCTAAACCCATCCATTCAAGTATGTCTGACCTTTCCCCTCCTTTGTGCCCAGGTCAGCGTCTCAGGGACACAGATTTTGTTACCTGACCAAGTGGCAGGCTGGAGGAAGTCATGCTAGACAGGTGGTCCCTGAATAGTAAAGCGGGGGTGGTCTCCAGGAACCACAGAAAGGAAATCCCGGAGAAAAGAAAGAGGGAGCAGGGGTCCATGTCTTTTGCTCATGTGCTCATTCCCCCCATAACCTGGAAGCCAGTAGGTCTGTGGTTGAATCCAAGTCTCACACACACTGTGTCTTTGATCTTGGAAACCAAGATTCCAAGATCAAATCTTGGGCAGTGCCTGAGGCTTCTGGGTTATACCTTTGCTCAAAGCTCAGGGTTGAGGTTGGGCATGGGCAGATCTGACCCAGCCCAACACAGGGGCCATGTCAAGCACTGCGGCCACTCACCAAGGGTCGGGGACAGGCAGGTGCTGAGGCTGCCCTACCAGGCAGACATGCACTTTGGACCATCCACCGCATCCTGCTCGCCCTGCAAACTGCCTCCTTCGCACTTTGGGGTTGGAACCACTGCTTGCTGGGTATTCCTGAGAGTGGGTGGCGGGGGCACATATTTTATTTTCTTTCTGAGAAAAATCAACCTATGGGAAAAGTTCAGCTTCTCCAAAGGAAGGTTAGGCACTCACGAGGTCCAATTTCAAGACTTGATTATTTCAAAAGGCGGAGTGTCTAAATCAATAGCTTCAACAAGTTCAGCGTGCCATCTAGAAGGAGGCGCTTTGCCACAGTGCCCATGGCCAGCTCCGAAACGGGGACTGCTTTCGGGAGTTGGGGCAGAATGTACACTTCTTGAACCCGGTTAAAGGGACATTGGTTTCCTTTAGCTTCTACCTCATAACAGTGAAGGGTAAGAAGGGTTTTCAAACTCTCAAAAAGAATTGATGGAGATGATCTCCCAACGCAAAGGCAGGAGTTGTCATCTGCATGCTCACATCCCTGAAGAAAATAACGTAGTTCCAGGAGCACGTGGGCTCTATCATTACATCGTCTGCAGACTTGGTTTCTTCTTCCAGGTCATTTTCCCATGGCTGTAAGAAGCGATGACACCAATAAAATAGTGCTTTCTGACGAATTCTATGTTACATCCATTTCTTGAAATTTTCTAAATATGTCTTAATTTATTTACCTAGTTGTGAGACATGAAGTTCTGTTCTGTATTTTGTGAACTCAACGATGGACAAGTCACAACATCAGTTCATCAAAAACCTGTGCAAATAAATCATTTGCTGGCAAATAGTGGGATGGCTTTAAAAATGATCTGCAATCCTGTCACATGCCACCAGCTCTAAGCCACATTTGTGAGGACATTTATCTCCCTTCCCAAATCCATACACGTATTACGACAGAGTGGAATGTCTTCCTAAAATAGAAGAGTTAAAATCTGTGACGTCTTATATTTAAACCAAATGCAGTAGTTTATGAACGTGAGTGGGGAAATACAACAGGGTTTTCTGAGTGGGACAGACACACTGCTGGTCTGTTCGCTCTCCTGAGAACATCGGCCTCTCGAGGGCATGAGCTACCACAGCTCCACTCTCTCCAACCTGTTTCCACCAAGACTCACACCTGCCCCACAGGCGCCATCTCTGTTGCTTCACATTGAGTGACGTCTGTGCCCCAGAAGCAACGTAGTCTGGCCTTGTTGGGAGAAAGGGAAGGGGCACAAAAATAATTCCAGGATCCACCAGTGTATGCTAAACCTTCAGAAAGACTTTATTTTCCTTCTGATTAATATTTAATTGACAACAGCTTATAAAAAAACAAAATATTTTTATAACCACCACCCTAATTAATAACTAGTACTCTGTAAACTGTCATACAAGGACATCGATAAAGGTAAATCCTGTGATAGAAAGAAAGGGTGGTGCTCTGTGAAGAGTACTCAGTACTGAGTGCTCAGTACCATGCCAGGACTTTCACTCACTGTCATTTTGGGGGGAAAACAAGTTTCTGGCCCTAGCTGAACAACAGATTTCACCATATTTGGGAAATGTAAGTTAAACTGAAGGATGAATCTGTATATTCTATTTCCAAACATCCATTAATCAATACAAACAAAACTGATTTTAAAAGTGCTAAATCAGACATGTGAATGTAACCTATGGGTTAGATTTAAGTTTTTATCCTTAATTACATAAATTAGTACCATTGCCTAAATTTACTTGCTTTCTCTCTCTAGGGAATATTATAACACGATTATGATTTATTGGGAGGTATGTGGATGATTTAGAAGGTAACAAAAACCAACGTTTGCTGGTTGTAAATAACCCTGAATGTTAAGATAGGACAGGGCCTCTATCTGATTCATGAAATAATTCTGAAGAGACAAACTTACTTTAGCTCATAGAAATATAGGTTGGATGCAAATACTGCTTTTTAAAAATTAGCAAAATCATCTATCGATTCTTTTTCCTTTGTCCTTTTACTCATACTTGACGTGTATAAGGAAATGTCCCAAGTGTTTTTATTTCCTTTTGCAACACGAGAAGATACACATAAAGTGGCCACTTCCCCCAGTTTTAGAAAAGACCAACTGCAAACAACTTCAGAAAGAAGTGATACTGCAGCAAAGTGTTCAGTACGTAGCCACGTTTGCCTGTATGGTTGTGATTATATTTTTAAAATCGAGGGGAAACGTCATCAATGCATTTAACGAAATGCATCCTTTCAAATAATAGTCTGCACAACTAGTTTTCTAACTGACATGTGCAGTTAATGTTTCCATCCATTTCTCTGGGCAAGAAAAGGGTTTATTTCCGTTATTCCTGGGCTATTTGTAACAAATGACTCTGGTCACAGCCCCAGCCCCTCTCACTCAGTCCCTATTTGCCTTACCTCTCTGTGCCTATGACCGAGGCACAGAGAGGTACCCCTTACGAACCCCACCTTCTCATTTTCATGGTGGGGACATCAGATCAAGAGAGGTGCAGTGACACCCCCAATGTCCCTTTCTCCATCACATAATAATGGATGGAATCCCAGATTATATCAGGACATGAGAATCCATGTTTTATACGAGGTGTTTCAGAAAATTACAGGAGAGGAAAAGCTATCGGTCTCATGTCATGAAGCTACTAGAAGTTTGGCCCCCAAAGCAGACATGTGGCACTCTGGCGCTGGCATCCCGCAGTACGCTCTCGGCCCGACCGCAGCAGGGAGCCTTCTCTCCGCTGGGAAGCCCATGCACTGGGCTTCCTCTAGCTGGAGGTGCAGCCCCGAGCAGGCCCACATCGGCAACGGCGCAAGTCACTTTTCCACTGTGACAGCCGGAAGTTGGTCCCTCCCCGGGCCTGCAGAGCAATTCCGAAGTGGGTGCCATACCCAGGCTCCCAGACCTCCCAGGGGATTAAGAGCCAGTTGTCCACGTGGCAATTTGTTTGTAGCACACTTGCTTGCCCGGCTGTCTTTCCTTCCTTATCCGTTCCCAGAACCCTGCCAGCATGTCCTGCAAAGAGCTATCCAGTAACTACCTAGAGTCAGATTCTTATCCTAGGGGTTGTTTTGTTTCGTTTTCCGAGGAAAGGCAAAGAAAACCAGTGGGCTGATCCCACAGTGTTCCTGGGGTGCAGTCCACAAGGTGGTGGGGTTCTGGATCTTCACTGTGCACCGGCCCTGGGGTAACAAGTGCTCCACTGATGGGGAGAATTGGAACCGCGATGCCCCAGATTGCTGTGAAGTCCCAACCACTAAGGCTCGCCCGTGAAAAGCTGGGGGAGAAAAGAGTTAGCACAGGCTGCCCTGGGATACGCCATCTTCCTTCTGTCTGTACGGAAGTCAGGCTGTGCAGGGAAGACCAAGGGGGACCCAGAGACCTGGGGCGGAGAGACCCCTGGGGCTGTGCTGGAGGACTTCGAACCCTCAGATCGCCCTCATCCCTTGGGGCGAGCTGGAGAGTCTCCTCACACCTGCCAGAGAGGAGCAGCCTCCTTGCCCCAACACTGCACCCCCGACCCCGAGGCAAAGGCCGCCCAGGAGGACACTGGCTCTCTCAGGTCCGACCTCTCCCTCTGCATTGATTCCAGACCAATGACTGGTTTCACGTCCCCCGTGGCTTAACGGGGGAAGTCCTGTCTCTGCCTCCAGACAAAAGAGATCATTAGCGGAATCTGAGCCTGGGTGTTGAGGCTGTCACTTGCCCTCAACTGCACTGTCTCCACATGATTCACTATAAGCCACTATTTTCTCGAGACTTCGAGGAGACACCTCAATAGTTAATTAGTTTATTTTTAGTGCTTGCTTCAGATGTCCTTGCCAAATCGTTACATCCCAAGTCACAGGAAAGTTCTCCCATGTCAAAAATGTCTTACTGATAGTTAATATTTTGTCCCCAGCCTGGCACCTGCTCACGGGTTCCAGGTCCTGCTACTAATTCTGCCCCTCCTATAACATTACCGGGACTTCCCTCCCTTGGGCCATGCTGACCCCGAACCCAAGCACTAGTCTAAAGTCAGCGAAGGAAGGCGGGGGGCTGAGTTCTGCATCATCACTTACGATACCTTCTTCAGTGTAGAAAACATCTGTTATCTGTAGTCGAGCCAATGTGAGAGCTTCGGGGTTGGACGGGAGCTCGTAGGCAGCGAGGAAGAGCCAGCCCTGCTTGCGGGCACTGGGGACACAGCCTCTCAGCTGAATGCCCAGCTGGCTGCCTTGGCTTCACAAGGTTATTTCTGAATGTGAATGAGGCATTTCTCATGACACTCATGGAGCTGCTTTCAAAATGAAAAAATATTCATTTGACTGCAACCCCAGAGAATTCAGGAGTCAAGTTCATGCCCAGTACAGTATTTGTGCAGATGTGTGGTCAGGACAATTATCGCGGTGAGGAGACATTTACCTTGTTTTGTTTGCTTGGTTTGGGAGTTTCTCCCAAATTAGTTTTTAAACGACAGAGTCCTCCAGGGAAGAATGAAGCTCTTGCATGAAGCCTCTTCTCGTCCAGGTTTTGTTTTCCTTTTCGAGGAGGTTCTGTATGGAATGAACAGAGAGTAGATGAGCAAGGGTGTGGAAGAAGGTCAGATTGATTCATGATGGTCCCAGTGCTGAACTCAAACAATGCTTCTTGGGCACCATGGGGTGTGTTTTGCACGACCAAGGCCGACGTGACTAGGCAGCAACACTAGTGATAAATATAACTTTAAAAATGAAAGTTCAATTTTGACCCCCCCCCAGAGTAAAAACATTCAATCCATTAAAATAGATCTTATAGATAGATGATAGATATATAAGGAAAAAATGAATATTTATATTTGGAATTCTATACCTTATTTTTATCTTTCTATAGCTTATTTTCAAGCACCGCCCCATCCATCATTTTGAAATAAAGGATTTGCCTTTCCTTAGGAAATCTACATATTATTCTAAAGATGGAACACATTATTCTCGTTACCCTTAGCAATAGGAATTTTTATCATTTATTCTTGGTCTATACCTTTGACTCATATTCTTTTATTTTAGGCACCCAGCTCAGGGTGCCTAACTACATACATATGGATAGAGGTGCTTGAATAGCAAACCTGCGTTTCTGGAATACTGAGTGCACAATTAAAGCCCAACACTACGAGCAGAATTTGGAGACAGGAAATGAAAGATGGAGCTCAGTTCTTAAAGGGATTATTAAAGTCTAACAAGTCTGCACTTTACTTAAATAATATAAAATAGAAAAATACATTGCCCCACTTCTGCTTCCAGGATTACAGGGTGATTCAGGGTCAGAAAGTAGAACATTAATTTCTGAGGCCGAAATAACTGGTCAGGGATAAATATGTGATCAAATGAAGCAACCGGAGAAAAAATATGGCACTGTTTCTGCCACATATCCAGATAGAGACCGTTGATCCAGGTATCTGCACCCAACAGGAGCCAACGAGGTATTTACTTTATGGCTTTACGGATACGGCTAAATGGTCTGTTGAGTGTTATTGAACCCCCTGGACGACTCAGGAATGCCAATTTTATGCTAATATACTGCGTGTCTGTATCATAGACAGCACAGATGAGCTGGGAGCGAGGCAGACACACTTTCAGGGTGGGAGACAAAGGTGTGAGCCGGGGAGAGTGAGGGGCCTCCGAAAGAAAGTCAATGGAGAGAAGAATGCAGAGACCAATGAGTCCAAATAATCTGAGCTTCTGGATGACATCGCGCCTAAAGTACTACCTGCGTTTTTCCATTTTATGACTCAATAAGTCCAGTTTGGCAAAAGTCAGTTGACATTGATTTGTTGTTGTTTGCACCGAAAAGGAGTCCTAATTGATGTAACCCAATTTGAAGTAATTTTGTCTAATGAAATGCTGTCCAGTCAGGTTGAAGAGTAGGCATAGTGGGACATGGCCCAAACTTTGGGGTTTGTCTCATCAGGAGTAGAAGTTGAAAATGAAAAATGCAGGTCATCGGTTGACCGTTGCATTCTATGACGGGAGCACCAGAGCAAAGCCAGTTTTCCTGGGTTCAAATGGATTGAACTGTTTCTTTTTTAATAACAGTAAACAAGGCATCCCGTGAAACCTACCCCACTGAGTTTTAAGTGTGCAGTGCAGTATGCCGTGTGTGTGCATATTGCCGTAGAGCGGGCCTCTCTAGCACATAGTCATCCAGAGTGATCGAAACTCTATGCCCACTGCCCAGCACCTTCCCCATTCCACCTCCTGCCTCCCCAGCCCCCGCCGACCACAGTTCCACCGGCTTCTGCCAGGTTGACTGATTTAGCCTCCTTGTATAAATGGATGGATGCAGCGTTTGTTTCTCTCTGACTGGCTTCTTTCATTTCGCATAAAGAAATCCAAGGAAACCCAAGGTCCATGTACTTTGTCAGGTGGCAGCCTTTTCTTTAAAGGCTCCTACTCCCTTGAACGCATAAACCACATTTTCTTTACTCATCCATCCACTGAGGGGCGTGAAGTCTGCTTCAACCCCTGGGCTAGTGCAAGGGAGCTTCGCCGACCACGGGAGTGCGGGGACTGCTTCAAGATCTTGATTTCAGATTTGGTGGTACACGCTGAAACGGGGGACTGTTGGATCCTATGGTAGTTCAGCTGTTTTGATATTTTTATTTATTTACTTCCAAGATGCTTTATCAATATTACTCCTCTTTGAAAAATATTTTTTGGTTTAATCTTCAGGAAACCCCACACTGTTTTCCATAAAGGCTGTGCAATGGTCTATGCGCACCGATAATGGATAACAGCTTCAGTTACTCCACACCTTCACCAACACTACTTATTCTCTGCCTTTATTCCTCCACCATGGCCATCCTGACAGGGGTGAGGTAATGCCATCTCGTTGGGGTTTGGACATACGTTTCCCTGGTGATCGGTGACACTGAGCATCTTTTCATAGAGCTGTTGGCCATTGGCTAGTCTTCTTTGGAGAAATGTCTGTTCTAGTTCTTTGCACATTTTAAGTCAGACTTTTATTCATTTATTCATTTTATGTATTTTTGCTGTTGAGTCGTGGGAGTTCCTTATGTGTATTGGATGCTACGCCCTTATCAGAGACACAGTGTCCATCCACTATTTCCCGTTCCCCAGCTCGGTCCGCTCCCCCCAGCAACCGCTTCCTCTGCGGCACAGGAGCTTTCTAGTGTGGTGCCCCCTCGCGTCTCTGGTTTTGCTTTTCCTGCCCGTGCTTTTCAACCAGACAGGAACAGTTCACGGTGGCACTTACAGAGATGATCTGTCTTTGCCTTCCATAGTGTATATTTATTTCTTCATTTTCATTTAACGTTTATTTAGTACTTATTGGGAGACATAGACTCCTCTAAGCAATTTGCATATGTGAACTCACACAAAAATGATAACCCTGTGAGACATGTGCATTTTATTCCTTTTTTCATATGGAAAACGTGGGCCCAGTGAGATCAAATGATGTCCTAAGTAGCGAATTCCAACACAGACAGTTTTGTGTCAAAATCCATGTATTTAAACATGAGACCATGTTGTCCCTCCGCTATGTTATTGCTTACTTAATTAAGCAAATTACTGTCTCACTGTGTGAGTGAATTAGTGGTTAAAGAATAAAAAGTACTGATGACAATAAAATATAAAACTGAGAGATGATGTTCATCGTTTAAAATAATCAATTACTACAACTCCCATTTAGAAATAGTTCATGAGGAAGACCTAACTTTGGAAAATCAGAGTAACAGAAATGTCCCTTAGATAAATAAGAAAGAAATTCTATTATTTGCTTATTTTAAGGGATAAAACATCTTTAGTCTTAGTCAGTTATTAGTGACAATTTACTTTTTTTAGGAAAACCCAATATTGAGCAATAAGATGGTGTGATCCATTATGTTCCTTGTTACATCAGCCTCAGGACAAACCCACAGCAGCGGTAGGTAAGTGCTTTCATATAAATCTTCACAAGGACTTATTTGTGGGCACGTGTAAAGGGGAGGATCCACAGCCTCTCTGACCACAAGGGGACACTAAAGCTAATAGTGCCAACACGCTGAAGGTGGCAGGATGGCAAGACTGAAGGAAACGAGTGGGTGGTGTCACCAGGCTATTGACATGACCTTCAGAATTTTCAGTGTGCAAATAACCTATACTGCTCTCATTTAAGATATTCTCTTTTCAATAAAATACACAGCTGGTTTCCTCCAGCACACACTAAAATTTACACTGCGCGTATACAGCTTTTAAAATTGCATTTAGATTTGTCCGTATTGAAACCTAATTTTTACGATGAAAAGACATTTCAGGACTAGGAGTGCCCTGAAGACGCACCGCATGACGTGCACAGAGAAAAGGACTAGGTGTTAGGATAATTATGCAATTATCCAATGAATCATTTGCAGCCAGTAACACCAGAGCATCCTCCATTGCACCCCCATTGCCTAAATCAGTTTCAAGAATTCTCAAATGCAAAACTATTGTCTTGAATCAAGCTGTTCTCTCAGGTTGTGGGCTACAGAGACTTTCTGGGAGAGGAACCAAGTACCTGGAGAACAGCAGGTGGGGGGACAGGAGGTGGAGCCCACCAGGCAAGACTAGAACAGGCTCAAAATACTCGCATACATATTTCCCTGAGGAACACAGGTAGGACGGGAGCAAGCTGCAAGACTCTCCCTCCCTCTCCCGTTACTTTACATTCACTCTCCAAAGCTGTACATACAAGCTGTATGCTCCTTTCTGTGGCATAATGCATCCCTATTTCCCCATTCAAGGTTGTTGGATGTGTCCATTTAAGATGTATTCGAACTGTAGAAAAATGAAGAGGAGCAGGTAAACTAATTTTGCTCTATTTTCCTTCTCTGTCACTGTTATTTACCTAAAGGCAATTTATAATATCAGGTGGGAAGGTGAACCCTAAGAGACTTATTTATTTCACAGATGATAGAAGAAGCTGTGGAAGGACCCCCACCCACCCATTCCGTTTTCTCCATTTGATTGCTGATTAAAACTACATTAACAAAGAGAATAGCAACCCAATGGTAAGAACTTAACATTAGTGGGATGCAAGGGGGAAAAGGACAGTTTTCTTTCCAAATTACTTCTGGGCCATAGTTTGTTCAGAAAAGAAAATCTAGCCCTGGCTGGTGTAGCTCAGTGGATTGAGCACGGGCCTGTGAAGCAAAGGGTTGCTGGTTCGATTTCCAGTCAGGGCACGTGCCTGGGTTGCTGGCCAGGTCCCCATTAGGAGACACATGAGAAGCAACCACACATTGATGTTTCTCTCCCACTCTTTCTCCTTCCCTTCCCCTCTCTCTAAAAATAATAAAATATTTTAAAAAAAGAAAAGCAAATCTAAGAAAAATGGCAGTTCGCTCATTACTGACAACCTGATAATTCTTAACTTGAAATATGGTGTGGACTGAGGTTGACCTTGGGCCAACAGTGTCGCCTTGAAAAAATAGTTACTTTTGTCTAATAATACATAATTGTAGGTAAAAGTAAAGTAATCCCAAAAGACTATTCATGGAAAACAAACACTTCATCTTCTCTTTTCTTTGACTCTTCCCCTCCAAGACTAAGGTTTCCCATCCTTTACAGCGAGGGCTGTAGCTACCCGAATAGAAACCTGAAGTTACTTTGACTGGTACATCCTGAGTTCTCAAAGTTAGACACTCACTTTTTGTTACGAGATGTACCGATTTAGCTACCTTTCATCCCACCCTGCTTCATCATTTGTTGAAATGCATAGTATATGTACTTAAATAAAAAAGGATATTTAGTGTTTATAGCAATGTAATCACACAGTTTCCACTGCAAAAACAAAAAGGGTACCCTGCTTATACTTCTTTCACTTAAAAGTTTTGATTTTCAGTGGAGGTTCTGACTTTTTAATTTGTCCCTCTATAATTAAATGCTTTTTTAAAAATGTTGGTCTAGCAGGTGTTCTAGCAGAACTACCTTCCCCCACCCCGAGATCTCTAACCTGAATCTTCTGTTCCCGGCTGCAGGCTGATCCAGCTGCCCTCCAGGTTATGAATCCTGAGAGTTTCATTCTCCCGTTTGTTTTTCAAATGGATCAACTCTTCCTGGCTCCTTATGTGCAGTGCACATTGGCATTTGCTGCTCTCTGAGTGTCCAAGCTCACCCTCACCCCTGTCACTGTATCCCAGATATATCTGCGGGAATCACTCATCCCTCCCTTAGATAATGTGATTTTATTGGGATAGATTTCTGTGACAAGAGCTGGATCCTGAGTAGTTTACACCACTTACTCCAGCTAACTCCTTACATTCCAGTTTTGCTCGACTAACTAGTTTTGGCCGAGAAGAGCAATCAGGCCTGACAATATTATTTGTTGTTTCCCCCATGAACACAAGGCTAAGAAGATGTTGTGTCTGGGTCTGTCGCATTCACTTGCAGTCGACGGAAGGGAGACAGACTTGAGTCAACGAGAGGAAGCCTGACCTAAAAGGTGGAAAGAATCAGCTGTGGCTGCATTGAGAATACAACCAGCTGTGTTCCTGAACTATGATGCAGAGGAGTGAAGACAACCCTATTATTATTATTATTATTATTATCTTATCATAGTTGTTACTGGTTTTCAGTTATTTAGAGCTAAAAGTAATCAGATTGATACATCATATGTAACACTTTTGGGGGGCTTAATTCTCTGTTTGGCTATAACACAGTGTCATGTAATTTAAGAAAAGCTGGTAAAGGGAAGGAAAATCTCTGAGAAGACTCCCATAGCTGGAAGTCTTCTACTGAACTTTTATTTAATTGATAGTTTTGTGAGGTATAAAATTTTCAGTTGAATACAGTTTTACCTCCAGGTTTCGAAAGCATTTAAAGTCTGGTACTGAGAATAAGAAGTAAAAAAAGAAATTATGAGACTCTTTTCTGTGTCACTTAACTGGGTTTTTATCTTGGGGAGCATTTAGAATATGCTCATTATGCCTGATTTTTGGAAATTTTACGAGCTTTCACCTTGATGAGTTTATTTGGCTTAATTTTATCCACCTTGCTAGTAACCTCAGTGTATAGTTCAAATTAGAGACTTCCCCATGTATTTCTTCACACTTTGTTTTATACTTTTAAAAATTATGTGATTAAAGGATAATGAGCCATTGGGTACATTTATAAGATGTATCCCTTGTCAGATGTACTTAAGAATAATGAAAAGTAAGCTATATGGAATTATGCTGAGAGATAACCAAATTCCAGAGTACAGATTTTTCTCCCATGAAGAAAGATGAGACCTCGTACCTGGGCAAAGGGAGGCAGGCAAATTCCATGCTTGATGATGGGATTGGACAGGGCACAAATGTATATGCAGACTTTCAGTTCATTATCCTCTTTTCAGCCCCGAGGAATATCCTCCCCCCTCTTACCTGCGTCTCCTGCACCAAGTGAGGTTGAAATACCAGAAGCACAGAGCAGGTGCAGGAAGAAGAGAGGAAAAGGCCTGGCACCTGAGTGCGCTGGGGTGGGCATGTGCATGCGGCCGGGACACCTGCAGATGGTGACACTCCCCAAGGAAGCCCAAAGAACGTACTGTCAACTGTCATCATAAGGAGAGAATAGTGTCAGGAGCACTAGGACCTCTAAGTGCTTGTCGTTGGTCCACTGTTTATGCCATGCTTTATGGGAAGAGAGGTCATTACAGAATTGGGCACAATCACCTAACCAAGGTTTTATGTAGCGGATTTATGACTAGAGCATTTTTGTTAAGTAGAATTTCCCAGGGATATTGATGATGATGTTTGGTATTAATTTGAGAACAAAATGATGGCACCTCAGGAGAACAAATGGAGTGAATAAAGGCAGAAACTGCATTTCGTTAAAGAACAATGGTGTGGAGTCTGCCCCAGGACCGCCTCAGCCCGCAGCGCAGGGAGGCCAGGCAGGCAGGCAGCGTGTGCGGACTTGGCTGATGCACCCATTCTACAGAACCCTCCACTGATGCTCATGCCCACTGGAAATCAAAGCCTTCCAGACAGAACATCCTTAGCAATCAGCCCTGGGGCTACCATCTTTTTGCTCTTTTTTAATCTTTGCCTCTAAATTAAGAGATAATTAAAAGACACAGATGACCTGCACTGCCCCTTGGATCATTCGTTTTTTCAGAAAAGCTCCAACCCCCCACCCTGCAGGGACCCTGTCCTTCCTCCCTGTCTCCACCAGGGCCACCACTTTGCTGGGGGAGCTCATGGGTCCTTCCCTGTCATCCTCGTTTTCTCCATGCAGGAAGTCAGGGCCGAGAAGACAAGTGACTTAATGGTGACAAAGTGAATTAGTGGTTTGAGATACGGGTGGGTAACATGGGAAGGGACCGCTATTCAGAGATCTTCCATCAAACGGTCACAGTTTCAAAGTCACTGTAGTTCCCCAGGGTGTCAGAAATGATGAATCGCATTCTAATCTTCCAGCATTGGTTTGGGTAAACAAATGGTGCCTTAGAGCAGCGTGAATGAGAATGAAGCGACCTAATTAGAATAATGTAACAAACTCAGCGAAGCTAAAAGTATTTTATTCCTCTCCTCTTTCTCTAGTTTGTTTGGATAAGAACCACTAGAAAGGTAAGCCTTATCATGCATACCCAACGCCGAACATTCCTACTCAGAACTTCAAGTTCGCCAGAGTGAGTCTGATGGTAAAACAAAAACTGTATTTACATGAGTCAGTGAATGCTACACTCTATTAGAATATTATACAGTTATCCTTTGGCATATTACAAAGAAAAGAGGATTTTCAAGCTTCGTGCTGTAACTATGGAAACGGTATAGTCTTAAAAACAATCGCAAGAATATGAAGTGAATCTGTCTTATACTCCAAATCTCTAAACATAATACCCACTTTAAAACTCTCTGAGTATTTATCAGAATGCTACTATATTAATATTGATAGTTACCTTCAATAATGTCCTTGGGTTGGTGGGATTCTGTCACGTGGCACCTGAGACACTGACATGCGTCCATGAAGATGACAACGCAGGTTTTGATGGGGAGCAAATTCTTGAAATTGATAGTTATTTTAAATATTTTTAAATGTATCAGGAATATGTAAGAGTCTCCCTTACATTCAGTTCCAGGTATGTTTACTCTGTCTACTGGTAAGAATTCTATTAGGAGTCTTCTGCAGGGCAGGCTTCTAATTCAATTACTTATGTCTACATGGTTAAGAACAGATTTGAACATTTCAAAGAATAGAGTAGCAATGAAAACATTCAGAATGTTTAGTTAGCACGGGTTAGTTTTCAGCTGATTCACCAAAATGTAATGAAGAGTATTTGTATAATATTTATGATATTGACTTGCAAAGGTGAGGAAATGACATTTTTCTTAAGGTAGAATACCAGGCATTTATTTGGCTCTGAACTATCAATTCTTTGCAACACAGAGGACACTTGTTTGAAGATGAAACACTCTTAGGACCAGAGAAACAAACTTGCAATAAAGAGTCAATGATATTTTAAGCCCTGGTCAGTATAAAATTTAGCACCAATAAACTGTTAATGTGAAGTGAGGCCAGATACCTTGATACCCATTCTTGCTGAGACATCTTTGTTCTAGACTCAAGTATACAACATTCTCTAGTTTGGACTTTTCTGTTGAAGTATGCATAGACTCATGTACATAGCAATTAGAATTCAATTTACTCAATATATTTTAAAGTTTTCTAAAGTACATAGAATTAAGTTTTATCTATTCTTTGCTTATGCACCAAACGTTATGCTAGTAAAACTGAGGGGCTGTACAACAAATATTACATCTGCAATTCAAAATAAAATGCTGTTTTAATTAAAACAATTATGAATATTAATGGATTGCTATTCACTGCTAAGGACTTACTAAGTAAAAGTTCCCCTGGTCGTGAGAAAGTTGTTTTAAAAAGCATATTATTGTTTTAAATTAATTGACCTAATAAACCCAGAGGATATAAAACACTAGCCTAGGAGGATTATGAAAGTGTAGGAAATTATTCATGAAAGAAAAGAAATTACCAGGATTTATCATCCAATAAGAAATGCATGTTGAGCAAAATATGCTCTGTAGTCGTTGATTGATCGCCATCGGGCTAATCAGCGTGTCCACCACCTCACGGTTTCCTTCCTGTGTGTGTGTGTGTGTGTGTGTGTCTGTGTGTTGTGAGAACACAAGATTTATGCCACGAAATTACAAGTGTACAATACAGCGCTGTTAATTATCGTCACCACCCTGTGCATTAATTAGATCAGTACTGCTTATTCACAATAAAAGTGAGCAGGCCCTATGAACTCCCCACTTCCCCTGGACCCCCAGCTCTTGGCGACCACCATTCTGCTCTCTGTTTCTATGACTTAAACTCTTTTTTTTTCTTACCTCATATAAGGGAGACCATACAGTATTTTCTGTGTCTGCCTAATTTCACTTTAGCATCCTGTCCTCTGGGTTCATCCACATGGTCACGAATAGCAGAATGCCCTTTTCGAAAAGCTGGATGATATTCCATTGTATGGATATACCACATTATCCATCTGTCCATGAACCCTTAGGCTGCTTCCATACTGTGGCTATTGTGAGTAACACAGAGAGTCTTCCCCAGACTCCTCTCTCCAGCCAGCCTTCACTAGCCTGCCACGGCACATGTCCATCATGCCTTCATCCATTTGCCACTCCCCCACATGCTAATCTTCCCTGTATATCCTCGTTCCCATTAAACAGTGGGTGGGGCCTATGTTCTTTGCATTTCCTCTGCTTTTACTGAGTCTGGCCAATTTCAAGCCAAGTGAACTTCATCTTTCTCCCCATCCCATACCTGTTTCTCTTTTTGTTAGTGACGTTGCTCTTCTTTGGCTCAGAGAAGGTTTAAACATTCAGACTCATGTCCCTCATGTGTTCAGCTCATGTCCGATTACCCCACAGTCCTGACCTTCAGTGCATGTTTGGTAGTTGTCCTTGAAGTTGGACAGCAAGGTCAGTAACAGTGAGTGTGCCCCAGAGGTGTTCTGGCGGTGAGTCACTAAACTTAGAATCTTTTTCTATTATTTTCAGTAAGACAAGTGAGTTTAATGCATGATGGTTATTATCAATTCAGAATCTATACAGTGGGGGTATCTCTTTAACATTGGACAGATAGAGTGTATTATTTGTGACAAATATTTCTAATCTTTTATTTGTCTGGTGTGTGGAAGGAAATCACCCAACCTGTGGTAGGAATATTTGATCTCAGGAGAAGTCGGTATAACATTGTACAGAGCTATGAAGTATTAAAATTGATGGCCCTAGTTCTAGAACCTGAGGTATGAGATAACCTATTTCACGTAGAATATTTTCTCATTTACTGACTTCCAATGGAACACTGTCTTAAGGACCCCAAAAATATTCTAAAATGCATTAAATAAAAAAGGCACTTTGCTAAACAAATGAAAGTATGAAAATGACTCAAAATAATTATTAACTCATCTTAATTTTTATCACCAGAATGGCACAATTTACCAGAAAAAAAACATAAACTCTTAATTATTAACACTTACTTTTGGGAGGAATATTACAAACTAATTTCAGTTACAGTTAATATTTTGTCTCTTCGGTATTATTAAAACTTAGGGTATGTTATTATCACAGATAACTGCAATCTCCATTATAGAGACAGATAAATACATGTTGGATACAGTAGGATCCTTAAAATACAATTTTTACTTTGAAATAATTTTGCATTCACAGAAAATTTGCAAGGACAACCCAGAGACTCACCATATGCTTGTCACCCAATGTCCCCTAGTGTTAACACCTTGAGTTGCCATGATACCGGTATCATCACTAAGAAACCCACATGGGTCCCCCTCAGCTACTCAAGTCCACCCTGTAGTGACTTCTCAGCCCCGCCCCCATTAAAGCCTTCTCTCTCCAGGACTCCACATTGCGCCTAGAACATCATGACATTTCGGTAGATATATTCTTGTAAGCAAGTTTAAAACACATATGTTTTCATAAAATTGACTAAAAAAATGATGACATTATACAGAAATTTAAATAAAACAACACAGAAAGGGAACTAGAAGACTACCTGGATTTAAAATATTAAAGAATAAGATTCTTCAAATAATTTCTAATAATTTAAAAATCTCTTTAAACAGGTTTTATCATTACCCTATGTGCTTGACATTTCTTTTTAGTATTTTTTTCTTTTTAATTATATTTAAATCTTTTGACACAAAATCTAAGTGATTTTTGGAAAAAAATTTGTGAAACTAAGGGAAAATTCAGTGGGTTAGCCTACAAAATAAAAACCATATTTGAAAAACATAATTACTTTAATACAAAGCATTTCCTATTGCCAAAAAGTAGTAGTTGTGGCTATAGTATTCAAAGAGAGCCAACGGTCAACCCCAAACCCCTCTGTTAAGTTATACATTCCAAACATGGCATATATTTGAAGCTAAGCATCATTTTTTAGTTCTAAAAAACCTTAATAGAAACTCTGTCTCTACTTTTAAAAAGCTGGTAGGAAGATGATATTTCAGAAAATCAGACTAAGATATTATACAAAAGGAAACACTTTGTCTCCGTCATTCAATCTAAGTGCACAATTGCACCTCAATTTAGAACTAAGACATTTCTGGCGTTCGTGGAGGACGGGAAGGACCAATCAAAGAGAGAAGTGCAAAGTTGATCCATGTGGTCTTTGACGAATACGTTAGTGTCGAATGCTGAGGCAGGAGTGCCGCACCTATCCATACGTGCAAAGGCACTTGACCTTGTCAGGGGCGGACAAGCACTTGGACGTGGGCGTGCACTGCATGCACCTTTCTGCTGCACACCCACCCCTACAGTCAACTGAGAGCCAAGTACAAATTAAAGTCTTAGAATAAAATGAATGTCGTTGCAAAGTGGGACAACTTCAAGCTGTAAGCAAATCAGAAAGGTACAGGTGTATATAGACCTGTTTTAAGATCTATTTAGTGACTCTTCGCTCTGCACATAATGGTGTATGTGCATGTTTAAGGGCGAGTGATATTGATCTGAAAGGGGCTGTATTTATTCCCCTCAAATAAAATACAGCACATTCTCAAACTGTTGCTGCTATTCATTTGTTCCTTTAAAATGTGGAAAATGGAAAGAGTTAACATTATTTCCAGTGTTTAACTCTGTCACCTCATCTACCTTGTCTCTCCAGAATTGTCTAAAAGGTACATTATTTGAAAGGAAGGCTTACCTAACTTGTCTTAATACTTCAAAGGACAGGAAATGCAGGAGACTTTCTGTTTTCACCTCGGGCAGGTCCTGGGAGGCTCCGCTATTTCTTTTTTATGTGTTTCCTCTAAACTAGCTATTAGCAGTCTGCACAGGAGCCTTTCTGCATTAATGCCACCACCCTGTGGGGCCCGGAGCATCCCTGCCTTTGTGGGGTCCCAGAATGCACTCCAGCACAAGCCTGGGTTCCTGGGGGAGTTCTCTGCCTCTGGTCCCCCTGAAAATGCACAAGCCTTTCTTTGACGCAACTATCTTTTCAAGCTTGAAGCAACCAAATAAGGCTGAGACACATCCCAGTGATTCACCATTATTCACCAGAATAATGAGCTCTGAGGGCCAAGAAAACACTGCAGATTTGTCTACAGCCTTGTAGCAAAAATAGAAAACAAAACAGCCAAAACAAAATGAAGTGCCAACCTCCTTCCATCAAGGGGAAGTTACGATGTCATATTTGAGGTGTAGTTATTTTCTCTTAAATGCCACATTTTCCCAGAGCCACAGCATAATCCAGAATCAAAAGATGCCATTTTAAATAGAGCATGTCTCACTTTCCTGATTTCTACCATTTCCCAGAGCTACCACCTCATCGCACCTGGCGCCCATGTGTGCGAAGGTTAGCTCTCACACAGCCCTACCAAGATCTGGACACCCAGCCAATATCAGAGTTCTTGGGCGCAGAGGGCTATTTCAGAATTGCCTTTTTAGATAACTAGAGTGTCACTACTTAATGTGATATCAAATGGGAAATTAAATGTTTAACCTGCCTGATAACTCTTTGCTAATGTATCATTCACTGAATGATGCCTACACATTTCAAGCTCTTCAAACCTTTTTCCCTTTAGCATTCTTCCAGCGGTTTTATTTCGGCCCCAGTGTTTGGGAAGAGAGAATGCCGACAGTAGGAAAAGATGCTACCTGCTCACACCTGAACCCTGAGTAATGATGGCGATATGAAAACATTTTGGGAAAATCAACACCTCTCTCTCGTTCTCTCTCTCCCCGCCCCCCACTTACACACACTCAAGTCCCCAATTTTTAATATTAATGCATACATTCTGTACTTTTGACAAGGCATCTAAAGGAAAATACAATTGCTAGAGCTCCTTGTAATCTATTTAATAGTGACTCTGGCAGAGAAGTAGAAACCAGTGTGGTGATGAGGCAACACCTAAATAATAACCATCTTGAAGTTCAATGTGGTTTCGTTAGCAATCATTTAAAAGGAGTAGGAGTTGAACAATGGTTCTTTGTTCATAAACCATGACTTCCTGCTATACATTCTATAGATATTTACTCAATAAATTATCATGATAAAATAGCTGAGATTATTTTAGGAATGAGGCATCACATGTTATCCTGAACAGTGAATTAAATAGGACCTTGGATTTGGCTACTGCCATGACTCATAGTATAGTATGGGCCTTTTATTCAATTTGTTTGCCAACGCAAGATTTAATATTTGGCTATCTTTGTTTTATATCTTTGGTTTGGATGACAAATATGTAAGTAAATAAATCTTTTTAAAAGTTTCATAATAAGTCGGCTACATTAGTTAAATTATACATATACGTAAAGCTAGTATGTAAAATTGAGGTTCCCTGGCAACCAGAGCACAAAAAAGATGCTCTATAATTTAGTTATAGGAAAAAATTGTAACAGGTTATTTGGGGGACATTTTTCTCTCCTGACTTCAACATGATGCTTTGCTTCAATCACACACAAGGCCATGGTGCCAATTCTCAACCTACTTTACAGACTGACTTCACTTATTTGTTTTATGCATTAACTTCCCGAGGAAAGCTATCAGTAAACTTCACTGAGCCTGCCAAAATGTGCTAATGCATCAGCCTTTTGATGTCATCATTTATACTGTGTTGAAATGTGCCACCTAACTACCTTCTATCAGCTCTTATAACCTTGTGTCATTTAAGAGGCTATTAATGTGATAAATTAATGCATTTGTCACACATCACATGGTTTTAAGTCTGAAGTGGAATTCGGAGCCATACTTTTGAACTACTTCATTTCAAAAAGCAGAAATTCAATCAAACTCAATTTGGGCAATATTGGGAAAATAAGGCATGGAAAAAGCTCTAAACTGTTTTGAGGGGCTTGATCTGGGACAGCCACATTCCAGGGGAAGAGTGTGTGGGGTGGAATTGAACATTAACCAAACTAAAAAAAACTGTTTCTAGGATAATCTTTCTTTCATAAAAGTTTCCTGTTAGTACCTGGGTTGTAGATGCCAAAATGTATGTTGATGAATAAGTCTTAGAAAAATAAAAATGGACTAGAATAAACGTCAATAGTTTTCTAACAGCAATACTTTAGCAGCAGGATTTCACTCAGCCCCTGAAGGGTGTACGTGCTAAGATGTGACCCTGAGAGCACCAGCTTAGCAAACTTGGCTGTGTGACGGTCACCGCCGTAACAGCTACGTCAGGGACAGTGAGATTCAAGTCCGCATTTCCCCTTTGGTTTCAGGTCCAAAAGCACTCCACTTCTTAAGCCAGAATTATTCTTCGTTCTGTGGATTACTCCCAAATTATGAGTTATACTCACATTCCTCTAATGCTTCCCTATCTCTATTCTCTCACAACCATACCCTTTTGGTAGACTTCTTGGAAGCTGCGTACAGACCTGGAGAACAGTATGCTAAGTGAAATAAGCCAGGTGGAGAAAGACAAGTACCATATGATCACTCATTATGTGGAATCTGATGAACACACTGAACAAACAAGCAGAACAGAGACAGACTCATGGATGGAGAGCAGATGACAGCTGGGCAGGGAGTGGGAGGGGTGGAGGTAGAGGAGGGTGTGGGGGGATAAATGGTGATGGAAAAAATATAACGAAATGAACTAATAAAAAAGAAAAGTCTTCTCCTGTGGACACTAACATGAAAATAATAAAAACGTCCCTTACTTCTAAAAATGTTTTTACAGCCTATCACTTCCTATTGTAATTTCTTTAAAAATCATAGGAAAACTTGTCTTTAAGACACAGTGGCTTCTAGTAATAAAGATCATCCTTCCTAAAACTATTAGAATATGATATTGTAGCATTTCATTTTCTATAACTTAGAAAAGGAATATATTCTTCCTAAAGACTGCATTTCCACAAAAACATACCCAATAGTTATGTCAACTATACAAACTAGTTCTTGGTCACAAACAACTACTATTGCTGGAATTAATTATCATTAAATGTCTGTGTCACTTATGTGTATGAAATACGAGCAATGCCATTATAGTACATACTCCTTTTTGCTCATTGTTAACTCTCTGAAAATGATCTGACATGAGTATCAGCAATGCTTTGTGAGGTCGGTCTCCTATTGAGAAAGTATGAGGTATTATAAGGCCATGTTAGACACGCTCCTGTGAAGTTAGAGAGGCTGATGGAATTGAGAATAAGAACCCTCCCAAAGTACAAGTGTGAGATGCTAAAAATCTTCAATAGAAAAAGATTGTTAAATTTCTATAACCACTCAATATTAAGTTGGTGCCAACTGGTGTTATACACAAAGACAACAGAATAGACAAGAACTATAGTGATAGGAAGACATTGCAGCTCTCTACACTGAAAACTTCCCTGAAAGAAAGGGAAGAAATCAGTCGGATCGCTTCAGGGATGTACAATGAGACCTCCACGAAAAGGCAAGGGAATGACTTTTACATCTAGAGGAATGGTGAAGATATAAGTGTCATTAAGGAAATTATCTAAGAGTTTGTTGGAATGACAAGATGCTGAAATAGCAGTTCATGACACTGTCTAGGAAGCTAACAAGCAGAACCAATACAATGGCTGGACAAAGGTTACAGAAATCTTGATATAGACGTTAGAGCCAAAGAACTCTATAGATAAAAAATAAGCAAACGATCCTTTGTTGATCTTCTTGGAAACAGTTAAGAGATGCCAGTCAAAGTTTGAATGATGCCTGCTACCCCCAACACTAAGCAGGTCGGTCTCCCCTTGTTTAATCACAGAACCTGTTCAGACTCACAGAAGCAGGAAGAAATCTTGTTTTGAGAAAAGCTGTACATCTAAGTCACCATGCTTCTGACGAGGTGCTTAGGTGCGAATGAAAGCCATGGTTCTCAGATTTTTTTGTGCCAATGAATAATCCACCATGGCACAGTGTCATGGCCTTGGTGAATAAACTCAGCAGTCAGTCAGCAGCATTTGCTGTGCGTTCTATTAATAACAAAGAATAATAAATTAAATTATTTGGAAATGCTGAAGTAAAAATGTATATAGCAATATATGCAGTCCTATGTAGTTTTCTTGCCAACTATGTTTCACCTGTGTTCTAAAAACAAGGAAAAAAAACAAAGCAGAGAAATCCAGAATGTGGGGAATTCTGCAAGACAAGTAACCTGGACTTCAAAAAAAATGTTTCATGAGAGTTGGGTAAAATAAAGAGACTTGAGAACCGAGTGTCATGTCTGAATCATGAATTAAAGAATGTGGTAGGGTACTTTTTAGACAGTTGGGGACATTTAAATGTGAACCACAGGAACAGGAAAGGTCAAGGAGACATGCTGCGATTCAGCCTCCCTATGAACAGGAGCCCGGCAGGACCTACCTCCTTGCAAACATCCAGTTACCAGATACTCCGGAAAGAAGGTAACAGTTTTTTAATAGCAAAGGTTCTTATCAATAACATGCTTGAGCAGGATATACATGCCTGTCCTGGATTCCTTACAGTAAGCAAAGCGGCACTCTGAGGGGTTGGGAGGCGTGGCTCCTTGGAGACCGTCACGTCAACTCACGGCAGTCACTCGGAGTATAGTGTTGTCATGACCAATGACTCTCTTCCACATAGGCGATGTGCACTTCACAACCTGTGGGGGCACCTCTCGGGTTCTGCCGGAACCAAGAACGTCACAGGGAAGAGACAGACCCTGGAGACGTGAGTAAAGGCTTCGGATCATGCCCTCCTTTGCTTGTGTTTCTTGCATGTTTCTGTCTTCCAAACCATTAGCACATCCAATTAACAGCAGACTGATGTCTCACTGGTTTTTCTCCTCATTTTTAGTAAATATTTCCAACACATGTAAAAGTTTCCTTAAGTGTCCATTTTACTAACAAGGACCTAAATTATTATATTTTCAGTGTTTATTAATCACACCGTGTGAATTCATGGTGAATCGTTTACCTGTGGTACATGCAACACTAGTCATTTGAAATGTGTTTTGCTGCTATCATACAGAGTTCAAAAATTCAAATGTAAACAAATTGATTGGCAGGTATTTACATGATGGTTTGCACTGATTTTCTCCAGAGGCTCCCTGGATGGTGGCTCGTTCCCTGTCACCTGCGGAAAGGACCTTCCCACGAGTGTGGAAATGATATGAACTCCTCTTGTGCGAATGTACTTTGTTCGGCGCCATCAATGAAGTGTGATTGCTATTTGCTCAGGAATGAAAGGCTGTGATATCACATTCAGATTACTCTCTTCCTGGCAAATAAGGGTTCTCCAACCTGATGAAGCTGAGCATAAATAACATTGCTAATGAAGCCACATTTCAAGCACTTGCCAGTCAGAACACTTCAAATTCAATGGAGGGATCCATCCAGGGGATAGGTGTGCAAATGTTCCATAAGAAGATACAATCCATGCACAGAAGTGTGTATTTCAGGGCTTTTGTGGGCAATGGATGAGTCAGTGAAGGTCAGAGGTCACACTATGGAAACCGGACTGGGTTTCCTAGGTGAGGGGACAATATAGGGTGATCTAGCCCCCTCGTGATCAAACACAAGGTTTTGTCCCAGCGAAGTGATGCATCAGGGCTCCCTAACGAAGACTCTTAGACAATATTATATACTACGGAGTCTTATCTGTGAAACTAGCATCGCGGCCAGTGGGCTGGCTTTCCATCCCGGGAGGCCCCTCCCCTGCCCCCTGCCCTGGACACCTGTCCTGCCGGTTCCACAGAAGATTCTTGCTGACATGGGCATCTGTGAGCAACGGTCCCAGACATGCCTCTCCCCGCCGAGACTCCGCATTTGGATCATCTTGAGGATATGGACACAAATGACACTTTTAAAAAAAACGATAAAAACCTAGAATAAGAAAGCTTAAGTGCCAAATTCTACATAATGCATGTGAAAAAGAAATGAGAATCAATCTTCTTTTGTTCCTTTCCTTGACCTAAAATCAGAAAGCGCATGCCTTTATTTTCTTCTAATTTTTCCCTTTACAATAGTTGTGACTTTTTCTTAACCTGCAGAGCCATAAATCGAATCCTTTATATTTTCTTCTTTCTTGAATTATCTGAGCACAGTGAGCACTTTGGTCATTTTTTTCCGGGAGTAGCACAAGAATAAGTTTCCGGTGTCTCGGTGAGGCAGGCTCCGCCTGGCCCTTCTCCAGGGCCCCTGACCCCGGGCACTGCCCACAGCAACCTCCTGCCCTCCCGCCCGGGGGCAGGGTCCCTCCCTGGTGCACAGGGAGCCTGTAAGAGCCCAGAGGTGCCTCCCTCTTTCTATGCAGTTTCTCATGGTTATTGTTTTCTCCACAAGATCTGTGGACTGCTGACATTTTTTAAAAATCCCAAATAGAGATTTATTATAAAAAGCTAAACAATTGCCTTGTTCTATATTTTCATGTAGTGTCATATACTTTCATTTTCTATTTTTAAATTATACACCTGAAACTGCTAGAAAATAATATTGAATGGGAACTATAATTGAAAAATAAAAGTAAAGGAATACAGCGTGGAATAGTAAAGGAAAAGGCTGACAAAGAAACCAAGGTACCTGCTTCAGGTTACGTTAGACGGTGCCTCCAGTACAAAGAAAGAAGGGGCTGCGCTGTTGAGTCAGCCATCAGAGATGCGCATTGAAACCGCGGTGAGACAGCATCTCACACCTGTCAGAATGGCCATCGTCAATAAATCCACAAACAACAAGTGCTGGTGAGGATGTGGAGACAGGGGAGCCCCAGTGCACCGTTGGTGGGAATTCGGACTGGTGCGGCCCCTTGGAAAACAGTATGGAGTGTCCTCAAAACACTAAAAATGGAACTGCCTTTTGACCTAGCGATTCTGCTGCTGGGAATATAACCCTAAGAACGTCAAAGCACCAGTGCAAAAGAACCTACGCACCCCTATTTTCATAGCAGCATAATTTACAATAGCCCAGTGTTGGAAGCAGCCTAGTGCCCATTAGTCAATGACTGGATCAAAACTATGGTACATTTACATGATGGAATACTACACAGCAGAAAGAAAGAAGGAGCTCCTACCCTTCCCAACAGCATGGATAGAACTGGAGAGCATTATGCTAAGTGAAATGAGCCATTTGGTAAAAGACAAATACCATATGATCTCACCTATAAGAGGAATCTAATAAGCAAAATAAACTAATAAATAAAACAGAACCACAGGCATGGAAAGGTGGAACAGACTGACAGTGGCCAGAGGGGGACGGGGAGCGAGATAATGGTGGGAAGAGGGGGAAGGGACTAGTCAAAGAACAAGCATGAATGACCCACAGCCGTGGATAACAGGGTGGGAACTGACTGTGGGAGCAATGGGTGAGATGGGCAGAGGAGGGCAAAGGGGGGGAAATTGGGCCAAATGTAATAGAACAACAATGAAAAATGAGGATGGGTGTCCAACAGCGACGTTTACCAGGTCAGATGTTGATCAGCGCTAGAAAGAAAACAAAGGAGAAAGGGATGGAAGGAGAAGGCGGGTTAAATACTCACCGGAGTCACAGGGCAAGCTTCTCAAACGTGACCCTCTGCTCCGGTTCCTGCAGGACATCGGCCTGATTCAGAGAGAGCTCCCTGCAGGTCAAGGGAGACCCGACCTCTGAGAGCCTTTTGTCTGAGAAGGTCACCTGCTCGCTCCAAACACGGGCACATGTTTTCTTAAAATTAATGGTGCAACTAACTGTTAGGCTCCTACACTAACTCACAAACTATAAAGTGTCACTAATGTCACGGAGTTAGTGCTCTTTACAATGATCCCATGTAAAGTGTTGTGAATATCATGTATTCTTAACGCCTTATACCCCCATCATCTGACAAGGGTCGGCCCCCTTCGAGCGGACTCAACAACCATCTCACGCCAAAACAGGCACACAAGCTGGGTTCCCGTTGGGATGAAGACAACAGTGAAACCCAGCGGCCCTTCTCCCGCCCCTGATTGGATGGACCCCCTTTCATTCTTGGGATCTTGTGCAGGCGCTCCAGGCTGCTTTCAGAGGACATACCTGACCCGTGGGGAAAGGCTCACCACAGTGGGTTTTAGGAAACGTGTCACCCCTTCCCCGTGGGTGGGTGGGTGGGTTAGCAGAATTCTGTGGAAAGCGGCCACCAAGAGGAGCTGTCTTTCTCGGAACACGTGGGCGCTCACACCTCTGGCTCGGCTAACAGAGTGTCTTCTGTCCCAGCCTCCAGTACTGTGCTTCTCCTCATCCTCCCCCCCCCACGGCCCTCCCAGGTGGGGTGATTTAGAAGCAACTGCACTTTCCCAGAGGCATTGTACCCTCATCATCCATGTCAGGACATCTGCTCAATCAACACTGTGTCCAATGTGCAGATTCATAAGTGACAGACTGAGACGAGATAAGTAAATGGGCAGATGTCATAGAGGCTGTAAGTGTCAGAGCTCAGGGCTCCGTCACTCCCAACTATGTGGACACCCTTCCAAGCAGGCGGCTCCCCACATGTGATGTGCATGGCAGTCCCTTGGGGGTTGGCTGACCCCAGATCCTGGCTCAGTAGGTTTGTGTCAGGGCCCAAGAAGTCATGTATTTCTGGCAAGTTCCAGATGAGGCTGATGCTGCCCGTGTGGGGACCCTAGTCTGAGAGCACCAATTGGTCGATTCTGTGCTTGGAGGCTCAAGGTTGCGTTTAACATGAAATTTGAACTTGGAAGTTTTCATCTTCCATTTTGTCTTTACCTCTGGCTACCAAGCATGTGAAAAAAGAAAACAAGGGGGTGGGCCTTGGGACCATCTTCACTCCCTGGAGATGCGCTGTCTTCCCGAGGTGGGGCTGGCCCAAAGACCAAGGTCGGGGACCAACAGTGGCTTGTGCAGTGTCCTTAACTCTCACGAGCAAATGGTTTCAGATAATTAGCACCACGGAGTCGCTCTCGGTTAGCTCTTTCTACGTAACCTATTTTAATCTGAACTTGAAATACCGCCCTGGCAGCTGGCCAGGCCAAGGCATTATAAAGCTCTTTACCACCTCAGAAGACACATCACCAAATACTTTTTATGAGGACTTACAACTGCTGAACTCGAGTGCAAATGAAAAGAACAAGCCTCTTGGGTCTTTTTTTTTTTGTCTAAAGCATTATTTGCTGAAATGTCTCATCAGCGGATAGGCGTCATTCCTAAGAATCTGCAAGGCTCGTCCTGTCGCGCCCAGCAAAGAAACAGACATCTGCAATGTTTTCTAACTTAGCCATTATGAGTTAATTCATTATACCTCATAGCTTAAGAACTTACTTACCACTCCTGAACAATTTGCTTTTCCTAAAACCCTCTGGGTGCTTATTTTGACCTGGCCTTGGATGGGGCCAAATTGGAGGTCATCACCTTTTCTGTCATGTGATGGGAAGGAGGGAGGGAGAATCAGCATCCAGGTTCGGGAGGGAAGACAGGCCCTGGCACTGAGAACTTCTGCGTCTCCCCGAGGCTGCGGCCCAGGTTCCTAAGATGCACAGAAAGCCTCAAACTTCTTAATTTTCTAGAATAGTTATTTCCAAGTATTTTTTCTTAATTTCCTTGGAAACGTATGTATTTCCTCTCACATTTAAATTGCCATATTGGGCTTTTTATCATGAGTTAAAAGAGAAAGGATGTAATTTGCACTCTTGTCAGTATTGGCATTAAGCAGTGAAATCATTGCATCTCACTTAGACATGTGCCATAGACTAAAAACACCAGCGTCATTCATCACCTACTGTCGTCCACGTGAACTATAGAAGGAACGTCTCCTCTTTAACAGTCAGAGGGTTTACATTGTTGCATTTCTGTCTCTGAGTTCCTCATTTCATTTGACCCTCCCAAAGTTTCCCATCCTCGTACAACACACTTTTATTCTTGAGAATCTTCAACTGAACACCCAAAGTACTTCTTATCAGTATATGTACTTACATATACTTGTAGATAATGTATTATCTTAGACGATAAAATTTTAAATAGTGTTATCTAAAGTGCTGTTGATTTGTTTAGTCCCAATTGGTGCATTAATGTGATGATTATTATTGGTAAACAGATAATCAAAAGGATACAAGTGTATGCTGCATATATTTGAAATACATCTTCTAATGAGGTAGGAGAAATATACATATATCTAAATTAAACTCATTTAACAAAATTTTCTGGCGCCCCAGAGATATTTCCTCCAGGTGACAACGGCCACACTGAGATCCAGGAGATAGGCGACCTGCTCCACCATCTGTTAGCTGTGTGATTCGGGGCAAGTTAATCAACAACTCTGTGCTTTCGATTCCTTATCTACGATTTGGAAATAACAACAGTACCTTTGTCATAAAGTTGTTATGAGCACTATGTGAGTTAATTTAAGGGAAGAACTTTAAGATGCCTGGTATATATTATAGGTGGTGCACAACTTTCAGCTGTTGGCATGACTAATGCTATTACGAAACTTCTAGACAACTTCCCCTGACTCCTGCCCACTTCCACATGTCACTTGGCTAATTACCACCCTTCATTATTATTCCGTCTCAAGGTTCATTTTCCTTAGGAAGCAATCTCTTATTTATGTCCTCCCCAGCCTGAATTCTCCAATTTAGAATATGGATGAGTTTCCTAATGGCGTGATTAAAAATTATTCTCCTCCAAAGGAACTGTGTCTTGAAAACTTGTGCCTCCTTTCCCTCCCCCTACAGGTAGGAGACCTTCCATACAAAGTATTTCACGCATATTTACGTAACATGTGGCCCACTAAACCCACGTGCTCGTGGCCTGAGTTGATTTCTTGTTACCATTTGCCTCACTACGTTCTTTTCTCGTATCAAGAATAGGGCCACTGTTGTAATATAACTGGATGTGTTTTATGGCCTTTGGGGGGAAAAATGACGGGTTCCTGAATCATATCATATGTGTTGGTCTGGTAACCTTTTACAGACCATTGTACAGAGTAAATTAGAATTACAGGGTAAAATATGAGGAAATAAAAATAACTTGTTTCTAGGAAATCAAATCAATGAAAACAATTGAAATTGTGACATGGAAGGACTTCAAGAATTTAGAAAACCTCATTTTACTGAGCAGATTTCTTATGGGTAATTGCTTCGATTATAAATCATTTTCCTTAGTAAAAGAGAATTCCCTGCTTATATATAAGATCTCTTGGTTTTAAGCTGTGTGTGATTATCACCCTTTAGGAGACATTGGCAGGAGCACTGTGACATGGGCTGTCAGGACCACGTGTGAGTGACCAGCACAACTCCCCATTCCTGGCCAATAGCACATTGGTTCTGTAGTAAGTACTTAGCATGCATACTTCAGTTCTTATTTACAAAAAACACGGATTTGTAGAAAGAAATAATGACATTTAGAGGTACTTCCTTAAAACTGCACGGCTGTGCAATCGGCTCAGCCTGCCAGCCCAGGCCGTCTGAACCCAAACGCTGAGTTGGAGCGTTCTGCTTCCTCTGGACTGCTTCCCAAAGGGCTTCCAGATTTAAATACTGATTATTTCACATAATACTAGTCACACTGACTGATCTCTCTTAATTCTCACAGCCAGCCTGAGAAGGAAGTGGCATTGCCCTCATTTTACAGGGGACATGAAACCTCGGAGGCTCAGGGTCAGAGCTACAGCTCAGAGCCACATCTGCCCACCAGCCGGCCCCTCACTGCCACCAAGACCACCTTGCTTCGCGGTACCCGCCTGCTGCCACGTGCTCGGTGGTCTGCCTTCCCATCACCCCCTCCCTGAACACCCACCGCTCCCCAGTGTGCACAGTTTTGGAACAATGACTAGGACAGGCTGCTCAGAGAAAATACCTTGACCTTTAAATTCGGGATATCTTTGATTATAATCATTCTCTTCATACAATTGACGTTGAGGTGGCACCTAAAAATTCAATGGTTTCTCCAGAAATATTACATCTGAGCAAAGCATTCTTTTGGCCTGAAAAAAATGACTATAAATATTCATAAAGAATGACGCATGAGCAACAAGCATTAAGCTGGTTAGGAGCACACGTGCCAACACTCAACATCCCAGAGCCGCACGCAGAAGCCGTCGCCGGCAGTGTGCCAAGAGTGTACAGGTACATGCATCGCACACACCATGTGAGGCTAATGATGTGAAATACAGTCTGCACTATAAAAACACAGAAAGCAAACAGTGCTTGCCTGGGGCCAGGGCAGAGAGGGGGGCAGACTGCAAAGAGCCGTGAGGCATCTTTGAGGGTGATGGAAGTATTTTGTTGCAGGGGTGGGTGTCTGGGGGAAACAACTCTCAAACCCCCGTGCGCTGAAGTCTGTAACGGTCGCTATCTGCCTGGCTGGCACAGAGTTCCAACTGCCTGTCGTCCCAGCTCTCCGGGACCCAGGCGAACGGTTTGCCATGGCAGGACGTCCTCTGTCCCTTGTGTTGACCTGCCTGTCTTTCTGGTGAGAGTCTGAGCAAGGATGGGGGGCTCCTGACCCGTCCGCACTCACATTAGACCCAGTGCCTTCCCGTGTGGATTTTGGAGAATGCTTGTTAAAGCAAAGGAGATACTCGGGGACGTGCAAGGCAGAACCCCTGCCCTTGAGGAACCTGGAGACTGATCGCAGAAACCGCGGGGCGGGGTGAGTGCAACTCACACAGAGCTCGGTGTAGGTGGTGGAGGAGAGCAGACTGCAATGACTCTTCAAGGTCAAGCTCAAATTCTGCTTCGTTCTCCAAAGCTTCACGGAGTCGCTTAGGGGATTTCTTTCCTTTCAATTTTTATAGCCCTTATAGATTATAGCATATATTTGGCTCTAATGAGATACTGTGAGTAATGCAGTTTTCCTGTCAGCCTGATGGATCTTCTAGACAGGTGTGTGAGTTCAGGCCGGGCTGAGCGGCTCTCTAGAGTTCGGTGTGTGCCCGGCGGAGCCTTGGGCAAAGTTCAGAGCCATTGTCGGCTAATGCCTCTGTGCTCTGGACAGTAACAACTCCTCCTTTTACTGACTAGGCTCCTGTACCTGTGAAAGGCTACTCTGCCAACGTGCATTATAAATAGCATGATATATAAAAAGATACACGTGAGTGAAGGTCACGGTAATGGTGTTAGGCTGGAGCCTGCTGTTTGGATTTAAGACAGAGGTAGAAACCCCTCACGGACGGAGCCTGGCCTTTGGGTGCATTTCCGAGGTGTCACTATGCTGCGTGAAGTTTGTCGCAGAAGAACCGCATTTAGTCACGGCCTGTGATAAAAATACCAACACCCCTGCACTGATTTTGAAATGCAAATTAAAATGAAGGATCACTTTGTAAATGAATTCTAACGTGAATTATATCTCATATCAATTCAGGTCTGGATGCTTATTCGTAAATTATGACCAATTAGTCCATTTTGAAGGCAAAGCACCTAAGAGAAGCCCCTGGTGTCAGTTAGTTGCAGTATTGGTGGTGACCCTGAGACCCCGCTGCCCCCGTGGGGAGGCTTCTGAGAGGTGCAGACCACCCGCACTCCCCCCCGCGGCCTCACGTGGCTCACCGGACTCACTAGACAGTGAGACACGCACCTCGGTAGAGCTAGGTCGCTTTGGTCGGAACCTCACTGAAGACCTGAGTAAAGTAAGAAAAAATAAATAAAAACTCATGAAGGCCCAGGAGAAAAACTCCTGGGATGGAGTTTTTCCATCCCAACAAAGAGATGAGCCGGTGAAAAGACTCTGAGGTTCCCATGAGACTGGCGTGTTCCCAAAAAACGAAAGCAAATGGAAAAGGAAGCTTCTGTGAGTGGGTTGGGACTGAGTTTGGAGGGAAGGGCCAGGGCCCGGTCAGGGGAGGGCTGCAGACTGCGTTAGGGAGCAAGGAGTGCTGGAAGCCTGGCCTGTTTTTCATTCTCTTCTCCTTCGTTTTGTTTAGGTTCACCCCACGGCTTGTTCTGTACCTACATCCTTTCAAGGAATAAATATTTCAGATGATTTAGCCCAATACCGAGATAATAGCTTAGTGCTCTCCAGGGAGACCCTCTTCTAGGGAGTCAGCATATAATTCCACACATGTAGCTCCGGTGTTGCTCTGTATTTATGAGGCATTCTTGCCCCTCTGTTCCTTAAAGAAAACAGAATTTAAAATGACATAACGCTCACGTAGCTGGAGGCAGAGGCTCATTCGAGAAAAAGGGAGCAAACATTTCTCACGTCTCTGATCTTAAACTTCCCAGCAGAAGGGCTGTGTGGGTTTCCTAGTGTTTCCCACAGTTTTGCATTCTTTACAGGAGATCAAGTGGCTGCTAAATTATTTAAAGGGATACATCTATCTTATGCATGGAAACAGAGTGTGCAGCTCAGTCTGCATCAACGCCGGGCTCGCTGTTGCCGCAGAACCCAGGACCTCCCAAACATTATTCCTGGGAACAACAGCAGGAGTGGCCTGAGTCCGCTGGGGGCGTCAGTTCCTGTGTCCCTCCCGCGGCAGTGCGTTGTTGACAAATGCCACCTCTCGTTTCCGGGGAAGCCTTCTGTGGCGGTTACTCTTTGCCAAGTCTGTTCCAAGGGTCTTACTTTTGTTGTCATTGATCCCTCCCAACAAACCAACATGGACCCTACCTATTATGACCTCCTTCCCACAGTGGGGAAATCGAGGCACAGGGGTTCAGCCAGGACCCCAAGGCTTCGACCTCCCCGATTTCTGCAGATCCAGGAGGGAATGCAGATGGAGTCTGGATCGTTTTCAAGGACAGGTCTGACGTTTTAAAAAGTCATAAGCAGCGTGAGTGGTGACAGAGGGCTTAGAATGTTAATGCTTTGCTGACTTTATCGACAACATAACTCAGCTTGACGAAGACGTGTAAAGCAGCAGAGTGGAAAGGGGTTGGAGAGTCGTACTCCGGAGGCTTTACTACCAAAACAGCCGGGTTTTGTCCCTTATCACTGGAAAGCCACAGGCTGGCTCTCTTCAGGAGACTGTGTGTACTCGCTTTCCTCTCTCAGGGAATAAGTAGCACGCCTCGCTAAAGAACAAACAGTCGTCTTCTGTAGATTGGGCTTTCCTTTCCTTTCCTTCTTTCTTTTCTCCTTCCTTCCTTCTTCTCTCTCACTCTCTCTGTCCCTCTCTCTCTCTCTCTTTCATCATTTGAGGATTTGCTCTCCTGTTTGTGTTTTCCCTCAGACTGACATTCCAGCTTTAGGATGAACATAACAGAAATGGAATGTTAATCTACACATTCATGGGATTTAAACTTAGAGAATGCTATGAACAGTAACCATTAATTCATCAATTAATTTCAGCAATTTAAGGACAAGGGCCCGTCTGGATGTTCCAATGAGGATGAAGGAGGCCGGAGCAGTCTCCACAGCGGCCCTGGTCCGAGATGCCCAGGAGGCAGACTGCCCTCGACCCTCCCGTGTCCTTCCTGCGCTCACCCCTCAGGGTTTCAATGTCCTCCTGGTGCCTGGCAGTTATCCCCCACAGTTACCCCAAGCCTCCTCTCTGCAGGCAAAGTCCCTACTCAACTGTGCCCCAAAGATGGATTCCCTCAGGTACAGGGACAGTTTGGTGAGAGCAGGACACAGCAGTGAGATGAACGCGTGAACTTTAGACACAGAGAAATGATTCAAGTGGACCAGTGTCGTAGTAATTCCAACCTATGCCAGGTAGGTAGACTTCAGTGCACCTAGTTCAGCCTCCCAGAAGTAGGACAGCTGGACCAAATTAGGATGTCCCCTTACGTAAGAAGTCCCCAGACCTATATGTCTTCAGGTCCCACCCCTTGTTTCTCTGATCTTGGATAAGTTAAATTCGCTGAACATCAATTTCTTCATTTCAAAAAAAAATCACTTTCCCTACTAATTTCACCAATTTTTCATCAGGATAAAAATGTATTTAAAAGAAAATGAATGATAATGTATTTATTAAAGACAAAAATATCTTCAGGCTCTCTGGGAACAACTGTTTACACCAATGCCATTGGAAGCTAGAGACTCAACACAAAGTTTGCAAAGTCAAACAGCGTAACCAGGTAATTCCTACAGCAAGAAGCCATCGGATGGAACATGTTAGCTGCATAACACTGATATAGGGTAAGTAAATCACTCAGATAAAAATGTATACTTTTAAACTGGGTTCATGAACCATTACAGCCCTTCACACACTGTTAAAACAGCCGGGTCTTCTTCCCTCAGCCTCAAACACCCCACACTCTGTCCTTCCTCCTCTGCCAGTCTCTCTTTTTTAACCGTGGATATCATGTATGAAGTCTGCTGGCACCTGCACATGCAACACAAATACGTTTTGAAGTCTCCATGGCACTTTACATGCAAGTGACCCAGAACACAAGCACACGGACATTGCCCTGGGAGAGACTCCCAGTCTCACCGACTCTAGAGAAGTGGGTCGGCCCGGCCCCGCTGACCCGCACAACCGTGGAAGGCAAACGGAGGAGAGAGGAGAGCCCAGCTCAATGGCGAGTGTAAATCTCCACTAGAGTCATGGAAAGACACTTCAACGTGACTCCAGTGTTCCCTTTCCAAAATTAATAGTAACGCGTATTTAAATTCTTAGCGAGGATGGAAATTCAGACCCATTCACTAATAAGACTTAACATAAAAACTTCTAAAACAGAGAATTATACCCAGTGATATCTTAAGAAGTCCTTAAACAACCCCACCCTGTTTGTCGGATTGTAGATCTCCATCCTACTTCCTGTCTTCTGAGTGTTACCCAGGTCATGTGTTAGAGACCAAAGTCCCTGAGTCCCACCCACTGAGGTCTGACCCAGGAGCCGTGTGCAACACAACAGCAAAACATGTCCTGTTTGTCATGCAGGAGACTGGAGAACTACTGACTTCGCTTCGCCATCTCCATACATGGATTCAACAACAAAATCAAAATGCAAATACCGGCTCTGCTGTATTCACTGCAGAAGCTCAGGAAAAGTACTTGACCTCCCTGGCGCCCAGTGGCTCACTGGGAAAAGGAGAGAAGACGCCTCATGCCTAGCACTATGGTGATATCTGCGTGTGCAAGGCCTGGGAAGCCTTGACCGTGTCGCCCGCTACCTGGTGCACACTCGACAAACACAGCCATTACTCTGATCCCTGTCTTGGCATTTACAATTGAAGTACACACTTAAGAAAATCAGTTCATTCTTTGAGCAAACAATTAAAATATAATGAAATAACGCCCGGTGTGACACTCTTTGGAAAACACTAAGTATCAGTTGATGTTGTTTCTAATGCAATTTTGTGATGCTCCGTGAAGGACGCAATACAGGCACCACTGGTGGTAATATGTATAAAACTTCAGTTCGTTGTTGGGAACCTTACACCTGGCTTCTAGCTAAAAACATTGCATTGATTACAGGAACCTGTGCGCTCCACGAGCCAATCGGCTACAGGTACATGAGGCGTGCATGCGCTCCCCAAGCCAATCAGCTACAGGCACATGAGGTGTCCAAGAGTACCAGTTGCACCCAAGTAATCAATAAGCGGGCCCTTCTTTGTCTCAAGCTAGCCGATAGCAAGCAACCTAATCTCCTTCCTCTCCCTCCCCCCCTATATATATACCCAGTTCGGAAAAATAAAGTTTGCAGCTTGATCAGAATCTTTTGTCTTGCTGCCATTCTTCCAGCCTCTTGTCCCCCCAACTCATTTGTTCTAGGTAGGTGGTCGAGCCCCAGTTGATTGCTCCGCGGGCCGGAGCAGTTCGTGAACTTTACTTTTAAATTTTCAAAAAATTGAACAGGTATTCCTTAACATAGCCCTGTAGTAAGCACGTATGCCTCCTTAATATGTCCCATCTCCATCTCACTGACCTGTGGCGCGATATTCCCTCCAGGATCACTCGCCGCAGCAGCCCCGCACAGCCGTCTGGGGTCCCCAGAATGCCGTCTTTGCGTCCGCAGACCTCCTCCCCTGCACTTGCGGGGGACACAATTATGAAACGTTCTCCTGATTCCCATCGAAGTTAAAAGCACAATAACGCACAGATCATCAGTGGGATGATAATGAAATCATATATACAAGTTCTTTAAAATGTTACATGAGTCAGATCCGTACAAGGCATTATTATCACTTGTTATTACCACCTATGCTTTAACAGTAATTACGGGCACAAAATGCCGTGTGCATGGGCGGCGGTAATAACAGTACTGTCTTTTATTAGGAGCCGACTTCGAGCCTGGTTCACTCTGAAGACTTTAGCTGCAGGATGGCATTTAATCTGCTCAGCAGCTGAGTGAGGTTGGTCACATGCCCACTGTGGAGCAGGGTGAGACAGTCCCTGTTTCCTCTTTTCTGTGTCACCGTTTCCAACATCCTGTCCCCTTTGGCAAACATCACTTTGTTCTCTAGAGCTATGGGGTCTGTGACTGTTTTGTTCTGTTTATTCATTGATTTTTATTTTTTCTTACATCCCACATGTAAGTAAAATCATACAGTGTTTGTCTTTCTCTGTCTTCCTATGCCCACGTTTCAGTGAAGAACCTGAAACCTCAGTTAAGCAGTGCTTCCAAAGTTCAGAGCCCTGGCAAAGTTAGGCAGGGATCTGGTCTTTCTCCCTCCCCCGTTGTCGTACGCCCCAGGAAGCCTCCCTGGGGTCTACACATGGTAGCTGCTCAACAATAAAGGAACACAATTCAGGGTCAGCTTTCTGTGCTCACCTGTCCAGGTGCCCCTTCTGTGAGTCTGGCTTCTCCAGAGAAACAGAGCGACTGGACATAAACCTACACAGCGGGAGACTCATGCTAAGGGATGGGTCCACGCATTTGTGGACGATGGGAAGTCCCAAATCTGCAGGGTCAGCCAGCAGGCTGGAGACCCAGGGAGGGGGTGCTGTACACGCCCAAAGGCCAGCATCTTCTTCCAGTGGGTCGGTCTGTCTTACTTCTGTCAACTCATTGAGTAAGGCCCGCCGTGTTTTGAAGGGTTATCAGCTTTTCTCAAAGCTTACTGACTAAATGCTAATCATCTAAAACAAATGCCTTCACAGAAATATCTAGAATAATGTTTGACAAAATATCTGGGTTTGGTGACCTAGCCAGTTGACATCTTATATTAACCATGACAAGACTGCAGCCACAGCCCACAGATCAAAGGATTGCCACTCAGTAATGACCTTGACTGTACTGAGTCACTTGTTTGGGGGTTGACTTTCAAAAAGCAATGATAGATCCTCCCAAGTCTAACCTCTTCTCTCCACTTCAAATGGGGGGGATTGTCTAATCCCCCCAAACCTCTACTTCCTGCTTCTACTATTGCTCCTGTATGGTCTTCTCTCAATAGAGTAGAAATGCAAAATTAAATATGAAATTGCTCTGCTTAGAACCCCTGCGCTGGTTTCCCATGTCATTCATTGAAAATGCCCAGCCCTCACGAGGACCCCACAGAGCCTCTGTGACCTGCTCCGTGCTCACTCTCCCCCCTTCCACTTTCCTCCTCTCTCCCTTCACTCCAACATCCTGGGCCCTTCGAGACTCCATGACTCCAGGGCCTTGCCTCATGCTCTTGCACGGGCTTTGCCCTTCCCTAGAACACTCTCACCCCAATGTCCACGTGCCCGGTTCCTTCACCTGTGTAAATCCCTGTTCCAACATCACCTTAATAAGCCCTACCCTGGCCACACCTTTAAAAACTGTAGCCCATCCCCTCTGTACTTGTTTTCTATGCTGTCACAAGTTATCCTATATGAAGCAGCTTAAAATAACACCTGCAGGCCTGTTATCTCCTAGGCCTGTAGGTCAGATGCCCAGGTGGTGCTTGGCCGGGTGCCCTGCTTAGTACCTCACAAGGCAGGTCAAGGTGTGCCCTTCTAGGAGACAGCAAGTATAGTCAAGCCTTTCATGGGTTTTATGCAAATGGGAGTCAGCAGAGGGCTAACTGGAGAAGAATAAGAGGTCAAGGAGATTTTTACTTGAATGGTGTGGGATCCCTATCACGATTTCATGTTAATGAAAATGATATAAAAGAGAAAGTGCATGGATGCTGCTGAGAGACAGGACAATGTCATGGAGGTAAAGTCACCCCATAATGAACAGTAGGTGGAAAAGGGGGCACCAGGTGGAAGCCAGCAGAGGGACACAGACAGGCCCAGAGGCAGAGAGGGTGGCAGGACGGCCAGAGGCATATTGGAAATTCTTTTTTGATTCCTCCTTCTTTCTCAGTTGAGAGTGAAGAGCCATTGCAGGGGGCAGGATTGTCAGAGCTTTGTTTGCAGAGAGATGTGAAATGCTTTTCCAGTTTAGTGGGGAGGAGAGGCGTGTTGGGAGATCGCCAGGCAGTGACCAAGTTCTGCTTGAGGCTGACGTCTGGGAAGGAGAAGTGAAGGCATTTAGCATGGCGGTTGTTTTCTCCGGCCCTAGTTGTTGGAGTGTGTGAGGAAAGTTAGATTTAAAAATGGTCGAGATAATTAAAGGAATGATCATTGGGAAAAAGGGTGGAAGTCACTCAAAACCGGCCTAAAAACACAACTGACCAACCAACCAAATGTTCCTCTTGATATATGCATAGATATACATAAATTATTTTTATTTGTCTGACCCAAATTCTGTCCCCATTGCAACTCTGCCAGCTGTGCTTTGTAAAATTCACAGCTTCTTTGCTATCAGCTCTTTAGGAGGAAAGTGTCTGGGGTCAACTACACGGAATTAGAAGGGAGTGTTTCTTAACCGAATTTCTTTCATTTTTATGCGTCATGTGTGTAAGCTGTGATTCCCCAGCCAGTTTGCACAGACACAAGGTTCCTCACATCAGTTTCACCACGGGAAACTGTGCTCACAGATCTCAGAGTGCACAGGTTTCACGACACAGCCTTTGGAAGGGATTGAATTTTCAGTATCTCACAGATCCATATCAAATCATTGCTCAGGATCTTCCAGTACAGAAACTATTACATGTCCTCAAAGTCACTGTTCGGTGACCGCGGGTAGATGTGGCACTGAGATGGGACATGGAAAGGCCCAGTACCTGCAGAATTCCAGAATTTGGAGAAGCAGAGTGCAAAGCTCTGGCCCTTCCTGTTCTGCCTTGCTTATCAAGGCATACTTATCTGCCATGTTGATCATGACCTTCGCCTCATCACTGCCTCCCAGGCAGCTGGGCAAGATGATCCAGACACAGTTATCAGGCTAATGGACATCCCCCTGCCTCCGGAGTCCGTACCAAACCCTTTATAAAGCAGGGCCCAATCGTTCTCACACCTTCTTTGGTCATGTTCATAAAGTACCCCTCTAAACAGCTCCTTTTGGGGTTTGGACTGATGCCTGAAATGAGTGAGAAGTACCTGACCATTGTAGTTGCGGTTTTGTTTCTGAAATTGAGTACAGAACGTCCCTGTGACACCCCTCAGCTTTGGCAGCGCTCTCACTTCCAGTAACAGCGGCTTGAATGAAGCCTTGCCTCCCATTCTCAGGCGGTGCCCGGGGCAGATGTGAGCCCACTGTGCCCTTCCCCCTAAAGACGTATGAATTCCATAAAGAACTGTCGTCCTTTCTAAGGGCTCTCAGTTCTGTCAACACCCTCCCTCTCCTATCATTATTTTACTTAAAAAACTTCAGAGGGATTGATTTTCTTCCTAGATAGTGGCCAGTGTCTTCCTGATGGGTGTTGATTACCCTCTGACCTTCTTTTGTTTTCTAGCATCGGGAATACTTCATCATCTCACACCTGGGAATAAAAGTAGGCTTATCATCTGATTTAAAAATGAATATGTTTTATTTGCTCACAAAGTCAACAAATTGTTTTTCTTCCCGGCAAAACACTTCTCTTTAGATAGAACATCAAAAAAAAACTTTGAAAATGTCCTTAGCTTCTATTAAAGAAAACACACAATGGAAAAAGTATACTGATATATAGAGCTAGATATTTTCATAATGTCCAAATTACTGATTTAAAATAAACTCCTTTAGAAAGGACAGTAGTCTAATCTACAATGAGCTGGTTGTGCGAACGGTGGCCTGTGGTAACTGATGAGTGTTTTACGGTGACAACAATCTTGTTCTTGAATGTCACCCTTCTGTCCCACACTCTGGTTATTTCTTCCTTTTTGCTCTGTAGCCATTGAGCACAGGGAAGCTGTGTCACGAAGCCCTGACACTGTGATAAACTCAGCTGCTAACATCCTCGTCCGGTATGTGTTCCCACCAGTGGGTGAATGGGGCCTGGTGGAGCTGACTGCAGCCCTCAGGCCACATTCCTGGCTGTCCTAGGTCAAGGGCAAGGACGGAAATGCTCATTCTGCTCAAAGCACTCATGGACTATCTACTACACACCTGGCACCTTGATGAAAATGTGCCGTGTCTCTTTGAAAAAAAATGCCAAAACTCAGACGATTATGTATTCTAAAATATTGTGTGGTCACCACATATCTATTTCATTCTTAGAAATTTATTTTTATGTCCTCCATGGACCTGAATAATTTTCTTACGAAATTTCATTGAAAGAGAACATTATATGTGCCCCAGTAAGCAAATTATACAATTAAAAGCACCGACACATAGCGTGCTCTCTATTTTATTTTATTTTGGCTATAAATGAACCTCATCTAGACAAAATACCATTATGCCCCCATAAAGACACAGGGTAAATAAACACTGCAAAAAAGGCCATATCATTGAATTTTTTTATCCAATATAAAATGTGCTGAAATCTATACCTATTATGTACTTAAAAAGTGATTCATTAATTTTAGGAGGAAAATCATGAATTTCTTCAAAGTTTTTCAGTATAACATATGAACAAAAAGATGTGGTAAATAATGGTGTATTTATTACATTTAATGTAAGTGAAAAACCCCCGAAATGTAACTTCATATGCGTACTTGAGTGTTTATTTCCAGATGCCACTGTAAAATGTACGGGTGTCTCGTAGGGTCAGACGGGGCGGTGCGCCCCCCACTGGACGCAGCACTTTCCCCAGCGACGTGCAGGTAGTGGGTCTGGGCAGCGGCCACCCAGGTCCCGCCCCAGACACAGCGCCATTCAGGTCACGGGCTCCACAAGTCCATCCGGCTGCGCCCGGGACATCCCAGCGAACTTCACGTGAGACAGCCCGACCCACGAGCCACATTCCTCTTCTCCGTCGACCTGCACTTGGCCTCCCAGGTCTGCATTCCCTCCTCCCCATGTTTAGTTACCAAAATGCAGCCCAGCACGCAGACCCTGAGTTCAAACCTGCCCGCGGGCTTGTCTGTCCTCTGAATGGACCTCTCCCAGAGTCACCCTCAGGACGCGTGTTGTAGGCAACAGATGAGTCAATACACGCTCTCGGAGACGAAAATAGGTTTCAAAGAATTCTAGTTTTATTGATCACAAAATAATAGTCCAATTATAAATTTGGTGGCCAAGCTTTACCTGCGCAGGGGCGAACTTCCCCCAACTGTGACCGGAGTCACGTAGCTACTCAGAGCTACAAAATGGAAGTCGCACGTGGCTCACAGACTACGGGGTTTTTATAGGGCAGAGCAAGCGAATGCGGGCTTACAGAAGCAGATGTGGCAGTTAGCTATTAGCCAGGTTGCTAAGTTAAAAACGGCGAAAGTCTCTAATTGGTGGGTGTAAGTCTCTTCTGGCGGGCCTTGGTTAGTTACCTTATTTGGCTAGGAATTTTAACCCAGCCGTTCCCTGACCTTTATTTATTACCCAGTCTCAGGAACTGCAGATGCCTAACGGCTGTTTATATGTTTCTACTACTAATGGCTATTACACGCGCTCCCTCAGGATGGCCTGTCCTAGGAAGACTTTGACTCTGAGACTTCACTCCTTACCTGGGTTATTTTTTCTTCCTCTGAACGCAGTGCAGTACAGGTTTTGAAATTCCACAACACAGTTTGTAGTAACTAACAACAAAGAATATAAATGAACAGCGACAGCAAAGAAAAAAATCCTCCCCAAGCCAAAACAACTAAAATTTGCAACAATTGTCCCTAAACTGAGCATTATTTATAATACAAGGGGTTTCGTTGTCAACCGACGTGTAAAAATTCACCTCCAAAACTCACATCTTTGAATACCAACGACAGATTAAGTCTCAGTTGTGAGCACTGGCCAGACCTTCCTCCTGCCTCCTGACCGGGGACAGCTCAAGGACCACAGGCGCCTCCTCAGATACAGGCAAGTTGGTGATGCGGACACCGGCCTACAGTGTCCAAGTCATTATGGATGAGACGGGACATTCACACAGACTACTGAGTCCAGTGGAGGAAAAGGGACAGCGTGGCTTTTCTCTCGAGGGGAGCAGAAGCCACAGCCCTTGCCACGACAGGCCTTTCTTGGGTTTCTTGGCACAATATGTGATGGTCCTCATTTACTATGCACAGGTTGCTTTAGGTGGTTACCTTTCACAGAAAACAAAGGAGCTAATGCTGCTCATCACATCACAGAAGAGGGATATTTGCAAGTGAAAAGGCAAAAGTGGTTGAACTGTTACACTCCTCCTTGGAAGATTCAGCATGGATTTTAGGAAGTTACTCTGCAGTAAATGTTTGCCAGTGGGGGCTGGGTCCACTCCAGGCAGAATGGTCTCCTGCAAGTTGGCACTGGTTTCTGGTGGGAATTCAGCAGGGAGGCTTCATTTGGCTGTTTGGATGTCCTCACCGCCAGGAGCTGGATTCTAAAAAGGTGATTTCTGGGAGTAAGGATGTACCTTCTGCCAATCTTCATTAGCCAGGGAGTCAGGGATGTTTGAAAGCCACTTCTTTTTTTTTTTAAGATTTTATTTATTTATTTTTAGAGAGAGGAGAAGGGAGGAGGAAAGAGAAGGAGAGAAACATCAATGCGAGAGAGAATTGATTGGTTGCTTCTTATACACATTCCATCCAGGACCAAACCCACAACCCCGGCATGTGCTCAGACTAAGAATCGAATCTGTGAACCTTCACTTTGCAGAAGACCCAACCCCTGAGCCACACTGGTCAGGCCTGAAAGCCACTTCTGTTGCAATGTGTTTGTCCAAGGAGTCCGAGGGTTAGCACAGGCAGAGAGGGGGCATTTCCGGCCACACCTTTAAGACATCTACCCCAGAGAACCTGAGAAATAGTTTCCAATGTAATCCCTTCTGAGAAAGTACAGTTTCCCCCCTCAGGCATGTGTTACAGTCTAAATGACCCTCTAGTTCCCTTCAGAGCCTAAAATGAACTTCCTGCCCAAGGCTCTGACTCACAGCAGAGCGGGTCAGTCCCTGCACACTCAACAAAGCAATGCCTCTCCTTTAGGTTTCGGTAGGAAAAGCCTGCCCCAAACACCTTTTCCTGAGCTATCAAAATATTATCCTGCTGCAAAATGCTAAGCAAATACAGCAGGCTCTCATTATCTTGTCATCAGAGTGTCTTTACGTCTTTCTTTTCATCAGGACCTTATTTGTGAGATTCCTGAACTATCGAATGCATTCTAATTAATTTGGGGGTATTAATTGGTTTTAAATACTCTATACCTAGAATAAGAAGAATACAGTTTCTTATTCAGCATAATCCCTTTTTGTAAGTAAAGTTTAGCACTATGTCCATGCTGACCATAAATATATAAATATAATATGTAAATACAAATATGTTAATATAATATATAAATATAAATATAGTTAAATATTTAGCCATAAATATGGTGGCAAACAGAATTAGAATGACAATACAGACATTTTAGAAACTCAATTGATACCAAGTTAGGTTGTAATTGGAATCTTTTTTTTTAATTAAAATGCATCTGCATACTTATGGTAAAGTCACTCTAGAACGATTTCTATTAGAAGCTGTGAAACACCATTCATGCTCAGATACTTTGTAACGCCAGTTTAAACGTCCCGTACATCTACCAGTCCTTACCAACACCCAGCTATCTCTTTCCCTGGTGACTGTGTGTCATCGGACCTCTTACTGATAAGTCTCAGTGGTTACTGTACCCAGTTTTCCCTAATTCACGGATGTCTGGGCATTTCCGACCAGGACTCAGCTGCCTGTGCTCCCCAGTATCTCATCAAGGTGCTCCGCTGACTTTAGACATAGTCATAACTTGAGAAAATACAAACACAAGCAAGCACACAGGTTAACAGTGACCTTTTATTAAGTAAACACTGATTCAAACACTAAGCTAAAGTGCATGTTAGGATAGTCCTAAATCTTTCTCGATCTTAGAGCAAATACACATGGAGGTATTTGCTGTCAGCCAGGAATGAATAGAGGATAACATTATTGAACGAACGGATCTTGTCTTCAGTGATATGTTTTCGTTCAGGAACCTCCCTTATGAAAGCACAAACACACACCGAAATTCAACACATGTGGCCTTATAAAGTTGCTGGAATCTTCAACAAAGCCTGTTCCCGACTCACATGAATAAATACAGAGGCCAAAATACTCTGAAAACTCAAGTCCCCGAACATGACATTCATGTCCCTCAGAGAACAAGAGATTGGAGCCACCCTGGAAGCTTAACATAAAAAACTTATCTTTCATAAAAATAATCACTGAAAGATTTAAGAGCAGACGATGACCAGACATTGACCCTTCCTGGCTACAGATACAAATTATCTACACAAACTGCACACATCAACATTTGTTTAGAGAACAAAAGACCTCCACTATTTCAGGTCTCTAGACCTTCTTCCCTTGCAAGCGGTTTATGAATTTCTTTCTGAAGTCACCCCTCCCTCTCTTCAGAGCGGGTTATTACAAGAAACTAGTATCATTTTCAGTATGTTAACCTTGAACAATGCAAATAAGATAAAGAGAATTAGAAAAGTAATGATCTGAAATCCAAATGAACAGACACGCGGTCAAATTCAACTGATATGTAAAGAACTGACAAGTGCTTTCAGAGTCCCATTTTGTGATTTTTTAAAAAAATGTGAATAATGTCAAGCTCTGTTGGTTTCCCTTAAGCAGCCTGTTTGCAACTAAATGGAACAGGTTTCCATGAGTGAGTGGCTGGGTAGGAATTAATACCCATGGCCTTGATTAAATAACATTGAGCCAAAATATGCTATTAGGAACATTATCACCTGTTAAAGCTCGTTCTTGATGATAAATTCGCAGCCTCCTCAACACCAGATCAGCTTAATGGCTGAGAGACACAGAGTTCAGGGAATAACATTAATTCTGAGTTAATTATAAATATGGATGGAATGCCCTAATGCTTTAGAATGGGACACAGGTGAATTCATATCTCTTTTCAATAACATTCAAATTGATGGAACATATACTTCATGTTCTCCGCACAAAGCTCCCTCCCTGTATCTTGGACAATGTCCTTTGAAAGCGAGCTCTACAGCTGCACCATGAGTACATGATGCCAGTTAACAAGTGTTCTGTCATCATCGGTGACAACAGTACCAATGGGTGTCTACCGACCAACCATAAGAATGCAACATGACCATCACCAGGAGCGTGCAGCCGCTCTGCCCTTATCTCAAATGGTACTTGTGACACAAGACAGCGTGAGCTGCTACAATCAATGAGCTTGTTCCAACGGCCAGCGTATGCACTGTGTATAGTACACAGTGTATAGTAAACACGGTACAATAATAAATGATCATTTTATTGAAAAAATATCAGGGCACTGAGACATGGGAAAGTAATGGGGACTCAGCACACGTGCATAGCTCTTACTCTTTCTTTAGTGGCTGAGAGACACAGAGTTCAGGGGAATATGTACATTTTAATTATCAATTATTCTGAGTTAATTATAAATATGGATGGAATGCCCTAATGCTTTAGAATGGGACACAGGTGAATTCATATCTCTTTTCAATAACATTCAAATTGATGGTTCATTCTCCATAGGCCCAGAGCCAGCAGGAAGTCTACACTTTCTTCCTCAACATCTTTTTTAGCCACTGCACTAACTGGTCCAGGAAACTGGGACTTTCTCAATTCAAAGAGACACAGCATAACCTAAAGTACGAGCGCTGTCTCAGTTCATTCCAGCAGCTTTAACAAAGTGTCAAACGCTGGTGCCTTACAAACCACAGAAATTTATTGGTCCCAGCTCTGGAGGCTGGAAGGCCAAGGTCAGGGGGCCAGCGTGGTAGGGGTCTGGGGAGGCCCCTCTCTGGGTCCCAGACAGTGGTCTTCCTGGTGGTGAAGGGCCGGGGTGGGCCCCTTTCATGAGTTCCCCTGTATTTGTCCCTTCTCAAAGGCCCCAGCTGAGAATACGGTGGTGATTAGGTATTTAGCATATGAAGAGGGTAAAGGAGAACATTCAGTCCCTAGTAAACAAAACAAGTAATTGTTTGTCACACTAAAACACGTTCCCTTTCTATGTCAAGGTAATTCTCTCCAGAGCCAAATATACACTGCACTGTACAGTGAGCAAACCTAGCTAGATCGAAATCACCTCATTCAAAAAGTAAATGTTTGTCATGTCTATTTAAAATACTGTTGCTTTCCTACATAAGCCAGGAGATCGAGATAAAATTCATTTGAGATTGAGAGGGAAACCGCTGAAATGAAGATGAGACGTGCCTAGCTCTCGGAGCTCACGCTTATGGATTTCTGCTTTCACTTTTGAAACAATAAATCATCTTAATACAATTGGCACACATTTAATGATGCTTCCAAAGCAAAGAATTGTGGTGGATTATGTACCAGTTTTTAAAAAATAGGTTTACTTAAACCTTATTTTAGACATTTACAAGATTATTTTTCTACCCGAAGTTTTATTTGTTTGAATAAACAGAAAATCCACGCTTGGAAGATAACCCTGAGAGAAAAACTGAAAACTAGAGATAAATGTATTTGAATGGATTAGAATCGTTGCTGGTTTGCATTTTGGGGGTTTTCTGCTTTTGGTTAAATACCTCACACTAAAACATTTTTAATGCCTTTTTCTTAACTTTTCAGGAGTAATCACTATTATTTTTTTTAATTACCGTAGGTGTGTAATCCTCCAGATAAAGCCTTACATCGAATCAACGTCCACTTATCTTATTGTGTGAAAAACCTGGGAGAGCTGCAATTCAAGAAAACAACCACGATAGTACAGATCATTTCTCTTTCCACGTGATTTTGGGAAGTTTTCTTGCATTTAAGACAGTGTGTGTGACGTTGGCTCTCACATGGCGATAGTCCCGATCACTGTGCTTGTCATATTGTAAGTGTGGGTTACAGAAAGGTCAGGATGCGAGGGTTGTGATTATTTCGGAACAAAGTTGTGCGAGAGGAGGGATGCGTTGAGTCCCAAACGTTCCGGCCTCATCACTGAAGAGGAAGGAGGCAGAACTGGGGACTCAGGGCTTCCCGACAAACACCACTTTGTACACAATTCTTCCTGGGAGCCTGGAGTCTGTCTTTCGATTACTTGAGTAGTATGTGGTTAAACTTTATTTCTTGGTAGATTTTTGCTTTACATTATTCTGGGAAAAGGAGATTGAGCTCTGAAAAATAATGGGGCTATGGATGTGATGTGAAGTGAAGAATGTTGCCTGCATTTTTAATGAGAAGTCATATAAAGTATATATAGAATTGTGTGAGACTCACACAAAAGAAATTAGTCTCAAGGAAAAGTGTACAAGTCTGCAAGCAGAATAAAAGGAATATATTTATAAACCAACGATTGTTTGTATTTCCTAACTCATTTTAAAGCATCATTATTCATCATTGAAAATTGAAAAAAATAAATTTTATAATTTGTATCAAATGTCTCAACCTGTTTACAATGGAAAAGAACCACATAAGAACATGCTATCTCATCAATTTTAGAAATAGTGTAGAAAATTAAAAAATAGTATTTAGAATAATTCTAGCAGGTCAAAAGCCACGTTGACTAATAATTATTTGGGTGGAAAAAATAGCAAAATATATAACTGTCATTTTTTCTCAGTTTATCCTCATAAGACCTACCAATAAAAAAATGTCCTAATAAACAGTGTCTTAAGTTACTATCTACTTCTTGAATATTCCATTAAGAAAAATTCCTAATAGTAATATTTTATGTTTCTCCTGTTTTATGCTCTGAAGTTTCAAGAAATGTCATATCTCCATCAATATGTTAGAAATGACATGCATTCTTCTTATTATTATCATTAATACTACTCTTATGACTACACTTTGGGGGCAGAATACCTGAAAGTTTGAATGAGCTAATTTCCATCTTCTGTCACGATTCAGGTCAAGGATGAACTGGATTAGTTAATGGATTCAACATCATACCCCAAAATACGAGAAGCATTTCCCTCTCTCACACTAAGAACTCGCTGCTCTCTCCAGCTGAATTAGCAGAGAATATTAAAATGCAAGCAAAGAGTTTGTGTTAGGAGTTTTCAGTAACCCAACCAGGGTAAAAGGAAGCATATCTGGGACCTGATGTTATCTAATATTCTTGGCAATAAATGATAACAAAAGAAGTCAAACAGAATATTTTATGTAGCACTGCATGTTTCTGTATAGAAACTCAGTGATATTCTCGAGGTAGGGGTATCACACAGTTTTCATCTAAAATTCTGCAGAGTAACTGGCCGAAATCCATTGAAAGCAGCCACTTTTTCTGCACGTGCACACCTGTCTTGGAAGATGCGTCCTCACCTACTCTTTCTGTTCTCACATCGGTGGCTGTGTCTTGTTTTTGTAAGATGAAATAATTAAGATAAATAATAGATGTCTCAGGAAAATGCACACTTTCACCCATGACTTGAATAAGGATTCAGTATTTAACATATAAACATCTGCATAGAACATTTCTCATAACAACAGACAGACTTGTAGTGCAAGACTGGTCTTTGTCGGTATTTTGAAAAAAATACATAGATATTTTTATGTGGTTGAAAAATAGATTCTTCTTTGCTGATTTCAGGAAGTATGCTTCCATGTCAGAGCTAAATTGATTTATCTAAATCTTCTCCAAGTAAATTTGGATAAAATAACCACGTCTAGAGGTTAAGAGGTGGCTGGCTGCCTTCGTCCAAACGCAAAATGAGATGTGAAAAGAGACACCAATGCCAAAGACACTGGTCCTGCAGATGGATCAGTAACATTCGAGAACTCTGGGAGATTCCCTGTTTATGTATAAGAAAAAATACAAGTATTTAATGTAGCTGTTTTCTGTGTTTCTAGCCAGACATTTTTGTAGCCAGTCTACATGGTAGAACTATCCTATTATTTCAGATAACCGTCCTAAAAGTTAGTTAGTAGCATTAGCAAAATACTTTTCTTTGGGAGGTTGCAAAAATATATTTAAAAAGGTAATATCTAGGGTTCTGGGTAAGTCTTTGTTCTTCAAACTACATTCTGAGTCTGCTTTAGTTGGTCATTGGAACAGATGAGCTCAACTATTATTCTGCATTCTCCCAAACATTTATTCCAGAATCCTAATACCACAAATCTATATAATCTCTGGTGTTTGTAGCACCTCAAATTATTAATTTTGGGTATTTTTTCTATTTCACATGACCACTGACCTACAAAGACCAAGACAGCATGCATTTCACAGTTACCAGCGTGTCCATATCCTATGATACAGAATATATTCTACAACCTGCAAATTCCTAGGTAAATTTGAAGACCATTTTCTTAGCCAGGATTCCTAGAAAATAAAGCTTGAGACAGGCTTTCTGCTAGTACTTTAGTGGGAAGCAAAACCCACGGGGTAGCAAGACTGAGAGGCCTGAGGCAGGGCAGGGTGCGCAGCCAACACAGGGTCCCTGGTCACTATGCTGGTCCCAGCATCAGGAAATGCTACAGAGCACCCTGCTGTGTCCCCACCTTCACCACTGCCAGAAGCACCTTGAGAAGCGGGACAGCGCCCTGTGAGGCAGGCCTTCATCTAACCGGGATGGGGGAGGGGACTAGGGACTTGGCCCAGAAGCTGGCCAACTGCAGGCAGTAGAGCTACATCGGGCTGAACAAGTTAGAGAACCTCAGCATTGGCAAGACTGAGCAAGGTGGCCACGGCTCAGGGAGAAGGTGGGGCCAACAGACACTCTGGGGGTACCTAAGACATCACGTTAGATTTGGCCATTCATGATCCTGACACTTCGCATCCTGTTCTTCAATGTCTAGGACTCTCGGGCACTCTATGCCACTTCTGCTCTGTCCATGTGCTCTGTCATCTGGCATCTGATGCAGCCATATCGGGCTTCCCACTGGACAGTGGACCGGATCCCTCTTTACCATGCAGGCTCTCCTGGGCCTTGTGAGATGTTCAGCAGCATCCCTGGCCTCCACCCGCTGGCTGCGGGTAGCTCCCTACGCTCCGCTGTGAGTCTCCAGGCTTTGCCAGATATTCCTGCATGTCCAAATTGGCCTGATGGAGAACTACTGGTCTGTACCACCCACGCACTGGTCCAGCCTCCCAGTTCCCTCAGTCCGCCTTTGCTTTCCACCCCAGGCTGCTCTACAGATCAGTCAATGAACTTATACGCAGGCAGACTAAACTGTGAGCACATTTTGGCTTTCAAGGCATTGCCTGCTTCTTGTTTCCCTTCCTCCTGGCTGAGCTCGCTGCTCTAACTTTTGATTTTCTTTCTCCTAGGAACAGAAATACTAGGTGAGTACAGCTCCAAACCGAACAGACTCAGAAAGCCAACCCCCCCACCTTTCACTATCACCTGTTTCTCATGGAGACACGTGTGTGTGGAGCTCTGTGGGGTAATTAACATAATATGATCCACTGGGCTACTGGGCATGCTTCAGACCATAATGACTACCTGTTATTGATATCTACATTTGCATTCTGAGATACGTTTTTGTTTCACAGGACATTTAAATAATTCCTGAATATGCGCCTCACTCTTCTCCTCAAAATAACTCCTCTTTCTACCAGTTGGCACGGACGTGTGCTTTTCCCATGCCCAGTTTTAAAATCTTGGCGATGCTTTTCACCTTGTCTTTCTCACCGGGCCCCTCCATCGCCGGTCGTAGGATCACACCTCACATTTGGATTGTGCTTTATGGTCTTCAGTTTGCTGCTTTCAGACTTTCAGTGAGTCAGAAAGGGCAAGTGCATCCAATATTAATTCAAAAGAAAGTAAACGTTACTAAGAACTTATTATGAAGCAAAAGTTCTTCTGATTTCTGATGAGAACATGGATCTGCATCCCCGCATCACCGTCAGGTGTCTAACTTCTCACCTTGACCGGATGATTCCTCCTTCCAACTTCTGCTGGACCAACTTGCCAAAACACGCCTGCTGGGAGACCCAAAATCATCTCAGGCGTGTGCGAGGAGTTCCCCAGCACCCACCTGGAACGGGGCTGTTCTCACCTGACTTCCGAAACAGTGCTTTCAACCACTGGAGTGAACAGACAGACCTGCTCGCTTTCTCACATATGACCTGTGTTTCCTTCATTACCTCCCTCCACACATGTTATTTCTTCCTGCAATTCCATCCTCGGACTCTTTGGATTGTGTAAATCCTACCTACCACTTAAGGAAGCCATCCCCTGGGCCTACTCCGGGGGGTGTGGTACTTCATGTATTTTTACACTGGGAGTTTCACACTGTTTATGGCGTAATTGTTCTCTGATTACTTCCTGTGCCTCGGTTCTGTCTCTAGCACTAGACTGCAAGCCTGTTGAAGGTGGGCCAGACAGGGGAGCACCCTTGTACTTAGCAGACACTTAGAACGTGATACGGAGTCTAGCAATGCCTCCTGGATGAGGTTCTGAGCTCTCCAGGGACCAAGGACAATGACTTAGTCCCAAGAGAGGCTGTCAGAGGGGGGCTGTCATGTATGTCGGTACTCTGAGGCCAGTCACCAAAGACATGTCACATGCCATCCAGGTCTTCTCTTTCACATCCTTCTGAGCATGCTGACTTCCGGCAGGTTTTCTGCCCTTTCACAAGGCTTGTCACTGCAGACCCACTCCAGGGATGAACTTCACCATCGTCTTGGCAGCAACTCCTCTTGCTCCGGCCAAGCCAGGGGTTACATCAGAAATTCCAGAACGGTGTGACCCATTTGTGGCTGGTGTGCTGTGTGGTCGCAGCCTGTGGCAGATGAATCTGCATTGGGATGCCTGCGTACATATGCCTGAGCCATTCTCTAACCTCATACAAAAGGCAGCTGGGGGAGAAATAGACTTGCAGTGCTGAAAAATTGGTCCTGGCGTTAAAAAAAAACCAAACAGGTATACTTGCATTTTCCCCGTCTGTAGGGTTCGCACCTAGGAGAGCTGTTATTCTCAGAAAAAGATTAGAAATACCGGTGGCAGATAAGAACGGGTGTTAGTGTAAGTTCAGTTTTCACAGTCAGTGTCCTTGGTGTCGGTCTCAGACATTTGGGTTTCCAGATCAAGTTCAGTTTCTACTATAGCACACAAAAAAGACACCAGTGTTGACAGGGTTTATAAACATAAAGATGTCTCATTCTTGTCTTTGATAAAGAATTTGTAACATTACTCTGCTCTTAAAATACATCTTTTAATATAATAAAATTGCATGATTTATATGGGGTAAGTTGAGTGTTGTGTATAAAAGAGTACTAGACAGGCTCTTAAAAATTGAATTATATTAATTCGGCAAAGAAGTTTAAAATGAACGGTATTTTTTTCAGAAGTGGATTGCTGAGATGTACTCCTAAATTGTTCCCGAGAACAGTCCCCTCTGGATTTTTGGAACAAGAGAAGTCAGTTTCTATGGGCTTTTTGCGTGGTTCCTCCGAATATCAAAATCTAATTTCTTGGTGATTTCCTCTTTCTTGCACTGATGCCAATATCGAATCTCCAGTTTTTGATGGACAAGATGTGTGGATGTGGGAGAAGGTGGCCAAGTTCCTCTCTTGGCTGTGGAGAACCATGAGTTAATCTCCTTGAGCGAGAAGCAAACGGAAGCCGAGGCCACAGCAGTGGCGGGATTCATTCAAGGACCCTCTTCACTGAGCAGCATCTTCAACGGAAAGTGTCCTTAGGCCTCCACAGTTAATGAGTCTTATTTACGGAAAGTAATTCAAGGGCCGACTTGACCCCCACATCATGCAGAGCTGTGCCGTGACCTGCACTTGACCCCCACATCTTGCAGAACAATGCCTTGATCTGCACAGGTGATAAATACAAATTGTCCAGATCGATGGTAGGAACAGGGGTGACAATATGTCCTGTGAACTCAGTGAAGGAGCTGGTGGATGAGTAATTATTTCTTTCTCTCTGGAGAACAAGAAGGTGTCAGCCAGGGAAGCCCACACAGAAAAATAATGTTCCGGAACGCCCGGCTGCTAGTCCCAGACGGTGCATTAACCAAGTGGGAATATGACTCCAAACCACTGGTTGAAAAGTGAAAAATTCATTATCTGGTCCAAATTTTTTTTCCGTGAGGAATCAGGTGATGGGCTATAAGGTCCCTGAGAGCACTCCCCGCTCCGGGGTGCTGCTGACCACTGAGCCCCCCTGAGGGGGGTGCTGACCACTGACCACTGAGGAAAGAGGAGGATGATAACAGGTAGGACAGTGAGGAACCACTGGGATCCAGCTTTTAACCTCTGCCCAGGTGCGACACACATGTTCCTGCCCATGTTTAGGAATGTAAGATCTCACTGGTGACAGGGAGGGGACACAGCCATGCCATTTTCCTTCCAGTCATAGGTACAGACAGTGTGAAGCCAGTTCCACAGAGTATGGGAACACAGCTAAATAAATATCAGAGAAGTTAGTGGGGGCTTCTAACCTTCTCAGAAATTAACTAGTGGACACTTAGGGGTGACTGCAAATATTTTCACACATTAACCTTTTTAGCAATTGAGCTGAATTCCTTGTTTTGTATACAGTAAAACCTAGAACAGTGATGATTAAGCAGAGTGCCTCAAGAATGTTTAAAACATGCAACACCTGACTATTTATTCAGGGGCACTGACCTCTTTTCCCCTTAGAGTGTCAAATAAAAAATGACAACAGCCAACAGAACAATAGGCATCTGGTGTGAATGAATCAAAATTACACCTATTTTTTGTCATATTGGCAACAATATATTTTGGGTGTGCCACAGAATTTGAGTCACTCATTTTGCCATGAAATGGAAAAGGCTGAAAATTGCTGAGACAGACTGTGTCCTCACGTCCCCAATGAGTAACTTACCGTCAAACTCTCAAAACTGTTCACGTCCCCTCGGCCAAAGACGGCCTCCCTCGCACCGCCCACCCTGCACGGAAGGGTGCGCTTCTCCCCAGCCTCCACCTCCCCGCAGTGCTCCCCGCAGGGCGGTAGTAAAGGTCAATGCGCAGTAACACCACACGTGGCTTTCGGACAAGGCCTTCCTCTTTCAGACAAGGGCTTGCCTTTGCCAGCTTGCTGCATGCAGGCTGGTGGGATGAACCTTGGTGCCTAGCAGAGTAGATGATTTTTTAAATTAATGAGCATATCCATATTGCTAAACAAAACATCACCCCTTCCTTTAAACCTACATTTTTGTAACATCACGAGTTTAAATTTTTCAACCATAATTTCCTGCTTTAACAGAAGTCATAGGCCTGAGGGTGTAACACGTGTGTGTGTGTGTGTGTGTGTGTGTGTGTGTGTGAGTGTGCACACAAAGGAAACTCATCCTTGTGCCCTTCACTGGAAGTCTAAGAAATCAGTCCATCAATGAATATATTTCTTTATTGATTCATTGCTTACTGATTTTAGAGAGAGAGGAAGGGAGAGAAACATCAATTGGTTGTCTCTTGTGCATGTCCCAACCAGGGCTGGAACTGCCCCCTGCAACCTGGGTATGTGCCCTGGCTGGGAACTGGCCACATTTTGGTCTACAGGATGACATGCCAACTGACAGAGCCACACTGGCCAGGGCACCAGCAAATATTTTTTAGTACAATGACTCTGATGTGCGTGTGAAAAGCATGTTGGACCTACAGTCAACGACTAGGCAGTTAGTCCCCGGCTTTTCCACTCACTGGGTGTATAACCCTGGGAAAGCCATGGAATTGCTCCAAACGTTCATTTCTTCATCTTCACACAAGAGACGAAAGCTGTGCCAGCCTCAGTCACTGTGATCTTAAATAAGATCATTTGTGTGGAAATTCTTTCTAAAATGAACTGGTGTCATCAAGTCAGAGTTTCTCATGTGCAGCCCTCTAGGCACAGTCTTGTGTCGATAACATCCCTGCATTTCAGTTAGTATTTCGATTGCTGTCTCCCCTGTTCTGTGGAGAACTTTTCAAAGACAAAGACTGTTTCTCTAACTTTGCCACAGTGTGTGACACGTGGTAGATGCTCTGTAAGTATCCATGGACTATCAGGTGAGCTTGGGACTGTGGAGGAAGAACTTTAAGGCAGAGTGTTGTATTCCAAAGCAGATCACGCAGCTGAAACCCCTATTCCCTGTGCTGCGCACCAGATTCACAGGGAGCAACTCTAGAGACTCTGAAAAGGAGGTTGTCCCTGGCTGGTGTGGCTCAGTGGAGTGAGTGCTGGCTTGCGAGCCAAAGGGTCTCTAGTTTGATTCCCAATCAGGGCTCATGCCTGGGTTGCAGGCCAGGTCCCAAGCAGGGGGAGTGCATTGAGGTTTCTCTCCCTGTATTTCTCCCTTCTTTCCCTTTCTCTAATAATAAATAAATAAAATCTTTTAAAACAGAAAAAAGAAAAGGAAGTCATCAGATTTTTGATGCCCAGGCGCCTGGAGCCTGCGCCTGGGACAGCGGAGCCCGATTGTGGCATCTATTGAATAATTTCCCATCAACTTCATTGAATTACACTCCGCTATATGATTTGCAGTTTATTAAAAATACATTTAGCTTTGTGATTTAATTAGTATGGTACTTTAATTATCCCCCTTCCAATTTGCAATGCCCTTGAGTATCTTTTGTACAAATTCTGGAAGCAACATTGAGGAGGGTTATACGGGCTGATGGAAAACAAAAACCTGAGCAAATTGAACTCCTCGCATTGAATGGTTGGGTAACAGCTGGGGAAACAGTTGTGGTGAGGAGATAAAGTGACAGCTGACTAGAAAGAGGTGTTAAAAAAAACAGCAGCAACAGAAGTCTGGGCTTATCCGGAATGACGACGAGAAGTAGGTCACTGTCGGACACGGATCGAAGGCGCCATTTCTGTGGTCTAAGGCGAACTGTATCGCCAAAGGAGGGAGAAGACAAATGTTGAAAGGGAGGAAAATTTGCAGGTGAAGCGAACCCCTGTCAATTCACCCCAGATGTTTGAGACTGCACTGCATATTTTCCTTGAATGTTTGAAAATCCGACATCTAATTCTCACTTCTGAACTCAGGTGTGCACACATATACACATAGTCTGATTCTGTTAGGTAATTACTTAGCATCTACTGTGTACAGAGGTCTGGCCCTTTGGCATGTTTGGAATGAAACCATAGAGTGCTAAAGTACCGCACAAACTCATCAGAGAGCTAAGAAACCGTGAAATCTTTTTGCAAGATGGTCAGTAATAAATACTGAGGACAAACTGTAGTGAGAAGTGGGGGCAATTAGGTAGAAAGTAAATAGATGATAAGAAGGTTTATGAGGCCACGCCAAGATGTTGAAATCTATGACAGTGAGGTGTCATTGAAGATCTGGGGACAGAGTGCCTGGGACAGCACTGTGTTCAGGTAAGTCACAGTAATGAAGGTGTCAATGGAGCACAAAAGGAGAACTGGCGAGGGAGCTGGTGTGACTCTCCAGTGGCTCAGATGATGCTACCAGAGCTGGAATTGCTTGAAAGGCAGTGTGTGTGGACATTATAGGAGAGATTCAGAGAGAGACTACCTGGGGGCTAGGCAAGAGTCTACGGGTCAAACTTTCTACCTTGCAGCTGTGGATCACCTCATGCGGTCCACTGGGACACAGGCGTGGAAGACAGAAGGATAAATGCAGGGGAGACACATAAGATGTGTCCCATACTCCCAGGGTGCTCCGTGAAGGTGTGCAGAAAAAGCTTTGCTGGTTAGAAGCTCAAGAGAGACAAAGATTAGAAATAGAAATTGGGATATGATATTCACTAGAATGCCAGATGAAACAATGGAGGTAAATGAGATAAGAGATTGGGAGGAAGATTAAAGAAGAAACCTGTGGTCAAATTCAGTGAGAAGAAGTTGAGGCAAAGAAGTTCATCAGAGTGTATTTGTATGTGCAAAACAGGGTAATAATAGTGAAAAGTGCAATGAAAATTCTGAGTGGAATGAAGACTAAGAAGCCATAGCATTTGGTAATTAGAAGATAAATGAAGAACTCACCCCTCCTTCTGCTTTATTAAGATATAACTGACAAGTAACATGCAAGTTTAAGGTGTACAGTGTGGTGACTTTATACACCATCGATCACACTATGACATGCTCCAATGGCTACCCCAGTCTTGGGGGAAATTTAAAATTTCTTGGAAGAAGTGACATCTAAGGTAAGATGGACAGGATGTATTGACATTATTGAAGGAAGGGACCTGGGGGACCAAAAGGTCCCTCAAGGTGAAAGACAGGAAACTCAGGAAGTCCACTCCGAGGCAGTAGCAACAGACCTATACAAAATAAAGATGTATAATTTAAATGAAGAAGTAAAAAAGAATCTGCTTTTCTAAGTATAACAAGTCCATATAAAAAGACTAAATGATTTAAGGAACATGTTATGATCAGGTACAGCTGTTAAATTGAAAAGTTCCTTATTGGGAAATATTAAACTGAATTTTTCAATGTCATGAACTAAGTTATGTTTACCCTACAGGGAAATGTTATTTAATATGAAGTAAAGTAATATTTCCTCACTAGAGACAGTTTCTGGAATCAGACCAAGACCACCAACAAAGCTCTAGATTCTTAACAGATCACCTAGATGTCCTATGTTCCTATGCTAATCTGATTCAAAGACAGACCGCGTCAGAGGATGGGCTGGGCTGAATTAAAAGGTGAGGGGGAATATTCCTGGCTGTAAAGGTAGCAGACCACCAGGCAGAAGCACAAGCAGGAGATTATATGATAGCAGTGCATTGAAACAGAACAGCAATAGCAACATTGCCACAATCACCACCACCGGGGGACACAAAGCAGGTGTCCTTTCCTGAGGTCGTAGTGCACATCATGTGACCATAGTCCTGCATCAAGTCTCCCTTTCCTGTGTAACTTGTCTGGGACCATTTTTCTTTGACAAAGGAGATCCTTCCCAGCTTTTAGAAGCATAACACGGGGGACTTTTGCCTCTGCCTGGCCTGAAAGAAATGTCTTTGCTTTCACAGCTGTTCAATGCACAAGGTCATTGTCAGAAGATGAAAGAAAAGGTCTCCTTAAATTTGGAAGCTTGCATTTCTCTTGGAGCAAGGCCACAGCTCTGTCCTTCTGTTTTCTCAGACTCTTTAGTACATGTGGAGTCGGGCTCAGTCATGTGCCAGATAGTGTTGGCTATACAAGACGGACCCTGCCTCCTACTTGCTGAAATGGAACGTCTTAATGAGGCTGGTGGAACTACGAAGCTGGAAATCCAATGACCCAATTCTCCACATCAGTGTACACACCCCTGAGCAATCCCTCTCTTGCATCCCTCATATTTTTCATGTAAATATCAATAATACCAACCAATGCTCATACACACAATCTGAAATAAAAATAAAAATTGTGTTTAGAGCATGTCTATCTTTTAGAAATCTTTTATAAATGCCGAGTCACTGGATGACAGCTGGCAGGCCATCATATTTAAATTAGCTCCTCCAGCCCATCTTGACAAGGATAACTACCTTCACAGCTGTCGATAGAGATATATTGCAATTGCTGTTTAAATGTCAGAAATAACAGAAGCTCCATTTGAGAGGCAGCTGCTAGGTAAAGCAGAAGTGATCCGTTTTCTTTTCTCCTTTTCTTCTTACTCCTTTCCGGAACTTTCTCAGAGTAGTGACCTTAGTCTCCCATTCCATACATTTAGACAAGTGTGCACTCTCAAATTGCGTGTGATTGCAGGGCTCATTGGTACGGCAGACAGGATTCCCCTAAATCTATGTAGGGTGGGGACAGAGAATCATTTTCTTTTTACGGGGAAGGGGCAGGGTTCCAGCCTGAAGCCACTCTCCTTGGGGAAGGCAGTAAAAGAGGTTGCAGCCGGCTCCCGAGTCTCATTATCAACCGTCCCACTGAAGTCATTCTTCATAATAGAACAAAGGGAGTCTTTCTCCGGAGAGGGTCTAAAGCGCCATGCTGTTCATTAGAAAGGCTGCACAGAGCAGGGCTCACATCTTTATTCAAAACCAAGATCAGACGAGTCTTTTAAAAATGTATTAGAGCCCTCTTTGTTACCAGGGCCACCTTGGTCCCCTCGCCTCAGCCTCTGGCCATGCGCACATCACGCCAGAGAAGGCACATTCAATCCCCTTCCGTGAAAATGAAGATGGACTTTGGCGGCACACTCTGAATATTAACCAGGCAGTAAGCACCGGCAATCTGGACATGTGGGCTGAGTTTCCTTCTTTCCACAGCTAAAAGAGGCAATCCATGAAAAAAATACTTGATGGAGGCATCTGGGCCCAGGAGCTCAAGTGATGAGAGCTTTACAGAAAGATGAGTGTGAGGTGCTGAAGCCAGAGGTGTTTTCACTTTGTCAGGCTGTGATGGGAACGGGCGCCAGGCGGGTCGGCCAAAAACTCATTGCTCGGAACAAAGGGATGCTGTTCTTTTTGAGTTCCGAAAATGAGACGTTTCCACAATAAAGAGCTGGAATTAACACCGCATTTTCAGGTCCACCAGAGGATGAATAGTCAAGTTCATCCTCATCCGGGTGAACTAGCCTCCTCGGCTGGATGTCGGGAAGACCCACCCGCATCCATGAATGTGGAAGCAGCTGAAAAGAATGTATTTATGTAACGACCACTGAAATGACTGGAAATCCCACCTGGGAAACAGCCTAAACCCACCAAAGCACAGTAAGTGTTCACACGCTGCTCGCAGCCACCGTCTGACATCCTGTTCAGTTCAGACAACGTCAGGGCACAGGGTCCGTGCGGAATGCGAGGATAAATTCTGACTCAGAGCTGCTTGGTTTGTAAGACCCTGAGTAAATGTGGACACACACATGGGCAGGGTTTTGTCTTCCCAGTTCTGTGGGATTGTGGGCTGTGCATGGGGTTAGTAACACAGGCTCTGAGGACAGCCTGCCGAGGGTCAAAGCCCGGTTACCCCCTTACTAACTGAACAAACAAGCCACCTTTCTGTGAAGCACTTTCTTCTCTCTCACGGGACAGAGTGGCAGCTGGGTCTCACAGAGCTGTGGGGACTAGTCCTGAAACCTGTGGCATTTGGCGGAACCTGAACACTTGTGCTGTAGAGTCGGCTCTGACTCCTGGTGACCGACCCCACGGACAAGTGACATCCACAGTGTTCTGTCCTTGCAGCCTACTCAACTCCTGGAGACTCATGCCGATGGCTTCATTTATAAAGTCAATCCATCTCATACTTGGCGGTGTCTTTTCTCGCCGCCTCCAATTTTTTCCAGCCTTGTTCCAAACAGTCCTGCCTCTCACTATTGGACCCCCAATTAGGCCAGCTTCAATAGAGTGTTTTGTGCCTCCGGTGATGTTTCAGGCTTAATTGGCCCTAAGACTCACTCGTTCATCCTTCTGCTGGCCCAGGGTACCCACAGAGCTCTCCTCCAGCACCGTATTCCCAGTGATTTTTTCCCCATCAACCTCTTTCATTGTCTGACTTTCACATCAGTGCATGGTGATTGGCAATACAAGGGTGCAGACGATCTTAGCTTTTGCTTTGAAACTTGGGACGGTCCAGCACCCCACTGAGCATAGCTATTGTTATTTCTGTCAGCTTGGTTCTACAATGATACCTCTTATTTCCTGATGATTTTATAAGATTGATATCTCCACATGGTATGATATTTTTAAATCCTATTTTTCAAATAGCGCTGTGCATTCTGAACTCCAATTTTAAGCCTGGATTAATTAGTCATATTTAAGAGTGCCGCTGAGCCTCCAGGAAGATTAGGAACATACCTGGTCCCTAGTCAGCTTATGTTCCCCAATGGTGTGCACCCGTGATTCTGACAGTCGGTGCGCCTCTGTGCTCACGGCTCCCAGAGCATCTGGTCCCCACGCGACGGTAAGTGACAGAGAACCTGCTCTAGCTGCTGTACACCGCACTGACCCTAATTCTCAAGCATGCAAGGAACAGAGGTGAAATCACCCACAGGTGGCTGGTGAAGAAACCCGGAGCCTGAAATATACCTAAGTTTTAAAAACAAGTAAGGCTCACTGTCCGCACGTGGAAGCATACGAGTCTGGGTCACACACACTTCTGCTCTCGTTTTTGCTGGAGATCTCAGCTAATTCCTTCCCTGCAAAGGGTGGCCTGGCACCCTGCCTGCTGTGTCACCTGATGACATCTATGATGACATCAAGTACATCCAAAAAAGGGCAGAGTTTCTGAAGAACCAGGCGTGTGGCTGCCTTTCCTACGAGCTGCGGGGATGGCACACCACCTTCCCCTCTGTTCCGTCCGTTGTGAGTCTGAGTCACATTTCATCCTACCCGGGCAAGTGCGTTAACCTTCCCTGGGGGTGTATTTAGCTTCTCCATCTCACTTGCCTGGAGTTTCTATTTTCATTTCATTTGTAATATTTACACACATAAGCTTTCCTCTACATTACCTGCAATCCATTTGTGAGAGTGGAATGATGCAAGTAAGTTCAATAAACAAAACAAAAACTCTCCAGTTTTGGTTTTCTCCATGAAGAGCATAATATAATAAAGAGAACAACAATAACAACAAAACTCACATCAAGTGCTTGGCATGAGCCGGCCACATAAAGGAAATGATGGGGAAACCCTCCTGCATTAAAGGTATAGAATTGCCACACAACACAGCAAACACACTTTCTCGGGGTCAGAACTGAAGAGGAAGCTGATGAGGACAGACGAGTGTTGATGAGTTAGACTGTGCGGTTGGGCGTCCAGGTATGTGCACGTGTGTGTGTCGGGCTCAGCCTCAGTTACCTGGAGTGGTGATTTTTAATGTCCACAATGACATGAGAAGAAGTTTAACCCCCACACAAGGTCAGGAGTTGAAACAAAGCCTTTAAAGGCTTTTGGAAAACAATTCAATGCTGGGAGGGGTCGCACATGGGATAAGAAAGCTTGACATGAGCCACATGCGTATTTGAGGCTTAAACTATTGATATTCAAACTATTAAATGGAACAAATGTTCTAGTCCATGAAGCCTGAATGGTTTTTTTTTATTGCTATTTTTAAAATTCATTACCAATGGAATCAAGGAAATCCCATGGAAAATTAGCACAAAGTCAAGCTCACACTGATGACCCTCCTGAAGTACCTGGATGAAACCAGCTTGCAGGTGCACGCTTTCCACCTGGGCTGCCACATGCCTGGTGGAGGCACCTGCTGCAGGTGGACCACAGCCCACCTGTGTCCACACACAGAGGCCACGCCCAATAACACGAGCCACGGACACATTCAAAGGTGGGATGAAACAAAGGAACTTCAGGTGACAGGAGTGTTTCCATGGACATGCCCAAAAGTTACCATCCAAGTAACTGAAACTAAAAAGAAAAACCCTGCAAGAAATGGAATCCCTTCCCAAACAGAATCAATGGACTCAGAATACGAGACATGTGCTGTTATACACAAGCTTAGTGTGAAATAAAAATTCCGCCAGTTTAATAAACACTGATAAGAAGGTAATAAACATACGTGATATATAACTCTCACAACAATACCTCTACCCCAGACATCCTTAGGCAGGACACTGTAGTCCTTTCTTTCTGGGCCCCTGATGAGCCACCACAGATGAAATGAAAAGCCAGTTTGGAGATGGGAGAGGCATGTGAAACGTCATGTAAGTGGAGGAAGGTAAAATGCCTGAGTACATTAGAAAATACAGTGAATAGATGTGTGTGCATAACCACTATTTGTTATAATCATGCAACAGAATACAATGCAGACAGACTTTTTCCCCCATCAAGGGAAAAATAGAAATATTTTAGACTTTGTAGGTCATAACGCCTCTGCCACCGCCACTCAGCTCCACCGTAATGAGGGGGGACCACAAGGAACACGGATTTGTGGGCGTGGGTGGGAGGGACCCCCTCACATTACAGGGTGGCAGCGGAATCTGGCCCCGGGCCACGCTGGTACACAGACACCCTCAGTTCTCAAGATGATCTGACAACACATTACCATTTATTTAAAGACTGAAATGCAAAATAATAGATATTTAAATATATTAAAACTATATATTAAAAGCAGGAAGAAAAAAACAGGGATTTCACGCTTAGTTATTTAATTAAAAAATTGAGAACATAGACCCACAAAAGACTGTAAGAGATAATATAGGGCATGTTTATTCATAGAAGCCCCAAACCAGAAGCAGCTCAAGCATTTATTAAGAGCAGAGGTAAACAAATGTGATATATTAATACTAGACAATGGCACTACCCAGCAACAAGAAATAAACTACAACATGAATGAATGTTAAAGTCGTTTTGCTGAGTAATAGGCACCTATAAAAGTGTAGTCTGTATACCACATGCTTTTGTTTATGTCAAGTGCTAAGAGAGATCATCACTAATCATGGTGGAAAACAATGAGATTGGTGGAAGCAACCAGGAGAGTGGGTGTGGACATTAACTACAAAGGTCCATCCAGGGCTTTGTGCGGTGACAGAGATGTTGTCTGTCTGTGCCGGGGTTTGAATTACATGCATTATCCAGCTCATCAGAGGATACAATTAAATTTCATTCATTTTATTGTACATGAACTTCCCCTTAGAACAGGGAAACTGGGAAGTACGTATGGCACCATAGATGACATGCTGGCTGTCATGTGGGGTATGCTGGTGACTGCAACTTACTTCAAAAGGCATCAAAAACAAAGATGAGTTAATGAATGAAGAGAGGAATGGATAGACGGGTACATACCTAACAAAGCGAATTTTAGACAAGTAGGCAATATAAAATCCTGATGGTTGGTATGAAAGCGTTCACTGCAAAATCATTTTAATGTCTGTATATGCTTGAAAATGTTTATAATAAAAATATTAGAAGAAAAATAAATAGAAATGATAAATGTCATATTGAAGATAATAATATTTGCCATAATGGTCTTGCTGCCTAAATTATGTTTTTGAGGAAATATTAAAGCATCATAAAATATAAAGATGATATAAAGCTGTAATTTTTCATTTGGTCAAATTTCCATTAATATATTCCAATAAAACTTGTGACTATCAATCTCTTCTTCATGGGTTATTCATGGATTCCAGCAAAAGTCTGTTAATTTATGTTTATTTTTAAGCAATTTTTTCCCCATAAATCAGTGCATTTTACATTTTCTTATAAACCTAGATACCAGTTTCATTACTGTATTAAACTCTGATATAATTTGTTGTTTCACTATAATAATTTTGTTCACATTTTTCATGTGAAGTAGGTTATATATTGTACAATGGTCTTTAATAAATGCAGTTATTTGACTATGAATCACTAAAATATTTATATCACTTTAGCAGTCAAAGTAATGATATAAACATTTCTGGTGATGCAGTCAACATATATTTAAAACAATGGCAATGTTTACTTATAATTTTGGTAAACTATTCTCTTATTTTCTCCTGTTTTTCCTGATATTAAAATTTTCATTATTAGAGGCTCTAGAATTTAAAACTTCAGATTCTCTAAATTTAAACACCTCTAGATCACTTTAAAATATAGAGGTGTCTTATAGCAACAGTTTTAAGGTCATCATTGTTTTGTAACTTCCATATGTCTATTTTAATAAGACTCATTAGTTCGTATTCTTCTAGATGTTTGAACTATTTTTTTCACATATGTATGTGATCATTGTAATAACCGTACGTTATGCGCTGAATGGTCCCCTTTCCAAATGCATGTGTTGATGCCCTAACTTCCTGCACTTCGGAAGGCGACTGTGCTCACCGACAGGGTCTCTAATGAGGTCATCAGAGTGGGCTCTAAGATGAGTCCCATCCAATGTGACTGGTGTCCTTATAAGAAAAGGAGATGAGGACACAGACACATACGGGGGACGACCACGTCAGGACGCAGAAAGGGGACGCCTCTCTGCCAGCCAAGCAGAGAGGTGGCAAACCAAACCCACCAACCAAACGATCAGACAGCCTCGCCGGTATCTGGACTTGGACTTCTGGTCTCCGGAATGTCCGTGACAAAATAACGTCTGTGGGCTGAGCCTCCCAGTCTGTGACACGCGTTACAACGTCCCGGAAAACTAGTGTAGTGACGGGCCCCTCCCAAACCCCCCTACGAAATGAAAAGTTCTTAAAATCCTTTACATTTTTCTCAAATTTGGAGGAATCTTCATATATCCCATCTGTTTGGGAAAAATCAAAGAAGTATCCGGATAGACTCAGTGGGACCCGGCCACGGCCTGCGGTCCCTTCTCACAGGACTCCTGATGAGGTGGGTGAGGAAGGAGGCAAACCCAGTGTAGGTTTGTCACTCAGTTTCTATTCTTGGTGCCAAGTGTGTACGACGGAACTTTGAAGATGGACTTGAACAATAGAACAGTAGGCGAGACGAGCGTGTAAAAGCCCTGTCCGGACAGGAACCGTGTCTGGGTGTTAAAATAGCCTGTGACAACATCATACACAAATTTTAAAAGTGCTGTAAATCAAACTTTGATGAAATGGAAGAAAATGTACTCTGAAAATACTGTTCGATTACCCACACATGCCTTGGATGCTTATAGATACCTTGAATAAAATTATTTTGTGTAAGAATGGAGATATGCCATGCTTGTCTATTAAATATGCCATTTACATAATGTGTTGATTACATACATATGATAAAATAAATGAATCTTAAAATTAGGTGTTTAACTACTTCATTGATGCTCTTGGAATTTACGTATCCAAGTTCACTGAAAACTTGCATGGTAATGTGTATATAGTTTAAGGATTTGAAATAGGCATGCAAAATATATATATTATACCTAGGCATCCATCATTCTAAATATTTAATGCACTCTTTTGGCCTTCGTAACCAAGAAAATTGTCCTGGCTAGTTTTTCAGAGAGAAGGAGAAGAAATGTTTTGGCCAAAGATCACAAAAGCTGCTTGCAAACAGCTTAGCTCATCACATATGATCTCCTTGCCCCAAGTCAGTTTGCAGCTGCCATGAGCTTTGCGGTGGCAACAAGAGGTTCTAGTCTTTTCTCTCGTGCTCAAGTCTTCACTTCCTGCTCTTCACTCACTAGCGGAGCACAAGGCAATGGGAAGGATTCAGGGATGCATCGTTCTGCTGTCTGCTCACCCTGCTCATCACACTTTCCCCTCCCATGACTCAGGGAAGGGAGATCATGGCAGACAGAGAAAGCGGGACAAAATAAGTTGGTGATAAACTGTCAGCAGTGAAGGGCTCGGCTCCATCACTGCTCTGAGAGACAACTTCTTTCACTGTCCCCTTGGCCCCTTCATGACCAACAGGGAGAAGGGATCAAACTCCGTCTTCCAAGGTGAAGGGGGAGGAGAAGCATGAATAATTATCTCAGAAGCCAAGGAGTTTGACCTTGACCATCTGGAAGGAACCTCGCACACTCAGTGCCGTGGGCCAAGACACGCGGAGAAGGAATGATACGCTAACAGGGAAACTGAAAAATCTGAAGCCACTGAGGACCTGCCACTTTTCCTGGCTGATGTTTGGGAGCAGAAACTGACGACTGCCCTGCCTGGGACACCAGTACCTCATAGCTGCAGTGCAGTTCGAGAGGCACCATCGTCACCATCATCCACAGCCAGGAGGGACGTGAGGCACAGCCCACGGGCCTCACTGGGGGAGACAGATGCCAGGACGGGTGAGTGGACCTCTGCGGGGTGGGACTGGGAGCCAGCTGAGTGGAGGAGGGAATTCCTACCCCAACACAAAGGAAGAAGACGGATAGATCTTTTTTTGAAATAGCAAGAAAACACACACACACACACACACACAATAAAACCAGTTACACCATAAAACTGACCCAAACAAACACAGTGCTGAAACCGCCCGAACCAAGACCACAGAACTGCACCAGGCCCTCCTCACACGTCTCTGAACTCCCTTCTGCTGACAAATTCGTCAGTAGTCTGCCCACTGCATTGGGACAAGTGTCCCCAGAACAGGCCAGCCCGGAGTCACCACAAACCGGGATCCATCATCCCTCCTGAGACCCTCCTCGTTCCTCATTGGTTAGGAGCCAAGCAGCTCTGGTTTACGTGGGAGACTGAATCATTAATTGCCCTTACAGCAACACTGCGTGAGTTCATGTGGATGGGGGAGTTGTTCTAATTCTTCTATTTGGTCTTAATTATCTCACAGCCAGGCCACAGACAAAGGCAATGCTATTTATAAACTTGCAACTATTAAATGGCACATCTATTTTTATATATGCAAATCCAGCCCAGCCAAACCCTCATCAGCCAGGCAGTTTAGTAAAACAGCTACTTGGCAGACAAAAACAAAATTACATTTGTTAGGGAGGCAAAATGTTGTGTTTGCATGATAGAGACAGAATTGTATTCTGTCCTTCAAAGGCACCTTGGGTTCTGAACACTTGTGTCTACACTACTGTGGAAGAGAAACTTGAGTACATTACTTACAAAAGTCATAAAAAATCATTCTCTTTCTGTTTTATGGCTGTTGAACAGACTTCCGAGGCAGTGGAAACTTCAGAAGAGACATCTGACCACGCTTCCTCCGAACTGCCTGTCAAATAAGCAGGGCACTGGAACGACTCAGACAACGGATGAGGGCCGGTGAACACGGCTCCTGAACCGGGGCGCTGGGCCTCCCTCCCCTGCCCCACCCTTGTCCCAGACCACCTGTCCTCAGTTCCCTCTCCCCGCAAACATAGGCCCCGCTCCCCCTCCAACTGCTTCCTTTTTCCCCACTGCAAGTGCTCGCACACGCTGTTCCATCTGCCAGAGTCACTGAGCCCCTGCCTACCTTCACAGGTGACCGCTCTTCCTTGTGCAGATTCTAGAAATACATCATGGGAGACGGTCTTTGCCTCTCTGCTCCCTGTTCCCAGGCACCTCCTGCCCCACAGGGTCAGCGAAGGAGACAGGAGGCTTCTCCTTCACTGGCTGCCTCTGGTACTGAGAACGATCATGACCTTCATTCTTGTGAATGAAACACCCAGCTCCTGAGAAGGCTCTGAGTCCTAACCCAAGACGGCAACAACAGCAACAAAAAATATATATAACACGCTCAAAATATTATTTGGGTTTTAAGGAGATATTAAGTAACAGGCCTTGGGTCGTTCAAGAAAATAACTACATTTAAAGAAATTTAAATCTAGGAACTCGTCTTGTTTTCTAATTTTGCCAAATGCTCTTGCAAATAAGAATCATTCTGTTTTGCTTATTTCCTGATAACCTGGCATTCGTCCAAGCATTCTATTCACACTTAAATGGTTTTTCCTGCTTGTGGTCCACACTCAATCATTCCCAGATTTGGTCTGTCAAATTAGCTTTATAGCTACAGAGAAATTGCAATGCTAGTTTCAAAATTACACATCTTTTATAGTAAAAAAACAACATTGAAGATGAGAATCAAGATTTTATATTAAGCTGAGAATCAAGATTTTATATTAATCAATATTTTATATAAAATATTTTTATATTAAGCTTTATATTGCATTGAAATGTAAATCAATATTCTATATTGATTTGCATTTCACCTTTTTTTAAACCAGTACCTTGCTGACCTCCATGAAGTTGCAAGTAAGGTGTGCCCCAAATATTAGCAGGAAAAAAAATGGGAAGGAACAAGCTTATGAGTTTAAAATCAATATGGATGCAAAGGATAGACTCTGTCGTTTTCTGCAATTATATTTTGTATTTCTCTTTCCTTCTCCTTTGTGTTTTTAACACTACTGCCTTTCATTTACAAATATTTTCTCTAGTCCTGACACTTCTTGCTAACTTCTGCCCCAGGGTCACCTCTCCTGGCACTCTAATCTAACCTTCCCAGTGTCCCATGGGTGTATTAACTCACAAAAACCAGCGCAGCACTCAAAGCACCGTTGTTGTAACAAGAAGACAGATCATTTAGAGAAGTGTGTGCCGTCTGGTGAGTCAAAGTGAAGTGCTCAGGGGAGCAGCGGGTCCACGGCCAGAGCAGTGCAGAGTTCCATCTGGGGCCCTGCTGCCCCTACCCCTTGTTCCCCCACAGGGGCACCACTGTGGCCACAGGGCTTCTGCAAATAAGGTGTTTTCATCACCATCACCTTCGTCATTTATTCCATTTACAAACCTACTCCGATGAGGCTGAGGCAGTTACCTGAGAGGGGAGCGCTGAGAATTTAACGTCGGGATACATGCTAAAAACTTTTCGAAACACCTAAAAGAGGTATAGAAGTATAGAATATTATTCTTGCAAATTCATTTTTGCTATGATGTACACAAATATAAAGGTAACCACACAAGTCGGAGCAACGCCACAGGCCAAGGAAAACCACATTTGAACAGGTGAGAGTTTCTATTTAAAAGACCAATGGAAAGGCCCCAACATCAAACCCCCAAGCAGACACGAAGTGACCGCAGAGAGAGAAAAAAGTGGAGGGGACCAGGAAGCGGGGTGAGGGTGACAGTGAACACTGTGTGATGTCACTCGAGTTAAAAGCGGGTGCGCTGGGGAACTGCGGGCGCGTCCTTGTGTCTCTGAGGGTCCCCGTGGAGGGTTTCATGTAAGGACATGAGTATTCCGATGTTAGTTTTCTGCTTCATTTAAACTGTGAGCGACACAGGCCAGGAGCTTTGATCTCACGCTGGCCGAGAGGAACGAACCCGTGCACCAGCGGGGAGCAGCCTGGACGCCGGTAGCCGGGGTTGGGGGGCCGCAGACTCTCCCCTAGCAGGAGGCAGAAGAACACAGAAGCAGTCTGACTTTTCAGCACATGAACTCTGCCGGGGTGCTATTTTCCGCCCTTGGACTCCAAGCCCTTGGGAAAAATTCCCTCTTTCTTATTTTGTCAGCAGCCGAATACACGACAGAACCTAGCAAATAATAACTGAAAATAAGACAAAAACACTTCTGTTTGTGTTATGCCGCAGTAACACAACAGACACCAAAGGCTAAGGCAGTCAAGGCCGAGTGACAGGAGAGATTGTTTGGCAAACCTCAAATTGACTTTTTTCTGTCTCATTCCAAGATCGGGGAAGGAAAATGCTGTGATTAAGGACCCAGCAGTGGGCAGTGGATAAATAACATCCACAAGGATCCACTAATGATGATGTCTTAAAATAAGTAAAGGCAATTATTAGTTGGCCAGAAGCCATCCCCTAGAATTTATTAGGTTCTTTCCAAACCCTGTGTGTCCTGCTCATTAAGAGCGTCGAGAACAGGCTGCAGCGTTGGAAAGTGTGCGAGCTGAACATGGAAAACGAAGCCAATTAGTTGACGGGAAAGCCACGCGAGTCAGACCTGAACGCCTTGGGTATGAAGTCACCAGCCGAAGTCAAGGCAGGGCTTTCGTCATGTGTGGTTCTTCAGCAGGAAGAAGGGGACACAGTCACCATGAACTCTGGAAACCTCTCTGTCAGGGTGATTTTTGCTCTGGGTGTTCTACTTACCTGTAAATTTGTGTGTTTAAGTGTTTCTCCACATTAGCTGATTTTGTAAAGCTTTCTTTGTGCACTATTGGCTTTCCAGAGACTCTAAGAGAACTATACACACATACACATATATGTATACACACACACACACCCACATAGAATGTGGGTGTGTATGTGTATGGAGATGGGTCTCAGCTTGCACCTGGCGGTGGGACCCAATGTCCCTGCTTGATGTCGTCTTGGCTTTGAGTGCCGACACTTCTTTGTCACATTGCTAACCCCATGCACAGACAATGTACTCGGCGCATATGTTCAAAACAAAAGAGACTCCATGCAGAAGGAGCTAAGAACATTATATAAGGTTAATCTATTATGAGGACTCTTCGCAAATAATAATTTATGTCATCATAAGTGACATGAATTTCTAAGGTGACGTCAGTGTCGGCCAAACAAATGTGTGCCTTCCCTTGTGTCCTGTCTCCCAACTGATCCTCGCTCAGAACCGGAGGAGGGTGCTCCTGAACTTCCAGCCTACAGGGCTCTTTCTTCTTTTGGGGGTTATTTCTGGCAGTAATGATCCCTAGAGCTTTTTTATAGATTGGATGTTCCTGGAAAACAGTTAGCTTTAGATTTCTCATCTGAAATATAAACAATAGGTTTTTTAGGCCTGCTAATTTTGTGGCTTTAACCTTAGAAAATCATCTATCTAAATACATGGTGTATACAGTGGGCAATGGCAAGAGCCAATGTAATATTAAGATGTGATAATATCTTATGCAAATGTAATCTGTCGACTTAGGGAGCAGGGGACAGCTGAGGGTAGGGAGCATGAGAGTCTTTTGGGGACAGCGGACATCACTTGTCCCTGAAGTCGGCAGTCACTCACTCACTAGACATTTATTGGGATCTCAGCTTGTTCCCCGAATCATGATGTCATGTGATGGACTCAGACACAGACAAGAATTGACGTGGCCCATAAGACTTCCTAAAGGGAAGGGGAATAAAATCTCAATACATTCTGACAACAGAGAGAAAAGTAGCAGATATTAAGGAAATTCCGAACATTTTAGTTGCAGAATGGCAAGGATTCCTGACTTCACTAAGGTTTGGCCATCTTTTTAAAGAAGTAATATCTTGAATGGAGTGGCATCAGTAAGCAGTGAAAGAAAAACAAAGCTTTGTACAATTCAACACTTAATTATATTTAGCTACAATGATACACTATAATAATTTTGAAAAAATGGAATTATTTTTACCAGGTCTTTTTTTTTGATGTGGCTCCTATACTGGGGCATGCAGAAAAATCAACCTAAAAATTTTCAGCTACCAAAAATATCTAGATTCTTTGTTAAAGGCCTTCTTAAAATATAATGGACTATTTACAAATACATTAAAGAAAGAAATTACAGGTTCTGGGTAACATTTCTCCTGTTGCTAAATTTTCTGTTATTTTCTGGGAAGCAGTAAGTCCTATTTAAAGACATTAATTGCAGCTTGAAAGAAAAAAAGATTAATGGAATGTTTCATCTTGTACTTCAAGATTTCAGAAAAAATACTCAAAAAGTGAGAGTAGCCTACAATCTTCATACATGAAATAACTTTAAGTTTAATGATGAAAACACCAAATCATTCACTCGATGTTGTTTCACCTAAATGGAGGAGCACAAACAAAATATAAAGAGGATGGGTTAATAGGTAAACACTTTCCACTTCAACAACCAGATGCAGTTGGAGCTCACCCACTCACAGCACAGCATCCCTGGCCTCACACCCTGAACAGCTTATGAGCTTTGGCCGCAGGCTGTGCCATTGTCCTTTTTCTCCCTGTCGGATGCCATCATTTAGTGCGGAAGCACCTGAGACAGACCTTTCCAGAAACAGAAAGCCCTTCCCTTCATGGTCACTGTGGGGTTGCACCACCGGAAATGAGAGTCAAGTTTGTTTTCATTTTTTTCACAAGTGCCAAGTTCTGCTTTTCTGGTTCCGGGGTTCCAGGGAGAACCGCACACCTGGATCACACCTGGGAGTCAGCTCAGCCTTAGGATTTTATCAAAATAAGGTGATTACATGGACTGGGACGGGTTCGGTCTGCTCTATCTGTATGGGCCAGTTTAACCAAAAAGCAGAATTGCTAACTGTTCACAAAGAGTTATAGTCCAGCATCTCATACATATGCATGCGCAAATATAAACATGTGCATATATTTATTATATATATATACACACTATACACATATTTGTATAAACATGTGTATATATAGATATAATTTTTTAGTTGTATAATTGGTTATCCATCGAAAGTTTTCATTTATGTGAATAAGATTTTACAAAAGAAGGAAAAATTCTATTTCTATCTTCTCCAATCATTCTCTATAAATATACTTTTAAGTATTCCAAACATGAAATATAATGTTTTTAAAAATGTCCAAAGAAATGCTTTTAAAATCCCATCTACTATTTAAGGAAGTTCATTTTCTACAAAGTCTTTATACTGTGATATAAGCTAATTTTCTCCTATTCTCTCAAATACTATCAACAGTGCTAAAACTACCATATGCAAGAATGAAATTGTATTTAATAACTTAACATTGGACCTCTTCCATTTCTTATCTGTGCTGACCAGCCCTATTTTTTATTGCTCTTCCTGAGTGTGATCGGGAGATAAGACTCCCAGCAGCCCTTGGTGGACTTCTCTACCTCCCTTAGTCTATCTTTGGCTACAAAGCTCACAATTGCAATGTTGGTATCTGCTGAGCTCCATGAAATTGTGCTCCTCCCTCAGCAATAGGGATTCTTCACAATGTACTTTTCTGCTCATTGTAATTCACAGGGAATTTTGTAAGTTAGAACACTTAGGATGTCCTTTTGAAAATGTGCAAGATTAGCACTATTGGAAAAGTTTCACCGTTAAAAAAAAATTCATCCTAAAATGCAGCTCATAGTTCTCCAGGCTGTGCTTTTTGGAACAGCTCTCTTCCCATCTCTATCCTAGACTAAAACCAGGTGTTTTTGTCCTTAAAGCTGAGTGAATAGTACAGGTACTAAAGCTGTAAATGAGTTGCCTGACACTGAAAATCGTAGAAGATGGGGGGGAGTTTCCTTAGTAATGACCTCTTAGATATGACACCAAAAGCAAAAGCAACAAAAGCAAAACAGACAAGTGCCACTAGATCAAACGAAAAGCTCTTCACAGCAGTGGAAACAATAAACAAAGTGAAAGACAACCTACAGAATGGGGCAGGGTGAAGGTTTGCAAACCATCCATCAGATAAGGGGTTCACGCCCCAAATATTGATCTATAAAGACAACCTACAATGCAACAGCCAGAAAAGCGCATAACCCAATTAAAAATTAGCAAAGTACTTGAATAGGTACTTCTCTGAAGAGGTGCAGATAGGCAACTGGTATAGGAGAAGACGACAGCTGTTGGGAACCACTCTGCCTGGTTTCAGGAGTCGTAACCACCCCCCATGGATAAGGCTGTGTGAGCGACCTTCGGACTGTGAGCCACTAAGACAAAGCTTGTCTCTGGCAGCAGCGCTGCTTCTGCTTCATCCATCTCTGCTCCCAACACTTGGTTGGTTAGTCAATGACAGGTATGACCCCTCAGAGGAGGGCAACCTAATCCAGACACGATCACTTGGGAGGCCCTCAAGGAAGGACTCCGGGGGCTGCAGCAAAGAGGTGGTGATGGACCCTCACCCCCTGGCTATTCTGGCATATCCCAAGTCCCCATGTCCATCTGGGAGAAGCGCTTCCTGGCTCTAATCCACTTAAGCCTAAAAACCTACGACTGGGAAGGCAGTGCAGCCCTTTGCTGGCTAGAGCAGGATCGGGGTGACCGGGCATAAGAAAGAATTCCTAAAAGTCCTGTGAAGCCCGCTTTGCTAAGAGTGCTTTCATTCATATGATAAGGGTCCGAGCAGGATATGAGTATGTCTCCCAAAGTTTTTGCAACCCCCTTACCTGACAGACATTGACTCAAATTAAGCCCTCAGATTTCTTTGAAATGTTATCTGTTTGATCCTTGCCACCTGACATTGATTGATGAGCTTTACCTGTATTCCTGTGTGTTACGAACCTAATAAAAGCTGTTGAGAAAGGGGCTCTTGGTCCTTCTCCTCTGAGAGATTGACCACCTCTCCTCCCCAAGCAGATCACGTCTTGATAGTTTTATTTTCATCCATGGAGGACTTGCAGGCAAAGTTTCCCCCACAAACAGCCCTAACCATGGGAGAAATGCAAATGGAAACCACAGTAATGTGCCACCTCACACCTGTTAGAACAGCTATTATCAAACAGACAAAAGATAAACGTAGGGCGGGATGGGGAGAAACTGGCCTCCTTCTGCACTGTCCATAGAATGTAAAACGGTGCTGCCACTATGCAAAACGGTATGGAGGATCCTCAAAATATTAAAAATACAGCTGCAGTAGGATTGAGCAAACCCAGTTCCGGGTCGTACCCTAAAAGAATGGAAATCTGGATCTCGGAGAGGTGCCAGCACCGCCACGGGTACCATAGCATCATTCTCCATAGCCAGGTTGTAGCATTAATGCAACAGATGAGTTGATAATGAAATCATGTCGTGTACACCTACTGGAATATTACCCAGAGTTTAAAAGGGAGGAGATTCCATCATTTGTGACAATATGACTGGAACTGAAGGACACTTCACTATATGAAATAAGTCAATCATAGAAAGACAAATACGGCTGGATTTCATTTATATGAAGTACCTGAAATAGACCAGTTCACAGAAGCCGAGGGTAGAATGGGGGTTGTTGCCAAGGGGTGTGCGGCAGGAGAAAGCTGAGGTGCTTCTCCCTGAGTGTGAAGTTTCAGTCATGCAGAAGGAGTTGGTTCTAGAAATTTAGCCCAGTTCCCAGGTACCACACCCTTTTCAATCCTGACAACAGCAAACTAGCTTGAATGACCCACACAGGCGAAGAGTGAAAAGACAGCACGTGCTTCAGGGGTTAAATCCATAAACGATTTCGGAGCATTTAGAGTTCTTTTAATGTTCCTCCAGGCCAATGCTCGCTTTACGATACCGTCACACAAACAGTTAATACAATGTTTCTGCATGAAGACTGGATTCTACCATGAAGTCAGTTAGTCTTGTAACAGGGGCTAAGTTCACTGCCAAGGCCCTGCCCCTTCCTGCCCCAGGCCACTCTCATTTCCAGGTCGGCACCGAGAGCTCCAGCCTGAAGCCAGAATTTGCTGCTCATTCCCCCTGTCCTTCAAAGCCGTTGGATAACTTAACACATTATTTCATTTCTCTTCATTCACTCTGCACCCATCATGGGCAAAACTACAACACTCTTCTTCAAGACCTGTTCTAGTACCTTTGAAAATTCGATTCTCAAAGCTAATACTCCAGTTTATTAAAAATACATTGAAAGAAAGTGTGTAAAAACGTGAATCTACTAACACCTATTATGTATAGATACCTGGTTATTTCATGTATCATTCTTGCTCTTCATTTTTTTCAAGAGTCCCAATGCAACATTTTTTAAGCAGTGTTATTGCAAGCTTATGGGCATCATAGCACCCAAGCGCCCATTTAAAATTCACAGCTCGATAAGCTTTGACTCATGAAAGAACTCGAGAAACCACTATGGGAACCAAGGTAATGAACATTTACATAAACTGCAAAAGTTATTCCCCCCTTTTGAAATGTCATTCTCTATAATGCTAAAATAGCTTATGATTTGAACATTTTAATATAATGTAAAGCAACAAAAACAGAAGTTCCTGTCATGTGAAACTCAAGTGCTGGAAGTGAGTGTCACTGACCACGGGCACCACGGGCACAGGGTGAAGGGGCTGCCAGGACCTTGGCCCAGACGGGGCTCGAAGCCCTCGCTGCCTCTGCACCTCTCAGTCCTCCTGTTTTCCATGCTCAGCCTTGTGCACGGATGGGAAGGGCAGGTGCCCACGGATTTCCCCGCCCCTCGGAGAAAAGTTATGGGCTGCGTTTTCCCCACCAAACACGACTTTTCTTATTTGGACTTGGTGTTCTGGATTTAGCCTTCATAAAACATCTTTATTGTTTTTATTCTTTGAGGCATTTCAGACATATGTAATTTCTCCATCTGACATTTCATTAGCTAGGTTTTGCTGTAAAGCAAAACCTGAGACAGGCACGTCATTAGAAAATGGGGACAGGGGCTCTGGGAAGGAGGGAGCCCCGCAGGCTGCCCACTGAGCAGTAAGGCCGGGACTCGGGGCTCCGGGCTCTGCTCAGCCACCCCCCCCGCAGAAGTTAACTGCCCCACTCCTGGGTGTGTGCCGGGGCCCCCCAGGCTTCTCACCCACACATCGAGGAGCCAGAGGCCACAGGGCACTAAGACCTGGCGCCTCACCTGCCACGGCGCCTGAACAGAAGTTTCCAGGACGGAAAGGTAGCCACGGGGATAAACACAGTCCAGCCGAAGAATTAGCTCCCTTGAGAACATGGTATTTTATTTATTCCATAAATAAATACAGATTGGATACTTACTAAATGATGATGTATGATGTCTTATCACCTTCTAGGGCCTAGTATGTTCTTTTGCCTAATAGGCAGTTATATTCAAATTTTTCTAACTAAAATCATTTCTTCTCACGTGAAAATCATCAAGTCTGGCTCATTTAATCCTTCCTGATGTTTATTAAAATATTCATTTAGTAAAATATTTATCAGATAGTTTTATTAATTATAATTATATTAATTGAGATATTAGGTGATTCGACTTTAATTGGAGGAAACATTTTGTAGTAATTATTCACCATCAATAAGGAATCATATTAGCAAAAAGTAAACAGATAAGTAATTGAGTCAATTCTTCAAGAGACAATAGTAATTACATTAATACTAGCAAACACCAACACAACACTTCATTTGTATGGTTCTCAATAAGAGCTTTCCATAGATTAACTCGTTTAACCCTATAAATTACCTTGGCATTGAGTCGTGTTAATATCACTCTTTTCAGGATAAGTAAACTTGAAACTCAGAAGGGTTAGTAACAGACACTTCAGAAAAAATAAAGTAAAATGGAGTTTCTTATAAATATTCCTCCACCTCTTTTTTTATCTCCTTTTAAGGCCCCGGAGCCTGGGGGTGGGTGGTGGGGTTGGGGGTTGGTCTGTCTGGTGGCTGAAGCACATCATGCCCCTGCCCTGCTACTTAGGTGAGTTGCTATTCATTCCTTCAAAAGTAGTATTTAAAAGTTACAAGGAGCCCTGGATGGTGTAGCTCAGTGGATTGAGCATGGGCTGTGAACCAAAGGGTTACTGGTTCGATTCCCAGTCAGGGCACATGCCTGGGTTGTGGGCCAGGTCCCCAGCGGGGCCATGGGAGAGGCAACCACAGATTGAAGTTTCTATCCCTCTCTTTCTCCTTCCCTTTCCCTCTCTCTAATATTAACTAAAAAAATAGCAAACAGTTCGCATGGTTTTATAGTTTCCACAACTATGCCAAATGCCTGCTGGAGAGAAGACAGTTGTAATCGTACCCAGTTTGTTATTATGTCACATCACTGGCCTCTAGAACATGCCACCTGCATGTGTGAGGGAATACATGAAAAGACAACAAAAGTCTTACTGTTATAACTTTGACTCACGAGACCCGAGAATGTCTCGGGGACCCCCAACGGTCCCAGCCTGCACTCTTGAAGCTGCCCCCGAACAGAGCCGATGCAGTTCCTTCAGACGATTCAAAGTCAAGTCCATGGGGGAAACCACCACTCAACTCATAAGACAATCTACACAACTCCAACAACTCACTGGCTACACTTTTCAGTTCTCCAGTGTGTTTGCTTCTTCATACTCATGTATTTAAATCATTTATGAAGACTTAATATGGCCCACTGATTTTCAAAAATCAATCTAGATTACTAATATTTCTGGAAGAAAATAATCTTCTGTGTGGGATCTCAAGATACAAGAGCAAGAAAGCCTTCCAAATGTTTTCAGAACTCCACAACGCTTAGTTTATTGATTAAAAAATAACTGAGATATTTCTTTTGCTGTGGAGCAGAAGGAAGGTGGGTGTCAGAAATCCATGCCTCATAATGTGTGTGCAAAAGTCCCTCAGATTGTATCTGTGAGAGCCAATTAAATACTTATTATTAAAGGTCAACAGCCGGGTATGAGTCTCTCTCCTGCTCCTCAGAGAGAACAGGTGTTCTCAGCCATTGTTAATTGAAAAAGGTTAAACTCATTTTAGCATTTAAGGCAATACATTGATTATTAAGTTGGAGTAATTAATTGATTTAATTATTATTGCTGGGTTCACTTTAGTTGTGAGGCATGGAAGCAGAGAAACTGCTCTGGGGGCTGCCTCGCCCACGTTCTAGAACAAGGGGTGTCTTCAGAGCCCTGTCCACTCTCCACCCTGGTCCACCCCCTGCAGACCCTGTTGCATGTTAAACTGCGCTATGTCCACTGGAGGGAATCTCGATGTCCTCCGGTCTCCGTTCCACTGCGCGCTCTCTCACTCTCGTTATTAACCCAGAACCCCCCGATTCAAACGCTCTTGTGTAATCACACACAAGTCGTCACTTCTTTCTTCACCCCCAGTGACTCTCCACATTCTCCTTAAGCCCTCCCGCAGGGTCCCAATTTCCGGCCACGCTCTCATTTTCAGACTGGATTCCCTGGCACCTCCCTCTTCCGTTTTCTCCTTTTCAGACAGTCAGCTCCACACTGACAGTTACTTTCACTAAAATCTCTGCATAGGACGCATCCGTTTCCACCTCGCATTCTGGTCTTTGTGTGGTTCTCTGATTCCCTTGGTTGACACGTAAGATCTGTGACAATAGACTGTGTTGTACTTTTTTTGGTTCCTGATTCATATTGTTTTTCCTAGCACCCCAAAACTACCCAATCAATGTTTTTTGACTTCAATATCTCCCCCAGATGTATATGTTAAAACTAGGCGGCAACATAAGCTTTGTTTTGGTGCAGAGCAACACGAGACAAAATAGAGTTCACCAGCTCTGTTAGTGTCGAAGTGATTCTGAGGCTATGGCGCCATCAGTCATCTGCTGTGGCAGTGAGTGTCTGCTTCATCTGAGAGCCCCGCAAACCGCACCGCCTTGACGGAATGAATGTCCCAGCACCCCAGGAGCTGCCTGCCACGCCAGTCCTCCATTTCTCTTTATGTTCATATTTCCTAATTGTCAGCAGTTTTCTGGGGAAAAAAAATCCCATTTTGAACTATAACTTCAGAGACCAATAAGTGAGAAAAGATTATAAATGCACATTTTTAAAGTTATGAGACAATTTTGTTTGCCTTTGATTTCTCTAGGAATTAGAATCAAAATTGAAATAATTGAGACAACTGTACTTGAGCAACATTAAAAAAAAGAATAGTATAGGCAATGGAGAAGCCAAAGAACGTATATGCATGACCCATGGCCGTGAACTGGGGGGATGGAGAATGCTGGTGGGAATAGGGGTACTGGGAGGAGGAGGGTAAAAAGGAAAATGGGGCAATGTAACAGAAAAAATACCCTTCCCCCCCCCTCCCCAACCAAAATCCCTCCCCCCCCCTACCCTCCTATTTCTACAAAGGTGGATCATATTATTTGTCCTCATCCTGCTATTTCACTCAGCAAAGCTTTCATCAATCAAATATATTTTAAACATTGAAATAAGAAGAGTTAGAAAAATTCAAATAAAATAATACATTTAGGATAAATCAAAAATACTATAAATTAATAAGCACCAATCGAGACAAAGAGGATTCTATTATCAAGCCATTTCAACCTGTAAGATAATTGCAAAATATTTAAATGTCCTTGAGCACAGAAAATGCCAAATTCCAAAATTTGCTGTCAATATAATCTTGGAAGGAAAACCTTAAAGTCTCAGTAAAATTAATATGTCTCAAATCTATTTTTGAAAGAACATAAAAAGCCCTCAAGTATAATACTATCAAAGCAAAGACAGTACTACTTTTGAATAACTACGTTAGAAGACGCCTTGAATATATTTATAAGATTTATTACAGGAATGCAATGGCAGAATTTTAAGAACTCTTTAAAGAAGAAAAACTCTATTTTGATTCTGACTTTCAATAAAGTGCAATAAACATCACTGATTGAAATAAATATTTAATAAAATAGGAGAGACGTATGCCTCCCTATATTATGGGCCCTACCCCCTGAAGCAAGCTGCCCCGCCTTGTGCTCAGTGGTGGGAAGCTGGCAGCTTTCCGCTCACACTCAGAAAAGTATTCTTGCTATGAGTTCTGTTATTACTTACAAGTAATAAAAAGCAACGGTAGGTATTATTTACAAATAATAGATATTAGTATCCATCTTGCAGGTTTCCCTTCGGCAGTTACTAAGCTAAAGCCTTCCTCAGATCCACCCAACACACATTCCTCCAAGAGCAAGGCTGTCCGCACTGGGGATGCGTGAGTGAAAAGAGACAAAAGCCAGAGCTGTGTGAGGTAATGACCGGCCTGTCGGGGAGTCATCACGCAACGGCCACGTTTTGCAGACGGAGACGCAGGCTTGCAGAGCCTAATTAACGAGCTCAGAGTCACACAGCAAGAGGCCGGGCAGACTCAGACCCAAGGCTGTTGAGATCCGGAGTCCGATCTCTTATTTATTCCCTTTATTTTCTTCCCTTCACTCCTTGTACATTCCTAGCAAGTTCTGCAAGCCAGAAGAGAACAGCATGTACACGCCTTTTAAAGCTGTCCATGAAAGCACATGTGTGACCTTTCACACAGGAGAAAGAATAAAAATTAATCCCAAAGGTCCCCAAGGGACCGGCTGTGAAACATGACGGACAGAAGGAAAGGAGGTGTGCGGTGAAGTTTCTCAAGGGAAGGTCTCCACCCTCATCACATCTTTTACTTGATTCAGAAGGAATCAAGGAATCTCTGCCCTTGCCTCCTTTTTGTGAGAATCAGTTCTCTTGATGCTGATGTTATATGATAGTTGACATTGAAATGTACAAATTGTATGGGAGAATGTTTCCTATAACTACCCAGCCATGCTACCTCATTTTAACCAAGGACGATTCACGGTGTTTCTGCTTTCAGCCTTTTGGGGAAAGGAGATTTCTGTCTATTTAAATGCTCCAGATACTCACAGAAAACTCATCTTTGAAAAACCAAAGTGAGTGATCTTGTAGATGAGATATCAAAAAATAAATAAATAAATGTTACTCGTCCAGAAGGTGACTGAATTTAAGAGTTCGGGATGCCAAGCAGAAGGTGCTGTTTTTACGGAAATTTCACCAAGCATGTCCGTCATGATGCAAGTCACTAATTAGGCATCTGTGAGCCCCTTATGGTTGGTGAGTGAAGCAAAACAACTTCTCTTTCTTACAGAAAATGCAACCCTGACTTCCAAAGAACAAGTAGTCAAGTCTGAAGGTTTTAAGACTGTCACAGCAATAAATTTTATTTCTTATGTTTAAACTGCTAAATATTATTAATGTTTACATTAATTAATAACATCTATTTTAGTAAGTTATGATACCTAACATTTACCCGAAGCCTGGTTTGTTCTCTTCAAACTATCAGACGGATGCTGTTATTATTTTCACAAGATCCCGACACTGGTCCATGACAAAACTGGGTTTTGAACCCAGACGATCTTTTACAGATTCTGTGCCCATATCCACTGTATTTTATATTCAGTATAAAAAGACTATACTCATTCAGTAGAGGTCGTAGAGCAGCGTGAGAAATCACAGGCCTGAAAACTAACCTATTTTGGGCAATTTAAAGAAAACAAAACCCTCAAAACCAATTCAGCCCAAGAGCTGCAAATGCACTGTGTAGCTGACTAACAAAATTATTTTGTTTTACAAGGGAAGTATAACATTTTGTGAAATCGAATAATGAAATGCATTTGGAGTTCTTAAAAGCTTGGAATTTAAGATAACTATGAGGATAAAAACAAAATATTATATCCTATTGGGCACTTACACAGAACACTGAACTAAGTGTTTTAGAGGCTATTATTCCTAATCTTTCCCAAACTTTCAGAGATGGTTATGACATGAAAGCCTTATTTTATGCAAATGTCAAGTTTTTTAAAACTTTTCATTGGGTTATAATACATAGTACAATCCATAATGTACAGCTCAAAGAATTTTGACAGAATACACCCATGTAACCAGTCGCCGTATGAAAAAATGAAATGTAAACCACCTATTAGTAGACGCCTTGTGGCCCCACTTACCAAGCGCCTGCCTTTGAATGTGGTACCATCCTGTCTTCCAGCATCACAGGTGAGCTATACCTGTTTTTGAGTTTTATATCAATGGAGTCAACTTTTACACTTTTATACTACATATTTTGCTAAATGTGAAGTTTCTAGATTCATCCATATTTTTATGAATAGCAGTAGTTCACTGTTTCCTATGAAAGAATGTTTTATTGTATGAATTTACTATCACTGATCCAGTCACGCTAACAACGATGCATCATTTAGTTGCTTTCCGTTTGGGGCTGTTTTTGAATCATGCCGCTGGGAAAACTGGTGCACATGTCTTCTGGGGAACACAGGTGAGCACACGTCTGTGTGTTTTGAGGGGAGCCTAGCAGGAGAATTTCTGGCTTACGTGGTATATTTATGTTCAGTTCAGTAGATTTTTGCCATCACCTGAGAACATATTTTCATTGCTTTTAGAGAGGGAGGGGAAGGGAGAGGAAGGACATCAGTGTGAGAGAGGGACTTCACCTGGTTGCCTTGTCCCATTCCCCCCAACCAGAGACTGAACCTGCAACCTAGGTATGTGTCCTGACTAGGAATAGAACCTGTGACCTTTCGGTCTATAGGATGATGCTTCATCCAACTGAACCACACCATCTGGGGCCAGGTCAGTAGATTTCTACAACTAGTCTGCCAAAGTGGTTATGGCATCAGTGTTCCACTGTATGGCAAAAGCTTACTACCTTCCACCTTATTTCCTAGTCTCTGACGTGCAAGGTCTCCCTTGCTTTAGTAGTAATAAATGCAGGGTTTTGACTCAGATATCGAGGGACAGATTCTTGAAGAGTGGAGCTTCCACTGAGATGTTTTGCAGACTCTCTGGGGACAGCACTTGGTGGTGCACACAGACCGACAGGTGCATCCATCAGGTCCTCTGTTCCCGCAGTTCAAATGTCCTGCCATCGCGTGGCCAGGAAAGTCTCTCACCAAAATGTGTGCTCTGTCTTCTTTTGTCGAATTCTGGTTGTCGAATTTATTTTTTGTTACCTGGGAATTTGTTAATTACTCTCTTGGATCTGAAAGGACACCCCCTGGTAAACACTCTTACTGTTATCCTGTTGAGTCTTCCGTCACTGGCTTTGTTCTCACTGTATGTCTTTCTGTTTTATTTTCTTGTCTCATGTATTTTGTCCTTCCCTTGAAGGTCTTGGGCCTATTGAGTCTATGAAGAAGTGTTCCCTAGGGAATACGTGGTAGCACAGACCCCATAAATCTCCTACCCAAACCAAATCCAAGAACTTCTAGCTCTGAGCCCAGTAAATGGACAAATTATACAAAGGTGACTGGCCTCAGGTTAGGTTGGGTCCCTCATAAAAATCTATAAACCTATGTGGGTTTTTTTGCTCTGGTTGCCTCTAAGATTTCTTCTTTATTGTTGCTTTTTTCTACACCTGAAATATAATGTATGTTGAAACAACTTGAATTTCTCTGGGCTTCTTTTAACTGTGACTTGCTGGTTTTTTATTACATTTGAAAACCATCAGCCATTCTCTGTTTAAATATTGTTTTTCTTACCCATTCTCTTTCGCTCCTTCTAGGATTTCAATTGACATGTACATTAGATCATTTCCTATTGTCCTATAGCTCATGAATATTCTGCCTTTTCCCGTTCTTATTCTCTTTGTAGGTTATTTTTCAGTTCGGGTAATTTCTGCATCTTCACGTTCACTCATGCTCTCCTCACCCGTGTCTGGTCTAACGAGGCTAGGCGCATTATTATTTGTGTCTGGTGACTAGTTCAAAAATATTTTTCATTTCTATTATCATTTTTTAACTTCTAGATTGCCTATTTGACTCTCTTCTATCACTTCAATTCTTCTGCTGAAATTCGTTGGTGCATGTTGTCCAATTTTGCACCCATACCACTGATAGTCACTTTAACTCTCTGTTTCTTTCCCGGACCTGAGTCATCACTTTGTCCCAGGTTATTGATCGCTTTGTCTTGTTACCCCAGCTTGTGTTCATTTCCTTTCCCCCTCTAAGCTTGCACTACATAATTGACATGATTTAAGGCTGAGCGACAGTTTAGGTAATTTTAGCTTAACTTCGAGTGACCTTCGTCCACCATCAAGCTTTCCAGTCATGGATCAATACGTCCCCTATGGCTGCACAGTGGTGAGCACTCGCCCAGACTGATGAATACTTCTCCCTGGATTTTGTTGGAGGGTTTTTAGAAAAGCTCTTCAGGCTTCAGAAACTGTCTTGGGAGGTAAGCTGGTCAGGATGCTGAGGCCTTCTCTGCCGCTCCACTACCCCAGTATGGCAAGTGCTCTGTGACCCGCTCCAAGCCCCAGAAGGTGCTTTCTTCTGACAGGAAGCCGGGAATGCGGCCACTTGCTCGTGTTCAAAATTGTCAGATCCATCCAAGGACAAATCAGGGGTTACAAAGTGTCAACTTAATCCCACAGATTCTCTCTTCTCTGGCTTTTTAGACCCTCTTGTTCTTGTCATTTTGGCTACTCTCTGATGTCTTTAAGGAAATGGTTTTCGTGTTTCATCAAAGTTTTCTGATTTTTTTTAAGTGGTAACATCGGTCTGTTATAAACTACTCAATTCTTCCCTGAAACAAAAATTCACAGTCCTGTTTTGAAGTACAGTGACATTAATGATCTCATTTTTATGAGAAATTGTTTTAATCATAATTTGATTCCCCCAAACTTGAAAGTCTTAATGTGATCATTTATAAGTTGGTCTATCTTCCTTGGAAGTTTTAACTTGTGCTTCTGTTTTTACCGTATAATTGTGCTTCTTTAACTATTAATCATAACTTATTTTTGGACCAACAATTTATTTGCATCAAATCTTCTGTCAGAATCTTGGATTTTATGATAGCCATTAGTATTTAAATTGTTTTAATCTACATAAAGTGTCATTCAAATGTTTTTATTGTCTATAACTCTGGTGTTAACATTGACACTACCAAGCTGATAACATTGGAACAGAAACTGTATGTGATAAAGTAGAAAAATATGGCCAAAAAACTTCCACATTTTTACTATTGTTTCATAAGAATGAAGTTTTCAAAATCTATAAGATGTCAAGAAAATTAAAAATGGAATAAAGATACACACAATGTTGATAGATTTATGCAGTGTTATTTTTTATTTATAATAAACGTACTCCTCCTAAAAGACCAGTACAGAGTTACATGAGTGTTGAATTAATAATCTTTTCAGAAATGTGTACTGTGGAGAGAAAGGCAAGCCAGATGTTTGCTTATGGGTAAGAAGAATAAATTTATTAAAATTAAACACCTAGCACAAAGCAGTTATAAATTATTTCAGCATCCAAACTAGTGATCATCATGATCAGTACGAGGTGTCTGGAATTTTCATGGCCATCTCCTGGCAGGCAAGAGAAATCTCCTGAGCAGCCACGAGGCTCCAGCCTCGATGGTCATCTGGTGCTGATGCAGAGACGGCTGGGACGAGTGTCCGCCTCCATCCAGCCGGGAGGCTCCCAGAGGACCTTGAGTCTAACACGATGTCAACGTTTGATCCTGCTCAAGGGACCGTTAAATGAAGAAGGATAATTGGACTTCTTCCAGGGATTTAATTCTGGGGCATGGCAATCAAACAGCCCTGCTCTAACAATGACAGTGGATGCCTTTAATAATGATTGAAACTATTTACACACGCGATGGCTCGATTTCAGCATTAAAACTGAAGAGTTTTTCAGAGCATTTTCAGCAAAAGTTTTTACTTCCATTTCATTTTTTACCATTTTACTAAAGCCAGGCACTTTAAACGGAATTCATGTCAGACCATTTGGAGTTCTCTCAGTGTGCTGCGTCACTTGGCGCCTCCGTGCACTGGTTTCTCCGGCCTCTTCCGAGAATGCGTTTCATGTTTCATTCATCTGGAGAGTGGCTGCCCATCTCACGGGGCTCCGCCCAAAGGCCACGCCCAGGAAGACTGTGACTCAGTCCCACACAGCTGTCAATGCAATGGAATGGACTCTCCCACCTACTAGCAGGTGGCCACTTGATTGCACTTCGCTTTCAGGTCTTTCTGTGTGAGTGTGAAGTCCCCATGAAAACTGTGAAGTGTGCTGAGGAGTATAAAAGGGCATTTTTCTTTGCTCTAACAACTAATTTATTGAATATTAACATAGCCACTTCTTTTCATTTATATTTGCACATTTTTCTATCATTTTTACTTTCGGCATACCTATGTCATTATATTCAAAGGCCTATAGTGTAGATACTATATAGTGAGGTTATTTTCTTTATCCTAGTCTGCTGATCTCGGTCATTTAAACAGAGCACTTAGAACATTTACATTTAATGTAATTATTGGCCTGTTCATGCTTCAGTCTGTCATTTTCTCTTCTTCTCATTCAACCTGTTTTTGTTTGCTGTTTTTATTTTCATTTTTTTTGCCTTCCTGATGGTAACTTGAACCACTTTAAAACTTTCATTTCAATTTTCCCATACTGTTTTTGAGTGTATGCCCTTATAGGACTTATTTTGCAGTTGTTCTAGGCATTACATTATACATGTTACAGTGTGTTACAGTCTACTGGGGTCCTTATTTTATAACAGAAGCCCCATAAAAAAAGTGTGGAGACTGGGATGAGTAGAAATTCTTTTAAAAATTCGTGTCCGAGAATTTAAGAAAATGACAAAAAATAAGAGTTATCAGATCAAAAATTCTATTAAATTTAAAGCAGCAAGAAAACTAAAACTACTCTTAGACATATCTGGGTAAAAATTCAGAGCCTACAGAACAAAGGCTGAAAGGCTCTCCAGAGAAAGGACAAATGGCCTGTGAGAAAGTAACATTTTGCTTGTCGGGCATTTCATTAGCAGTGCAACGAGAGGATGGGATACGTATTTAAAATGCGGAAGAAACATAACTGTCAACTGAGAAATCAATACAGTTAAAGAGTAAGGGCAAGGTGAGGACACTGCAGACCATGAAGGTGAACAGGACTCTGTGTGTCCAGTTCGAAGTGACTGAAGTTCACATTGCTGACAGATGAACCGAGTCAAGCACAGACAGGCAGAGGACACCCTAGTTATTCAGATGGCATAAGATCCTTATCTTGTCTATGTACATAGGCAAATAACTTTGAAAAATGTGGATTCCTTCACAACAAATAAGTAAAGCAAACAAAGACTCATGCATTTCTTTTCTTTCTGTTTTGTTTTACATCCTGTGGTATCTAGCAGAATATTGATGCTACTCTTCTCAAGACATTTTAAAGGTATATCATTAGCTTTTGTAATTACTATGATGAGTAGAACTATAGATACAGGTGCTATTAAGCCGGGTTGAAATAAACCTTGTAGAAATTCACTGCAGCGTTATCTCCAAGCAGTAAACCATACCTTTTGATTTTGTCAAGACTTTGATAAATTCATTAAAAATCCTTTGTTCCAAAGTATTACATTTTAATCCTCATGGGCGCAGGTAAGCAGCGAGCTCGAGTGGAGGGAAATGGAGCTGGTGCAGCCTCCACAGCCTCCGCAGCACGTGCCCCATTCCTTCTTAAGGCATCCACGGCTCATGGGACAGACATTGAGGTCAGTTACAAAGCGCCAGTCAGCCTCGCTGGCGTGAGCACAGGTGTGGGTCTGGTTAAGAGAAACGGCGTCTAAGTTACCTACCCCTGGGCCACAGGGCTTGGATCTGCTAAGTCACTTGTCTACTGGTTGAACTTGTAAAACTAACCTTACTTTGTTCTCTGCGACTCAGTATTTTCTTTAATTAAATGGGGAATAAAATAGTATTTTTCATAAACATATACACACCTGGGTATCATTCTAGAAATATACCCAGTTAGAACACAATGAATATTAAAAATATTTTCATCATTAAAACACACAATGTCTATATGTATTTGAAAAAGAAAAAATGGAGAAAGCCAGAATGAACACCTCTGTACATCTCTCCGCCAGTGTTTTGTTCCTGGCGCATTCTCTCCGTCCTGAGTCTCTGCCACCGGGCTTTGACGGAGAGGTCAGGCAGCGGACGCGATTCCTAGCTGGCCTCTTGCCTTTTGTTCACGCAGCATACAGGGTCTGCAGGGAAGAAGTGTCTGGTGGAGAAGTGTAAAGAGAAGCCCAGATCAAATCGTATCGTGGAACAAAGACCCCCATATGCGTTTGATGACCAAGTCCGCCTCCACTCCGACGTCAGCTCTTCGGTGGGTAGGTGGCCATCTCGGTTCCTTTGGAAAGAATCCCTAGTGCTGATAGCTTCCCACTGGGAGGCCCATCATTGTGTCCACATCCATCCAAGGACGCATCTTCAAGACTCCTGCTCAGCAGCTTCAACTTCCAGGATGGCCGCAGCCAAGAGTGGCTGTGAGTCTGGTGACTGCTGGTCGAATCTCATTTTTCCTTCGGTGTTCAGGTGGCCCTCGATGCCTCGTGGGGATCTGGTCTCTGAAGAGTCCTGGGTCTCGTCTTGCACTCACTGCCGAAGGGATTCAGAGTCCTAACAATTTTCCCCTTTAGAGCTAGGTACCCTTGGGCAGGGTTGGCTGTATAGCACGTTCTATGTGGCTTACATCACAGGCTCCCATGAAACAAAGTCGCCACTCAACAGAACTTTGAATTAGCATACTCAGGAAATCCAAAGCGCCTGATGTCATTAGCATTCAGCTGCTAATTATCGAGTGAAATGCTGCATTGAAGAGGGAAGGGAATTGACTGTTGATTTGGGTGTTAACATGAGGAGATAATTATTTCAAGCCACTTTACTTCAACATTTCGGTTTTTGAACATATGTTTCTAATTTCCCAGGATGCAAAATGTTATTGGAAAGATATACAAGGCAACTATTTCTTAAAGCACATCTTAGTATTGTTCAATAAGTTCATTTGGATTTTGTATCATGTCATATACCTTTGCAAATGTCAGTGTGCAAAAACATCACTCTTTCATAAAATTAAAAATAACTATTATGATGCTTTGTAACTTACAAAGCACCTTGGGATGTATGATACACACATAAATAAACAACTTTCAATGCTCGTTTTTAATGTAACCAGCTTCTCGAAATATGTAACCTGGCATCTACTTTATTTTTCCCAATTTATCTCTTTACTGGGCATCATCTTTATTCTTGGAACTTAAGTATTTTACTTGTCAGTGTCCCTGGCTGGCTCTTCCAAGCAGCAAATGTTGTCCAACAATCCCTAGGGCTTACTCTATGAAAAATAAGAGACTTATTTTCAAAGTTATTATTTTTAGGAAAAAAACACTGAAGTCTGATCAGTAGAGAGTTGTCTTTGCTTATTCTGTCCGTAAGTGGCTATTGACGGTCTTCCATAACAAGACAGAGACTGCTTCACTCTGCAGCCACATCTCTGATTGGGCCCATCCTGTGCAGCCTAGTTGGTACCCATGTTTGGTTTCCAAGCAACGGTTGTCTTTGTCAGAGTCACATGGTCAGTCATTGTTCACATGAGCAGGGGTCACCGGGAGGTGTGAGTGGGTTATGAAAGATTATGGAAGGAAGAAATAATTGCTCATGTTAGGTATGGCTGCAATGTAAAGCTCATATGGACAATATATATAAAAATAAAAATACAGTTTATATATGAAGCCATATTGAATGAAAATATCAGATAAAAGGAGTAAAAGGGCCTAAAGGAAGAGAAACAGTAGCCACAGAGCAATGAGAAGTCAAAAGAAGTGTCATAGTAAGAATGACCGGAGAAAGTCTCCTGCTGGGAGAGTACGTGTCTCACCGCGTCGGATGTCAGAGGGACAGTGACACGTGCCCACTGGGCACTTGGAACACATCTTTGTGTGGGGAAGGAGGTGTTACTCTACTGGCTCAGGCTCACACTGAACTACAACCGGAGATTTCCCCCACGCGAAGTCATCTGGTCTCTGAACACTGCTTTGACACAAATGAAGATATCCTTGACTTTTAAACACGTTTTATAATGATTCAGAAAACAAAAGAATCACAGAATTTAAAATACTTAAAGCCAGCAGAAGTTGTCTTCTCTGAACACAAATAGTTTCACATCATCTTTCCCTGGCACATAAAACTATTATGGATATGAACTTAATTGCTGCCTTTAAATCACTCTTCTAATTGCCCTATTTTTAGAATGAAGACCTTTGAGAACACGTGGTTGTTTTTTCTCTTTCTCTTCCCTTAGCTCTTCCAACATCGCGATCGAATCTCAATTATTGTCATCAGTTAGTTGAGTTCATCCAGTCCCGGGCTGCCTGCCTGCCTGCACTGAGCTGGCATTAGGGGCTGCCCCAAGGCTGGGTTGAAGATTTCTATGAGCACCATCAAGTTCAAAAGAAAACATTGCAATGATTGATGAGGGGCATGATCCATTGTAGCAGGAAGGAAGGGTGGAAATATATGGTCATGAATGTACCGTTTTAAGATTAGGGACTATTACAGACTGAACATGCATCCACCCCACATTTGTATGTTGAAGCCCTAATGCCCAGTGCGATGGTAATTGGGCCCTGGGCTTTTGGGAAGTGATCCAGCCAGAAGATAGGGTCATGGGAGTAGAGCCTCAGGAAGGGAGTAGTGCTTTTACAAAAAGAGGAAGAAACACAAGCTCTCCCCCTTCCTGTGCGTGCTCAAGCCAAGGGGAGTCCATGTGATAAAAGAAGGAAGGCCAAGTCCACCTACAAACCAGGAAGATGCCTCTCACCAGACACAAAATCTGCTGGCACCTTGATCTTGGACTTTCAGCCCCCTGACCTGGGAGAAATAAATGTTTGCTGGGAAGGGAGGCAAGGAGGGTGAGCAGAGTGCTGAATCTGTCTAGGTGGTACCTTGTGTTCTAATTGGGTTTGAGTCCATTCTTCAGGGATCTTATACAGCAACATGCTCTCTGGACAGTAACCAGAGGAGCAGGTTCTGCATATGGCCCCATTTGAGCTCAACTAGAGAATGAAGAAAACCTCATCTCTAATAGTTGTCGATAATTGCAATTTTCTTCTTTCTTAAAACATATTTAAAAAAATTTCCATTGCAACATGGTATCTAAGAACCAAAAGCTGAAATATATATTTAGTTTCACTTAAAAATCTCATCTTTGCTTTTGGAAAAGATTTTGTGAGGGGACCCCAAGGGGAGAGATAAAATAGCTATGAAGAAAGCAAACTTAATGGTGCCCGGGTAGTACATATGGAACCAACTTCTCCCCATGGAGGGTGGGTCAGCTCCTGACTTTTTCTAGTCTTAATACTTCATTATTTGATGGTGTTTTTCCTCAACCCAGCCCACATCTCTGTAAATAATCTTTTTAAACAATTTTTTGTTTAAACCCTTTTAAATATGTCAACTATTTTTTGATTGAACTATGACCAATATAGTCATAAAATTCAACAGAACTCAAATATTTCAAGTGCCAAATATGTACAAGAGTGAACGCTAAACTCTAGGCATTTTAAAGAGTGCCACAATAAATTCTCTAGGACAACATAACATTTTTCACTTTGCCTCTTGATAAAATTGTTCTTTTAAATCCTCTCTGCTTTAAATATAATCTTTGCAACAGGAATTTATTTCTCTTTTAAAAATTGCTACAGATTTTAAAAATAAACACACCAAAACAAAAAGAGGATAACATTGTATTGCTCTACTTACTATTGAGATTAATATTTTTCATTAGTATTTTGAAAGAAATATTTATAAACTTGGAAAGTGCCAATTATAAATGTTATTCTAATTTTTCCAAGTATTTTTACCTTTGAGATAGAAAATTTAGATTATAAACATTATTTTATTTTTCTTACTGGAAGACTATTTATAAAACAGAAATATTATGTTTGGGGATTTTGCTGAGAAGAAACGAATTATTTTCTAAGATAAGGCAACTTTCATGTAAACAAACATAAAAGGCTCTTTAATCGCTCCATTGTATAGAAATGCCATTGCATAGTGGGTGACTCATTCTACAGTTGCAGAAGAGATACACGGTACTTAAAATACCATTTAAGTGAAATAAATTATTGTCAGGTTATAATAATTTAAAAGAACAGCATGAATTTGTGACATAATATACAGTTTTTCAACAGGTGATCTTGATTAAGTCATGCATTTCACAGTGCCTCAGTCTTGCATCTGAATAGATAATAAGTCATATTATATTTGCCATCCTCCATTATGGTATCAACTTTTTAAATCTATTTTGAAATAATTATGTACTTTGGAGCTCTAGAAGAGTACTCATGAACAAAGAAGTCTATACTCAATGACTATCTTTCAGAAGTGTAACAGAGAAGTGCATTCTCCAAATTTGTAAGAGTTTACAAAACGTAGGACACATATGCTCTTGCTTAAAAAAAAATTGCAGACATATGTCAGAACCCCTGAAGTTAATCAAATTTAAGGGAGCAAGTAATCTGAATGCCTGCATGTAAATTAAATGTTTAGTTAAATCTAAATGATTTTTCCAAATTTAAGTATAAAGAATTATATCAAAAATTGGCATGTTATTATCTCAGAAAATAACCCCTAACAAAACAAAGGTCAAAAACTATTGAGGAATATTTGGATTCAAGTGAGCCTACATTAGATTACTAGATTATTAAAAGGAGAGTAAACCTATTTCTTCAATTGAATTAAAAAAGATAAAGGCACATGTATTTGAGGAAAAAGCAAAATTACTGTAATTGATTTTGTGTATCTGGAACTCACAAACCAAAATAACAATGACACATTTATATTCATTTTCACAGGTGCTCGAGGAACGTCCATTGAACAAACCATATGCTAAGCCATAAAATAGGTCTCGGTAAATCTCAAAAGATTCAAGTCATACAGACCATAATCCTTGTTCACAATAGATTTCAACTATAAATCAATGACCAATCAAAATGGAAACATTTACCAATATTGGGATATTTGACAACATGCATCTAAATAATTCACATCTCAAAGATGAAATCATGATGAAGATAATAAAATTAGAACAAAGTAGAATGAAAATACACCATCTCATAATTGTGAAATGTAGATAAGCAGATATTTAGTAGAAATGTGTATCTTTAAAAGTAAATATTGTAAGAAATTTAAAATATTAAAATTTTTATCTCAAGAAGCTACAAAAGAAGGGCAATAAATTGAAACAGCAGCCAAACAATAGAAAAATAAAAACAGAAAGAGATAAGTAAAGTCATGTTTCTTTTCTTTTTTTGGTGTTTTGAATCCCAGCTCAGATCAGCTGAAAGAGAGAACCTACCCTGATGATGTCATTTAAACTTTATTATCTCCGTACACATCCTATCTACAAATACAGTCACTGTGGAGGCTTGGGCTTTAAAATATGAATCTGGGGCTTAAACAATTCAGTAAATTTCAAAGACTAATATGAAAATAAACATAGCGGTTTTTATCTCTAATAGTTTAAAAGTGAAACAATCAAAATGTTCATTGTAAGCATCCATAAACTCAGATGTTTACTGGCATATTCAGGAAGTGAAATACTACACAGCAATACAAAGAATGGACTTTTGACACTTGTAATAACATGGATGACACTCACATATATGTGATGAGCAGAAGTAGCCACAGACCTAATATCACATACTGTGTGTGTTTGTAGACGTGCAGATCAAGAACAGGCAATGAGAAAGCAAAAGCACTCAAGGCTATGAGAAGTCACAATAGCGATAACTACGGGATGGGGGTGGAAATGAGAAAAGGAAATGAAAAGACAAAAGAACTGATAAGAGGAAAAGTATCACTTTCAGGCAACCACTCTAGGGGGCTGCACTGTGCCCTCCAGAAACTCACATGTTGGATTCCTTACACTCAGTATCTTGAATGCGACCGTATATGGAGGCAGCCCCTTGTAATGGAATATTCAGGGTAAAGTGAGGTCACGTGGTCAGGCCCTGGTCCAATACGACCGAATAAGAAGAGGAGATCAGCGCGAACGCACACACACACAGAGGGAGACCAGGTCGGGGCACAGAGAGGAGACGGCTGTCTCCGCAGGGAGAGGACAGGCCTGGGGAGAAGCCAGTCCTGTGGACACACCCTGATCTCCGACTTCTGGTCCCCACAACTGTGACAAGATCGGTCAGTCATCTGAGCCCCCTAATCTGCTTTGTTACGGCAGCTCTGGGGACTCCAATACAGCTAATAATTTTATTAATTTGTTACTCATAATTATATAAGCTTCTAGTGATCGAGAGAGTAGTAATGGTGTAGAGATAAAGTAAATTCATTCATAGAAGGAAAAATGAATGCATGCAATGTATCACGCATATGGAATGACATTGAACAAATCCGACCCTGGGTACCAAGAATGGAAAGCACAGATATTGACTGGAATGGTCTATATTAATAGAATAGCCATGAGGAAAAGCTATTGCATCTCTATCTTAAACCACAGACAAAACTCATTTCCAGGTCCATTACATATATAATAGTCAATGTCAAAAATATAAAATACTTAAAAGAAAATACACGAAAGTACCTATTAGTTCAGGCATGAAAACATTTCCAAAGCATGTTTCAATAAGTATAAACCTGAAAAAAATGATAAACTGAAGAATATTAATGTTAAGAAATCCTGCTAATTAAACTAGACTGTAGATCAAGTGTAAATAAAAGCCACACATCAGTAAATTTCCATCCCATAAAACTGACAAAAATTCAGTGTTCCTAATATATAAGTAATGTCAGTTAGTCTAAAATAATAATGAAAAACATCACACAATCCAAGGGGAGAATGGGCAAAGACTTGGATTTTACAGGCCAGGAAACAAGCATGGTCAATAAACATATGAAAAGAACGGCCCCCCTCATTAGTAGTCAGAGGAATGCAGATTAAAACCACAGGAGACATCTGACATGTGGGCAGATGGGCAGACACTAAGTCTCTGACCTACCAGCCGCCTGGAAGGATGCGGAACAACTGTAATACCTACACATGGTTGCCGTGCATCTAAATCACACAAACCATTTGGAAAACAATTTGTCATTATCTAGGAAAGGTGAAGAGGAACAAGTCCTGTGGGCTCACAGTTCTGCTGAGCGACATGCTGGCAGGAGAATGCTCACGGTGACATGATTTGCCAGAAGAATTGACAACAATGGGAGTGGGTAACTGCAAAAACTGGTAACAATAGGGTAAAATATAATAAATTTTACATGTTCCTAACATCGTAATCCAGCCATGAATACAGATGACATAGGGCTCTATATATCAATGTTTTCTAAGCGCATTCTGAATGAACAAAGGAAGCCACTGAAGAATACTCTTAGTCTGATTCAAATTATAAGTTCCAGCCGGCAAAGGAGAGCCCGCTGAGGTTGCCGTGTGCACTTAAGTTAATATTTCCGTGGGAGGCCCCACACAGATGTGCAACTGCTGAGCCAATTTTTATAAATACAACTGAATTACTCTTCCAAAAGGTTTTTGCAATGTTCATTCCCAGAATACGTTTGAATAGAGCCCTTTCCCACATTTTTGTCCACAGTGTATATCATACATGAGACAGGTGAAACATGAGAGTTTCGGGCAGTTCCATGACCCTGCCCACGGGTGAGGTCTCACATGGGTTCATGCGTCCTTCAGCTACCCGGGAACTTCGTGAACTGCCTTCTCCTTTGCTTTATCCACTTTTCCCTTCGATGATTTTCTTTGTCCCTGTTTATTGGTGGCAACTATTTATAACTATTTTGTTTGTCTGAAAAATATTTGCACGATCACACCAGTGCTTTTTAAATTTTGAATCCAATTTTGCAGTTTCAACCCTCATAGTACTTACACAGCTCTATCTGTTCCTACCACTCCCTGTCATTTCCTGATGTCATTTTCTGATCTCCTAGGTCGAGCACAAATGGAACTGGGGGTGTCGTTTTTGGACTACATGTGCACTCAGGCGGAGAGCGAGGCCAAGAGCCCGTGTAGGGTTGTTTGGGCCCAGACTCTGCCAGTCAGCCGGCACTTCCCGGGTGACACTTCCTTCTGTGATCACAGCTGGTGTGGGTTGAAGAACCGTCTTTCTTAATATTGCATAAAGTTAAGTATCAATATGTTAGCGTGGTACTTCAACTATGTTATAAAAATATTTCTGTTGCTATGTAAACTGACTTTCCACAATGTTATTACTATCAGAACTTGAATTCTAAGTTCCAAATAAACTCACGATAAATATCCATTTTTCAAATTTACCTTAATCGTTAGTTTATACTTAAAGAAATGAGTGCATATCAAATGCAATTTTTTAATTCAAAGAATAGTTTCATTGGCCATCCAATTTTATTTAGGGATTTTGTCTTCACAGGGACACAAATAACTGCAAAGCCTCCCAAATTTTAACTCAATGTATTATACCTTTCTGAAAATAACCTGACTTGTGCATTATCACTTACGTACTCATTCATATTTTTTCATTATCAACAAAGTAATTGACTATTTATTTAGTACATTCTGGGAACTCTTCTAGGTATTGGAAAAAATCAAAGGTAATAAAAATTTCCTTATATAGAAGAACTCCAAACGCAGCTGGAGATACAGACAATTTCTCCCCCAACTCCTTTTCAGGAGAAAAGGAGGAAAGCTCTGGAAAAACAAAGCAAGGCTACGAGTTCCCTTTGTTCTTTTTCCTGGTTTAAAACCCCAGGGGGATGAGTCATCAACGCATTCTGAATAAATGGGTAGCTTATCAGGTAGCAAAGGAGTACTTAATAGCTCTTCATGATTTCAGCATAATCTGAGCAGTCACTGATGTTTGGATTATAATTGAGATATTACATGTGTATCACTTGTAATTGTTATTAAAAACGTTCACATGTAAACTCACTAAACACAGACTTGATAGTCATGTCACAGACTGAAATGATGATGAGGCAAGCATTTTAAATTTCTAGAAGTAACGTATTAGCAGGAAAAGTTATAACGTAGTATGGGAATATTTTTAGGAGTAACGAGAAACCTTGGAAGCAGTTTGTGAATAACAAGGAGACGAACCGCGTGAGACACACTGTCACCGTTATTCTACATCAGGATATTTGATACAATCCAGACAAGACTTAATTACGGGGCTGGCTGGACTGAGGTGAGGGAATACTTCCTACTCAGCCGGCACAGAGCGAATGAGACCGGCTGCCCGCGTCCCCGAAGGGCCTTTAGGGTGGCCAACAGTACACGGTGCATCCCAGGTGCAAGGCAGAGTTTTTCTCGTAATGAAATTTTCCAAAGCAGGAATGGTGGGAGGAAAAGAGCGTGCAGATAAAGACGGGGAAGCTGTGAGAGACTGTAGGCTGTCCCCACGTGTCCTTGTCATCTGTGCCCTTTGCTTTTGTAGGTCACCTACGAGAAGCCTCAGGCAGGGCTGCTAGGACAGTGCAGAGCACACGAGACATGGATGCTGAGTGCCATCCTCGGCATGGTTTTTATTTTGAAAGCTAAGACAGCTGTCAGAGGGCAGAGTGGTTAAGGGGCTGGGGGAAGATGAAGGGATTAAACGAAAACCAAAACTCAGAGACACAGACAACCGTAGGGTGATGACGGGAGGGAAGAGGGTTGGGGGCAGGTAGAAGAGGGTGGGGGGGTGAATGGTGATGGAAAGAGACTTCATTTGGGTGGTGAACACAACACAACATACGGATGATGATGCATTAGAGAAATGTATACCTGAAACTTATATAATTTTATTGACCAATGGCTCCCAATAAATTTAATTAAAAATATAAATCTTGAAATTCTCCCTCCCCCCAAAAAAGCTAAGATTTAGACATAAGGAACAGGTATTTGTGAGGACACACTCACGCCCCCTTGCTCTCAGAGAGGGATGAAGTCCCAGCTGGCAGGGGCCCGCAAGCTGGCAGAGAGCAGCCCCGGGACCGGACCAGCCTGTGGTGGCTCTAGAAAATCAGCTTCCGTTGGCAGCTCACGTTTCCTCTCAGACTGTCCAAGGCTGCTTCAGCTGTGGCTGGGGTGGCATGCAAAGCTGAGACTAGCTGGACCCTGAGAGAAACGTCTACCACCCGCTGACCTAGAGTGTGACACCCACCCGGTGCAAACTCCCAAAAGGAAGGCTGGGGCCCAGGTGTCAGTGAGGTTCAGGGATGTAAGAGTCTAGGTGACAGAAAGGGGCCATCATAACAGGAATTTTACATTGTTGTTTTGAGAAATAATCATTGATAAGATTTTAACAAGATATAAAGTCTTAGACATCAGTTCCCAGTTATCCCAGGGAAGGTATATTCTAAGACCCCCAGGGGATGCCTGAAACCGCAGAGAGTACTGTTCCCTATACAGACAATGATTTTTGCCATACATGCCTATGATAAAGTTTAACTTATAAATTAGATGCAGTGAGAGAGTAACAATACAAAATAGGAAAACAGAACTATTATAATACACTGTAATAAAAGTTACACACGTGTGATTTCTCTCCTTTTCTCCCTCTCACTCCCCTCCTGTCTCTCTCTTAAGCTGATATCTGAGAGGCTACTATGCGACCACAGGGCAGGGAGCCCACACAGGGTGGACACACAGGACAAAGGGACAATCCATGTCCCAGGCAGGATGGATCAGGAGGCCCGAGATTTTATCAGGACACTTGAAACAGTACGGTATTTAAACCTAATAAATTATTTACTTCTAGAATTTCCCAAGCCATGTGTTCAGACTAGAAAAAGCGAGACTGAGGACAAGAAGGAACCATTGGGACAGTGAAGGGTGGTCTGGTGACTCACTGCGTGTCAGAATGCTGAGGCTTGGTGACTTTGTGTTTTGGGGCTGCTGTAACAAACGCCACCAACCGGGTGGCTTTATAAAGACAGACACTTATTTCCCACAGCTCTGGAGACCAGAAGTCGGAGATCTGGGTGCCAGCATGGTGGGGGGGGGCTCTTCCTTGTCCTCCTGTCCCCACATGGTGACGGGGCATGGAAGGCGTCTCTCTGGAGCCTCCCTTCTCAGGGGCTCCTCTCTGGAGCCCCCATCCCACCCTGGCAGCCTGTGGCCTCCCAAACCCCCTTCCAACACCATCCTTTTGGAGGTTAGGGTTTCAACACAGGGATTCTGGGGACACAAACCTCTCCACCACAGCCTTTGTGGAACTGAATTGGACTCTCTATCTTGTCGTTTAACATTTACCAAAACTCATCGTTCTGCAAGTACCTGAGGAAAACACAGAGCAGTGGGAGTTTGCAGACAGGCCACCCTGCTCACAGTTCTGCAACCCCGTTTGTAGCAAACACAGGGCTGAAATGCATAGCCCCAAATACAGCTCCTGTTATTAAAACATTTACCTCTGCTTCGCCTGCGATACTGCCGCAGCCGTTCAAGTATTTCTACTTCTCTCAGTTCCCATGCAGCCTGGCATTTGTTTCTCCCGAAGCAGTTACCCGTAATAATGCCAGGGGCTGTGCTGAGTTTTATTACCCAAGCAACATGGAGCCAGAATCACTAGTTTTGCTAATTCGAGGCATGCATTTGCATACACAATCCTGAGAACCCAGCTTATCATGACCGTTCATTTAAACACAACGGGAGCAGAGAAATAAGGTGCCAGATGGATAAATAGGCAGTTACGAATTAAATTTATAATAACTTGACAATGGCGTGAAGCGAGAGAGAAGAAAAATGCATGTATATCTATTAAAATATACCTCAAAATGGTATTCAGTTTTATGTATATTCTACCATTGCTCACAACCAGTGAAGTTTAAATGTATCCTCTGCAACAAAATACATTTGTCATAATGACAAAATGTTTCCCCAAATATAGTACTTCAAGGACAAGTAAGAAGAAGGATACTAAAAGTAACGCCCAAACTTGATGGACTGTCTGATCTTTGCCAGGCCCAAGGCTCAGCGATTTCCTCTCAGTATCGTGTTTACTTTTAATGACAGCTTGGAGGTCAAGCATTAACGCTACCCTCACTTAAAAAGAGGAGGCGGAAGGCCGAGACTTAGAGCGCAGCAGTCTGTGGTGGGGCCAGGATTCAAGGGCACCTGCCTGACTGAAGGGTCCCAGCTCTCTAATCGCCGCTTTAAAATCTATGGGGAGTTTTTCTTCAAAACAACATATTGCTTACCTGTAGGAGACCACAGAAGCTTTAGGAAAGTCCTAGAACACTAACACTAGATAGCAAAAACATCAAAGACATTGAAGGCCCAGGGCTTTCATTGACTGGGGTGTAACTTTGATGACCTTGACCTATGGCTCTATGCACTGATGAGCATTTATTGTTCAAAATAATCAGTCATTCACCAGTCAGATGGTTCACTATGAAGCCAGTGTTTGTCCTTAACAAATTTATTAAAACCGCCTTTGAATAACCCTTGAAAATGCAGAAGATTCCTTTGGTAGGTCTAAACATTCATAATTTGATTTTGTTATCAAGCAAAATATGTTCTGGATAAACAATTAGGGATGGTATTTAATTATGGTCTCAAGATTGGCTTCATGTGAACTATTCTAAAGCTAAAATTATTATCTCTGGTTGAAAATTTGCAAAATGCAATTGGTTCCTGCAGAATGACTCCATACAGCACATTAATTTGTTGGGGTACCTGGGGGGTGCACTTTAGTCCTGATGCATTCTGGCGGGTTCCCTAGGAAACTGTGTTGATTTATATTAGATGTTTCATGGGAAAGTGACCAAGGATTTTGACATCTGCTATGATAATGTTCCAGGCTCAAGACTATTCTGACTCAGTCTATTGTTTAAAAAAAAAAGTCAGAAGCTCCAGCCATCAGCTGTCGTCACAGTGAAACACACGCAAACTCATTTCTCAGCAAAATCCCAGCTTTTTCCTCAAGTGACATTCATGGAAATCAAGAGTTTTTCTGCCTGCTGTCATCCATAGAGAAAAATGAAGACAAGTAAATAAATGCACCTCTGTTATTTACTTTCAGTTTTAAATTTCCTTTGTGGTATTTTTTAAGTAGCAGAATCTTGAGTCCTGGAAGTACAAAATTTGAAAGTCTGGCTTGCATATCTTACTAGAAGTAGGTGATCCAGTTTTATTTTGGGAGGAGGAAAAATGCTCCTTTGTGGAGAAAACTAATTGAAAATCTTTGTTAACTCATGGGAATCATGAACACAACCTTTTTTTTTTTTCTTGTGGAAGCAGAAAAACTTAAGTCACTGTCAACCTAACTGAGAAGACGGGGCACGCGCTGTTCAGCATTTTAAGTATCATGACGATGTTGTGTTTTGAGGTTTGATTCAGAGGTAGACCTTTCTGAGGGCCAGTCACGCTCTCTCTGTGTGCACAAATATATATATAGCAGCTCTGTTCATCGCTGCCAAAACTCATAATCAACCGAGAACCTGCTCAGCAGATGAATGGGTAAGTAGAACATGGCCCCTCCAGACAATGGGATTGTATTCGTTGTTAAAAAGAAATGAACTATAAGCCATGAAAACACATAGAAGAACTGTAAGTGCATATTACCAAGTGAGAGATGACACACTTTGTAAAATGTGGACACTTGTGTTTCTGAAAAATACGAGGCATTTCTGCTGTGATATGTAAAGAGGCTGGAGGCTGTCCCCTCCTACCCTCACAACAAGAAAAAGAAAAGGAAATGGAAAAGCAAGGACTTCCTTACCTTCAATCGGAGGATTGAAGTCTTGTACCAAACATCGCCCCCAAACCCAGAGGGCCAGGACAAGTGAAGCACGCCGAGCGGCCGACCTAAAACAGAAGCCGGGGAGCCAGGAACGGGGATGGGGGAAGCTCCTGAAGGCAAATTGCTGGGAGCTGAGTGTGGACCAGTGTGTGGGTTAGAACATCTGGGGATCGTGTGACTTCCCTCACCCCATTTTTAGAAAGATCTGAGAGAGAGTCTCATCTCTCACGGAGATAACTCTTCTCATGACTGACTTTTGTTGTTAAAGGGGTTACAAGTTCTGCCTCAACACTGGCACCTTGACTGAGTTCATTCAAGTCAGTTAACTCAGTGAGTTAATTGAGGCTGGCACATTGATTGAGTTAATTCATCTAATCATTTAGATGGTGGAAGTTTAAGATGATAGAATCTATTATTTTAAAAGATTCCTGATTAGTGATAAGCAAAATTTTTTTAGCACAAGTTACGGGCTAGGTTCTGGGGTGAGCATCACCTGTTTTATCCTTACAAACAGTGACCTGTCACTACGGAGTAAATTTAGGGTTATTACCGAATCCACCCATGGTCACTCCGGGAAGGAGCTGAGCTGGGATTTAAGCCCTGGTCCAGCCTGGTCCCAGAGTGAGAATGCCCGGCCGCTCGGTTAGTCCGCCCGAGATGCACACCAGGTGGCTGTCCCGGCACTGGGCCGAATCCCGGACGACCCGCCAGTCTGTGCCTTGCCCTAGGAGGGAGGCTGGGACCGCCCACGGAGAACACGTGTCACGGAGGTCACCCACCGCCATCGCTCTCACTCTGAGAAGCATTTGTCAGGTGGTCTTACGGAGCCTCAGGCACCACAACACTTTTACAAGGACAGCTACAAGGCGTTAAGGAGGAACACGTTCCTGGTGAGACATTCTGTCCATCCCACAGCCACCATCCAAAACTTTTAACAATTAGTGGGTGAAAAATCTTTTTCAAAAATGTACCGTTAAAAATAAGTGGTAACAGAGAGGGATCCCATACATTTTGGAAATGCGGTTCCTCGTCACTCTTCATGGGACAGCAATGTCATCGCAACCCCCCCCCAACCCTGAGCATCTGTCAGGATCAGAAATGCATTTACCTCCAGATACATAAAATTCTTAAAATAATGTACAATGAACTACATGCTATACACCTGAAACCAACACTGGTATCTCCACTGCCAAATTTGGGAGTTCCCCACACATTTCGATATTAACAGCTCATTGGATGCACAGCTCGCTGTCAGGATTCCGTAGAGATGCCTGAGCCCCTGTGTCCACTGCAGTGTCACTCACTGGAGTCGAGAAACAGAAACTCCGAGATGACGTGGGTGAACCTGGGGGACAAAGCGCCAGCTGGGATCAGCCACGCCCAGAAAGACACATCTTGCATGGCTCCACTCCCCTGAGGAATCAAGCTAGTTGAACTCATAGAAACAGGCAGTAGAACAGCAGTCACCAGGGGCTGGGAGAAGGAGAAAGGAGAGTTTGTGATCCACTGGGGACAGTCTCACTCATAAAAGATGACTACGTTCCAGAGCCCTGCTGTACGACACTGCCTGTAGTTAACAGTATTATACCACGTACTTCAAACTGGTTCAAAGGTTAGCTCTCAAGTTCAGTGTTCCTACCCAAACCAACCCACCAGCCGACGTGAGCACACATGCACACCGGCACGGGCGGGAGGAAACTCTAGGAGGGGCTGGGGATGTCCGTCGCATTGACGAGGCCATGGTTTCATGGGCCCATGCACATCTCCGGACTCATCTAGTAATACAGACAGTAAATATATTCAGCTTTTCATATTTCAGTGTCTCAACACAGCTGGTTTTTAAGCCACAGTAACCAAGACATCAGGGTGCTGTGAAAGGAGCAACGTAGGAATCAGCGGAGCCGGACACGGAGTCTAGAAATAGGTCCACGCAAAGAGAACAGATCCATTCTTGATCAAGGCCGACCTTTGCAACATTCTGAAGTGGAGAAAGAACCTAGTTCCTCTACACATGATGCTGAAGAAGACACCATATGCAAAAAAAAAAAAAGGTGAAGGCCTGGAGCCAAACCTCATACCATTATACAAAAATTAACTCTGACTGGAGAACCCCTCCGAATACAGCACATAAAGCTGGAGTATCCGAGAGGAAAGCACAAGGGAATCCCTCTGTGTCCGGGGGTCCAGCAAAGAGCATTTAGACAAGTCACAGAAAGCACTCTCCCTAAAAGGAAAATGATAAGTTAAATTTCAAGTTCAAACAATGTTTTTCCCCCTGTAAAAGACACTGTGAAGAGAAAAGATGCTACAGATTGGAGAAAATATTTGGAAATCATATATCTGACCATGGATTTTTTAAGTAGAAGTATAAAAAGCTGATGATTTTTTACTCTATTGGTGCACATGACTTAAGGGAAGGTTATACTATAATTCGTGTGTGTCGCCTTGAACTGTGGTTCACCGGCATTATGAAAAACAGGAGAATTAAATAGAACACCCTGCTAAGTCTGATAATATCCTGGTAAATCTGTCATGGACAAACTGGGATTATTTGCAAATTATCCAGTTTTAACTTAATCTTGTTCAAGGACTAGGAAGTGGGCATTGAACGGGACGAACGCACTGGTCTCTGGCTCAGGTGAGCAGTCGCTGAACCGCGGATGACTTACAGCATTCAAGCACCTCCACTCGTCCTTGAGTTGGATTCCCTCTCAGCCCTCATCGAGGAGCTCCACATCCTTCAGATGCAAGTCTGAAGTACCCCTGGTCCTCAAGGAAAGGCAATTAAGATGTACGCCCCTGACAGCCTTGTGATGTAGTACTGTGAAGCATTAACATTTCTATAAAACTTACTATGTACCAGAAAACTATGTTTACATATGTTGGCTTATTATTGATACATCCCCTAGACAGCAATTTTTGTGTGAATTTTTGGCCCTATGGGGCTTTTTAAGGACTCTATTTGAGGGATCCAGAGACATAGTAACTACTGAATTCCTGAAACGATGCCCTTTCTCACATCCCCCTCAGGCCCAACCTGAGTCTGAGGCCTGGAGCCCTGTTAGGAATGGACCTGAAGAAGTGGAGGGTAAGCAGAGCTGCTGTCCTTAAACACTCAGTCTAGTTGGGGTGGGGCCAGGGGCAGTGCGAGGGCGCTAAAAATAATCGACATGCGATTCACTTGACAAATGTGTAGGTTCCATCACTTGTCAGGCATCTTCGGCCGTGGGGGTGAAGGACTGCATGTGAGTGACCATTTCTCTGCCTTCAGAAAACTTACCTCTTAGAGGAAAAGGACATAAAATAAGACAGCAAACATATAAAAGACACAAATAATTCAGGCAGTGATTGTGTGCTCAAAGTAAATCAAAACAGAATCATGCGGCGACTAGGAGAGGGCTGCCTTTCTGTTACTAACAATGGAAATATCCTAACCCGTGAAGCTCCTGGACCCGGTTCTAATTAATGTTAGTTAATTAGCGCAAGGGCCCTTCAAGAGCAAGGGCACCTGAGAATCTAGACTATTGATGTTTTCTTTTTTTAAGATTTTATTTATTTGTTTGTTTATTTTTAGATAGGGGAAGAAAGGGAGAAAGAGAGGGAGAGAAACTGTGGTTGCCTCTTGCACGCCCCCCACTGGGGACCTGGCCCGCAACCCAGGCATGTGCCCTTCACAGGGAATCAACCACAACCCTTTGGTTGTCAGGCCAGCGCTCAGTCCACTGAGCCACACCAGCCAGAGCTTATGTTTTCCTTGCTGTTGGATGCCATCACCTCGCCCTGTTCCAACAGACACTGCCTCCCTTGGCCACTGAGATTCCTCCAACTCATTGTAGGTAACAGACATACATTAGCTCTCAAATTATATTGTTATGAATTTACATATAGAGTGTTCGGGTCAAAGATTAATATGCCTACTTTATAATAGGTCTTTTTTAGGCTTTATTGATAATACATAATATAAAGAAAGATAGAAATAGCTTACATGTTGGTAAAATAACTTTACTTGGGTGCTTCCCAGATTTTTTGTGTTTCATGAGAATTGGATTTATAGCAAGAAAGACTCAATAAGCCTTCACTGTCCCCATTTCCCAAATAAGGAAACTGAGGACCAAGATTCTAAGACATACAACCCAAATAAGAAATGGTCCAAGGACCTGAACAGACACTTCTCCAAGGAGGACATATGGATGGCCCAGAGACCTATGAAAAGATGCTCAATGTTACTAATCATCAGAGAAATGCAAATTGAAACCACAATGAGATACCACCCCACACAGATCAGAATAGCCATCATCAATAAATCCACAGACAACTAGTGCTGGTGAGGGTGTGGAGAATAGGGAACCCAGGTGCCCTGTTGGTGGGAATGCAGACTGGGGCAGCCACTGTGGGGAATAATAGGAATTTCCTCAAAAACTGAAAAATGGATCTGCCTTTGACCCAGCAATTCTACTTCTGGGAATATATCCTAAAGATCCTGAGATAAAAATACAAATAAATACAAATACAAATACACACACACGCACACATCTCCCTGTGTTCATCACAGCATTAGTACAGGAGCCAGGATCCGGAAACAGCCCAGCTGCCCACAAGTAGATGAGTGGATAAAAAAGCTATGATACTTTTATACCATAAAACTCCCTGCAGCAATAAGAAAAAGAAAATTTTACCCTTTGCGACAGCATGGATGGACCTGGAGATTATTATGTTAAGTGAAATAAGCTAGTCAGAGAAAGACAAATACCACATGATCTCACTTATAGGTGGAAGGCAATGAACAAAGTAGAAACAGAAGCATAGATTCATGCACCAGACTGACAGTTGCCAGAGGGGTGGGGGTGGGCTGGGTGAAAGAAGGTGAAGGGATTAACCAAAGAACATCTATGTGTGATCCAGGGACACGCAACAATGTGGGGACTGACTTGGGAGGGCAGAGTGAAGGGCTGGGTGGAGGTGGGGAAAGGGAGAGAAAGCGGAAACAAGTGTAATGTCATAAACAATAAAAATTTAAAGCAATATTCCCAGTAAATCTGCTTGGAATTTTAACATAGGTCTCCCCGAAGAGGATGTTGTGTTATTCAGTGTACACCTTCCTGTACGAGGCCCAGATGAGAAGGACGGCAGTAAAGGGATGAATCAGCGCACACTCCAGGGAAAAACACAAAGCACTGTGCGAATTCAAAAAGGAGAAAGTGCTGCTCCCAAAGAACAACTCATAACTTCTAACCACTTTCTGATTGATTTTCCTCATTGAAATAGCTCAATGTCTCACACACGAAGCATTTTTATAGATTTTGGTCTTGCAGTAAAATCCATTTTACTATAAAATTAATTTCAGGAAAACATTTGTAGTGTTCAAAAATGACTGATATCGGTTCTCATTCTTCACACTTCCAATGTATCAGAGGTCGATGTCTAGAAATATGGATAAAATATACATGATACATTTCTCCATTAATTGTCAGTATATTACAAAGTCACATTGCTTCCTACGGGTCTATCTAAATTTTATTAAATCAGGAAATCCCCTGCATAATTAATAAGACCAGATTGGTTTGTAGTTGAGTAATTTCCTATTCTCTTTTGAAAGAAAGAACATTTATCATGGCTCCGTAACAATGGAATTGCTGTCTAGTAGGCACATAAGTGACTTTCCTATTAGCCGTGGCATGTAATACATTTGCTTGACTATAGAAAACAAGAAACAAGTTTTCATTTATGTCGTGCTTAAAGCGCATACCTAATGCTACCCCCCAAAACAGCAAATTATCTACTGGTCTGGGGTTTTATTAACTCTTTCATGACAATAACTCAGGATAGGAACGATCTCTTCATAAGCGGCTTGCCTCCCAGATAGTTAACGTGACTTTTGACACTTTTGGAAACACAGCAACCTGTGAATTGCATTCATTCCTCAATTCTCTGGCTTCTTTTAGAAGAGATGCATGTTTGTTTCCTTGACTCATTTGGGAACGCCAATCTGTATTTGCACCTTAGATTCCCAATGGAGGAAAAATTGCTTTGCTCATAGTAAACATATTGACTCTCTCACGGCACTAAAATTAACACTATTTGCCTCGACATCCACCATCAAAGGAAAGTATCAGCGAAGTCCGTTCCGGAAGCAGCAGCAAGGGTTGTTCCCTGCAACAATGGAATTGGTGGAATAACCACTTAAATCACAAAGGGCAGATTATTCAAGAACATGAGTCACACCCAGAAGGCAACACTATTAACATTTTAACACACGTTCTCATAGTCCAACTTCATTGTGTGTTTATGGTGTTTGCATTACGCTGACTGTTTAACGTGACCAGTTTCGTCTGTGGCCTCTGTGGAGTCAGTAATGAAAACATTGTCATTCTTTATTGCCACATGAGGCTGGTGCAGGAGAACTGCCTACACAATGCAGACAGCAGCTTCATCTCTCCCCCACTCATAGGACTGGGCACAGTTGGTACCAACTCTAATTCCGTATCATCTGCTGGCCCAAAGTTTCCTCCAATGGCTGCGGCTTCCCACACAGTGTTAACATAATTTACATAATAGCCATTTAAACCATGTTAGACTTTTAATATCAAATTATACTTATATTGTAGTAAGAAAATACAAATTATACAGTATGTTTAGTGAAAATTTAGAAGAATCTTAGAGGTGAATACACCATCAACTTTTAAATGTTTTGTGGGAACTTGAAGTTGTATATTTTGTATTCTTTTGTAATTATTGATTGATTAAATGTAGTCTGTAGCTTTTTAATTATTAGAAGGCTTTTTTTTTTTGCCTAACTTACACTTTCTCTGTTTTATCTAATATACATTGAGCCAGGGTATATAAAATTCCCATACTACAATATGCTTCTTTAAATATTGTAATTCTCTGTAATTTGGCTGATGACCACTCATATTTTAACAATTCTAATCACTTTAACTTTTGGCAGTGTAATAATATTTTGAGTAATAATCTCTTAAGTTACATGTAGTTGGAAATTACTATTGCTAGGTATACTTTCTTTTGCTCTAAGTTTGCCTGCCAATTAAAAAACTTGGTAGATAGCTGATAGAAAGCAGCTTGATGAAAAGAGATGGAGTTCATAAGACTATTACCTGACAGCTAATGGATTAAGCAAGTGAAGGGAAAGTGCAGGTAGGAGGGCAAGGACTTGAAGAGTAAGGACTTTTGCAAAGCCCTGCTCGGTGCACTGGTGAAGCGGCTTCCTAAACAAGAACGGGCTCCTGATGTCGGTGGTCAAAAAGGGAGAGAAATTGAAACTGCGATGGGGAGTGAGGTTGGAAGAGTCAGAATATTAAAGCTGGAAAAGCCGGGACCAGGGAGGGTGTTCTCGTCGTCACATTGACAACTGAGCCCGTACGTGTCTCCATGCCTTCAATGAGAGCTAGGCCACAGAGTCTGCAGGTCTTAACTGCTTGTTGTGAGAAGCTTCGCCTGGGAAGATAAGACTGGAAATCAATAAACGACTCTACTCCAGGAAACTCCTACTGATCTGCTTGTCAAAGTTAATCCCGCCACTGACTTGGTGAAACAGTTCTCTTATCCAGACCCATGCCAGGCCCCTTGCTCAGCTGTTCCCACCAACCCAAAACTCTGCACCATAAGTCTGCCAAATTCTCACCACTCCCTTGCCTTGACAAGAATGCCTTTATCACTCATTTTTCCCCACCAGCATTAACACTGTCAAAGTGGTGTTCCCTTGAAAAAACAGTGAGTCCTTCTCTCCCTCACTTCCCTCTGAGTAAAAATAAATAAATAAAGTCTATAAAATATATATAAATAAAGGAAAAATTCTAATCAATTTAGCATGGATGAGCTAGTGATATTTTGGGGAGTTCAACAATCTGCTGGTTTCACCCAAGTCTGCTCAAGACCCCCTAGCCACCACCATCCAAGACCATGGACATCCAAAACAGCACGTCCCAGAGAGACTCCTGGGGCCTCTGGCCCCTGTCACCACCAGGCGAGTCCGACGCTGGACCTGAGTGTCCCTCATTCTACACAGAACTCTCAGCAGCTAAGTGTGCCTTGTCTCCCAAAAATGAAAGCCTTTTAGGAACCCTTGATTACCTGATCAGATTTGAGAGCCTTTTTTCTCAGTGTAAATCTGTGCTGTTTGTATCTGTTGATCCTCATGATGGGCTTGGGAACCTATGAAAGGATTTTCATTAAGAAGAGGGGTGGGCACGGGGATGGATAAATCTGTTCCTCACTTTTGTCCCAAGGCTGAGAAGTTCAGAAAATTCCTCAGACATCACCTTCCTAACCTTTTCCCCCCAAGAACTGCAGATGTTACACTGGGGACCCCAAACACAGGTGCAAGAGCCAACTACCCAGTGACCCAAGTCCACGCCTCCTCTGACTCCAGTGCTTGCTCTTCGCATACATTTATACCAAAATCTCAGTTCAGTTGACAACTGACACTTTGGGTCACTTTCACTATGAACAAAATCACTCATTTAACAGAAAGAATGTTAAATTTCAAGTCTTCAATGCCCTACAGAGCTGAAACCCTCTACAGTGTAGATTCTCTGACAAAATCAAATCCTCCGTAGAACGTGACATGATGCTTCATGCTGGTTGTACGTTCTGGTCCCATTTCTGGGCTGAGAACCACTTTCAAACAACTTACAAATCCTGCACAAGCTCAACTAAGATTTACAGAATAATTTAAAATAATCCAAAACCACGTAATCCAGGGCTTACAAATCTACACCAGTTTGTTCACAGGTTGGTAGAACCCTTCAGTGCAACAGAAAGAAAAACCGAACAGGAAAGACCAAGCGGGAGCCTCTGCAGGAAGGTGACCGTGGTTTCTGACCAGAGGAGAAATGCGAACGTGAACTTGTTACATGTCTGTTTGTGTATGCAATTTCAATTGTTGTATTGGTTTCCTCAAGAAAGTCATTCACACTTTCTAAGCGTCGGTTCCCTCATTTGTGAAACGCGTGGACCTCGCAGTGGTGTGTGAGTAGCAGACACCGGTGGACGTGAATTCCGTGAGCGGGGCTCCTATCGGAAGTAAAATTCCTGGGAGAGCCTCGCTGCCCGGCGACGACTGCGACATCCTCTACAAAGCCTGAAATCTTCACCAACAACCACATTTCTTCAGGGAGTTTTTAGGAAATAGGTTATCTTTCCAGAAAACCAAAGAAGGTGGGTGTTTTCATGCTCGTGGGTACAGGGGAGAACTAGTGATAACCTGTGAATTTTCTGTTTTGGTTGTTGTTATTTTGTATTATGAGTCCATTTTTCTGAACTCTCCAGAATAGGCAAACCCATAAAGACAGGAAGTGGCCTCCGGGGCTGGAAACTGCCAGGTGAGCACCGGAAGGGACAGCATTTCTGTTTGGAGCGATAAAAACATTCTGAAACTGACCGTGGTGACGGGCGCACAGTTCTGTGGATACGCTAGAGACCCTTGCATTGAATCAGGTGTTTGAAATGGGGGAACTGGGTGGCAGGTATGTAAATCATACCTCAGTGAGCACGTTACCCAGAAAAGCAACTTGAAAATGCTTGGAATAAAAGATACACAAATTGAGAGTCTAAAGTAACCAAAGCAGAATTAAAACTCCTGGAGAAGAAAAGGAACTATAAATCCAGCAATAGCCTCAGTAAATACAACTACTGGGACGGAAGAGTGAGTTCAGCGCCGACCTTTCAGAAAACGATTGGACCCAGGTGTGGGGCGCACGCAGCTCAGCAGCGTCACGCTTCCTGTGCTCTCCTGCTTCCTCGTCCTGAATTCTTTCCTGCCTTTGTCTGCGGACTGTGCCCACCCAGCGAGCCCTCTTCTCCCAAGAGGACAGAATCTCCACTCATCCCCCTCCCACATGCTACCCCACCTCTCCTCCTTCTCCACTGTCCCTCTGGGGCATCGGTTATTCCTGAGATTAAGGCTGCCACGGTCTCACAGACCTTTGGGGAGCTGAAAGGGCGTGGGGCCTGCAGGAGGAGTCAGGACCCGCACTGAGGTCCTGACAGGTTCATCCTTGGCACTCTCACCTTCAGGAAAGGCTCTGATAACACACCCCAGGCGGGTCCACAAGAGAGTGAACTGCACTGTCAGCCTGGACACATGTCATGCCCCCAAACAGTGGCAGTTCCAGGACTGACTTTTCTCACATTTGCTGCCAAGTCCCCAAGTGTGTGTTTCTCACAATCGCCACCTGAGTATCTGTTTAAAATCCCAAGTACACCACCAACCCCATCACCAACTCTATTTGTTGCGCTTTATTTCTCCTTTTTATAAATGTATCAAGATACTAAACTTAAGTGCAAAAGCTTGGGATCATTTTATGTTTCCATTTTTCTCCTTATGTCCAACAAATTGCCAAATATCATTCAAGGGAAACGGATCACTGACACTCTGATTCTATGGTCCCTGTTTTAACGCTTATGCTTCATTGTTTTTCCAACAGTATTTCCTTCTGCTCCAGCTGCCATATGCACCTGTTGGGACCAGTGCTCTGATTGTTAATGCCCCTCATTCCACACTTGGAAACAACCCTCATTACCTGCAGACTTAAGCTCCTACTAGTGTGCCTGGAACTTAAGTTAATCCAGAACCTGAGCTGTTTTACAACTTTTTATTTGGACATCATGTATGAAGTGACAAAGACTCCCTTGACTTGTCTACTTGTGTACTTGGTAATTCCATAGGTGGTAATGCCTATCTAATTACATTTAGAATCTTCATGAAACCTATCAGTGATTTATATGTAAAAGCTAGACAATCCATTGTGTTGGATCTTTACGTACATCTACAACAGAAATGCAACAGAATCAGAAGGATTAAACCAGGAACGAGCACTCCAAGAGCCATCAAAACAAGTAGATGGAATTTCTCAGAGCAGCCTTAAGTAAGGGAATAGAATAAAACTTGAAAACTTTCAAGTAAGTGAAGGGCCAAAAGAATCCTTTCAGGCTAAATTTGCATGAATAATTTTGTATATTTAATTATATCAAGATTTAAAAGAAAACATTCCCCAATCCACAAGGGTAACTAGAAGTTAAAAATATGTTAAACTCAGTTATATCCTACCAGAGAAACTTTGTTATAGAAAAGTCATAAAAGGCCAGGAGGGAGCCTGGTAGAGTGTGTGCCAGGACTCATCCCGTTCATTTGAGGCTCCTTTCTTCCCTGTGTAGATTCTACGGAACATCAGGGTTAAGGACTCAGGGATGAGTGGAACGACTGAGTAGGAGATAAACTGGAGGCAAAAACTTCAGAGAAAATATAGATGGAAAACACAGTCAGATTCTAGAAATGTTACTGGTAGGGCTTGTTGGTTTTAGAAAGCCCTTGAGGCCACTCCAGATTTGTAGCAGTTTCTGTCACCACAGAATGCCCTATTCTTTCTAAACGGAACCTTTTTCACGTCAACCACAGAGTGCAAAACAAGAGGCAAAAGATCGGATAGACTTTCATTGACTGTTAAATCGTAATTATGGGCGAAATTATTGAATGTTTTGATGGAGAAGGGCTATCACCCTGTCCTTACCTGTGTTCCAACACTTAAATTTTTAGGAAGAACAGGTTTCCTGAACTCCTGGGACAACTGAATAACTGAGTAAGAGTCAAAGTCCAATGTAACTGGTTTTAGTGTAACGAAATGTCAGGATCCGTACCAAAGAAAGCACGATTTTTTCCTGGCATCCTGTCTTCTCGTCACTCTGTGTACAGGAGGGGCATGACTGTGACCGTCCCACACCCACAGTGAACACCCACCGCTTTTTCTCGGGTGACAGCCCGTGGACGACAGCGCATTTCGAAAGGATAGAAGGCGGCACAGCCACCATCTGGCTGTTTGGATTCTTCAGCAAAGATATTTCGGGCAATGAATTATTTCACTGTTGAGATTGTCCCAGTTCATGAATAAATATCATCAAGGGTTTTGTCTGTGGAGAAGAGTGACCTCTATCTATTATACGAAGTCAATGAGAGCGTTTGATCTTCCCAAATCCTCGACTCAAAACACAATATGGATGCAAATGAGCTCTGGATTTCCAAAACAGGTTTCTTCCATGGCACCCTCTATCTCTTACATTTTTAAAATCCAGCCAAAGAGAGACAATTCAAAGCTCTCCATACAGTGAATTGGATTCCATTCTGTTTCCAGCTGCTGACACGTGCTGAGATAAATGCAACCTTTCAGAAAGGACAGGTTGGAGGGGGAGAGAAACTACTGCAGCTGAGGGAAGGACAGGCGGAGGCAGCCAACACACGAAGTAAGACAGTTCCTGCCATCCACGAGAATGTGTTTTCTTGTGCAGGAGCAATATGAGGTTTATGGAATGCACTTTGCCCTGGTTTTCCGGGGACATGGAGGACCAGCCAGAGTCGGGGGCCCAGGACACTTGGGAAAGTGAGAGTGGTGCGGAAAGCCTGGCTCAAAGGTAATGCAGACAAACCCTGTGAAGATGAGCGTGTGGATTCATGTGACCTATGGGACCAGGAGGCGAAGTTCACGACTGTGGCTGAGACAAAGGGACAAAAACGAATGTGGCTCCAACTGGAAAAGGCCTCATAAAGATGAGTTTTACTGTTGACCTGGGGGAGCATGGCAGTGTTAAGATAAATAGCACAACATCGAGAGAAAATGCATCATTTTTAAAGGAAATAATTGCATGAAATTACATTCAGAAACTTTCTCAGAGGTGCCCAGTGATGGTGCACCAGCCATCAGGAGCAAGGAGAGAAAAGGCCCATCTGAGGCAAGATGGTAATAGAGCGATAGGATAAATGTATACAAAAAAGGTAATACATTTTAAGTCCTTCCCTGCACTGCTTTAAAAAAACATAAATCCCTAAAAATTCAGTGATTTTCTATTCATTGGTGCATTGTATTTGTGTGATAAACAAAAACACAACTTCACCATAGCCTAATGGTGTTGGTGGTTAGGTATACCATTCCAGCATGATTCGTTCCTAACCCATATTTCTTAGTTTTCTTACTTTCTTTTATATTGTCATTCAGTTACAGTTGTCCCTCCTTTTTCCCTGTAGCTCTCCCCTACCCATCACCCCCTCCCACAGTCATCAACCCCATTGTCTGTGCCCAGGAGCCTTCTATTCATGTTCCTGTGCTCACTCCTTTCCCTTCTTTCCCCTGTTATCCCCGCCCCCCCAGCCCTCTGGTCTACATCAGTTTGATCTTTATTGCCAGGTCTCTGGTTCTATTTTGCTCATTTGTTTGTTTTGTTGATTAGGTTCTATTTATAGGTGAAATCATATGGTATTTATTTTTTAAAATAAATGTTTTGCAACATGAGTTTCTTTATCATTTTAAAGACACAGGGTTTTATTATTTTATTTGTTTCTAACCTCTTTGCAGTTTAGTTTGATTACCTAGAAAATCTTTTACTTTCTACTTTGTATAGCAAGTACAGCTAAATATCTTGACATTAACACAAAGGCATGTAAGGGAAATGATTTCTATTGGAAGCAAAGAAAAGAGATACCCATTAAGGTTCATTATACTTGTCTCTTGTAATGAGAATATACCAAAGGACGTGAGCACGTGGGCAGTCGGCACTTCCACAGCACCACACTTCAAAAGTGTGGCTGATTTTCCTAAATTAACTGAACTAGTGACAGAAATCGGCCAATGCCAGGTGTCAGAGACTCACTTGCTTTCTTTCTTCCTTTTCTCCCCCAGAGAAGTAGTTATCAAATATTTACAAGCAAAGGGAAACTACACAGATGCTGGTCTAAGAGGCGCATTTGCAGGAAAAATCACACATAGTAAACCATTGTTTTGAACATGAAGAGATAAATGTATAATGTTATTAATAATGCATTTTTCACTAACCCAACTAAATGGGCGTTCAATATATACAGTATGTTTATTTTTATAACTACCAAATTATGACCTGGATTTCTTTTGCTTATTACTCATTGCTTCTCGGTAAAATGAGGGTAACAGCATAGAAGTTTGTTATGAAGAATAAGTCCTGTATAGCATGCAGCACGCAGAGCTGAAAGTCCCTGGCATGTCCTAAACCCTCGGTGTGTGGTGGCCTTGACAATTACTATTATTTTCAATGTTCAATGTGGTGACTAGCATGTCATGCCAAACTCCTCACTCCAAATCTGAAATCCTATTATTGCATTTCCTTCCTTTGAATATCTAGCTGGTCTTCTTGTAAGTACAAACCCTCCTCTCTTGTGCCTGGAAAAATCCCATCTGCCCATCAACCCTCAGCTCAAATTTCACACTTTCCTTTCCCCTTTACCCCCATTCATCTGGCCCCCCCTCTTATAACACTTCATATCATCACGGCCCTTACCTTCACAGGACCGAGGCTCTGACTGACTTTCATATTTATGTTGCATTACCAGTCTGTAGATTAAGTTCTAGAAAGAAGTAAGCATGTTCTGTTTATCCTTATAGTCCAAAGTCAGCTGAAGTTCTTGCGAGCAGTTAATACATGGCTTAGAGACATAAACAATCAATTATAAGTTAATGCAATCAATATCACATCACTGGCACACAGGAAAAAGATTTGGCAGGGAACAGAGTATTATCAAACGATGCCTTTAAGGAGGAATTACTTAAAACTGGCTGGGAAGAACAGTGTGGTGCACATTACTTTGCAGCTTAAAAAATGGATTTCTGAGCACAGCTGGATTACTTTTCTGTTGCCACATAACAAATTACTACAAACTGGCCGGGTTAGATGGCATGCACTCATAACCTCGTGACTTCAAGGGGTCAGGATGCTGGCACCTCTGCAAGCGTCTCTCTGGGGTGAAGCCACATCCCAGAGGGATGTCATGCTGGCCCTGCTCTGATGTCGTCTGAGTGTCACTGTCCTTGGACTCCTGGGCTGTGGCTGAATGCAGCCTCTCGAGGCTCCAGGAGCCTGCCTTCCATTCTTGGACATGCTGCCCCCTCTCTAACAGGAAGCTCGCTGCTTCCCAGTGGGCAGAAACCCTTCTCTTGCTTTGAATCTCAATTCAGGAGGGCCTGGTCCTTCCTATAAGGGATAAACTAAAGGGCAGACCATGGAAGAATCTTCACCCTTTTATGTCAAAGTCCACCCACCAGTACCCTGAGCTCAGGAGTGAGATGCCCTCATAGTCACACGTGGGGGATGCACTCTGTCTCCCCCACGCCCTCCAACTCCCCATAATTCACATCCTTCTCAAAACTCCATCTCTTTGCAAGTCCCCGAAGAGTCTCAGTCCATTATGGTATCGGCTCTGAGTCTAAATCTCACCATAAAACCCAAACTCTAATCATCCCATCAACTTTAGGTCCTAAAGTTCATGAGAACCTCATCAGCCCAAACCGCAGGGTCTAAACAAGGTCCAGGTGCAGATAAGACTGCTACACATGTGTGTTCAGAGTGCTTGTCTTCTCCAGTTGCGGACCCCTGAGCCTCAAAGGTCAGTTATGTGCTCCCAGCTGGTAACTGCTGTGCATGCCCACAACCCGGTGGCAGAGCAGCCCGAGGTGGGGCAGCAGCAGGGGTGTCCACTCTAACCTAGTGCCATGGGAGGTGAAGGACACCCGCACTTTCCGACCCCTCTCTTGGAACATCACGATTGCCTCTGGAAGAGACAACAGCTGTTCTTATGCCAGTGGGTACTTTCTAAATTTGTAGCAATAATATACGCTAAATCCTTCAAAGCTCAAATTCCATAGTTGTCTTTAATCACAATCTTGCTTGTCTCATGAGTTTGACAACCTACATCCAAATCTAAAATGAATGACACGACTTTTGTATTTTAACCACCATCCATCCCTTCCCCGATGTGTTAAGGCCAGACAGCCAAGGCTACTGTTTCAATAGGAGTGAAGGATCCAGGGTGAAGGGGAATTAGGAAGAATCAAAAACACTTCAACACTGAGCAAATGATGTTTAATTGAACATTTTATGTTCCTTTATCTCCACTTCTTGTTTCCTGTTAGATAGATTTCCCTCATTATTTTTATTTTTCCTTCCACGGGGATCCCTTTTATTATTTTTAACTTACTTCATGGTTTTATAACATTTGTTAGATTGCTTGGGGTAGCCACATATAAAAATTCAGTGTAATACACTGATGAGATTATTAAAATGTTACTTAATAGCTATTGAATTTATAGTGCTTTCCAAGTGTTATTGCTTTCCACGTCTCTGGTGCTGAAACACTCGAAAAACTCCTTGCTTGCATATGTGATACAGATACACCAGTTTCATTACTTTATAACTTTCTACTGTACTCTGTGACATACACACATGCGTCCCTGATTCTGTCATTTCTCAAGTTAATCCATCGTTTGTAGCCCACCTCACTCCGCACTGTCATATCCTTGATTTGCCACAAAATGCATCCCTAGATTGTTTGAAGACATTTCTCACATGATACTTAACCATATGTTAAGCAATATAAATTTTCATTTGAAGGCTCACAAACCTTCTCTGAATCATTGGATGCATAAAATTACACTTGACATTAATCATAAAATTATCATTGCCACTTCGCAATTTTGTACAGAAAATGCATTTACTTTCCTGATTTTAGAGGATACATATGTATCTAAACACGGAACTACCCATCTCAGAAAATCTAATCATGATATTTAATGGCACCAACAAAAACAAAGTTCTAAAAATTAAATTTAAATTGGAATAAAATAAGATGGCTTTTCATTTCTTTTAGCGGCCCTATTGATTTTCACTGTGTTCATCACTTTATTTCACTTAAATCCACAATGATTTCTTTCAGAATCTTATACAATTTCAAGTATTCAGAAGCATCAACACAGATGTTTACTTTATTTTCAGCAATGCACCGCTACACAGCAGTTGAAACCAGTGATCAAGGACACACTCTGTGCCCACCCATTATTCTTTTTTTTCTTTTTTAAAAAATTTTTATTTTATTGATTATGCAATTACAGTTGTTCTATTCCCCCCCTCCATTCCCTTCCACCCTGCACACCCCTCTCCCACCATTCCCCCCTTTAATTTATGACCATGTGTCTCAAGTTCTTTAGCTTCTACATTCCCCATACTATTCTTACCCTCCCTCCTGTCTATTTTCTACCTACCTTCTATGCTACTTATTTTCTGTACCTTCTCCCCCCTTCTCCTAAGTTCATCATCACCAAGCCCTTATTATATGAAATGTTAAAGGGACTTATCTAAGAAGAAGAAGACAAAAAATAGGAACAATGAAAGGACAGCAAACTCACAGTTATTGACAACCACATCTAAAACAAAAACCGACCCATTATTCTTTTAAAACTCGTTCAGTGTTCTTCAGGCTTGGGGGTGAGACCCCCTCACCGGCTGTTCTGTGCCTTCAATCACTGCGCCTCGATAAGCAGTCAGTCAGCTTCTCAGACTGAACAGGTGGGGGTGGGCAGACAGGCATGTAGATACACAACCATAAACTGCTGAAAATTATTTATGAGCTTTCTAAAGAAATGAAGTCTATTTCAAGTGAAGCATATTTTAAATATTCCTTAGATCTGCCTTTACTTATTCTCAAGCTAGTAAGCCAAACAACAGAATGTATTCATGTATTTTTCTTTCACTATTTATTAAGAGTATAACTGATGCCTACTTGAAGGTCCATCCATTTCTGAAATCTGTGGGTTTTAGGCTCATTGCCGGGGCTGCGTGGACTGAAGCTACAGGTTCTGCGTGTTGTGTATATGATACATCAGGTATTTGTTTATTACACCTACATATGTGCACTGAATATTACACTTAATCATGTCATTCCATGAGGAAACTTTTATTGATATACAGCTACTAACGGGGTGTTTTGCTAAACACAGGGCTTGTGAGAGTGAGCAAATCACTCTCTGGAGACAAACGCTCTTTTTCTAGGCCATGTCTGAAGCCAGGGCGTGTCTGAAGTTTCATTACAAACACAGCTCCCGGGGGAAAGGGAAGTGGGGGCTGCTTCCCGAGAGGGTGGCTTCTCTCCAATACGTGGAAGGTTTTGGGGGAGATGCGGGGCCTGGGAGGGACAATATTACGGGATAATGAGCTCACAGAGGAACAAAGAAACCCCCTTGGGGCCACGCAATGTTATTGTGTGATTCGACCCAGCAGCATCTACCTTGTGATTCTCATTAGACCGAGTGCTGTAAGGAAACACAGTCACAAGAAAGTCTTCACACAGAAGGAATGAATGCTCTTCTCAGAGATTCTCAAAGCTGCTGCCATGGGGAACGAGGACGAGCGCTCTGGGAACGAGCCCCTCCCGCCAGGACGGGCCTCCAGCCCCGGCTTCTCTCAATGAGCCCGCTCTCCTAAACGTGAGATTACATTCGAACACTTATTTATATTGAGAGATGGCAAAACCGCCCTTTAAATTGTATAAGCCATTGAGATACTCAGATTGCTCATTGGAAGTTCTTTCAGATTCTCTGGTCTGCTCTGCAGAAATGTGTATGGAATGTTATTCACATTCTAATTTCATTTGTCTTATTATCTTATTTCTTCAATGACAAGAATGAAAGTGAAATGAACGATCTAAGAAAATACAAGGTATCAACTGAAAAAAATAAGGCCTTTTACTTGAGATACTTAAGGAATAATACTACTAATGAAATAAGGCGAGTGTTCATTAGCTGCTAAGATCACTGAAAAAAACAAACCAGGACTGTGAACACAAAGTCTGAGAATAAGTGTCCTCAACCCTGGGACCCAGAGGAAGTCTGTCACCATTTACATAATTAGTGTAGTGACAAAGACTCACATGGATGCGCCAAACAGCAAAAGACAGTTAAATACACCATTTTTAAAGACTAAGCTAACACTCCCTTAAGTCTGAGCCTAAATTATCTGGCTTTTTTCCATTTTAAATCGACAAAAATGCTGTCCAAAGAGCAACTCATTATTAATTTGTTCCTTCCCTATATAACCTCAAATTAACCAAGGCACCCAAGCTTCTTTGCACTCATCATACACTGAAGACAACTGAAAAAACCCAGATAAAATATGAAATGTAAAATGTTTGAAGGCACCAGAGGGCTGTCTGCAGCATGACGCTACTGGCAAAGATCCAGAAGGGACAGGACTCCAGAGAGCGGAGTCTCACTTTGGGGCCACTTTCGTCCTGGAGTCATTTCCCCTACGGACAGGGGATCGAGACTCTTACCTGGCTTGGAAGTTAAAGCTGGAGTCCAGGCTGAGTGACCCCACTTCCTTGCTCTCTTACCTGGAACAGGAAGCAGAAGGGGCAGATCCTACCTTCCCTGCCTCCCTTTAAGGCCCGAGCTTCTTCCATCGTCCACCCACTGCACCCCTCTGAGCTCTGCTCTGTCTTCAAATTGCCTCTTGGACAGAACTGTTGAGGCCGACAGAGACCTCCAGGTGTTTGAACCAGGAATTGTTTCTTCATGAGGGGCTGGTGTCCCAGGAGCACTTCTGCGGGTTGAGTTCCCCTCGTGAGAGTTTGCTGGTGGGTCCTCCCCCGAGGCCATCTCTCCGCAGATTGCCCAGGGCTCTGTGTGTCCCTTGATCCCGGTTAGCTCTGCTTTCTTCCTTCCGGTGAACCAGGGCTGCTCCCCTGAGTCCGTCTCCAATGAGCGCTGTTTCCTTCATGTACTGCTGGTCTTCCTGCTCTTCCCTGCCCCCTCCCTGCCCCCTCCCTGCCACCCACAGCACCGGCACTAATCCCCACACCACCTGGCCGCCTTGAGGAACAGGTGCTAACTGGTCATGAAATCAATAGGATTGTCTCCAGGACCAGCCAGTGAAGGGAAGAAGTTAAAATGGAAAGTTATGTCCGATGGTGGGTATGAAAATAGTACCGCATTGGAAGCTACTAGAGAAGAGAGTTTGGCAGTTTCTTACAAACTAAACATACTCTTACCATATGATCCAAAAATCACGTTCCTTGGTATTTACCCAAAAGAGTTGTAAATTTATGTCCGCATGAAAACTGCACATGGATGTTTATAGCAGCTTCATTCAGAATTGCCCAAACATGGAAGCCACCGGGATGTCCCTTAGCAGGTGATGGGTAAATAAACTGTGGGCCGTCCTGGCAGTGGAACATTATTTGGGGCCAGAAAGAAATAAGCTCTCCAGCCATGAGAGGACATTTAGGAAATGAAATGCATATCACTACATGAAATAAGACCACCAGAAAAGGCTACATGTGATTCCAACCATATATCGGACATTCTGGGAAAGAGACACCAGTGGCTTCCAAGGACTGGAGGGAGGGAGGGTGAGTAGGTGGAGAGCAGTGGATTTGTAGGGCAGTGGGAATACTCTGTACAAACCCATAACAGGGAATACAGTCTCCCAACCCATGGGATGTACAGCTCCAAAGCTGAACCTTAATATAAGCTGTGGATGCTGAGTGACAGTGCCAATGGTGGTTCACCATGGTAACATAGGGGCCACGCTGGTGGGGGATGCTGGTCATGGGGGGTGCACGTGTGGGGAGAGTGAGTCTATCAGAAACATTTATACTTTCCACTCAGTCTAGCTGTGAACCTAAAACTGCTCTAAAAAATGAAAGTTCATGTAAAAACATACATGTAAGGTTGACCGGAGTTGCTTGGCCATCACTAACAGAAAATCCTCTTCGCCTGGTCTGTCTGTTGCTGGGACTCCTCACGCTCCACTCGGGCCTCCCGTCCACGTCTTCTCGTACTTCAGTCTCTCCTCTCCTGTGCTGCGTGACAACCTGAAACCCAGGTGTGCACCCACAGACTTGTGCCGAATAACAGTGCCTTGAAAAAAATCCAGCAAAACTAAACCATACCCAAGAAGTGCTTCATCGTCTCAAATTCTCAAATAAATAAAAAGTTAAAAAAATAAAAAACATTAATGAGGCATCTTCTTTAGGTCAATTTCCCAGCTTTTCCCTAAGAAGCAATTTTTTCTTTGAAATAGCTTTTTTATTTTTGTTGCCCTGGCCAGGCAGGTGGCTCAGTTGGTTAGAGCAGAGTCCCGATACACCAAGGTTGCAGGTTCGAATTCAAGCTCAGGGCACATACCAGAATCAGTCTCTCTCCCTCTCCTTTCCTTCTCACTGTCTAAAATCAACAAATTAAAAGGTAGCATTTCCTTCCAATTACCTCAGCATCTATGTAGACCACAGTAAACTTCGTTGGCAACCTTTTTATACATTTTTATATCTACTATGTACTCCATACACTAAAAGCCAGAACTCAAAACCCTGCTCTGTTAGAGTCTAAATTTCACAACTTTCATCCACACAGAGATGCCAGTCCCTCCAAACCAATGCCACGGGGTCTACCTGCATTTTCTTACAGATCTGAAGGATTTTATCTTTTTTCCCCTTCGTGATAAAAGCGTGCACATGAATTTTGGGTTGTCACTGCATGAAACTTAAGAGAATTAAAAACACTATCACTTGAAATGGGTGAAGGCGGTTCCGTAGGCCCGCACATGCCACGCAGACGTGCAGCTGCTCAGTTCTCGTGACGAGCGCAATAGAAATGTTCACAGACAGGAGATATGCCCAAAGGCAGGTTTCCGAGGGTTCAGGTTGTACAACTCTTTCTGAAATACCTTCTCCTAGGTGCTAAGAAACGGAAAAACAACAAGGCCAAGAAGTGCCGCTGGAGCGATTTTGTGGGAAGTAGAACAGGTTTCACTAAACGCGGTTGTGCATAATAGTTACTTCCAACACCCACGGAGGTTGCCCAGCAATTACTTTAACACAAAGCATTTAGGTTACTACCAGGTTGCTGCAGGCTTCCTTCCCACTTCATATGCTTTGTAACCTTTTAGCAAAGTGCCCTTGTGGCGTAGGTTCTCCAGTGTTGAAGGACGGTCTCCATTGTCCCCACCGATGAGCTATCATTAGTGTTGTTTGGTGTGGAAAATGCCCACCCACACCCCGGACCACGTGTGCTCGGTGACTCACAGGGTAAAAGGATCCCTGCGGAGGAAATTATCCCCTGGTCCCTTCGTGCTTCCCGAGCACCTGTCAGTGTGAAATGGGCTCACACACACACACTTCTGAGATGATGCTAATTTTTATTTCAGGACCAATGCCAGATTTCAGGCTGGATGGTGAGTCATTCACAACCAATGATATATTTGATCAAACCAATAGGACATAAAAATGCACAAGCCAGATGATAAGTTCTTTGGTGTCAATATTTTGAGAATAAATATTAATTATATAAATATATAAATATATAAATATATAAATATATAAATATGTATGTATATATATATATATACACACACACACACACACACACACATACCAGCTGTATTTGTCAGATTTGCTTGGAGAGATATTTGTAGACAAACATTGGAACTGTTTTGGTTTTGTTTTTATTTTTTATTTGTTTTGCTCTCAAGCACAGGAGACTTAGTTGGACATGTACGTTCTAGAAGAACATGAGTGTGTAAAAGCCCTCGACCCTGCATCTCAGTGAGCCCGCATGCACACTCAGAGTCACATTTTCTTCTTCTCCATCCTCCACCACTCACAACCAAGCTGTCACCTCTCTCTGCCAGCTGCCCGTCAGAGCAGCCTGAATGCCACCCCCGCACTCGCCCCTCACGGTCACCCCCCCTCAGCACAGCCACCGTCATTTCCCCTGCCCATTGCCTTCTCCTGAGAACAGCTCTCCTCCATCCACTGTTGGCCACTCTGTTGTTCTCAAAGTCGCCACAAAGATCTAGTCCCAGGGCCCTGCCCTGAAAGACTGCCCACGGCTTCCCATCGTCACAGCAGGGCGACAACCCCGGCTCCCTCTCTCGGCTCCATGTGCCCTCTGGTCACCCTCATGTCCCATTCTCAGCACGGTGAGCAGTACGCACAGAGGTCGGTGTCCATGGGAGGAAGGCAGGTTCTGGGACCAATCCCTCGTGGACACTGAGAGACAACTTCAGTTTGGAGGAAATCAAAAGTAATGTGCAGACTTTTAACAACACGAAAATCAGCACCCCAAACCCCCTGTTGTGCAAGGTCAACCGTATGTAGCACATTAGAGGTTAAAATATGTTAAGCAGGAAAATGGAGCAGGAGAAACATGAAAGACGGTTAGAGAGGGAAAGGACTACATCCTTGGGAGAGCCAGAGAAGTGGACCTCACTTCGCCATAAACCCAGGTAATAACTCGGTGCCATTTTAAGCAACCAATCTTGTGTTTACTTGTTATGCAGCAACAGCCAACTAATACACATTCACAGGCAAATTCCCATGTGAAACTTATATTTTCTGAGTTTGCTTTCCCACTGGAAGTACATGTGGTTCCCAATTTTAAGCCACCTAGTTCTCCAAATACTGCATTTTAGGAGAATACAAGAAACCACAGGTTCTCTCAAATGCATGGCTTCGTCTACAGGGGTGGGTGAGAGTAGGTTTGCAGCTGTTGGTACATGAAACACAGGGCTCATTCTTCTATTATTGCGTATTAACTATTGTGTTATTTTCCGTGTGGACAACTGTAAACCTGCTTTGCCCACCTTGCATGGAAGTGTACTCTTCTCAAACATAGACGTGTATATGCAGGTTTTTCTCTTCTAAATTAAAAATATATGAATTGAACTTGGGCTCCTTTCAGTAGCATTGCCCATGTCTCCCCAGTGCTGGTACACATGAGTTTCACAGCGTCATCTGTCCTCCTGTGCGTGGCTCCAAACACAGTCACATGCACTCTGAGGAGCAGGTGGGAAGCACCCTCATTCCTGGTGCAGCAGCCGGTCACTCTAAGTTCATTAAAAATCACATCTGGTGACATGTTTTCATTTATTCTGCCATGGACTGAACATCACCTCATTTGGTGCTTACGATACTATTTCTTCATTACCTTTACTGTCCTCATTGCTTCTGCCTTACCAAATCTTACACATGTTTAAGTATTGTCACTGCTTTGGTGACAGCCACAATAAAGGATGCTTTGCTTTTGTTTGGCGGTGACATTTGCCTTCCATCTCCCAGGAAGTCAGGTCTGTGATCCTTTATCCTGAACCCCAAATTCTTCTTTTTCTAATGTTGCAAATAACACAGAACTTTATGAAAGCCTAAAGCTAAAAGATTCTCTTTCTTACTAATTCTGTGTTTTTCCCTCTGGGGTAGTGCCTATTTTTAATCTGTTTTGTTTTGTAGCAAATAGGTCAGTCCAGAGTGGGATTTCTATAAATCTCTCTAATCACTGCGTAACCGGGTTCAGCACTGGACAACTCTCGTTCCCGGCAGTAACGCCAGAGTCACTTCATCATCGTTAGCATTTGGGCCTTCACCGGTTTTGTTTTCATTTGCAGTTAATGCTTCTCCTAGATCGATGCTTCCACCTGGAATTTTTCTATTTCATTCTCACAACAAGTGGTTTGAAAAGAAATCACACAATGATATTAATGACACAGGTATCGAAAATAACCCCCAGAATATATCAGTCTTGTTCTGTGGCTTGCACAACACCAAATGGCAAACGTGGCAAACCTTTGAAGCAGACCCACCTGCTGGTTGCATTGCACGCCTGCTTCCTCCCGGTGCCCCGCAGGGGCCAGCGTGCCACACCTGCCTCCAGAGCTCAAAGGTGGGCTCTATGCACAGCAGGCACATTTAGGGCGGAGAGGGCCTCCCACACCCAAGCGACCATCACTAAGCAAGGCTGAGGTTTGGGCGCCGTGAGTGGCGGCTGAAAGCTCATTTAAAACAGGGCGCTTGACGTGCACTCACTCTGAGACCAGGTGGGCGATAAACTGGAGAACGTGAGACCGAAACAGCAGAAGTCCCTGCACCGTGAACATGCGAGAATGTGATCAAGTTAAGCAACATCTGTGATGCTCAGTTTCTCCATCTGGGATGTGAATACGGGACTGTCACAGATTTAAAATGCTTTTCTAAAAAGTCGATTACCTGGCAACTCATACACATTAGCATTTGCTTACAATATACACAGAAAGCTGAGCGGACAAAAGTAAAAACAGTAAGATAGAAATATAGAAAACTGATTAAAGGAAGGGGAAATGGTATTAGGAGCCTAAGAGAAAAAAATAATTCAGTTTAATTTTGCTCTTCCAATAAGATAAACATGGCTTTTTGTGACTTTCATTAAACACACACACACATGCACACGCACACACACACACACAGAACATGCTAAGTAGATTCATACAGCATTAGATGTAAAAAAAATGATTGTGTATATTCTTAAAAGAGACATTAACTAGCATAATGGCCCATGTCTCTGCCTGCAATTTTGCTGAAGACGGTGCAGTTTTTTCCTGTGGCCAAGTCTCATAATGACCTTTGACAAAAGACAGAGGCACAGCCTTCAATCGAAGCTCAGTTAAGGCATGCTTGCAGGGGGACAAGCCAGGGTGGCCCAGGCGTGGGGCTTCAGACACAAAGTTCAGTGGAGGTGCAGCCTTAGAGGAAATGTGTTCTGAGACCTCCCTGGACCTCTGTCCCCACTCCGGGGCACTGCTGTGACTCCGGTTCCCTCCCTGTCCTGGCGACTTGGGCGGAGAGTGCGGTCGGCACCCTTGGTGCAAACTTATAAGTAAATGATTCATGCCTTTCACCTGCTTTCTCTATTCTCATGAAGACTTATTTTCTTCTTCACTTTCTTGCAAATGTTTAAGCAATCAACTCGTTAAGATGACTGAATTCTCCATCTAAGACAAATATGAAAGCTTGCTGACTGCAATCCTCGCAAATCTGCAGAATCAGCGCTGCCTACGGACACACCTATTAACACGGAAATGTGGGCAGATACACAAAACTGACAGGTGCACACGGGTGGGGGAGGGGTTGGTGACCGAATCTGTTGGTGGGGGAGCCAGTCTGGGTGAGAGCCTTCTGGGCCTAGCGAGTTAACTGAGGTAGTACTGACTCCTGCCCCCAATGCCCCTGTCAAACTATGAACCTCCCTTGAAATCATAATATGAAGGCAATTGTATCCAGGTCCCAGAAACTTGGAGGAGTAGAGAGAATTAGACAGGAAAAAATGTAAATCCTTCTACCCAGAGGAGACAGAGAAGGAAGTCTTTCCTTCAATACCTAACAGGCTCAATGAGGTGTGTTTAAATTAGAATCTCTCCCTTAAAGGAGGAACTCTATGTATCCGGAAGTCATTGGACACAGCTCTTTGGTGGCTGCTGGACAGCTTGTTCAAATGGTGACATTTTTATGACCCCAGCGTTTAATTTTTCCATTTCAGGATCACCTGGGAGACGACGAGGAGACATTTTAATTTGGGCTATAAGTGCTCCCATTCTGTCACCTGACGTACGGCACATGCATTGCAGGGTGACCTCGCTTCCAGCTTAGTCTCTTCAGAAGCAGCAGCAGAAATTCTTACGTTCACAGCTAATCTATCTGTCAATAACAGAGAAGTCACCTCAAATCTTTAGAAGTATGCCTTCGAGAAGAATTCTAACCTTCATTTAAAAACTATATTATTGAAGCATTATTTCAAAGAGAGATACTTCTCTAAACTTAATGTATGGTATACTGAAAATATTATAAAGATATTACTGAGGTTAAAATCAGGTGATGTTTAAATTTCAAAATGCTATTACCTTATAGAGAGTTCTAGTTAACATCTTCCATAAAACCACCCATTTGCATCATTTAACCTCTCAGTCACAGGCGAATCTAACTGAAAAATTCTCCAAGAGTCTGCGTGTGCATGGTTCCCATATTCGCACAAGTGACCTAAGAACACAGATGCCCAGAGAGAGGAGCATCACTTATGATCAAGTCCATGTGAATAGAGTTGCTCTCCTCCTTCTAGAAACTCCATTAACAATAAAAATAATCAGAACTAGAAATCGCAAGAATATGAGATAGGTCTGTTGTGAAAACCTACCCATCACCCCTGAGTCCCAAACTCATCTCTTAAACTTCCTGCTTTAAGTTGCTCTTCTACCTGGATGCCGCGACCAATATCTAAAAAGTCTACATGAGAAAAACTGATGGAAAATAAGCCCTGGCTGATGTGGCTCAGGGAATTGAGTGCTGGCCTGTGAACCAAAGGGTAACTGGTTCAGTTCCCAGTAAGGGCACCTGCCTGGGTTGTGGGCCAGATTCCCAGCAGGAAGCGTGTGAGAGGCAACCACACATGGATGTTTCTCTCCTTCTCTTTCTCCCTCCCTACTCCTTCCTCTAATAATAAGTAAATAAAATCTTTTTAAAAATGAAGAAAATAGAGACAGACCTGATTCGCTTTGAGCGCATAAATTCCAAGCTTTTTTAGTGTAGTTAAAATATAGGGGGAAATTATAAAAGAGATATGGAAATGTATTGTAATGATCAAAATTGTATAATTAAAATGAAAACAAATTTTAGGATGCCATAGCATATTAGAGTCAATGATCTGATGAAAATATTATTAATATTTACATATTAAAAGTAAAGGTAATAGTTTTGTAATGATTAAATAATTGAATGAAGTAATCTAAATAAGAGGCTAAAATTATGCCTGTTACACTAAACATGTTATAACTATCACTTCTTACTCTTACCATCATCATTGTCTTTACTAACAGTTATAAACTATCACTTATAGAAGTGAATAAACTTGTAAATATTGTTTGTTTGACCCTACATAGGCCTGAAAAACCAAAACTGTCAGATCAGCTAAGCGAAACATAAAGTCAACTATACCTTGTCCTCAAGGTAAATCACTCCATAGTGTGACACTTTTCATTTGGATCAGAGACATGGAGGATTATAGACATTTCCTTCCTGCTCCCCACCAACTTCTAAACTGCAGTTCGTTCTTTTCGGTTCTGCCTTATGTGGACATCCCAGCGAACACTCTCTCACAGTGATGCCAGTCCTTTGAAAGTCCGAGGCCCATCCTCCCCGATCATGGGCTGGGTTAGGTTAGAAGCTCCTTTGTTGACGACACTAATAAGACAATCCCTGCCACCAGGTCACCTGTTTCCACAGGGACAAAGACAACTGTGGGTTCCTCTGTACACTCCCCAGTGCTTGTTTTCACAATGTATTTAGTTTTGAATGCATGTACAAATTAACTAACAAAAGTAAATAAATGATGAATGAAGTGCAAGGGTTAGAAATACATCAGCGTCTGTTCCAAGATGTTCTCAATCTTTATAGGAAGTGGTAGAATGAAATGGCATTTGACTATTAGAGCCAACCAGTAGTTTAAGTTGATATGGACTCCGAGTAGGAAAAGGACAGGTAAGTAGGCCCTGCAGGCAAAGGCGGACAGGCAGACGGAGAGGCGGGGATAAATGCTCTAATCAATCCTGTGCTTAATAGGAAACTACTCTCCAATTCTGACGTTTGGATACAGAAGATTTTTAGTAAAAGGTGTAGCTAAATCTTAGTTTGGCTGCTGAGAAAGAAACAAAGTTATTTTCAAATAAAAACATTCCAAAAGGCTGACAAAAGTAAAAGGAGCCATTCAATGGGGCATTTCCCACCCCCCAGACATGTCACTGGCAAGTCACACTGTAAGGAAGGCCACCCACCGCCCCGCATATCTTCACGGTCTGTCACAGCCACACGGTTCTGCTTCCCTCACTGCCAGTTTGGAAACCAACTCTCCCTGATTCTGAATCTCCATCCACTTGGGGCCGGCCGCTCTCCTGTGGTCCACAGTGGGGCCCAGTCACTGCTGGGACTGAATCAGCAGGTGGCATGCGACACAACCTCATGGATTAAGGAGAATTTTGTTGGAAAACTCTACAACTACTACTAGAAAGTGATGCTTTATTGAGCAACCCTCCATGACTAAGTGAGAAGGAGGCAAGATGGGGCTTGCCTGGTGGCCATTTTCACATCACTGGGAAGGAGCATGGCAATAACACCAGTCCTGAAGGTGAGGAGGCCAGGGGAAGGGTGGGGGCGAGAAACAAAGAGAAAGACCGAGAGAGATCAGGAAGAGGGAGGAAGAGAGGAGGGGCAGAGAAAGAGAATAGATAGGTGAGAGAGATGGATGGGTGGATGGGTAGATGGGTGGATGGGTGGATGGGTGGGTGGGTGGATGGGTGGATGGGTGGGTGGGTGGATGGATGGATGGATGGATGGGGGGATGGGTAGATGGATGGGTGGGTGGGTGGGTGGATGATAGAAATAGATACATTGACAAATGATAGATAGGTAGATAGATATAGAAAGACATTAAATTTCTGATTACACTGTACTTTCCTTGGACCTGTGAGCACAGATCTTACCAGAGTTAACCTTATTCCTGTATTTCTTGGTTTAATGAGTCAGTAGATTCCATTCTATTGTCTAAGCAAGACTTTCTGTTATTTGCAATTGAAAATATCATTTTTTGAATAAGGGCTATATATAAATATATGTGCTAGTACTTCTACTAATGTACATGGATCAAAATTAATCTCACAGGAAGTCACAAATAGAAACGCTTAAATAAAAAGGCATTTATTTTTCCCAAGCCAGGTGGCTCGGTTGGTTGGAGCATGACCCCATGAACCAAAAGCTTGGGGGCTGGGGGTGCATAGGAGAGGCAACCACCTGATGTCTCTCTCCCTCATCGCTGCTTCTCTCTTTCTCCCCCACTCTCTCTCTCCCCTACTCCTCTTCCTCTCTCTCTAGAAAAAAAATATAATTATTAAAAAATATCCCCAGGTGAGGATGAAAAGAGCATTTATTTTATTTTTCAGATTATTAGAAATTTTTTATTAAGAGGTTAAATATGCCTAAACCTACAAAATAATACCTTTAAAATGTTTGATATTGATCCATTTAATGGAACACCTTTTAGGAGCTACTGTGTGCTTGGCTTATGTGTCAAATACACTGACAGCCAAGTACTGATACAGTTTCTTACTCTTATGGATTTTATAGTTTAGTAGATGGTAGAAATACAATAAAATAACTACCTATACAAATGAAAAACTGTGACTTTGACTAGGATGGGAGGATGTCATCTGGTGTTGGCAGTCGGGAAAACATGACTTTTCCTGATGGGCAAACTTAAGAACTAACTGAATGGTAACTGACCTAAAGAATGGAACAGAGCAACATTCTTTGGAAATGCAAATATTCCATGCAGCTACTTAAGCTTCAGGACAGAAAATCTCTTCAAACATTCAAGCTAGCAATTTGTAGATATGCTCTACAACAAAATCTATATTATCCCAAAGCAACTGTATTTCTTTTACTTTTTTTCATCCTCATTGACTGGTTGATATACATGACTTAATCTTGTTTGTAGCAAATCCTTTTGTCTAAGAAGCCAGAACCTTTTCTATCAAGGTTTCAAAGAATACACTGAGATAATTTGCTCAGAAGTCCACTCTAGATTCTGAAGGACATGGAGCTAAACATCCGTATTACTTCCTCTCCTTTTTGAACCTCTCACGCGCACACACAGAATGCACTCATTACGCATTCCAGCTGCAGCTGTGGTATGAACTTTAATCAAGGAGGGTTGCATGTAAAAAGTTTTGCCAAAAGAATGGAAAGAATGAAGTCAGTAGAGAGGGCCAGAAGAGGACTGCTGATAGTTGCAGTTGGCTGCCTGGTTTGGGAGAGAGAAAGAGGTTTTGGTTGTTTTTTTTTATGTAGACAGAAGGGTTTTTGTAAGTTTATGAATGAGAAGAAAGTACTGGTGGCCCCAGAATGAAGAAGATGGAGAAGACTGTAGGCCTCCCGGGAACCTGAGGCGTGAGCAAGATCTTGTCATAAGGCCGAGCCTCTGATGTCCCTGCCACACACTCTGTGAAGCCTTCTGTCCTGTCACAGTTCCAGGGCTGAAACCATCCTGGCTCAGGTTTCAAGGGCCTAGGCAAGCTTGGAATTTATGGGACTAAAGTCACATGGTAAATACAAAAAAAATTGCATTGAAAGGTTGTCAGTGTTTTGAAGGATTAAATGTCACACTACACAGAATGGGAAAGTCTGCACAGAGACCCCAAGGCACAGAGATTTCTCACAAAGTTTATAAGAGGTTGGAAATGTGAACAAGAACCATTTGGAGTTTTGTCCTAAGAACTGCGTGTCACAAATTGTAAAAGAACAGACTTAAAATAACGAAAAGGCAAAGTGAGAAAAAAGAAAACAATAAACAAGAAATAGAACAAAAAAACAAAAACGAACACAGTTGAAGAATAAAATTTTAAAAATGTAAGTCATGTGTCCAAGGAGCCTCAGGCGCTGTTTGCTGGCAAATCAGAATCAGAGCAAAGGTGAGCTCTCGGTCTCATAATGTGGATCCGCTAAACCCATGGGAAGGGCTCATCACTGGGGAAGGGATGTGGGAAGTACTAAGATGAAAAGCGTTGGCAACATCAGCCAGAGTGGGAAACTCAGAGGACAGCAGAGGAGCCGGCGAGGGACCAAGTGAGGCCTCTGTGCTCTTCCGTGGTCTGAGCTGTGTGTGGTGAGGATGACATGGAACTGCCAGGAAGCGGGTCCGTGCAGCCACCAAGCGAATGAATCATGACAATCAGCCACTGCAGCCACTCTCATTCAACTTGGGAGGGAGTTGAACTTGAACAGGCATCTGGTTTTCAGGATACAAGCCTCAGAGTGTGGCATAGCCCATAACCCTGGCAGAAACTGTTGGCGTGACAATTCTGGCATGCGAAGAACCTGGCATGGCTGTGCCACCTTGCAGGATTCACCTGTGAGTCTGGATCCAGCCCACAGCAATGGTCTGGAGACATTTTTTTTTACCGTTGTTTACGCAGCAGCACTGCGATGCGGTAATCAATAGCAAACGTGCAACCCTGGGGAGCCCAGCACCTGTGTTTAATGTTCGCATTCGGGAGCAGAGACACGCTGTGGCTAGGAATGCCTCAGGTGAGTTCCTCTTAGCCCACCTGCCGTCTATGCATGAGATGCCTGTGAAACTAGTCACGGGCACAGGACACGGAAACCCTCATACCCTGCAGCATGACTAATAAAAACAGAGGCTACAGAATAAACGTTCAACCCTGCCGGCTAAAAATCTTCAAATCTTACATGGATGTAGCTGAAACTTTCACATGCAACTCATGTGGCCATGAATTTTTAGAACCGAAAAACGTATAGTGCTTTGTGACAAGGAAACGTGTTAATAAATATAAGACGGCAAATAAAAAAAAGTATTTAGGGCCATTTTAACAGTTACAAATGAAGTATAACTGCCTTTTTATTAAAAAAGGAATTCAGCCCTGGCTGGTGTAGCTCAGTGGATTGAGCACGGGCTTGCGAACCAAAGCATCACGGTTCGATTCCCAGTCAGGGCACATGCCCGGGTTGCAGGCCAGTTCCCAGCAGGGGACGCATGAGAGGCAACCATACGTTGATATTTCTCTCCCTCTCTCCTTCCCTTCCCCTCTAGAAATAAATAAACAAATAAACAAATAAATAAATAAATAAAATATTTTAAAAAAGGAATTCAGATTGTCAAAATGCAGAAATGATACTAGAATGTAATGAAACAACCAAAATGCCCCATCACTCACCTGCCACCATCAGGAGATAAAAGCTTTCCAAACTAAATGTGGTAGTTCAGGTAATTAATATGCGACTTTCATGGGTAATAACACTCCTAAGTTGCAATCAAACCTAATTTTGTGCATTTCCTAATCTCAGCTATAGATATCTCCATGAAGCAGAGAGAAATTGAGTGATTTAATAGAATTAGATATGAGATAGCCTGGTTTCTGATAGAGTTAAAATTTACATAGTTGCTCCAGGAAATAACAGATACTTCTGAACATTAGCAATATTGACCTAGATCTTTCCATTACGGTGAGCAATTACTGTATGTAAGTGAAACATTCCTGTAAATACCTTGTTCCCCATGAACAAAACCTCTACACACAGAGAGAGGGGCAGGGGTGGTGGCTGGAATCAGCTGGACCGAAGTCCACTGATTCATCCAACTACACAGAACCTAAAAGAGCTTATTCCCCCACATTTGGTCTTCCCCAAGGTTCTAGACGCCACCTGTATCTGACTACACCAAAAATGTTACCCTTTGAGACAACATGGATGGACCTGGAGAACATTATGCTAAGTGAAGTAAGCCAGTCCGAGAAAGTCATAAAACCATGATTTCTCTCATATGTGGAATCTAATGAACAGACTGAACTGACAAGCAAAACAGAGACAGACTCATACAGAGAGAGCAGGAAGACAGCTAAGGGGGGTGGGAGAAGGGAGGAGGTGCAGGGATTGAGCAAAAAGGGAAAAGGACATGGACAGCAGTGATTGCTGGGGGGAGGGGGTGCAAGGGGGCTAAATGGTAATGGGAAAATATAATAACAATTAAATTAAAATATATATATAACAAAACTGATTTTCATCTTGAATTCTATTCACAAATCAAGGTGACTAGTAATGATAAAGACTCCAGTAGCAGTACTGCTGGTAGTAACAATGGCAACATATTCAGTTGTTTCTTCTTCCACGGACTTTGCTCTTTACATGTGTTCGCCCACTAGATCTTCTCCACGAGACTGTGCTGTAGGTATTATTTTATTTCCCACACTTCACATGAAGAAACTGAAGTCCAGAGTATGCGATTACTTGCTCCACTCAAACAGCCAGTGGGAATCAAATCATAGCCTGTGGTATATGTATCATTTGGAACTACACAAAATTACTTTTTCATCTGCATCCTGACTGTGTTCACACTTTAGAGATGAACAGATTCACAGCTGAAAGCAGCCATTCCTGAGTTAATCCTATTCCCAGGGTTATTAGCAATGTCTCAAAAAAAAAAAAAAAAGGAAGACAATGTCCTTAGAAATTTAATGTAAAAAGAAACTTGAGCAAGTCTAAGTGGAGAGGTAGGTTTGGGACCCTTCTACCCAAAAACGCAGTCAAACCACAGACAGATGGGCCTGGACAGCAGCACGGGGACACGAACACTGAGCCACTGAGTGTGAAAACGCCCTTGGACAGCGGGGACGCATCTGGAGCAGGTAAGCATGGACACCCAGCCGTGGGGCCTCAAGGTTCCGCCTCACTTCCAGTTAAAGAATAACTAGTACTTCCTTTCACAGTCTTACTCTCCATCCTTGATAATAGAAATGTACTGAATCAGAGTTCATGTAAAACAGGACATATACGCTTTTTTATTTCATCATGGAAGTTTACTCATTTTCGACACACCCTGACGTGGTCTCCAGAAAATGTGTGTCTACTGAACACCTCTCACTCTTGCTACGTCTGGATGCCTAATACCAAGCAACCACAGTGTACTGGGAACAGGCAGTGCATTCAACCCAGTGCTCAGCACATGATTACTTCACAACAATCCAACAGATTTATAATTTTAATCAAGACATTGATGTTCAGCAAAAGTAAAATAATCGTGCCTCCTAGTACAAAACAAGTGAGCTTTTGAATTTTTCAAAGAAAAGGACTCCAGTGATACGTCTCCAGAAGTCAGCACCCTGCATCACCAAGCAGGCACGGATGACTGGGGAATGAATCTAGGCCAGGGAAGGGCAAAATAGAGGATGACTCACATTGGCAATTTTCCATTCTCCAATTTTTCTATATGTGTAGATAATTTTTTAATCCATAAAGAGATCAGCCATGGAGTTTTAACATCCAGAGACATGGTCAGAAAAACAAGTCCTAGGATTCACTTATATCCATCAATCTACCCATCTGTCCATCCATGTAGCCATCCATCTATCTATTCCTCTATAGATATATAAACATCTGTACTTCTCTAGATGCCTATAATTTATACGACTATATCTATATACAGAGAGAGATGATGGTAGTGACATAGGGATATATACATGTTATGTTCAAATATATCACATCATTATATCTACAAGTAAAAACATGTAGAACCGAACCACATAGAAATGTGTTTGTTTGTAACTCAGTAGAGTGTATAATGGTTCGAAAGTAAGTTATAGACAAACATACGTCAGTAGCATCCTTGTCATAATGACCTTCTCTTCATAACTTCAGCATCACGAACATATCTGACAACACCAATGATGTTACATTAGCTACAATAAATCCATATTCAGGTTTTCTCTGTGGCCCAATACATTTGTGTAACTGTTTTGATTTGATCCAAGATGCCATTTAGGTTTGCATGGTGTGTTTAGCTCTTACGCCTATTTGGTGATTTTCAGTCTCTATGAGAGTCACCCAATCTCTGTTTTCCATGCCAGATTTTTTTTGGAAGTCAAAGCCATACAATTTTGTTGATATTTTTCCCATATTATGGGTTTGTCTATTTCCCTCAAGGTTAGGTTTCAGATCAATAATGCTTCTTCAACAATACCAGGTGATAATTTGCTCCTTTTATTACATCGCATTAGGACGATCATCACCTTGAAAAATTGGCCATGCTGATGGCTGGCTGGGGTAATGCAGTGACTCAGGGGTTCACCACTGGTTCTTCCCAGTGTCTTGCAAACGTTTCCCTTTGATATTTTTAGTGAGTGAGCCATGGGTCTGATATTTGGGCCCCCTCGAGTAATTTCTCCAAGCAGCTTTTTCCTGTTGTTCAGCACCGGCTAATGATCTTCCTCTGAATCAATTATTTTATTGGCAGCCCCAAGATGATTTTTCTAATTCTATCATGACTTCTACATTTAATAGATGAAATTTTTATAAAGAATGGCTTTCTTTTTCTCCCTTTGTCTACTTTTATGTCACGTGAATTTCATAAATAACCTAAGCTATATTTCACTCTAAACGAACATGCTTTTTTTTTTTTAGAATAAAGAGCATGGTTTTTCAAAACTTAAGTGGTTTGACTTGAAATGGCCTTCCTGAAGGGGCCACATGGCGCTGAGCAGGGTGACTCAGGAGAGTCAACGGAAAAGATCCCAAATTACTGGTTATATGCAGTCATTTAAGGGAAACTTTTAAACAAATTTACGCAGAGAAACGGATCTTTTAAAATGGTTGTGAATCATGAGCTGTTAAAATAAGAACATTCCTTAGACAATTCAACATGTTAATTTAACGGCTCATTCTTTTTAGAAATGTTTATAGGGAAAGCTCGCCCACTGAATTACTTCAGTTATTTCCAACGACGAACTTTCCAAATTTGAGATTTCTAAATTGGTGATTCGCAGGCCCTGAAAGTTTCTGGAATGTAAGTAGTAGAACAAATTATGGTGCCAGAGTGGTTCCTGCATATTTAGCAACAAAATAAAAGGAAAAGTCATTCATTACAGATGTCTTAATTCATGTTTTTTTTGCTTTTGCAATAATTTTTAAATAAACTTAAATTATTTTTGATAAAGTCATATATTTCAATAGCACAGAATTTGAGAGGAAACTTTCTTCTCAACTCCTTCCATAGCCCTTGGCCACTCAGTTATCTTTCCAGTGGCAACCTCTCTAGGGTGTCTGGAGATGTGTCTGTGTGCACAACCGAAGTACATTTGTATGATATGCATAAACACGCATGCACATACACGCCCCCCTGTTATTTCACAAGTTATGGTACATGCTACATATGGTTCATCATCTTGCTTCTTTAATTACCAGCATACCTGAGAGATTCTATGAGAGCGTATATGCCTAAAGCTTCCTTATAATTTTTAACGGCTCTTGGCATTTTATGATATCGAATGGCACTGTCCACTCAACCCCTTTTTATAAGGTATTTAGGTATTTATATGACTCCGATTTTTTAATATTTTCAAGAGTGCTATCATAAATGTCCTAAAAATGAGTGATCAGAAGCGAGAGTCCCGGGCGAAGGCGCTGTCGCGGACCTGCGACAGAGCTGTCAGGATCACGTCTCCACAGACGCGGCATGGTGTCGTCCTCCCACCGTGAAAACACGAGTCTTCTGGCTGGCTGCTTCTACATATTACACTTTTCTCCTTTAAGTAATTATTCAAATACTGCATATTTTATTAGCCTGCATTAACGGTTCTTAAAATTTCACTACCGGACACTACCGGATGACTTACTTGGTGTCGGGCACACGGTAATGACAGCAAACACACACCGATATCGTATGAAGAAGAACACGCAAGGGAATGTGCCCATGAAGACTAGACCCAGCTGGAGCGCGCTATCAGAGCGAGACTGGTCCCACTGGGGAACGAAAGCAGAGCAGAGGGACTAAGACACAGTTAGGTCCTAAAGCCAGAGCTCACGACCCTGAGCAGAAGGCCTGCAGCTCCCAGACCCCGGTGCCCATTCTCTTCCCCGGCAGCCAGACTGGAAGGGCCAGGTCGCGTCTCCCACTCTCCTCCAAACCCTGCAGAAACCACACCAAACCTCTCGGGAAACCACGCCAAACTTCCTGGAAGGTCTGGAGTGGATCTCAGTCACTGCCGAGCAATTTTCCTGTGCACACAGAAGCCCTTTGCTCCCTGGAGACACCCCCACCGGTTGACCGTGGAACAGCAGTATCTCCGTTTCCACTGCTATGGCCGAGTGTCCGCCAGCTGCTCCTACAGCAGGGCAACGGGCACTTCAAGGCCTTGGTAGATCTCCTTCCCTAGCGGCATGAGGGCAAGCAAGCACAACACTTTTTAAGTTTATTGAACATCCTCTCTGAAATAGTGGACCACGTTAAATTGTACCTTTTGCCTATAATCGGCATTCACAGTTAATGAAACACCATCACGGGAAGTAAATATCTGGAACTGAGATTACTTGAAAAACCAGGCGGCATCATGCCATGAGCACCGTAGTCCTGCTTAGGCACTGATGTCATGGAAGGTGAGGGCGATGGGGAGGGGGAGAGACCACGCCCAGGACCACAGCAGGCCACGCCCCAATGAGGGGTTTCCAGTACAAATCGGTTCCGCCTGGTGCCGGGGCCCAGGGTGATCATCACACAGTTGTAGAATCTAATGTGCAGAGACAGGCTATTTAGTGCTTCTCAGCCCTAAAAGTGCATTAAAATGCCCCGGGGAGGTTTGGCCCTACCTCTGATCAATTAAATCAATCTTTGGGTGTCAAGCTCTGCAGCTGATACAGTTTTTTGAAAGCCCCCAAATTGATCGTAATTTGCTGAAAGGTCTGAGCACTGGTTTAGTAGGATGGCTTAAAAAAATACATACAGTGAAAAAATAATAAAACGATACAACATCCACAGGGAGGGTTTTGAAGGAGTTAAATGAGAAAAAGTGGCGTATTTTCAACATCGCCTTCCAAAACTGCATTGATCAGGCCTCATCTGATCCTAAGGAGTATCCTAGTCCCCACGCGGAGATGGGCGGGGACAGAGGAGGCATCTGTAGGGAATCCCATGGCTGTGGCTTTCTCGGCACCTCGGGGAAGGTAGCTGAACCTGCAGCGCTGTTTTCTCGTGGAGAAAATTGCCATTGCTGCCTCTGGAAATGCACTGGTTCCGTGAACAAATACCAGTTTGTGCGGATGTCTGTCGCTAGATCCTTTTCCTGGGCTTTGCAAGGCAAGTCTGGCCATAGGAGCGAAAAGTAGAGGGGCGCGGGGCTGGGCCTCCTCGCCCCAAATGGGTGTTTCTTGTGTGACCGTATCCACACGCTTTAGGTTTTCATTAACACGTAGTCAACTTTTGCTCTAAATCACAGTGATTTTGTGTAAGTCATTACTCTTTTTTACTCCGATAGCTCTGTAGCTTAAGCTTTATCCACGTCCTCAAGGGTCTCCTGAAAAAACGGGGCGTGGGAGGTGGAGCCCACGCTGGTTAGGGACCCTGGGTTACAGTGAGCGCTCCGGCCGCTCCGGCCTGCACCACCCCGGCCCCATGGGAGCAAAGCGAAGCTCGTGCTTGGGAGGAGCTGAGCTCCGGCTGCTGTCTGCCCTTAGTAAACAATTTACTGGTTGAATTGCGCTGAGCAATTTTATTACACATGCGCCATCCAGCAGCAGGGAGATAAAACACGCTGCTGGGACTGGAGCCGTCAACAAGTTCAAGGGGCTGTGGACCAGCTTATTTTCCAGTGCAGTGATGGGAGGCTACTAATCGGAAAGCGGGGGCGTATTGCGTTTTCATATTTTAAAAAGTAGCCCAAACCCTTTTTTCCTTAAAATTAGTATACATTATAGGGTTCCTAATTTGAAATAAAACATACTATTTTGCACAGGATCCTTTGAAAACTAGAGAATCAAATGGCAGGAGGAATAGACTCCACCTCTTAATGGAGGGTGGGGGATGGTGGAGGTTAGTGAACTTTGAAGACAGGCCATTACAAGTTTTTTTGGAAAGAAAAAAGGAAGCAAAGCTACCAGATCACGTTCTGGAAGAGTGAAAAATAAGCTCTGAGGTTCATATAGAAAATCCCTAGAAGAAATGTTTCCTACAGTGGAACATGATTCTTAATAATCTCTTTAAGAAAAGGATAGATATGAAGTAAATATTAAATATGGTCACTTTCACAGACGCGGCCGAAGCGCAAATCTTGTGAAGCGAGTCACTGTGCGGTGGTTTCCAGCTGCCCAGCCTGTTGTCGCTACATGAACCTCCGTCACTGGGAACGATGTAATTTCAAGAGGAGAGAGGACACTAATATAGAATAATTGGAGGCAGGCGAGCTCATGTTCCCGTCAAGCCCTGCCGTGTATTAGCTGTGAAATCTTGGAAGCGTCACCTCCCTCAGCTTCTCCCACAAAATAAGAATGAGAATACTGTCTTGATGGCATGAGTCACACATGTAAATCACTCAGGACACATTGCATGTGTTCGATAAATAATACTTAACGATTTGGAATAGGAATTGTCTAATGTGTGAAACTTTTGAAGTATATGTCTCAGATATCCTGACATGCTTGGTAGGACTTTGAATTTCTCAAGCCTCAAATATTTGTTAGAATAATAAATAAATAAACTATAAGACTTTTCTCTGTCATGGGTTCTGTAATTTATTTCATGATAGAATAGAAGTTGGGGGTTGATAAATGTACAGTTGGGTAATATTAACTTCCTTATCCCCGTTACACCTGATCCAACCCCCTTTTTTGGGTAGAAATCACTATCTTTTGGTAAGCTGGCATTCTTCATTTGCATCAACCTCCACCCCACATCCACCTGCACAGTCCTGTGTGCGCCCTTGAGGCCAGCCCTGCAGACCCGAGGACAGCTGGCTCCTGGCTGGATGTGACAGTGGGAGGCAGAGGTGAGACCTCCAGGGCAGGAGGAAGTTTCTCCCCAGTCCCTGTTACTCTGTCCCTGTCTGTGGACAGAGTGACATCTTTCCGTGGCAGGAGCCACATCTTTCTCTGAGAAGGGATGTCCCCCCCCCTTCCCCGCTCTCACTGGTTCAGCTCACACAACTCCCTCTCCTTGTCCTCTTTGAATTTCATTGATTTTCATGTGTCACAAAGTAGTATTTTTTTTGTATATTTTTCAACCATTAAAAAATCTAACAACACTTTTTAGTTCATAGCCCATACAAAAGGGTTGGCGAGCTGTTCTTAGCTATGGGTTGTAGAAAATCCATGAGTCCACAATAATATGATAAATAGAGCAAGAACAAGAAAATAAAAGAGAAAAGGGAGAATAAAAAACTCCTATTTATAGAAGAAAGCAGCTATTACTAGAAAAACAATTGCCAGAATTGAAAACAAGGCCGACACCAAAGTGAACAGCTGAATCCATTAAGAGCCGTCACTGCATTGCTACAACCCACAGCTACAAGGTGTTCACATCACCTCAGAGTGCTGCACAGATTTACCTTGACCATGGATGGGACCAGTGGTCATCAGATAACCAAGAGACCAGCTTAGAGCCAGCAATAACAGGATGACCTGATATTGTTTTCTTGGTAATGGAAACGAGCATTATTGTCTATGAAGCATTCTCACAAAAAGAAAACTGTTTAACTAGGTCTAATGATCCTGCTGAAATTAGAAAAGTCACTCTACACAGAGGAACTGCCGCAGACCTATTCAAAGACGACGGTGCATGAAAAATGTCAATTAGACAGGGGAGCTCTTTCAGATTAAAGGAGAATGAAGAGACATGGCAATTAACCGCAATTCGTGAGCACTGGCTGGATCTGGGTTGGAAATGAGCAGCCTTAAAGATAATTTTGCAGGAAAAATTGGTAAATTTCAATAAGGACAACCTATTAGATAACGACATTGAACTAATACTATGTATCTTGCATATGCTAAGTGTTTTGTGGTTATATAAGAAAATGCCCTTATTCTCAGGCAACACTTGGTGAGCCGTTTACGTGTTCCAGGACAAATGTCTGAAAATTACTTTTAGATGGTTCGACCACCGCACGCCAGGCTAGAAATGGGAAAACAGGCAACTAAGTCATTCAATCAAAAAACTAAATTAGAAATACATGACAAGTCTCAAATCAGATGATGTCTATCACAGAAAGAAACTGTTTTGGCCTCCTTTCACTGGTACTTTTTACTTACTACACAATGTGAAGAACACAACAATAACACTGTATTTTGTTCACTGAAAAATGACTTATTGCTATTTCATTTTCTTATGGGATTGAATGTTTAATACTGTCCACTGACACCTGTCTCATGATGATTGAAATGTCAATGCCTGACAAAATCGTAATTGAAGAAAAGCAACCCATTTTTATCTGTTACTCAGTACTGACACCTGCAGTGATGTAGTGGGGTCCCAGGACGCACAGGGCACACTCACGTTTCCTGACTGAACCTCACTGTGAATCGGAGCACACACCCAGGGAGGGCTGATCGTGTCCACTAAAAAGACATGTGGAAACCCTAATGCCTATTTGGAAAGAGGGTCTTTGCATTTGAAATCAAGTTCAGGTGAGGTCATACTCGGTTGGGGTGGGCCATCATACAATAAGACTAGTGTCCTTATAGAAGAGGGTGCCAGAGAAAAATAAGGACACACACAGGAGGAGCCATCCATGGGACTTCAGAGGCAGAGAGGGGAGTGACATCTCTCCATGCTGAAGAAGGTCAAGGGCTGCTGCCCGACACAGTGGCTAGAAGAGGCGAGAAGGAGGGTCCCTGGGTTTCAGAGCAAGGGTGTCCAACTTTTGGTGTCTCTGGGCAACATGGGAAGAAGAACAGTTGTCCTGGGCCACATATTAAATACATTGTGACACATTATTACAAAACCACCTCATAATGTTTTAAATAAATTTACAGTTTTGTGTCTGGCCATATGTACGGCCATGCTGGGCTGCACCTGGCCCACGGGCCACAGGCTGGACACCCCTGTTTTAGAGGCAGTATGGTCCTGCCAAACCTTGATTTTGGACTTGTAGCCTCAGCAACTGCCACACAGCAAATTTCTATTGTTTAAAGGCCCCCGGCTGGTGCTACGCCCTCGTGGCTACTCCGGGAAGCTAATGCTGACACAAGCTCCAACACAGCTGGCCCCTGTGTCACAGAACCCTGGGTGAAAGCTCTCGGCTCTCCATCCAGGCATCCTTTCACCGCTTCTCCTTTCCTGTTCTCCCCTCTCATCGCTTGCACCGGCTGTCACCCGAAATGAGCACACTGGTGACCATCCAGGGAGGTTCTCCTGGAACCACTTTGTCCACAAGCAGGGAGCAGGGCAGTCTGGAGGGCGGGTCCCCTTCGAATGACTCCAGAGGACAAGCGATGGTAGGCGAAAGCTACTCTCCCCATGGAGAGTCGGACTGCAGCTGCCCTCTGTAGCTTGTTTCCAAAAAATCACAGGATTGTGTGACTCCCCCATTTCCTTGTCTTGTCCCCTCCCAGGCGCCAGTTCCTTAATAGCTTCTTCTTGGAGCCCATCTCATTTCATCACCAATATCAACTCACTGTCTGCTTCTGGGAAGAGCGCCCTACAGCAGCCCTAGAATGAGCGTTTCTGTTTTCTCCCCAGGGGACACCTGTGACTGTTTCTACAAGGACCCCTGAGCTGTTGGAGTCAGCATTTAATGAGCAGATAGAGAAGACTGTGACAGTCATAAAGCTTCGCATACAACGTAATTACAGAAAGATAACAAAATGGAGATTAATGTGCAATCGTTTGCTATCTCTGTAACTTTCGAAGCCATCCTCATTTGTTTTGGAAGACAAAGAGTTGAAGGGTTTTTTTTAATGTGAAGAAAACATAAAAACGACTCAAATCTTCATGTCTTTAAATATATTTAACAAAAACTTCTGGTAGTTGTCTAAGCCCTGTCTAAGACACATGTGACGTGTAACGGTCAGAGAGCAAACCCCCAGATGATCGGTATGGAGTCCACAGTGGGCTCAGGACAACAGACAATAAGACCTTCCACTGGAGAGTGGTAAGTACCACCGCCCAGGAGCATGGAGCAATGTGAAATTCTGCACCAGAGCCACCAAACTTGACCTAAATGCACCAAGACAACAGTAGCAAGAGAAGCTGACCAGAGGACCAGAAGGACCAGTGGAGGTACGACAGTGGCCCGAACACGGAAGGAATGTAGGCTCTTGGAGAAGAGACCCAAAGGTGCAAAATCATAAAGGCTGGGTTTATTCGAGTAACTTAAAAAGCTCAGAAAAACCAGGGCCTGTGGTAATGTTACCGAAACGATATTAGACACACACAGCCAAGTTTCAGTGTTTTAACGGTAAATTACAATATCCGGCCTCTCCCACACTGAACTGAGTGAGTATAGTAGCTCGATCAAGAAAGAAAAATGTAACATTACAATGAAAATAAAGAGAATTCCTACTCAAAGAGATGTCGGTCATATTACTATGAGTTTCATAAGATAGCATAGCAATATTGAATTGATGATGAAAAAAAGCATGTCATTATCTTTTACCTAATAATAATCTTCCCTAATCCACCTTGTACTATCAAATTTTAAAACCTATTTCTCTTTATTATTACATACAAACTTCCTTAAGAGTAGTGATTTTGTTAAAATATCTTTATATCAATATCTTGAGAGACTAGACAGAGGCATATTCACCAATAGATGAAGGGATGACTTCACCTTAAGTAGTAACAATGAGAGAGGTCCATAAGTTTTAGTTTTTGAATATATAACTTTGATGGGTCTTGCCACCAATATACAGTGAGAGGAAAGAGAGCATAGGAAATATTTATACACTTTTTAATATGTACAGTTAGACACCTGCAGCAGCTTTTTGCCATGGATTTCACTGTGTGATTAACTTCGAAGCGTTTTGACCCCTCCTCTTCTCAGCCCAGGTCTCAGAATTCCCTGTATCTACTCCAAATAACCTTGGACTAGAATTAACACATTATTGAAGGTTTCTGTATCAGTATTGGAATAAGGCAGACAACCAGTTCAAGACACCATTTATTCAGGGTTTTTAAATAAAATTAATTTTCTGGATTAAAATCTATCATCTTTAACATTGTATAGAACTTAAGTTTCTTCAAAGCATGTTCACTTTTTAAAAAAAATTAGGCCTTGATGTAATCTTTTAAGGAAAGTATTATTACTGTCATTTTTATAAGCAAGGAAACTGACTTTCTAAAATTTTATATAACTTTTTCCCCCAAATTAATCGGCTAATAAGCAGAAACCTAGGCTGATAATTCGACCTATGTACTTTGATCGTAAATTCTACTCTCTCTACTCACTCAAGCGAACCTTCAAAGTACTTGGTAGGACTTTGGGTTCAAGATGCCCTCCTCCGAAAGCTCCAGGAAAATGACAGCAAAAAACTAAAAAGGGGAAGAAACTCACAGCAGCAAAGGAAAGAAGAAATCAGCCACATGAAGCTGAGAGATGCCCATACATTTATGAAAAACTTCACATAGAACTTTTGAGTTAATGAATTAGAGTGGAGAAAGCTCTGCACAGACTCTGTCCTTGAGAACCGTGGTGGTGACGGCTGCCCGTGTCCCTGCTGGGACCCCAGAACATTCCTGGTTCCCGAGTCTCTGGCTTCAGAGGAAACGACAGAACTCTGGCTGAGATCAGGGGGACTAGCTGAAGTTCCCCCATAGAAGTGTTCTTCGTCTATTTGTATCATTGCCATCTCCAAACATTCACAAAGATTGCAGGGACAACACGCAGAAGGCAAACTTTGGCTAATCAGGGTGACAGGTCAGGAATGAAGTGTTCTCCATCTGGAATATGTGCACTCACGGTGGGTGGGTGAAGATGGGCAGTTGAAAGGACACAGAGGTGCAAAAGGTGGGGCACAGGGACCTCTGTTGTGAACAGTGGAAAATCGAGACATGCTTTCTAATGGGAATCCATCAATATGTGGGGGATTAAGTAAAAGTTTGAATTAAAAGGAAAACAGTAGCTATCCTCTTAGTTTGCTTTTGTTTTAGGTGTGGTTGTTAATAACTGTGAGTTTGCTGTCCTTGCACTGTTCGTATTTTTTATCTTCATTTTCTTAGATAGGTCCCTTTAACATTTCATATAATAAGGGCTTGGTGATGATGAACTCCTTGAATTTGATCTTATCTGAGAAGCACTTTATCTGCCCTTCCATTCTAAATGAAAGCTTTGCTTCATTTGCTGGATAGAGCAATCTTGGTTGTAGGTCTTTGGATTTCATGACTTGGAATACTTCTTTCCAGCCCCTTCTAGAAGTGAAGATCACATGGAGGGTTAGCAACAGGGGAGTGGGAGGAGGAGTAGAGGGGAGAAGGTACAGAAAATAAGTAGAATAGACGGTAGGTAGAAAATAGATAGGGGGGGCAAAAATTGCAGGGAAAATATAGAATATAAAGAACTTGAGACACATGGTCATAAACTAAAGGGGGGAATGGTGGAGGAGGGGGTGTGCAGGGTAGAGGGGAATGAAGGGGGGAATAGAACAAATGTAATGGTATAATCAATAAAATACATTTCAAAAAAAGAAAAAGGAAAACAGTAGAACTAAAAATAATATGATGGGTCAAAATACAAAGGAAGAGGGAGAAAAAGCTAGAGGAGGACTATGTAAATAAGCAAAACCTTCATCTTTTGAAATTGGGAAGCAATGGGTATGTCAAGAGCTATTTTAGCACTTGTTAGTGTAGCTCAGTGGATGGAGCATGGACCTGCGAACCAAAGGGTCCCCAGTTTGATCCCCAGTCAGAGCACGTGCCTAAGTTGCAGGCCAAGTCCCCAGTAGGGGGCATGCAAGAGGGAACCACACACTGATGTTTCTCTCCCTCTCTTTCTCCCTCCCCTTTCCCTCTCTCTAAAAAATAAATAATCTTTTTTAAAAGAGCTATTTTACAATTGAGGCAAATATATATTATTTAATGTTGATGAAGTAACACCTGGAGAATTCAAACAGGGAAAAATGGAGAGGGATAGCATGAAGATAAAACTAGAGTGGGGAAAAGACAGGAGACCGTAGTTTCCTTCACAAATATATATTTCATGTAAGAATATTCATACTATTTTAAACTTTTCTTCACATGCGTGTGTTACTGATTCAATAACAATAGTTAGCTTCTGAAAAAAGCAAAGCATGTTGTCCTCTACGAATGTTTCTCCATTTTTTGGGTCTGATAATATCTAGTGCTTTCCGACTTTGAAATACAAATATCTCATAAAAAGCATAATGTACTTTTAAATTTTTAAAGAGTCTTAACCTATCCAAGTCAGAACACAAAGCCAGTATTTTTGACTGATGGTCTTTGTTTGGTGGTCTCTGTGCATCCAGGTGGTCTCCGCCTCATTACATCAGACGATGTCCTTTGCATTGTCTCTCTCATATTCTTCTATTCGTAGAGTACAGAAGACATCAGGGTAATTAAAATAAACAGAAATGGAGAAACAAACAAAAGCAGCAGCTGAGACTGAGGTGCCCCGAGGGGCTGGAAGGGTTTCTATGCCAAGGCTGGACCGGGTCCAGCGTCCACACTCACACCTCAGAGACTGGTAGGTTTGCATAACATACAAACAACCAAGAAAATAGCCTGAGCAAAGGCGCTCAGAGGATGGTGTGTTTTAGGGCTTGTTATCTGCCTCCTCAATATTAAATCGGAAGTTACTTTGGAATGACAGAACAATCCAATCATTCATTCCTTGGACATTGCTTTAAGGTTATCACGCCCGGGCACCTCGTAGGCACTTGGAAGGCCTCCGTGGATGAGACAGGCAAAGAGCCTGTCTCTATAATCAATCAGACAGAATGAGGGCTGTTCTGAGATTAATGAAAGACAGAGTCTAACTGTTCAAGTCCAGTTGGAGTGGCTTTGTTGGCTTTATCACAAATACTCACAATTACTGAGCTATGCAGATATCATAGAGAAAAAAGACTTAGCACTGTTTAAAAAACATAAACTACAATTTTGGAAACTGCACCACAAAGCTGGAATAAGACTCTCAAAAGGTTAGGAATGGAATCAAGACCTGCTGTTCACGAGTCAGACCAGCTGTTTCCTATTCCTGGGAAAAGACCGGGATAAAAAAAGAAAACACCAGTGTTCTACCAGTACAGCTAATGTCTCAACCTCCTAGTTAGTAAGGAAACATATATTTTAAAAAGCAGTTAGATGGCAAAATGTGTACATTTATATTTTTAGGTGTATTTAACAAACACAGACCTGAGACGATGTACCAACATTATGACGTTAACCTCATCACATTCTGAGGATGAGGTGCTATCGTCATCCCCACTACACAGGTAAGGCCACTTAGAGAACTTAAAAAACCTGACCGAGCCCTGGCCATCGTGGCTCAGTTGGTTGGAGCGTCGTCCAGCGACCAAAAGGTTGCAGGTTTGGTTCCTGGTCAGGGCACGCGCCTGGGTTGCCAGCTGGACACCTGGTCTGGGCACACACGGGAAGCAGCTGACTGGTCTGTTCTCATGCTTCTCACTCTCCCTCCCTCTCTTCCTTTCTCTCTCTCTACAACAAAAGCAGTGAAAAAAGTGTCCTTGGCTGAGGATTAAAAAAATTGGAAACTTCTCCAAAGCGCACATCTAGGAAATGGGGGAGCTGAGGTTGACCCCAGGGGGTCAGCTCAACTTGTTCTTAACCGCCGCACAGTGCCAGGGGGAGACGCGAACTGACACCTTGCTGTCGTGAGCACTTTAATCAGAATGTTGTTGTGCATAGTGACATTTAAAACACACACAGCTGTTAATCCAGAATAGTACGATTAACGAGAATTTATTTCTACAGAAATAACAAACCAAATATGAGGATGTTTATGCAACACTGAGTTTAAGGGGGAGAGAAATAAAGCAAGCCAAACACAGGCACACACTCATCCCACCTCAAAAATAAGCAGAATGATTAAGAGCAGGTAAAGTCTGAATAAATTAGAGCAAGTGCCTTCCAGACAAGTATGCCTCTCTTAAAATAAAGCAGTTTGATATACGTGTGTCCCTAAGGGATTAATAAGAAAGAAGGAGACAAGACACTACAAAGTAATGTTCAATACATTCCCAGGTTTTTTTTGCAGAAAAGGCAAATACTATTCGTCACACCAAGCTGTTAACACTGATTCCTTGGAAAGTCTGAAATTGAAGGGAAGGAGATGAGCCGATAACAGTAACTAATATTAATAACATGCACAGAGTCCTCACCATGTGGCCGACACCATTCTAAGAGACCAGGATGGATAATAAAGATAAGGGCGGTAATCAATGAATTAGAGAAAAAGAACAATGAAAACAATAGACAATTCGCAGAAGTAGTTTCTTTGAAAATGCTAATAAATAAAACAATAATCCATGCCAAGACTAATTTGTAAAAGACAAATTACAAATAGGCAAAATAGAGAATGGATTAGAGGAAATACATTCAGACATAATGGCAATTAAGAAAATTATAAAAATACTGTGTAATAGTTTATATATCAGTGAATTTCCAGCACTTGATTAAAAAAATAGGCAAAGGACATGAGCAGATGTCTTTCCAAAGATATACAGATGGCCCACGGGACAGGGAATGGCTGTTCAGCATCACTAGTGAACAGGAAGGACCACAGTGAGAAGCCCCCATGCCCGTTAAGATGTCTTGATCAAGACAACAAAAGATAACAAGTGTTGGAGAGGAAGGGAGAAATCAGAGCCCCTGCTGTCGGTGGGGCTGCGAAATGGTGAAGCCCCGTGGAGGTTAAAAACAGAACTCCCACATCCTGTCGAGTTTTAGAAAAGCTCTCTCGTGTGTCTCTGCTCCAAACACTTTCCCGCAACACCACGGATGTGCAGGGAAACCCACACCGCAAGCAATCCTGCAACCCATCGGGGTGTCCCGCAACCTAACTCCATCCAACTGTTCCCCGGGAACTGGTGCGGCCCCCACAGCCCAGGATAAGGACTCCTTCCCTCAAGGCTGCCCTCACCCCACTCCAGACGCCAATCACAAGTCCAGCTGCCACCCAGGCTTCTGACCCACTGGCTACAAATTTGAGGTTCCCACACCTCTTTTGTGGGTTTGACTGATTTGCTAGAACAATGAGAACTCAGGAAAACACGTTATTATTCCTTGTTGTGTATTAATATGTTATGGTTTCAAACCCATTTGTTCTGACCTCAGTGGTTGAGGTCTGAGGGTGAATCGTTCACGTGGAGGACACTGCACGGGATGTTGTCACCCCAACACTGGTGGCTGTCGGGGAGCACTCAGCAGCTCATCTGGGGGCTTGGGGACAAGAAGGTATGGAAGAACAGGGAAGACATAATGGATATGGAAACATGAAAAAATACTGAGCATCCCGGGGACTTACTGAGAGGGTTGGGTCTGGGCCAGGCCACCGCCTGCTGATCTAAACGGCCCCTGAAGGTCGAGGGAGCCTTGTTCTGCTGTAGCCAGAACGCTGTAAGTGGGCAGCAGTGTGGACCGTGCAGACCCTGGGAAGGGAAGGGACCTCTGTCCCTGCCTCGGCAAGGCTGCTCCTCAGTGGCACAGCTGTGGGATACCTTCAGGGCAGCCCACCTGGCCTGCCAGCCTAGCTGCCATCACCCATGAGCTGCGCACCCTACGCTGATGCCCAGCTCTGCACCGGCAGGACCAAGTCCACTGAGAACCAGCCCGGAGCAGCCGTACCTCACCTGGTACAGACGTCACTCCTGCACTCTCCCCTGCGCCCGGGGCCATAGTGGGGCTGACCCACCATGGCCTGGAAGCGTGCTGCTTCCTTATTGGCTTATTAAGAGCCATTATCCTGTACTATTGGCTTATGAAACAGTATTATAAATTATGGTTCCTGCAGTGAACCTGTGTTAAATTATTGACTGACGACCTCAGTCCCTGGGCCCAATCTGCCCTGGATGAAGCAAGGGAGTACCAGTCTCTCACAAAGGGTACAAAGGAGCAACCCAAGTGAGAAGATTTACGGGCAAGCACTGGAAGGAAGCTGACCCAGGGAGCCCCTGGCCCGGCAGGGGGCGGGGGGGGGGGAAGGTACCCTTCCAGCACACAGACGCATTTTTGTTCCCTAGCCTAGGGCCTCAACAGACCCTGGTGTCCATGGATTTTTATAGAGTTTTCATTCATTCCTAAATAAAACATCTTTTAAAATATCTCATTGGTAGCCCTGGCTGGTGTAGCTCAGTGGATTGAGTGCGGGCCTGCTAACCACACAATCGCGGTTCGATTCCCAGTCAGGGCACATGCCTGGGTTGCAGGTCAGTTCCCGGCAGGGGACTCACAAGAGGCAACCATACATTGATGTTTCTCTCCCTCTCTCCTTCCCTTCCCCTCTAAAAGATAAATAAATAAAATATTAAAAAAAAATAAAATATCTCATTGGCCTTGTTACCAGCTTCGGTAAAATGATTTGCAAACTCTGAGATGACATGAGTCTGAAGGGTTCTCAGGGGGTAACATGCCTCCCAGCTCATTATACTTGTCAACACAGAGACCAGCCAGGCTGTTTGTTAAACTATTGAAGAAATTAGCCTGACTAACAGAGGACTGGAAGACTACCAGCACTCTGTTTGGGATTCCTTACACTTAGTAGATTTGAGATTAATGTAATGAACAGGCAAAGGGCCTTTCACAGAATTATTCAGTCTCGTTCGATGTTTCAACATAATGAATTTGAAATCCCAGCCTGTCCCTCGACTATCTGACATTTTCCCTTCAAGCTTGCTGCCTTACGAAACTACGTTGAATGAAATAACTCCAGTCATCTTATGTTCACCCACAGAAGGTCAGAGGGAGCAGTTGAACCATCCCACTAGAAGAGGGGCCACTCCCCCCAAACGGTGGGAGAGGAATCAGAATGGCTCTCAGCTTCCATGGCTGCTTGTCTTCTGTGGAAACCGGACACGTGTAGGAGAGACGGGGAGGGCCGTGATGGGCCATGTCCATCTGGTGCTAGTGTGAGCTCTGGGGAGCCCTAGCTGCACCACTGGTTGATACGATATTGGGGGCAATGTCATTTCCAATGCCGTATTCTCATCTATAAAATAACAGTACCCACCACATGGGACTGCAGTCAGCACAAATGAGGTTCGTGTCTGTAAAAGTCGGCACAGATGAGCTAAATAAACACACTCTTCCTCCCCCGATCCCTCTGCTGTCCACCTTCCCTGCCCCCATTCCTTCCCTCCCCTCCTGTCTTTTCCTCCTCTTCCTCCCCTCTCCTTCCTCATCCACCCCCACCGCTAGTCACAATCACAATCTCTGTGACAATCTGCTCCCCAAGGAGGAAGCCGTTCCCTTTGAGCACACGAGTGACTTAGAGGCTGTCACCTCTTCCAGTGTGTCCCAAGATAACACCGACTACAGAACACTCGTGACAAGCAGGGACCTGTGGCAATGGGGCTCAGGGCAGGGGCTCTGGCTACTTTGAGGTGGAAGCACCGTGTCATCTCTTCTCAATTGCCTCAACTTCCCCAACTGCGAACCTGACCCTCAAAGCACCTCTCCCACACTCAGCTGTAGAATGTGAGAAATAACAGCCCTGTTTCTTTGTTTTGTCTTCGGGCATTTTGTAGGGAAAGGGTCAGCGTTTTTTTGAATTTTGAGAAGCATGAGACAGTGGTCCTTATGGAGGATGTCCAAGAACAAAGTGACTGAGACCCTCTGGAGGGGTCACCCCGTACACAAAGCGGCCTCGTGCCTGGACAGGGCTGCTGGGGCAGGACAAGAGATGGCCTTGAAAGAGCAGGCAGAAAAAGCGACCTTCCTTACCAAGCCAAGAGCCTTGCTGTGCAGATGCGAGAGGTGCCACCCAGCAGGCTGTTCGTATTTGTGTTCGTTCTTGCTTTGCTGGGTTAGTGCCAAAGTCTATGAGGGGGACCCCAAAAAACGGAATTATCACATGGAGGGCAGGCCCCTGGTAGGACAGGATTCCCTCGCTAGCTGAGTGTTCTAGGAACCCGTCTGTATCAGCGACACATCCGCATTGTTATGAGAGGCTGTGTTTGGCTTCAGTGAGGTTTTTCTGTTTTTGTTTTTTTTCGAAGACTCTTTCAACACATTTGCCCATTTCGTGATGGGTGATTCACGAGTGCACCTGCCCACATGGTGCTGGGTGTTCAGCACTTTTTCACCAAAAGTGACATGACCCCTGGGTCCCACCCTCCCTATTCACTTGATCCTGCTCTGAGAGGCTTTTTTTGTTGTTGTTTTGTTTCCCTTGGGAAAAAAAAGTCCTCAAAGGAAAACGTTTTGCTGATGTGGAAGTGGTGAAAGAAAAAACAGCAGAAGCACTAACAGACATCAAAATCGATGAGTCTGAAAACCATTCTGAGTAGCGGAAAAACATCTGGACAAGTGAATTGCATCCAATGAAGAGTACTCTGAAGGGGACTGAAGTTTAAACATGTGAGAATACATATATAATTTTTATAAATAAATTCTGTTTTGAGAGATTCCCCCTCACATGTACTAGAATTCTGTTATCTCTTGTTACAGAAATGTTTGCCCAAATATCTTTACAATAAGCTTCAGTTAAACAGGATATATGTCAATACATCTATAATTTATATTGGTACGTATATGTTCATATGTGTGTATTTGTATCTATCACTGAAATAGATCTTATTTTACCATAGTGAACTCTATGAGGAAAGTGAAAGCAGGTTAAATTATTTTTATTCCTTTGAAATTTTCATTATATTTAAATATCATTAATTATACAGCATTTTATATTTTTAGATAAGATACTAATCTAAGACTATTTGAGTTTGCATGTGATTATTTCACCCCCATAATAAATCATAATGTCAATAACTAGGTAGTTTAAAATAAATGTTAATATTAACTATCCAATATTATTCAGGCTGTCATTTTTCTACACTGTCGCATGAAAACTGAGCAGGTGGGGACAGTTTTCAGGGAATAAGAAATCAAGACTTAATTGGCTCTCATGCAGAAATACAAGGGACTCAATTGTTTTCCTTTGATTAGCAATTATTTTTTAATTCTCAATTTCTCTCTCACAATCATCTCACTCTTAATTTCCATTACGAAATCCCCCCCAATATGTGTACGGCCTCACAGAATATTTATGAAAGGTTGTTAGTATGTAATTTAGGTTTTTCTAAAACAGTCACAATGGTAACATGAACATTTTTAAAAATAGAAACCTTAAGAGAAAAAAAAGGTAAAATTATATTCCCTTTATAACTTTTTCTTTCTTTGCCAAGAAGAAAAATTACGATGTGGGAATCAGGGAGGTATTTAAGAATGTAATTCCATTTGAATAATATAAGACCTGCTTTTCTAAATACAAAATCTCTGCTCAAAACAAACATTGATTTCACGCAAAGTTGGGTAATTTCCACCTCTAAGAGTTTGCACATGCAATTATTCCCAAATGAAATGCTTTTTCCTTTCATCTAATTTGTTTCCTTTGTTCATAAACTTACTCAAACCCCCCATTAAAAAAAAGAAAAAAAATCTTTCCACGATTTACCCTGAATTTTGTTACTCATCTACTCACTTTTCTCTTGATGTAACTAATGCCCCTCATTGGCTATTTATAGACATTTGTTCTAGCTTGGGATTTCAGCATTCAATGAGTATTTCTTGAAAGAATTAATGAAAGAACACAGAATTTTGTGTATGTGTATATAGCAACATTCTACCTTATTTTTTTTCATCCAGAAGGTCATTGTCTTACACTGTTACTTTCTGAACTGACCGTGATGAATTTGGAAGCCACAAGGCTTTGTTTAGCACCAAACCAGCCTGCATACCTCCCCCCCCACCCCCGCCAGCTGCCACCAGAGCCACTGCCCTGACAGCAGGCACGACAGGCACCAAATCTGCCCCACCGTGACAGCTGGGAAACTTCTCTCAATCCGCAACACCAGGACGGAGTGTAGGGCAATGAAGCTCATCTGGTGTGCAGCTTCAAGGTACAGGCTCACACCGTGAAAGCATTTTAGTCAAGATTTTGTAATTATATCAAACTCTTTTTTTGTTCCCTCCCCTGAAGACATTTTTTCATTATTTATATATAGAGAGTCATCAATCATTTGCCTCTAGTATGTGCCCTGACCGAGACCAAACCCTCAACCTGGTATGTGTCCCTGACCGGGAATCAAACCCATGACTTTTCATTGGGTTTCTGTCTATGGGACAACACATCCAACCAAATGAGCCACTTTGGCCAGGGCCATACCCAGATCTCTCAAATGGAGGTATTCAGGATTTAATAATTCTTAGGCATTCTTATTTAATCTCTTCTAACATTCAAATACAATTTCTGAAACTTCTCCAAAGATATGAAGTGTGACTCTAAGACTGTGGACGCTTCTGAAGATGGTCTTTAAATATCTTACAAAATGGCACTTAGGTGACCCATGGAATTCTAATGACGTGATTAAAATGCCTGAAACAAACTGTGCCTTCACTTGAATTTCCATTCCCATCATCTCTCCTGACTTAAAACAACAGGGTTCTGCTGCCTTAATGCACAGGGCTGCTGCTCTTGAGCATGACCTTGTCCTCCCGTCTGTCCCGTTCCCCACCAGGCACGTTGTCAGGGTGATACCAGTGACTGATACCACTGAAGAGAACGTTGCCAGGGTGAATTGGATCCAGACACCGGCTCTGAAGGCGCTTGCAGCCAGAAGTAATTTTTCTAAAGCTGACTAATGAAAAAGAAAGTCAGAGACGGATTAACTGTGCCAAAGTCATTGATTTTTATCTCATAACTGACCACCGAGAGGAACGTTCCTGGGCCGATGGAACAGCCTTCTGGGGAGAACAATGAGAGTGAGAGTCTCCGCAGGCCTGGAGCTCTCAGATTGTTCCGCGTTGCCAACTTGCACATAAGACCCGAGGAAATGCATGAGCTGGTCCTCGAAGGAGCTGAGACACACGTTCGGAATAAACTGTAGAGAGGAACTTGGCTGCTGAAAACTGAGGACGACTGGTCATTACGGCGCAGTGCGCATCCTCGGCCTCCGCGGTCCTTCTCTTTGACCTCATCACCCCCGGCGTTAAATCTCTTCCTGGTGAGCACACTGTCCGTGTTGTGTCTGCACCTCTAACCACAAGTTCACCTTTGCATCTATTGTCACATTGCTCTGTGCTTTGGGGCTCTCTCTCACGCTCCACTGAACTCTCAACATAAGCATATTCCTCATCTCTCTCTCAAAAAATATAGATATATTATATGTGGTGCATTCATACAGGGCCTTCATTCATTCAAACTGAACCATTGAATTTGAACTCAGTGGTAAGAGGCTGCCCAAACTAAGAAAATTAAAGCTGTACTTCCCGCTCCATCATTAAACGCAGATGCATCTGGGCTGGCAGGAAGGGATCTTCGAGGCACGTGCAGGGCTCAACCAGCCTCCAGAAAGGACTAAGGATTGGCGATCTGGGTCCAGTAGCGTGCAGACCTGTGCGCAGGTGTGGGCACCTGAGGGCACGTGCACCTGGTGACGGGAAGCATGTCTGCCCTCGTCCCTGGGCTGGGAGGGTGAGGAGGGGTGGAGCCTGCAGAGGTCGCCAGGAGCCCATTTGCAGTGGGGAGAAGGTGAGAGGCCCCTCCCTCCTGGGCCCTTCATTCCCAGCCTTCCCTCTGTGCCCCACTTGCGCCCACACCTGCTTGTGTTGACTCCCTAATGCACAGCTGGGGCAAGTCCGCCCCCACCCACGTGTAAATCTCTAAGAGCCCATACATAACGCGTCACTCCACCCACAAAGCATTCAATATTTTCTGGGTTCCAGCTTCTCCCACCCTCCCCCCAGATGTGTGTGGTTGTCACATACAATCCCCATGAGACCCTTTCCTTGCCTCAACCGCCTGAAACCCTCCTCTCCCGGCCATTCCTCACCTCACAACAAGTTCTGGAGCTGGCTTGGTCTTTTCCATCACTGTTGCCATCACATAATAGCAATCAGCATAATGTCATATCTAAATGTGCCTCGATAAGGGTATGACATCTTTCATATCCCTCTCTTAACTGTCCCCCAAAAGCTGATCCAACGTTCTTCTCCGAACTCACCTTTAAATTGACTAAACCTTTCATGACTTTGTCATACTTTACTTCATATGTATTCACCTATGCTATACTTTTAAATCTGAGACTGTGGCTGACTCATTTTTAAAAACTCCTTAAAGTATCCAATGTAAGTCACAGTATAGAACATATGTTCACTGTACATTCATTGAATTCATTTGAATTGCTACCCAATTAATATTCCATGCAAAAGCCTGGGGAATGTATACTTTCTGGTAGAACCATTTTCTACATTTTTGGTATTATAGCTGAAATTCCTCTATGATTTAGACTAGGTGACCTCTAAGAAAAAAAAGGTTTGAAAGAAAATAGGAGACAAAGATAATACCAGCATGTGCTTTTAAACATATTTATTATGTAACAAGTTGCAAAGTCTGCATGCATGTGTATAATTTATAAGTGATGTTTTACCCACACACATGTGTATACATGCCTATGTATCTATATATTCTTGGAAAATAAAAATGAAACTCAATCCAAGTGCTGAATCAAACGTGCTCTCAATGAGCAGATAATTATTCCATCCAACTCTGAAAGCGCTATAATACTTTATCAGCCAGGTTCACTTTATGTTGTCCTGGCGGAACACAGCAGCCCTCGAAAGAACCAGCTGCATCCCATCACTGGCAGATCACCGAGCCCACCAGGGCCGAGGCCTGGCCCGTCCGCCCACTCATGGCACTCCCCAGGTAGACGTCCTCAGGGCTGGAGGTGGGCAGACTCTCCAAGGGTAAATTACAGTAGGTGATTTTACAGACCGAGGAAGGAATCCAGTTTATTTATGCTGCAAGAATCATTAGGCATTCTGAGAAGCCAGAGAGATCCTTCGGTTCCCTTCTCAAACACACTTGAGAATTCCATTTCCCCATAAACTTTCAGCTGCGCCATTTTTTAAAGCCATTTTGGCAGGATATCATACAGCTAAGAAAACACAATGGGGTGGAGAAAGCGAGAAAAGAGGAGACTGCAGCAGTGAAAAAATGTGGCAAGCGTCATTTAGCAAGAGGCTTTGCCCTCAGACAACCTTGCAGAACTCTGTCAAAGCTTTTATATGACTAACGGAGGAAATGCAAAAATCAATCATCACCTCCACCTCCCTTCTCATCGCAAATGAGTAAACACTCTCACTTCGCCCTTCTTAACACCCAGAGCAAAGAACACGTCACCTGGCCCCGGGCAAGTAGATCACGTGGTTGCCACCCACTTTTCATGATGATTCATTAAGGCTGATAAGAAATTTGGGGGAGTGGGGTCATTATGTTAACTGTACATATCAACACACAGATTTGATCTTTATATAACTGATAACTGTAGGTATATCAAACACGTAAAAATTAGGATGAACGAATGGCCTTCGCAAAAATACTTTCTATATTTTACATTTAAAATAATATACTATTTTATACTTTTTAAATTTTGCCTAAAGAGGAAACAAGAGAATGGGGAACTGCACAGTAAGTATAATAAATTATAAAAATACTAGTCAAAATACATGAAATCAGACATAACTGTGAAAGAACAGTTTCTTTAGCGCATTTCATCTGTCAGGAATAGAAGCAGACCCATGAATTTACAACCAAATGGAATAAATTTAAGAATTTTGTTAGCTGTGACAATACCACAAGTGTTTGAGGTCAAGACACTCACCATTTTCTAATTTCCCACCAAAGTGGCTCAAATAGTGTAAGCAGAATTTTAATTTTTTTTTATTGAAGAAAACAGAGGTCTCACCCACTACTACGAAACCTTAGTGATATTCACAAGACAGTCAGGGTGAAAAAACTGGGGGACGTCTTCGGCCCATTCACCAGCCAGTGGTGATCAATACAACTTGGAGAAAAGGCAAGGCTTGTCTCATACGCATGGTGGGGAGAAAGCAGGTGTTACGGTTGTTCGTACCGAAACCAATGCACTAATTCATAAGTAATGACACAAGAATAAACTCTGTGTTTTGCATACTCATAACTATAAACCTGCTGTTGCCCCACCCTGTATTTGGGGAGGGGGGCAATGGGGGTACCAGGGTTGTCACAAGGTCTGATACTGTGATGTTTTAACACAGTCTATAGAAGAAAAAAAAGAGACTCCTATGAATTTGACAGCTCGCGTTTATCAGCTGCGTAGATTGAGCAAAGGTGTCTATTGCCATGGGCGACATCCACACGTAGGGCTTTGGCGAAGAAGCTGCTCTGCTGGCCACAGCCCCGGGCTGCCCAGGGGGGTGTGGGAAGGAGAGTCCCCGCAGGAACACACCGAGAGTGCTGGGACCCTCCTGCTCCTCTCCCTACACAGTCTCCGACTTAGCTTCCCTCCATTCAACGTGCCCAAGACTGGCAAGGACAAGTCTGCACTAGGGTACTTGTCCGCCTGAAGTACGTGTTCGATCAAGTGAAGGAGTGGTGTTTTTTCCCTCGGCGTTCTGAGACTAGTGTTCTGTTTCCCCAGATTCCTGTTGTTAATGACAGAGAACTCAAAGACCATTATTGAATTATCTTTCCTTTCAGGTCATTTATTTTCTACGTATTCAAAGATTTTACCTTCGTCTTTACTATCCTGTCATTTGAATATATTTAGGGTTTTTTTTTTTTAACCGTGTGGTTTTATTTATCCAGCGTACCAAGTGGCTTTCATCAGTTTTAGACAATAGTCAACTCCTTTGTTAATATTGCCTGTCACCCATCTTTCTCTCTTTTTTCCCCAAAACTGCTGCCAGATGAATATTAAATCTTGTCCTTCCTTTCATCCGGGACACTCCCCGAATAATGATTTATGGGCCTTTTTTAAAGTTATCAATTCACTACCACGCTGGGCTTCACTTACAGAGTGGCCAGGCCGTTGTGTTGAACACAGGTGTCAGAACCCGACCATGGAGCCTGGTGAGCAGGCTCGCACAGGGGACCAGGGTGGAAGTGTCACGATGGGAGGGAGGGGCTGTCCTCTGGGTCCAGTTTGAATGCAGAGCAGCGTGGCTCCCTAACCAATCGGGTGAGATATCAGGGAAAGGGAAGAGTCCAGAATAACCTTGAGGTTTTGACCTGAGCACCTCTAGGGATGGAATTGCTATCTCCTGAGATGGGGAAGGGTAGGATTAAAGGAAAAGAGGTTGGACGTCAAGGTCAGATGTGTCAAGTTTGAAAATCTTTTAGATATCCACTTGGAGCTATTGAGTAAGCAAGGGAAAAGAGAGAAAGAGAAAAAAAGTGAAAAGCAGCCAGCAGGATGGTATATTTTTAAATCAGCTGTGTGCCGAACACAGAAACCCACCAGACACCAACTCTAAGGACACAGAGTGGCTAAAAAAAGGATGGAGAGAAGTAAATCTCACACACACACACACACACACACACACACACACACACACACAGTGCTGTGGTAGTTATATTAATACCAGAGGAAAATAGACTTTGGAATAAAAAGCTATACTGCATAATGATAAAGTAATTATTCAAGAAAACATGCAAATCTTAAATGGAATACATCCAAAAACAGAGCAGCAATCCACAAGAGGCATGTACTGATAGATCTGAGAGGAGAACGAGGCAATTCTGGAGAGTCTTCCACTCGTCTCTCAGTGATCTGGGAGAAAAATTAAGCTGCATATCATTAACCTAATAAAGTATACCTACAAAAATTCTGCAGGTCACACTGACCTACTGATGAGGGATGGAATGATTTCTCCCTGTAACCGGACACAGCCCATAAACTCAGGGTCATAGTGGAAGACTGTGAAGGCTAATTTTATATTAACTCCACCAGGCCAAAAGGTGCCCCAACAGCCGATAAATCGTTACTCATGGGTGTCTCTGGGAAAATGTCCTCAGCCGAGAGAGGGAGCTGAATCAGTGGGCTGAGTAAGGATGGTCACCCCCACCAACGACAGTGGGCATCACCCAGTCCATGGAGGCCACGAAGAGGCAAAAAGACCCAGGAAGGGCAAGTCTGCCCTCTCTGCTGGAGCCGAAGTGTCTGCCTCCTGGCCTTGGTCCCTGGCACTCCTGGTTCTCAGGCTTTGGACTCAGACAGAACTTAGACTGTTGGGCCTCAGATTCTCAGGCCTTCAGATTCAGGGGAGATTGACACCACCGGATTTCTGGGTCCCCAGCTTGCAGAAGGCAGATACGTGACTTCTTGGCCTCGATAACCACATGAGCAAATTCCTATTATAAATCTCCTATCTCTCTGTCTCTGTTCATATCCATCTATACCTATTCATATCCTAGTAGTTCTGCTTCTCTGGAGATCTCTGAATATACAAAGATCTGGACAGTGGAATAAGAAAAAGAACTAAAATGAATAGACATTGTCAAGGAAGCACACAAAAACCTCTGACATGCTTATCTATGCAGAAACTCCCAGAGTCCATCATAAACCCCCAAGACTAGTAAGTGAGCTTAGCAAGCACATGGTCGAGGTCCATATACAGAAGCCAACCACGTTCTCATAGGCCAGGCAAGAAAACACAGAAATTTGATGTTTAGGTGTCTGTGTACGTATTAATGACAGAGGGAGAGAGAGAGAGCTAGAAATAGTTAAATATAACAAAAATATGTCTAAGGTCTCTACACTAAAAACTACAGAATATTGATGAAAGAAATATATGTATAGCTAAATAACTAGAGAAATATGTCATGTTTATGGATAGAAAGATTCCATATGTGTTTAAAAATTTACTCAATTTGATCTATTAACTTATCATTACCCCAGTAAAAATCTAACAAGTATTTTTGGTAGATATCAGTGTGCTGATTCAGAAATTTATTCCAAATGCAAATTAATAAAAACAACCAAAAAACATTGGCAGACACACAATGTCCAGTTTCAAGACTGATAAAGCTATTAGTGCTCAAGGTAGTATGATATTGACAAATAATAGGCACATAGGGATGAATGGAACAGAATACAAATCCTTGAAATAGACATACAACAATATCCTCAAGTGACATCAACAAATGTGCAAAGGCAATTTCTTACCAAATTAAAAAAGGAAAAAGTCTTTTCAGCAAGTGATTGTGGAAAAATTGGACATATATTTGCAAACAAAAAAAATAGATACAAATCTCACACTCAATATAAAAATAAATTAGAATAGATTGTAAACCTGAATATAAGATAGAAAAGCATAAAACTTCTGATAATATGGGAGGAAAAATGTATCATCAACTCTGACCATGAATTTTTATATATAAGGCCAACACTAAGAAGCATAAAAAAGTAGAACTATACCTCAGGCTTCTTCAAAACGTAAACCTTGCTCTTCAAAAAACACTGGTAAAAATTTAGAAACAGAAATGTTGGCTGGGAGCCAACCTTTGCAAACTGCATACCTGGTCAAGGACTTGAATCCAGAATACATAAAGAAATCTCAAACCCCAATAATACAAAAAAACAGCCTGATTAGTCAATGGGCCAAACCTTTCATCAAAGATACATCAATGGCAAATAAGCACAAGAAGAGGCGCTCCACGCTATTTGCTAGCTTAGAAATTATATGTCCTGGAGACTACTTAAGAACTTTTATACTGAGTCTATTTAAATTGTTACTTATTTCTGGTTACTTGATGTATAATCACTAACAAAAAGCCAGGTGAGGGACAGGTGTCCCTCAAAACCCATCATAGGCATCAAACTATTTCTTTTTTGTAGGGGACCGGTTTGTGTTGGCCTGGCAAATGGGACTCAGCTCTGTATGGAAAACCTACAGATGCGAAGTGGTGGGCGGGAGCCAGACCTTCAAACCGAGTTTTCCCATGGGAATCAAGACTAGAAAATGCATACAGACTGTTATGGCTTGCTCTCGCTAACACTCCATCACCCTGGTCTAAAACAACAAATGTGGATTGTCTATCTTCAAGGTAACTTCCAAAGCCTGTATGAGCTCTCCCAAGCACAGAGCTAATGAGCTCATCGCCATTCCCCTCTGCATGTTATTTTTATTTCCTTGATTGTACCTAGAATGTACACCATAATATTCTATGTAATAGATAATAAATCTTCCTCTGATGTAAGACCGCAGGAAAACAATAAAAGCCTGTCCAGGCAAGGGTGGGGGCGCTCCCCTCTTGAGGGAGTGGCTGAGGCACCATAGTCACTCTCCCCTTGAGAGAGTAGCCCTGCCTGTTCCCTTTTTCCACACAGGGTTGTTGTCGCCTGTGCATTCATTCTCGCCGTCAGCCACAACAGGCAGACTCTGCACTTTTTTTTGTCATAACCATGAATTTAACTGACTAGCCTGGCCCCGTATTTCATCCGACCGAATGAACCACGCCGCCCTGGGCAAATGCGCCCCAGCAGTCCTAACAGCCTCTGGCCTTCTCCACAGTGGTGACACCGCTATAATACATTAAGTTGCTTTGAGAATGAATCATAACTAAATCTCGGCTCGCCAGGGGATTGGGGCGCACCGAAGAATCTCAACATTCCCAAGGAAGACGGCGAATTTATTCTGCAGTCTTGCCTATGAAAAACAAACCGTGCCTGTCTTCCTTCCGTGTTCACAATCACCAGGGAGGAGTCAGCTAAGTTTCTCGAAGAGCGCAAGTCACTCCGCGGCTGGATTTCTGTGGAGGGAGAGCTGTGCCTGCCTGGGCAGAGCCCGCAATGAGCCACCCACTTGGTTCAGCCACTGGAGTCAATACTCAGTCTCCAGGCTCCCCCACTGCATTTCAAAGCACACCGATGCGGATAAGTGCTTTCCCTTCCATGTTTTCTGCAAAAGCGTCTACATTTCCTATTGATCTGCAGCAATTCAGTACAGTTTAATATTCAGTTAGAAGGAGTTTGGCCAGTTCTAAAGGTTTCCACTTAAGGGACCAGAATATCGGATCGAGGCTCTATTTGCCTGACATTTGAGTATTTCTCATATGATCCATTCTTTTCAATTATGGATTCACACGTAGTTGTTGGATCTGTACATTAAAAAAAGTCCTGCTTTCTAATCTGGTTCTCATCGAACCCTAGTACCTTCTCCCACAGAAGCACTCTGCCTTTCAAGGTGTCTTTCCAGCCTTCTGATGCTGCTGCCTTCCTGTGCTGAGGCCCATGCTGTACAGAGTTCATTCAGCAGCAAAATCACATATTTGCCAAAAGACTTCTTCTCCATCAGCAGGTCATTCACCTTGAGTCATTGCATCTGGCACTGAGTTTCTTTTGAGGAACTGAAGACTACTTGTTAGTTTCAGTGTTTTTCTTCTTGTTTTAGGAGTAGCTATCCTAAGAGGTGTGAGGTGGTACTGCATTTTAGTTTCAGTTTGTGTTTCTCAATGATCAGTGACTGTCTTTTCCACACTCAAATGGTTTTGGCAACCTTGTCAGAAATAGTTTGACCATCCATAAGGGCTTTATTGCTGGGCTCTGTTCTATTCCACAGTCTAGATGTCTGTGTTTATGCCAGTACCACATTGTTTTGCTTACTGTAGCACTATAAGTTTTGAAACCAGGAAGTGTGATAAACTCCAACATTCCTCCGTGGAAACTGGATGATTCAGAAGGCTGCAGCTATGGGCAACTGGTGATTGGCAGCTTCGTCACGACAATGCACCCACTCGTGCATCATGTCTTGGGCAGGGTTTTTTAGTGAAACATCAAATCACCAAGGTGACTCAGCACCCACTATGACCCAGATTTGGTGCCTGTTACTTCTGGCTTTTCCCCAAACTAAAATCTCCTTTGAAAGGGGAGAGATTTCAGACTGTCAACGAGATTCAGGAAAATATGAAGGGGCAGCTGATGGCAATTGGGAGAAGTGTGTGAGGTCCTGAGGTGCCTACTTTGAATGGGACTGAGGCATCATTGTCCTGTGTACAAGGTTTCTTGTATCTTGTATCTTGAGTGAATTCTCCACTTTTCATAGTACAAGGCCAGACACCTTCTGGATAGACCTCACATATAAAATTTTTGAAGATATGTATTATGATTAACTTAAAAGAGCTTTTTGTTACATGGAAATCAACCCTTTCTCATAACATTCCTTTATTTTTTATAGTAGAAACATATACTTGAATCTCTATTAAAATGTTAGTTTGATTTATTTAAAACTTGTCTCAGGCACCCTGAAGGATCCATTTCCAGAATTACTTTCATTGCTTTTTCACATTGTTTCCTTCCAGTGCCTGGTGAACTTGGTCGTTTGCATCAAAGAACAACAGAAGATAAACCCTGACTGGAAATAGCGAGGCTGGGAAAGAAGAGAGAAGTCCCCTTATCACCAAATATAAAGTAGTGTCATAAAGGTAAGTCATTGGAAATATTGTGACTTTGGCAAAATAATTGTCAATATTATGTGTAATAATTTACATTCAACAAACATGTCATCAGAATAAAGTATAGAGTAGGTATTAAAACTACTAGCTATCTATTAGGCAAAAAATTATCCAGACCCCTATCCAGCACTTTTTAAATAAATAAAGCAAAGATAAACTAAGAATTTAAATACACAAAATACTAGAATATAATTTTATACTACTGGATGAGGGAAGAACCTCCTCAAGAAAATAAAATACTCATAAAGTCAAAGTCTTCTTCATGAAAAATGTCATTAAGAAAACAAAGATAACACAGACTGAAAAACTGTTGACATATTTTTATACAGAAGGATAATATAAGTGTTAAAAAAGCCCTATAAAAACTTAAATAGTAGTATATATGTGTGTGTATATTTTACACCTATACATATAATAGATAAGAAAAATATAAAAAGGCAAAGCATATGTATGTTTTCTCAGAAGAAATATAAATGGCTAGTAAAAATATTAAAATAGGTCCATCCTTACACTAACTTGTAAAATGAGAAAAATCAGAATATGCAAGATTAATAATAATAGATTATGGCAACAATGCGGGAAGGTGGGTGATCTACAGATACAAAGCAGCTCTAAGGTGAGTTAAAATATATGAATAGATACACATGTGAAAAAATCTGAGTGTAATTTCAAAACTAAAACACAACAGTATGTGTAATCCAATTCATGAAATGAGGACACACGAAATGTGTGGGGGGGGGGCATGAAAACACTAAAAGATTCTAGAATTCTGTGAACTTCCCTCCTGACTGTGGTGAGCCAGCAGGCAGGACCAGCGACCCTGGACTTGAAAAGGGTGAAAAAGGGTAATTTCTACTCTTTGTGTTGCCTGCTTTTCTTATAGAAATGCATTAAAATGCAATTGGTTTCATAAAATATGATAAAAGCCTTTTGATGATTATTTGAATGAGTTTTATCAGAGTGTATATATTTCAAAGTGTTAACACAAATGCTGTTCTTTTCTTCCGTCTGTTAGAGGATTACATTCATCGGTGAAGGGCATGGCTCTGCTGAACATTGAAGTTCACACGCTCTTTGTAAATGAGGTGAAAAAATAACAAGGTACCGGTTTCTGAATTACACATCTTATTTATGTCTAGATGGTCTCCATAGCCATATGTATTCAAAATTCAGGAACAGTGAGCATTAGCCATTCAGACTTCTGCCTCAGATTTTATGACTGTTTCATCTACACTGAGTGAACACCATGACCGCCTCTGAAGGAATGGCTTGAATATATAACAAATGATATTTCTCCACAAAACTGCAAGATAATGTCCTCTCCACCTGGATAGCTTCACTTTTTATGACACAATATTTGATACGTAAAGCCTCCATTTTTATGAGACAATATTGCTGCTAACTTCCTATCAAAGAACTGTTAGCATTTAGATTTTACTTGGCTAATTTGTGAGGATTTGGTAAGTGTTCCCCATGCCAGGCACTCTTCTGCCAAAGCACGTAGACCTCGGCTTTGGCTCTGAAGTGGTGAATAGCACTCCGGCCACAGCACCTATATTCCAGGGCGTGGCAGGGAGATCATGAAAACTAATAAGCACTGGAAAATCACAGTTTTGATACATCTCTGATGTGTGACATTAAAGGAAATAAAAGAGTGGATGTGTAACTCTAGATATATTTATCGAAGGCCTGGTGAGGGGCAGAAGGTACAGGCTAGAAAGTGAAGAAATGAGTGGAGCCCGTTCTGCCAAGAATGGGGAACAGAGTTGTAACGAGAGGGAAGAGCCATCACGAAGGCTCTGAGGATGGAGAGAGCATGCTGTGCCCGGAGAGGAAAAGGGCATCTGATGAGTCGGGGGAGCAGGGACTAAGAGAAAGGGCTGTAGGGATGAACGTGGCCAGTAGTCAAGGACCAGGGCACTGGGGCCTGGAGAGATCTGGTGTGATGGGGTTCCACCGGAGGTTTGGGAGGAACACCATCAAGGCACCGCGAGTCCGGGAGGGAGACGCTCTGTGACTGCTCTGTGGGAAAGGGTTGTAGGGACGTGACATGGAGGCCGGGAAGCAGCCTCAGACACTGCGGGCAAGTCCTGGGCGAAGGCCACGTGGATTCCGTGGAGGGTGTGGAAAGGGAGATGGCAGGAAGTGAAGGGCCCTCATTACCTGATGCCAGTTCCCCCGAGAATGTTGAGGAAGCAAGACAACTGCCAGCATCTGTCTTGGCTAAGCCAGGGGACGGGGAATCCAGGCCCCTCGGGACTGCGTTTGTCCAAGGCACCGCATCTCCTTACAGAATGTCTGCAATTCACACCTTATTTTTTAAAGGCACTTTGTGTTTGACTTCCTCTAATTATCCTGAATTAGAGAAATTGTATATCACTTCATTTCAAAATAATAGTGAGGTAGCAAGTCGAATTAGTTTCATATTATCATGGTCCTAATTATTTAAATCAGTTGGACTTTAAATACTCAGTTAATGGAAGTCTCGTAAAACACTTAAACACTAAACTTGAAGTTCTAAAAACAAGTATTACGATTAGGTTCCTGACAAATCAAATAAAAAACAAACTATATCTTCTCACCACTAGTACTTTAAGTAAAGCTTCATTGGAGAAAAAGGATTCGTTTATGATACCCTCACATTATAAGGCTTGTTTTTCTGTGAAATCTTATAAAAATAGTTATGCTTTAATAAATATGCTACAAAACATTGCTATTAAAGTATTTAACATGCAAATATATTTACATGTTCAACTCTGAAATATACAGACATATTTATAAAACAGATTTAAATGGAAGGCCCGTGTACAGAAACTCTCTCTAAACTCTGTCAATCACTAGGTAAGTGTTACCTTACACTTCTTGGCAGACATACCACGATATGCTTTGACGACGCAACTGACATAAAATAGAGACACTTGTAAATATTGATATTTAGGATAACATCTCGAGCTTAAAAAATAGCATTCAACTTGGCACTATATTTTTGACTGAGTGTTTTGGTGCATAGCCAAACATTAAATGAGTCAATGTTTGTCCAAATATATCATGTATTTTAATATGTACACATTTGACAGTCAATAAGTAATCTAAGTGTTAAAGAAAACAACTCAGCCGCTTTCGGGTGTATGGAGTGGAACTTTATTTATGTGCACAGACCCAGAGGAGGCAATCTCCAAATTCTGGGCCCTGAGCTCAGGCAGGGGCTTGTTATATAGTGTGGCATGTGGAAGCAATTTTACTAAGCCTGTGTGGCAGAAGCAGGTTTACAGAAGCAAGAAAGCAGGGCTGCTATAGGGTCATACAATGTTCTTTTGTCCTTACTTCCTAGTTACTTAGTTGCTCACCCCTCCTTATCTCCTTCTGACTTGTCTGGACTTGTCTAGGCCCTTTTCCTGCCACATAAGTTTAAAAGACATTCTATACTCTTTACAATCGGGATGAAAGCACATGGTATCCTTTTAGCAAATTGAGTCAATGTGTCCCTGCTGTGAACCTCACACCCACTATTCCTTGCCACATTTGCCATATTTCAGAAAATACTGGATTGGCCAAAAAGCTCATTTGGGCTCTAGTAGTGCTTAGTTGTCTTTAACTTCATTCAGAACAATTTTGTTAGGTTGTATTGTGACAGCTATCATATCAGTATGCATTAAAAAAAAAACTTACCAAAACTGGCGAATTTGTGTAGCCATTTTAATATTGAACATGGAGGGAAGTGACACTGTGAATTAGTGGATCCAACCCTGATAACGACCCACCCAATATCTATTTTCTCTTCTTTATTGTTCAGAGGTGCCTGATCGGTTTCCCAGTCACTCACACAGCAGAGCCCAGCAGCATTTCTCCTGACCACACCTTCTCTGTGGGAGTTTCCTGAGCTTGGGAGGAGTCAGGGAACTGAGGTATTTACTCTAAGAAACAAAGTGTCGCTTTCTGCAAGGATGCTAAACTTACAAATGATTCCATCCTATTCTTTGAAGCCTCTGTATTTTTTCCAAGTTTGCTCACAACTCACTTTAACCTTGCTGTTATTTTCTGTTATACAGCAACACGTACATTTCCATAAAAGCCCTTTGAATCAAGGCAATGATAAAGGGAAGATAGTAACCAGCCTGAGGGAGCAACGATGGTAACCACACTACAGTTCCTGCCAGGAGGCGCTAGGGGAAAGGATGGTGCCCACAGCTCCTGCACACACTCACACACTGCTGGCCAGTGCAGAAACAGCCACTTCCTCCACCGTCAGCACAGTCAGACCTCCGTCAGCACCAGCAGCGCCTGGGAGCCCACACCTGAGTCATGGGTGACCCACTGCATAAATGACCCCCATGCACCCAAATCACCTAGTCCGAAGCTTGGAAGAGGGGCACCCTGATGTTTTTGCACTACTTCCCATAACATGATAGAAACTGCAACTATTGGGCCATGCGGCACATCCGTTAATGGGTGTAGACCTACGGCAGAGATCAGCTGAAGGGGTGATGTATACCAAATATGCAAAATAGTGCAAGGGGAAAATGGAACACGCTTTACATCGCTAATAACCCATTGCTTACAAAGGTTAAGTGCTGTTTTATGTGTTTTACTGATTCCATTTCATGGAATATTTATGGGCACCAGGTTCCATAAATACCTGCCAGTTCTATGAAAGTAAGGAAGATGATAAAGTGCCCTGTCTCAAGATAACAGTGTGTGCAAACCTAATTCAGAAGCTCTGAGCCCCTCACCAGCGCACGCGGCAGACAGACGACCTGGCCTGTTCTTAACTAACGGGAATAATTGGATTTTTATCGTTTACAGATGCGATACTCAGCTTATTCTGAAATAGAATCTTATTAATAAGATTGTTCATAAGCACAATTTTTGTTTTTTTAAAGGGCTCATATTTCAGGAATTGAAAGTGTAATCATTTACATATGTTGAGGTCATGTTAAACAAAATTTCTGGATCTACTTACATTACCAATTTGCTCTGCATTTGGGGCTATGTCCTTAGCTTTTTGTGGACTTCAGTTTACTACGTTTCCTGAGTTGTTGGAATGGACATAGTTACCTGAGACTCATTCCTCTCTAAGTATGAGGATCTCCATAGGGCGCTCTCCAAATCAGGGCTTTATCCTCTGACTATTCAGCTCAATCTTAGGCCCTGTCAGAAGTTAGTATCTTCTTATGGAATGACTGGACACAAAGACCCTCTGTCTTAGAAATCAAAACTACATTTCATTTTGGGGGGGTCACTTAAGTTATTCAAACCTAATGCATCCAAAAACACCTTCAGGCCTCTTTGAGAATGTCTCTAAAGCCAGCCTTGTAGAAGGCACATCAGTTTTGACACATGTGGGTATAAATATGTATGGAATACATGTTGGTATGTCGGGTAACAACCGTGTACACATGGTGCTATTTTGTACAGTATGTGGTTTTGAAGCATTTTATTGCATCCATACACCATAACATTTTCCCTCTAGTTCACCATGTACATTGAACTGTCTTTATGATAAATATTCTTGATGTTAAAGTTTGCTTCACATTCTTCTTTACATCCTGGGTTTGATGTCTTAACCTGGCATTGCTGTGTGATAGTATGTACACTTCCAGGCCTCTTCATACCCAGCCAAGTCGCCCATCAGATATGGTGCATGAAGTATCACTTCTGCTTACAGTGTATCGGAACGGCAACTGTCACCGTTATTTTTACTTTTTTTACATTTTTGATGATTTAATGAAAAAATGCACATCATTTGAACTTGCGCGTCTTTGGTTTCTAATGAGGCCATCCTTGTAAACAAAATAGGTCCAAAAGGAACTATTTATATGTCTTTTCTTTGAAAAAGAAAACGCGGAACACATCACGAATGCACATGCCACCCTTGCACAGGGGCCACGCCAGGCATCTCCGTACCGTTCTGGTTTCAGTGTGCGCTGCAGAAGTGAGCAATGCATCCTCTCTCAACTGTTAGAGACGTCACAGCCTATTGTTTTAATTATTTCCCGTTCTAAAATCATAACTCAGACATCTAATCCCTCATTTCTAAATGGCTGTGGCTACACCTGCATTATGTCTACTCCCCTGCTGGCACCCAAGTTCCTGGAAGTGATTAGTTTTGAGACACGTCATACACAAATAAATTGTAAAGGACCATGCAGTTGAGATCATGGATCCAAACCTGCCATGGTCCTTTTTGGCAAGGGGCATAGAAATGTTCATCATCGAGTCCGGTTTGCCAAGCCAACAGACCGAAACATTCAGAGTATAATTACACATTTATGACTCAGCTAACAGCAGGCCCTCCTAGGGCGGTGGAGGTCAGTGTGGCCAGCCCATGCCCACCCCTGCCAATGTTTACTTATTTGTTGGTCGATTCCCTGGCAGTCAGTAAGTAATTGGCTTAAAATCAGGAAAAAGAGATAGATATTCCAAAACCCACGTCCCTTGCATGGCATTAGGGGACTGTGCAAGCTGGCAGATGTCTGAATTTCAGATTGAAAGTGGATGCATTTTCCCCAACACAGTGTCATGCTTTTAAATGGTAGATTCTGGAAAAGATCACCAAAGCCCACTCTACCTCTGTCATGAAGGCACTGGAGTAAATTGGGATAAATGGGAAAGCAGGCAGCCTATGTATCATCATCTGAAATATGAACAGGTCTTCTCCTCCTCTGCTCATCTGTCTTCTGAGGTCACTTTCAATTGTCAAACTGAAAAACCGATTCATTAAAACCACCAATGAAACCTCCATGCAAAAGAATAATTGAACCTGATTTCTTAATTCTCTTGGTACACAATCAAAGAATTAAAAAAAAAAACAGACACAAAACAAAACAAAAAACATCCACTTGGAATAATATGTAACCAATGACTTTTGCTCAAACCAGTCTGGATGTTGCTGTGAAGGTGTTTTTTAGGTGAGATGAGTATCTAATTCAGGAGAGTTCGAGTAAAGCAGATGAACTTCCATGGTGTCTGTGGGCTCATCCTTTCAGTTGAAGGCCTAGAGAAAAAGAGACCCCCGCCCCGTCCCAAGGAAGACGGACTCTATCAGAAGACCCCCTTCGGGCTTTGCCTGCAGCATCGGCTCCTCCCTGGGCTTCCAACCTGTTCTCTCTCCTTCTCTCTAACACACACACACACGTCCTGCGGGTTTTATTTCTCTACCAAACCCTGATCACTATGATATATACACAATTTCTAAACCAATCGATCTACTGACTTAATGTAATTTCAATACAAACACTGCCAAGGAGTGTGTGTGTGTGTGTGTGTGTGTGTATAATTATACATAAATTGAAAGCATATATTAAAACTTATGGGAAGGTTCAAAGGACTTAAGAGAACAAAGTGAAGGAATTTTTCTTAATCTATATCAAGAATTGATGTGTCATTGTTATGAATTAGTATAATGTGATATTAGGACAAGGATAAGCAAGTGGATGGAAAAATAAAGAGGCCCAAAAGGGACAAATACCAAATTGAAATTTGATTAATGACAAAGCAGGGTTTGCCAGTGAGCAGGGAATGTGGTCTGTACATTGAATGACAGTGGGTCAGCTCGGAATCCACGTGGAAAACCAAAACTGAACTGAAGCCTGTGCCAAAATGAAGGGTTATATCTTGAAATTTCCATGACCAAAATGATGTTTTTAAAGACAACACAGAAACATATTTTCATGATCTATGATAGGAAAGGACTTCTTAAATAATGAACAATAAATGTAATTCATATAAAAACATGTACATGCACTAAAATCAAGGGCTTTAGCCTCTGAGGAGCCCAGAAGTAACATCTTTTAATAGAGCCGTTATTATCATTAGCCAACAAGGTGCATGAGACACCTGACAAGTGAAACAGTATTTTGTCCTTTTTTATTTTGAAGACTGTCCCTTCTTTTTCCCCAGTTTTCGAAGAGCATTTATTCAAGAGAAAGGATTGAAGAACCAGAAGGTGAACACACGGTTGAGCCAGCAGGATGCTGACACCCCTCGCACCCACAGTGGGGTTTCAAGGCACCTGCCAGCCCTCTGCCAGGTGAAGGAAGACAACTGTTGAGAAACTACAAAATATACTGAACTAGTTTTTCTAAATCTGGGAATGGAAAGTATTACTTCTGCCAAAACTATAGGTAACTGGTCGATTGACTGAAAATGATTATAGAAAAATAGACATACCCTGCTGGTGCTTGGAGGAATCTTTGCTCTGTGGTCCACAGTACAACCACAGCTACATTAATGAACCAGCACAAATACCTCTTCTTCTAAAAGCACATGCTGACATAGTCACTGAAGAACTCAGACAACTCAACATCAGAAAAACAAGCAACCTAATTAAAAAGTGGACAGGGAACCTGAGTAGACACTTTTCCAAAGAGGACATACGGAAGGCCCATAGACATATGAAAAGTTGCTCAAAGTCACTAATTATTAGAGGAATACAAATAAAATCCATAATGAGATACCATCTTATACCTGCCAGAATGGCCATCATCAATCAATCAACAAACACCAAGTGCTGGGGAGGATGTGGGGAAAGGGGACCCCATGCACTGTTGGCGGGAATGCGGACTGGTGCAGCCACTGTGCAAATCCATATGGCGTTACCTCAAAAAATTTTAAATGCAACTGCTCTATAACCCAGTGATTCTACTTCTGGGATTATACCCTAAGAAACTCCAAACACTCATGGGAAATAATACATGTGCCCATGGGGGCGCATATACACATGCACATATATGCATGCACATATATACATGCAACACGCATCCACTGCAACATTATTTACAGTAGCCAATATATGGAAGCAGCCCAAGTGCCCATCAGTAGGCTAGTAGGCAAAAAAGCTATGGTACATTAACACAATGGAATACTACTAAGCGATAAAAAAAACTTACCTTTTGTGACAGCATGGATGGACCTAGACAGCATTATGCTAAGTGAAATAAATCAGACAGAGAAAGGCAAATACCTATGATTTCACTTCCATGTGAAACCTAAAGAACAACATAAATAAACAAAATAGAAACAGACTCATTGATGTAGAGAATAGAGTGATAGATACCAGAGGGCTGGAGCGTTGGGAGGCTGGGTGAAAAGGTGAAGGGACTAAGAAGTATGAGCTGGTAGTCACAGAATAGTTACAAGGAAGTAAATTACAGCACAGGGAATCCAGCCAATAATACTGTAATAACTGTGTATGGTGTCAGGTGCGTACTGGAAATATCGGGGGCTCCAGTTTATAAAGTATGTGATTATCTAACCACTATGCCACACACTGCAACCACTGTAAGATAATATTGAGTGTTCACTGTAATTTAAAAAGAAAAAATAAATTGAAAAATAAAAGCACGTGCAGAATATTCCTTTTGTGCACTCCCCCAGAGGCATCATTGGTCGAAGGTGAGACAGCAGATTGTTGAGCTGGGATAATGGATGGAAGCATGTTTACACTCCACCCACCCTGGTCTGTTCAACAGCCAATCTTCACGCAGAGCATTTAGCAAGAGCCAACTGAGCAGCGGCCAAAAGCACAGGTGCAGGTGGAGGGCACATGAGAGAGAACACTGTCCATACATCTATGGGCTGCAAATCTGGTTGTTTTACATGTTTTTTATTTTTTGTATTTAATTATAAGAAATTAACTGGTAATTCCAGGTAATTGTGATTAGGAATGCTAATATTTGAGTGTTTGTCCCATGTTTACTAGTGCTCACAGATTTCAGGGACTGTTCTGTATACCCCAGCACCAGGGAAAAGGACACCAACAACTGCTTCCTCTCTCTCACTTGAATTATTACGCAGACTCTGCTAATTACAGAGGAAAGTGCATACCTCGAACATCCCCAAGGACTTCATTCACGTCTCCTTCTCTAGTTGGAGAAACTGACCTAAAAAACAGAAAGTTATCATTAAATATACTTTTCAACTTATAAAATGTCTTAATTTTCCAAAAGCCAAATTTCACGCATTCTCAAAGATTTCATGACTCTTTTCTAAATCTCCATGAGCCAGAGCTTAGGAAAATTAGCTTGTCTTATTCTCTGTGTAGCAGTTTTGAGCAAACAAATGGTGTTAGGTCCCCAGTCTTCTCTTGGGGATCTGGGGCTCGAGTGGGATACTGGTTCCGGGCACTGGTTCCGGGCAGTCTGAACCTCTTTTCCATCCATCGCTCAGGTGAGTGTTTCAGGCCAGAACTGGTTCGTAATAAATTAAAAGGTATATTTTTGGCAGCTAATGAATGGTTCAATTTTAAATCATCTAAGAGTCTCCTTAATGATATCTAATTAGGACATCTGTTAAAGGTTCCTGATACTACATTCTTCATCTGGTTTTTCCCATTAAATTAGCATTAAGCTACTTTTTTATTAAAAGTTCATTACTAATGTGGTGAGATATATATATATATACACACACACACACACACGTATATATGATGCTAGACTTTTATGATGCTAGAATATGCTTCCTAAGTAGGCTGAATGAAGTTGTTCCTTTTTTAGCTCCTAATTGGATTAATCTTATTAAGGATTAAGGATCTCCTTTCTCCCTTCTCAGAAAATCTCTGCATCTCTCCTCTAACCTCCACAGAAGCTCTGTCATTACATGGACGCATCTGGTGACAGGGACTCAATGATCAAAGTGATGATGTAATGAGGACTCAAACATCTGACGTCTTTTTTCCTCTTGAGAATTCTGCTCTGCATTCGTGTTACATCCTGTGGCTCTGAAGCATCTTCATAAAGAAAAAAACCATTTTTCTCTCCAGTTTGTACAGTGTAGAGGGCCTGAAGTCTCATTATTAATTATACTTGATGGATTTTTGAAACATCAGTGGAAAACTCTCTAAGGTAATACCTATATTTCAGTTTTGTAGTGATTCTCTGTAGCCTTACAGATGACAAAATGAAAGGATTCAAGTGAAGTTCTGATATTTTCACATGAAACTACCACGTTATTATTTTTACTCTTTAAGACAGACCTAACATCGGTGTGCACCTTGTTTTATCACGGAACACTGATGGGAAGTTTAGTCAGAATCCGTTACACATCTGTACTTAATTCTCTCAACTGCACGGGCTTTCTATGACATATGCCCCAGTATAAATCAAGTTCACTAGGAAACTATGAACTCATTCTGGTCACTGATTAATCATGTTATTTGAATTAACATTATTAAACAAATATCACATAATCATATATTACCAATTTCTACATAAGTCTAAATAAAAGATAAAACAATATCTCAACAAGAATGAGAGAAATGGTATTTGTTAAAATATCTCTGAAATATCTTCCTGTCTGAAATACAACAAATAACTAAAGAAAATAAATTATCAAATCTCAAAGAATCAACACAGAGATCTAAGAAACATAAGGTCCAATATATGGCAGATTTTATAATTATGTGAACATTTCCATATTTATCAGTGACCTATGCTATTTCCATCAATGGTTAATCTAGGGCCACACAAAAGCAATTTTGTTCTATTGAAAGTAACCACTGGTTACAGTCTCTCTGAGAACTGGAAATATTTCTTCCATTAAAAATATATTTTAAAATATGGTTATGGAGCTGAAGAAAGTGATTATAAAGGAATAAATCTATGGCAGATAAAATACTACACAGTAGAGTCATAAAACGTCTATACAGCTTAGCCATAGAATATAATCTATTGTACATGAAATAAGATTCCATGATAAATGAAACTCTGCAGGAAAAATCAATTACCTTGACAATTATCTAGCACGTGACGCCCACGGCGGAACTTCCGTGTGGGTACCGGAGACGGCAACATCAGTTACAGGCTGAGCCACATGGGCAAGTGGTGGCTCTCAGTCCCCATGACCGCGACAAGAGGAGAGAAGCCCTGATGCCAGCCATAGCTGTTGACATCCCATTGACAGAAACAGGGCATTGGAACAGGTAGAAAATTATGGGAAGTTCATGCAGTATTTCAAAGCATCTGCACAGGAACTGAAGTGGGTTGTCTCTGATTCCCACGGGCCTCTGTTCCTTAGGAAATTGTGCTTGATGCCGACTGGTGTCCAGGTAGGGCTCAGGCAGCCTCTGTGACTCCACCATGTGTCCACTTATTGAAAAGATTAACAAAACCTTCAATACATCTGTGATCACGTTCTTCAGCCCAGAATCTCCAGGGTTTTTGGTTGGATTAACAATGAGAGTAGGCAGATTCACCAAAGAAATCTCATGACTTGTGGGTACCAAGTAAGTCACTACCCAGAGCACCTTGGATCCTCAAGAGAATGATGAAGGAAGCTCTAGAGTGATTTTTATGATGTTCAAACAAATTTTACTCCTCTTTTTCGTGTTCTCCATAGACTTGACTGACTATTCTCTCGCTGTCTGGAAATGGGAGGGAAACCATTTTTCTCTTTCCAGTTATGCTTTTTTCAGAACAATTTATTATTCTAGCATTGATTTAATAAACATGTTTGGAGGGATTCTCTGCACCAGGCCTGCCTTAGATAAATGGGTCGGGAAAGCCTGAACCCAGCTGTACATCATTTGTCGGGCAACTCAGGAGGTCTGCCCACCTCACAGGAGCTGCAGCTGCACCAGGCAGACCCTGGGCCGTGGACATGAAGGTCCAGCAGGTCACAGAGGTGAGGGCAAAGGGAAGAGGGGATGGTGAGAGAATGCGCGGGAACTGGAACTTGTCGATGCAGCTGTTTCAGACGGGAGTTTCGGATCCTTCCAACTCCCCAGTGGTCATTCTCAGATTTGGTTCCGTGCTCAGCTCCAGAGAAGGTTTAATGACCCAGGACACAGACCCTGAGAGACAGCCACCCAGAAGGAGGCAGCTGACTCTGAGCAATGACGCAAACGAGAAACAGTAGCCTCAATTTGTCAAAATACAGGCTCTGGAACAAATGATGCCTCCTTTTTATTATAAAAGCTTTTATTACAAAATAATAGGCATGTGATTCTGTAACAGAACAACATGACACTCAAGCATATGATGTGATATTTTAGGTGAAATGTTCAAATTAAAACTATAAGTTATTACACCCATATCATTACCCCACCAGCCACACTCAAGCAGGCGTTACTTCTGCCGGACCCTGTATTTCTGGTACAATCCAGAGAGGGGCCCATTTCTCAGCTTCAATGCGAGTTCTTTGGTTGCATGTGGGGAAAATCCTGAGAAGTGTTCATGAATCTGGAGCCAGGCCTCCCCCAGGCCAACTGGGTCTGAGTCCCAGGGCTGGAAATGAGAGGCCTGGCTGAGAAGGGAATTCCTCTGCAGGATCTTGGGTAATGTAAAGAATTTATTTCTTTTATTTTGAGAAATTAGAATATTACCTTCCCCCAAAAAAGGAAGAAAGTCCTAAGTAATTTTGACGCAATACTTGAAATAGCAGCTCGGAGGCAGAAGTAAGTCGGGGGGCGGGGGGACGAGAGGAGTAATGTGTCACATGACGCTAGCGTGCCTCAAAGCCTGAGGTCAAGATGAGTTCTGGAAGTCATCCCAACCTACTCATCACAAATGGTTTAAAATTGGGAAAAAACGGAAATGATCTCAACGTCAGACAAAAGTACGGATGGTTCGGCCGCACAACGGAATACCGCGAGGACATTGGATGACAACGCAGACCCAGAGACACCGACAAGATGATCTGCGGATCCCGTTCTATGCACAAACCGAATGCTAGGTAACGGCGTGTACAGTAGGAGCCTGCTCTGTAACGACAAAAGAAAACCACACTCGTTCAAGTCTTAATATAAAAGTTCAGTCTTGGAATGCAGGCCACAGTGGGAATGGGTTTTTCTGGGGGGGGGGGGGGGATTATGGAAAACCTTTATTTTGTTTTTCACAGTCTGACTTATTTTAGGTTTTTTAACAGCTCCTCTTTACCTGTGTAAGATTTCATTTGCAAATTCAGGCCCCATCAGAAATTTATAATCCATATCAGATAAACTGTGGGCGGACTCAGAGAGCACCTGTCGTCAGAGAGCACCAAGTCTAGGGCCCTGTAGAAACCACCCCCAAGGGCCTGGCTCACTCCTGAGAGTCACAGGCGGACTCCTGGTTCCAGAAGTATTTCAATAAAGCCCTTTGTTTTTCCTGCCACCTGATGGGAAGACCGTATGCCTCCTTAACCCATACACCATCTCCTCCAGCTTTGCCCTGACCCGAGCACCAGCTGACAAAGATGCTCATGGAACCATTAACGACGAAGCTGCGTGACCTCTCCTGCATGGGGAGGCTGAGAAAAATCGTCACTAATAAATTTCCCCTCCGAGGAACTGAGGAGTAGCCAATTAATACAAGTGGTGAGATTACTTCCATGTTTGCCATGTGTTTATTAGGGCGTGTTCAATGAACACGCGCATTCGGAAGTCTAACTTAAATGTCTAGTTACATAGTTAGAGGTTCTTCATTTTTGTCCAGTAAGTGGCCTGGCCCCTTCTTTACCTGAAAGGGACTGAGTTATCTGTTAATTCCAAACCAATAGTCAGCAGCAAGAAAATGTGCAACTTAAATCAAGTGTTGTTTGTGTGTGAGCAGGGTCACAATCGGCAAAAATATATTTTAATGGGAATGATAAAAGAACAAGATTGGGAGAAAAACATTCCCCTAAATCAATGGTATGTTTCTCTTTTAATCTGAATGACAAAGGAATGTAGGGAGCGAACCATGGGATGGCTGATCTCTCCTCTGACTTTGGATGTTTCTGAAGAAGAAAATTGCATTTCCTCTCCTAGTAAGAAGATAATAGGTATATTAAAACAAATGAATGGCCCTGCTTATTATTTCACAGACTTGCTTATTTCTGTCAAAACATTACTGTGAGTGAGGTCTCACCTTTGTTACACTTTTTGTGCATTACACTTCTCATCATGAAATGCAAAAGAAAGGTAGTTCATACTAACGACATTTAGAAAGGACTGAATAATTAATCATAAGAAGACTGTAAAAAATATGCTGTTAGATTTTCCTCTCATTTATTTATTGTACAGTGGGTATTACTGTTCTCTTTGAAGCCAAATTTAATAATATGTCCCCCAATTCTTAAGGGTTGATAAATGGCCATACAAAAATGTTTTTGAGTTTTTTATCGAAATAAAACTTATGTTTTGATTATTCCCTTTTATTCTAATAAGGTGACTCTTTCAGAATGCAGTGACAGAGTGAATAATAAGTTTGTCCTATGGAAGAAATGACAAACTTTCATAGGTGGACAACGTGATCCAAGGGGAAGTCACATTTGGGCTTTTGTCAGAGCTCCTAAGAAAGTCCGACTTTAAGGGACTCCATGAAGGTGACATTTCACACACGTTCCCTGGTAAAATGACCTGTGTCGCTCCCCTCTTTTCCCTTCCTCCAGGAAATTCTAATTTTAATGCCAACTGTCCTATCATTTACATGTTTTATTGTACAGTAACTTGGGTTTACTTCAAAGAGCACTGGTCTGTTAGTCGAGAGACATCAGAGAACAAGGGGGAGGGCATTCGGATGTGAAGCATTTTAAACATAATGCAAAGCTAACCAGGACTTGTAGGGTGGGAGAGAAAGATGATGGGAAAGAAGACTTTGAATCACTTTACTGGAAGGAGCAAACACATAAGCATGTGCATGTGGAAATTGGAACGATACATTCATTAGATAGACTACTTTGGGAAGGTTACATGGCTTCACTGTCCCTTCTCTGTCCCATGTGGTTGGAAGCACCTCTTAGTCCAGTGAGTTACCAGACTAACCACTTTGGTCAAGCATCTTATCCGTACTTGTTCGGCTGTTCATATTGTTAAACATTTTGATTATCGTCTCTGTGCATTAGCATTTTCAGGTGGATATCATCTGTAAGACATTTCTGTTGCATGAAATGCCTCACATGAAAACCTTTTATCCCCAAAGACCTTAATTTATTTACCCAGCTGATATGTATTCAAAAACTCAATTACTCTTCATTGAAAAATCAGCGTGCCAGATACAAGTAAATAAGACATGTTCTGGACTCTCCAAAACAGTTTCATAATCTAGCACAGGGCTTCCCAGAGCAGCCCGGCGGACGTTTGTGCCTCAGAAGATGACCTTGTTTGTGGTAGGACCTGTAGCGACACCCCTGGCGTCTGCCCACCAGATGCCAAGAGCGTCCCCGCCCCCAGCTGTAATCACCAAAAATGTCTCCAGGCATTGTCACGAGTTCCCGGGGCCAGGGATAGGGCAAGAGGGGGAAAAATAGCCTGCCACAGACAATCTGTGGTCTATCAAGCAAGACGGAGAAGAAACAAACTATTAAATTACAAACATCATAAATGCACAGTAGAGAAATTGCAGGTACTTCTGGAAGGCAAGCGTTGGAAGGCAGAGGGGAGTTCCCTGCATCGCCAGGACCCACGGAGTGGATCTGAACAAAGGGTTGGGCTCCAGACAGGCTGAAAGGGGGCGGGAAGGCCATTAAAGTTACTGCACAAACTTTCATGAGGAAGACATCAGTGTGAGTCCATCCTTGTCACGCACAGTCTCATGCAAGTACATTTACATGTTTCGTCACGTCTTAATTCACTGTGTTGTCATTTCCATCTTTCTCTAAATTAACGTTCCTACTTCCCGATCCAACGCTAGTCCTGCATTAATAGTTATTGATAAAGTAACAATACTTGCTATACATCAATCATGCTTCTAAGTACTTTATATGAGCAAATGTTTATAAGAGCTATAATTGGGATACATTAATATTGTGTATCTGTTTACTGATTAGGAAGATGAATCACAAAAGGTTTTGTTCAAACCCTCCATAGGGCTAATAAATACAGAGTAGGGATTTGAACTCAGGCCACCTGGCACCATCAGCCACACCTTAATCACCACAAACACCAGACAGACGAATGCTCGTCCTTCCTGGCTGGTCAGGTCATCAACACGTGGCTCGATCCAGCCAGATAACACAGGAGTGGCTTCACATCTATCACTTGGATGTCTCGTTAAATCAGTTTGTGAAGGGTAACCTTATTTCAAACACTATCAGTGAAAATTGTTAAAACTAACCTATTCATGGAAAATCACCTGGAAACTCTTATATTAACCTTTATCACAGTTTGTGCATCTGGTTACGTCCAGCATCGCTTACCCCATTTTGCATGCTGTAAAACCGAAGAACGGGGAATTTGAAGTGTTGTCCACATTTTTCAAGACCACGTGTGGAGAAGGATTAGGGCACAAATCTTTCAAACGACATTTCCATGATTAGCCTGAAAGCCCTGGCTGCCGCTGAGGCTTACCGAACATATTTCTATTGCCTTAAGACTTTAGCATCCAGCGTAGACTTTATCGATCCGTCCTTTCTCATTTTATCCAGCTATCATTTGCTCTTTCAGCGCATTTTTTTAGCCCTTTGGCTGTGTCTCCTTTTCTGCTTCAGAGCCTTATGAAATCCCTGCTTTAGCAGAAAGCTGGCCACTAACCACTCCTACCTCCCCAACGAGGCCGGCCTTTCCAGACTCACTGTCGTCTCTTTGAAGGACACTGCCTTTGAGGCGCTTGGGCCACTGTTTTTGTCCCACTCTGTCTTTGAAGTTTATTTCTCAAATACTGTAAGGACCTACAAACTTTATTTTCATTTTTGTTGACAATATGTTATGTAATTATCATACTTTATCTCAAGTGGGACAAGTGCCAGCACTGCTCGACTCCCTGAGCAGGTCACACCTGAGGTTCCATTGCTCTCCTTTGTCCCTCCACTGTCCCCTCACAGACACTTGAGGAGCAACCCTTTGTCAATGTGCCCACAATTTTGTCCAAAACCCGAGGCGTAGCTCACTGAATGATGTGAAAACACACATCGTATTATAAGTACTTGTGTCTAATGTCTACATGTACATGATGGTACCTTTCACTTCACATATAAAATTATTTTCATAAAATTGTTTCAAGTTAATCTGCATGCTCCGAGCTATTTTTTCATCTGCAGGTAAAATGACGAGTGGTGAGGATTTCTATGTCCAGCATTATAATAGACAACACACCCTGAAAAGCTATCCAGTAACGCACATGGAAGAAGCTGAAGCCTGCGTGTGTGCATGTGTGCTCGGGCACATGTATGTCTGGCTGATAAAGAAAATCCCAAGACTCTAGGCAGGTACTGCCATCAAAAAACAAAAATTAAAGCATGACTCCGCAGATGTACAGAAGCACAAAAGCTTATGTCTGAGGGAAATGCCTCTGCTGCTCTGTGATCTTTATTTTGGGGGTGGTGGGATGGAAGGAGTTATAGTAGAGACCCTGGCTTGAATTTCTGAACATTGTAAAACTAGGGTCTTTGCCCTGGCCGGCGTGGCTCAGTGGACTGAGTGCTGGCCTGCAAACCAAAGAGTCACCAGTTCAATTCCCAATCAGGGCACATGCCTGGGGTTTGGACCAGGTCCCCTGTAGGGGGCTCATGAGAAGCAACCACACATTGAAGTTTCTCTTCCTCTCTTTCTCCTTCCCTTCCCCTCTGTCTAAAAATAACCAAATAAAATCTTTTTTAAAAAGTAAAAATAGGATCTGGGAAAACAGCCAATACGCAAGCAGACAGACAAACCTCAACTGCCTCCAAGATGGACAGCCTCGCCCCTGCTATCTAAAATATGGATCCGGGCTGCGCACATTGGGCTGCGGGGGACTCTCGTGACCCCGACCTTGTTTTCAGGTATGTATTTCACCTGAACTAACATTACCCACATTTCTAAAAGCAAGCAAGCAAACACAAGTTCACTGTAAGTCTGGGGCGGCAGGCCTGGTCCCGCACATGGTGGTAGTGACCATGACACCTGTTCGGGAAGGTGTATGAGCAGGAGTCCAGAGCGACCCCATTTACGTTCGGGAGGATTATCCCGGGAGCCGCACGATGAGCTGATCAGAGCGGGAGGTGTGAGGCAGCTTTGAAACCACTAATGAGGCCCTTTGCAGAGCGGCGCTGAATACTGAGCAGCAGAGGCTGGTGGCCGCTCTCATCACGGTGGAAAAGTGAAAAGGGAGAGACGCGTGAGCAAAAGAATGAGAGGCGTAAATGATATTCATTGCTCACAGATGAATTCACACACAGGGAGGAAAAACTAAAACCACACTACTGGGTAGGCCAGGGAGAGGCAGACTAAAATGACCCAAATCATCCAAAACATCCTGAAATATATGTGCGAGTTCACTCCTTACTGCCCCAAACAGTGAGACATCACTGCAAAGTGATACCAATCCAGAAATTCAGAAGAATTTGACCTTCTTGAACCGTAGAAAATGTCCGGTGGCAATGAGCATGCTGAGCTGAAGGCACGTAACCTCGCCCCTCTGCCAGTGAGGGGTGACGGCTCCGTCAACCGGGCAGCGTCCCCCGTGACCAGCTGTGCGTGAGCTGAGTCAAGGTCGAGCTCTGCCAAGGCCTTCGCCCCAAAAGGACAGCCAGGGTGAGACGGTCAGCGGACACGGGGCCACACCACCTGGGTCACAAGCCGCCTGCAGCCTCCTGGACGGAGGCACCCAGTGTACGGCAGACCTTAAAAGCATCCATTGGTTTAGGAAAAAGGATACGTTTATAATGTAGAAACGGCTCTTGGCCTGTGGTGTAAAAGAAATGGATTTGAGTGGCATCTGGCCAAGGCTGGCAGGAAAGGTCCGCCCCTTCTGACAAGTTCTCTAGCCCCCTCGACCGTCAGTTTATTCCCTGCCACCTAGGTTACTTGTTGTGAAGAATAAAAAAAAAAAAAAAAAAAAAAAATATAAATATATATATATATTTATATATATAAATATGTATTTATATATATAAATCTACTTATATAGTTCATACATAAATAGATCACTATATATATACACACATATATATACATACATGTGTATACATATGTATATATGTGTGTGTGTAGATAGATAGATAGATAGATATAATAATAAAGGCCATCGATAATGGTGTGCACTGGGGAGAGGCAAACTGGAGATGGAGGGACACTAGACCCTCTGCTCGACTCAACAGCCCCGGTTCTCTGCATGCCGTGAACACACAGCTTCAGAGTAAACTCACGGATCTTTAGGGGTCCCCGCTCCATCTGTGACTTGGGTGCAAACTTCTCTTTGGGGGGTGTGATGTGTCTCCACAAAGGCTCCACCTCGGTATAAGGACACCGGGCTGGGGGAGAAGGAAGAAAAGCTGTCCTGCGGAGTTTGAACAACTGGACGCCGACTTGAAGCTTCTGTGATAACAGCTAACACTTCTGAGCATTTGACATACGCTCAGCACATTTAAAGTGCTTTATATAACTTGTATCTTCTCTTTGTAGATCAGAGCCATGACCTCGCGGGGCCGTTGTTTCATCTCTGATTTAACAGAAGAGAAAGCTGCCACCCAGAGCAGCAGACAATGGATCCAAGGCTGCAGACTCAGGACGGAGTTCAGTTGTGACCCCAACATTTGTGCCGCTCACACACCTTGTGTTAAAGGGATACGAAGCCCAGGGAGATGTACAGAAGCAAACTTTCGTCTTCACGGAATATTTGTTGCCCATGGATATAACATGGGCAGATTTGTGAAATTATATTTTTCATTGATAATGCCCCCTTTGCCACCCATTTCTCTTGATTTTGGCACCTAAATCATTCTGTGCCCATTCATTACCTTAGGTGAGGACTGTATTAAGGATGGAGGTGGGGGGACAGAGCTCTTGGGTTCTGTGCCACAAAGGGGGGGCATTGCCTCAGTTTCACACCACACCCTGTATCCCCACCAAGGGTTACCGCTGGGCCCAGCATGGCAGAGATACTGCAGCTATAAAAAAATAAAACCATTTCTATAAACTGCTATAGAATAATTTCTAGGATATATCGTGGAGAGAAACAAAATGCAAAGTGGTACCTACAGTATATTACCTTTCATGCAAGAAAAAAAAAAGAGGGAGGAAGGAAACACGAATGTGCTTTGAGAGAGTGGAAGAAGGTTCAGATTTTTCTCAGCTTCTTTTCTGACTGTATCGAGGAATTGATATCTTAGGAGTCTGGGATGAAGAAAAATGAGGCCGCTCCCTTCCCAGGCAGCCGCTTGAATTCAGCTCGGCTGACCGTGAGCTCTAAGGATGAAAGATGTGTTGCTTAGGTTGGCTCTAGAGTAAAAATAGGACGGTGGCCAATCAGCAGCCCCGTGGCTGAGACTGGGCACAATGGGATGCAGTAAGGCCCTTCATGGCGCACCTCACTCGGGAAATATGTAAACATCTTCCAAATCCATCCAAGACTGTTCTTATTCAAATTAGGAATGAAACATCCCATTTTGGCCACACATCAATGGTGGATGTATCCATCAATGTTGAACTAAGATTATAGAATTTGGGGCAAGACTTTATTTAGGCCGTTAAGTAGGAGGCTTTTGTTGGGAACGGAGGACATAACCTAACGTCCAATGTATATTTCTTCATTTAATTCCTATAACTGTATCTACTGTGGCATTGTAAAGCCTTCCCCCGATCGATACAGATGCTCCTAAATCTTTTTTCATGGATGGTTGGGTGAATAGATGAACACTACGAGCTAAAAATAGAAATAGAATTCATAGTATATTCATTTACTTCCGCATAGTTTAGAAATTTATTTTTTAAAAAAATTAAAAAGGACCCAGTCATCTCAGGCCAGGCCTGGAAGAGGAAGTCCGAACAGAGGAAGACCCCGTCACACCCTTCGCCTGTGCTCGTCCCCTAACAAAGCCATGTCCTCACGTCCTCTTTCCTACCTTCTGCATTAAAGCGAGAAGCAGTGCCTTTTGTCCAGTCCGGGTTCAACCTCTCCTCCCTTCTTGCTTCGTGTTACCTCGCCATTTCTTTCAGTCTGACTGCTCCTGAGTCAGGATGCTCTGAAATGCAGGGATGTCGTCCGGGCACCTGATACATGTTTGCTGAAACAGGCTGAACAAGTTGGTGCTGTGAGCTATTCATTCACGCCCAGATCACTTAAGGGTCTAAGAAACACTAACCACTGTTCTAGATGCTACACAGCAAGGAACAAAACCAACAAAAACCCCTCCCTGCGCAGTGGAGGAGGCAGGAAGCCCCCAATATAAACAAGCAAATTCTTGCACAGGGTCGGAAAGGGTTTGTGTTGGGGCGGAGGTGGGCAGGAGGCCATTGCAACTTTAGATAAAAAGAGCAGAAAATGCCTCACTGATAACGTGACATTTGTTTTTTTTTTTTAATATTAAATTTTATTTAGTTACTTTTCAAGTACATTTTTTTTTTATCTATTTCTCCCATCCCACCCCACCCCCCCCCCGGCCCGGTCTCCCCTTCCCTCCCATTCCCCCCCCCGGGTCTTCATCCCTGTGTCTTTCATGCTTGTTCCTCAAAATCCCTCCCCCCTTTTTCCCCTTAAGTTCCCTTCCCTCTCCCCTCTGGTCGCTGCCCACTTGTTCTCTATTTCAGTGTTGTTTTTATTCTGTTTGCTTGTTTGTTTTATTCTTTAGCTTCCTGTCAAAGGTGAGATCATATGGTATTTGTCCTTCAATGCCTAGCCTATTTCACTCAGCATAATGCTTTCCAGTTCCATCCATGTTGTTGCAAAAGGTAGTAGCTCCTTCTTTCTCTCTGCTGCATAGAATTCCATGGTGTATATGTACCACAATTTTTTGATCCATTCGTTTACTGATGGGGACCTAGGTTGCTTCCAACTCTTGGCTATTGTAAATTGTGCTGCTATGAACATTGTGGTGCATAGGTTCTTTGAAATTGATGTTTTAGGATTCTTGGGGTATAATCCTAGCAGTGGAATTGCTGGGTCAAAAGGCAGGTCAATTTTTATTTTTCTGAGAAAATTCCATACTGTTTTCCATAATGGTTGTACCAGTCTGCAATCCCACCAACAGTGAACTAAGGTCCCCTTTTCCCCACACCCTCTCCAACATTTGTCATTTGTTGCTTTGTCTATTATAGCCATCCTGACTGGTGTAAAGTGGTATCTCATTGTGGTTTTAATTTGCATCTCTCTGATAGCTAACAATATTGAGCATCTCTTCATGTGTCTCTGGATATTCTGTATGTCCTCTTTACAGAAGTGTCTGTTCAAGTCCTTTTCCCATTTTTTAATTGGATTCAATGTCTTCCTAGAGTGGAGTCGTGTAAGTTCTTTGTATATTTTGGAGATTAAACCTTTGTCTGAGGTATCATTGGCAAATATGTTTTCCCATACAGTTGGTTGTCTTTTTAATTTAATACTGTTTTCTTTAGCCATTACAAAGCCACTGTAATCAAAACAGCCTGGTACTGGCATAAAAACAGGCACATAGACCAATGGAACAGAACAGAGAGCCCAGAAATCAACCCAACCCTCTACAGTCAATTAATATTCGACAAAGGGGGCTGTAACATAAAATGGAGTAAAAATAGCCTCTTCAGCAAATGGTGTTGGGAGAACTGGACAGCTACGTGCAAAAAAAATGAAACTTGAGCACCAACTTACACCACACACCAAAATAAATTCAAGGTGGATAAAAGACTTAAATATAAGCCATGACACCATTAAAGTCCTAGAGGAGAACATTGGCAAGAAAATCTCAGATAACGTGACATTTGAATCAAGACCAGGAAGTGGTGAGGAAGCGAATGACGGGCTGTCTGGCCAAGAATTCCAGGCAAGTCCCAGGGCCCAGAGGTGGGAACATGCTAGTTGGTACAAGCAAGTGCAGGGGGACTGCTGTAGTGGGGTGGTCTATGAGGGGGACACAGTACCTCCTCCGAGGTACCAGGACCTCATCCATCAGGAATACTGGCTTGTACTTGGAGTGAGACAGGAACTCATTAAAAGCTGTTGAGCAGAGAAACCTCAGGATCTGACTCATGTTTTTGCAAGACACTTGGTTGTGTCGAGAAGAGACTCAGTGAGACCATTGCAGGAGCAGGAAAACAACACACATACCACTGTCGAGATGCAGAGGAAACTGTCCCTGGCCCAGTGCGGGAGGTGCCAAACAGGGTCAGCCATGGAACTGGCAGAGCGATCAGAATCTGACTCTATTTGCAAATAAGCTCAACAATGATTTTCTCAGTGTATCAGTCAGTGATTAGTCAGGCATTTCAAAGAGAAAGAAGGATGATACAGACACATACATACTTAGTAATGAACCCACTGGTGCGTCTGGAAGACTGAAAGTCAGAGGAGGCTGTTGCTACCTGTCGAGTTTGAGCTCAGAGAATCAGGAAGCGGCCAATTCCTTCCTGTCGGGACTGACCTGAAAGCACACTGATGTCAAAGTGGCCCCACTGCCAGGTGGTAAGGAGTGCACGCCTCTGTCCCGTGAGGAAGACCATAAGGCCTTTGCCCTCTTCCACCTTCCAAACAGAGCCCAGGGGTATCTCATTCACAAAGCAGATGCTCTACCTGGGCCTCGGGGAGGCAGGCCACTGATGGACTTAGTAGGAGGGATTATGGCAACACAACCAACGGGAGCCACAGCCAGATTGGAGAGACGCTGAAGAAATTGCAAGGTGTCCTGCAGAGAGGAAAAGTGATACAATACCTAGAGGGGGAAGTGGATTCCAGAGAGGAGGGCTCATGTTCAGGTTTGTTTCCTGGGAGGAAAACCAACAGGTGTCTACGCTAATGGGAGTGGCAGAGTAGGGAGCAAAAATCGTCCTGGAGCTGGTGGCGGGGAGGGGACCTGGTGCCCCGCTGCTCAGACCCACAGGGCAGGACCGTGAGGAAATGCAGTCTCTGGGCCAGAATCAACGTGGTAACGAGATGACGCCCGCAGGGTTGCCTTCTCCCATGGGCTCTGGGGGAGGATCAGCTCCTTTGTCCCTTCTGCTCTCAGAAGCTGGTTTAGTCCTTGGTCCATGACTCCTCCATCTGCAAAGCCAGGGACATCAGCTTCATGCTCCCCACCCGGCTTTCTTTCTCTCTGGCTTCTCGCTCCCAACTCCCTCTTAAGAACACCTGAGTTACACAGCGTCCACGAGGACCATCTCCCTAGACCAAGATTTGCTGATTGGTCACGGGTTCCCAGGACTCGGACGTGGGCATCTTTGGGGGCCCCCATTAGGATGGTCACAAAGGGGTTCTATCAGGAAGCAGAAGAGAATCAAGCGATGGCTTTGCCCACATTATAAAGGGACAGCAGGAAGACGTTTGGAACGTATATCCAGGTTGAGTTATTATAATGGCTAGTCTTGCAATTCCAGGTGAATGAGGGGGACGGTGGGTGCAGGACAGTCTGAGACTCTTTGAAAGGAGGAGATGAAGACGTGGGAAGTGGAATTACAGGGGAATGAGCAGAAAAGAGGTCAGCGGTAAGCTGTTCGAAACTGGGGTGCAGCTGTGCTGTGAGGACACTTGGGGTGTGGCAGCGGGACTGGGGGGTGGGAGGAGAGGAGCAGTCCCTGCAGGAGAGCAGGTCGGGGCTCGAGAGACTCCAGCTGCATGGACAGTGGAAGAAAAAATCATGGCGTGACTCGTGTCTGCATTCACCAAGGAGTGTGTCCCGGTGAGCAAAGGAATCTTAATTTTGATTGACGTGAACAACCGGCATAGTTTTTGCACATAATGGGATTTGAACACACGTTTGTGGAGTAAGTCCAATGACATGGATCTGTGCGCAGTTACACCGAATACAAAGGCCTCCCCTGACCACTCTTGCTCTGTGAGGCGGGGCCACGGGACGCCCTGCAGGGCAGTCCAGCTGGAACGGGGATCTCACTGGCTGCTCTTCCAAAATGCCTAAGAACCTTCCGAACTAGGCCTGACACACACTTTCCATGCATTTGTTCTGCATGTTTCCGAGAGGCGGGATCTGGTGGTCCCAGCTCTCAGGCACTGAGACCCAGTTACCCTGATTCTCAGGTGATAAACACCTGTGGGGGCTCTAGGTGGTGGGCTACACCTGAGGCTTTTAAAGTTCATCACAGAGCACACTGATTACCACTCACAGAGAATCAGAAACGTATTTTAAACCACGGATTTATGCAGTCATCTCCACCCTATTTTAAAATGCATTTACTCAACTTCTTACATATCAATTAAGAACAAAGTCTTCATTGAAACACTCCAAAGCAGATGATCAATAAAATCATTTTTTCTATTACCTTGTATCTCATATACAGTATAATGTCTAACACTATAGATTTACAACAGAAATCTCACACATGTATTTTGATGATCAAAAATAATAAGCTCTTTATTTATTTATTTTAATTATTTATTTTCACCTCATTTTTTCCATTCCCATTTATCCCCCTTACACCCTCCTCCACCTCAGCGCCCACTCTCAATAAGCTATTTAAAGAACCTGGCCTGAATGGTGTAGCTCAGTGGATTGAGCACGGGCCTGCGAACCAAAAGATCGAGGTTCAAGTCAGGGCACATGCCTGGGTTGCAGGCCAGTTCCCAGCAGCAGATGCACGAGAAGCAACTATACGTTGATATTTCTCTCCCTCTCTCCTTCCCTTCCCCTCTAAAGATAAATAAATAAATAATTTAAAAATTCTTACGTATCTTCCAAAGATTATTTAAAAAGAAAAAGAAGCTGGGACAGTGTTTTCCAGAGTAATTATTCCATAGGTATTAAGCAATGAATCAATTGTGACATAATCGTCTAAACATACGGTAGTTTTGAAATACGCAGATCTGTGTCTTTTTTATGGATAAGATATGGAATCTGCAAGCTGTTTCTTGGTTATTTTTATTTCATTCAGTGGCAAAAAGCCTCAATTTCAGAACACTATGAGGAAATAAAAGGAACAATTTTTCTTCACATCTGAAGTCAAAAAACAGGCCAAAGCCAGAAACAGAGAGGAGAGCTGAGTTCTTGACAATGAAAGGGGAGCCGGAGAGAGAGGTCATCTCAGGGCCAGGGCCAGGGCCTCCATCTGGTTTCAGCAACCTCCTGTGAATGGAAAGCGATCTGCCCAATGTTCCCCTGTCCAGGGAGATTATCCCAGGCGGACACCTGAAGGGGACAGTCACCGGAGCTAAGGAGGGACGCGTTTTCTGCCTGCAGTGAGCAGGAAGGTCAAGAACAGCACTGGAAAGGAGTCGTAGGTGGTAGATTAGGCTAAGCCCCCTTATCAGGTTTCCTGCGAGGACTCCTTTCCTCAGCGTTTAAGTGCAAGTGCATTTAGAGCTCCTGGTAAAAATAAGAGCCCTCCTGAAGATGCTGATTGCCACCGAAAATGTTCGGGGCGAGTGGCCAGCAACCGTGGACCGGAGCCCTGTCCTTTGCAGAGACAGGCCTTGGACTGTGAAGGGCGTGACACTCTGTAATGAAAGATCTGCTCGTTCTCCCAGGCCCTGGCTGTACACTGACGGAGGCAGAACCTGAGGCCAGACTTCTCCAGTAGAAACACCACCTTCCATTCGAAAGCAGAGTAGGGATCATGGCTGTGTTTCCAAATTGAATGAGTAGCAGGTAGAAGATTAGGATGGAATACTAGGAGAAAGGTGGTGGCCATGGGCAGAGATGAAGGTGTGGGGAGGTGACTTTTCTGAGCAGTGACCCCAGGCCACAGTGGGGTGGAGAGAAGCACCCCTCGCTGGTCAAACACACCTGAGAGCTTAAGTACGTGGGGACTGGTTTGCTGCCGGCTCTAAGACATGACCACAAGCCAGCCGGCTTCCAACAGCACACATGGCGATCATCTTACCGTCTGCGCCGCGTCTCACTGGGCCGGGCTCCTTTTTCGATGCTTGGGGAGGTGTTCTCTTGCCTTTCCCAGTGTCCAGGAGCACCTGCCTCCTCTCAGGGTCAGGACCAGGGACCAGGAGTGTCTCTGTCACAGAGCAAGGCTGGGAGAGGGGCTCCGGGCCTCCCGCTCCACGCCTACGGCCCCTCTGCTGGATCAGCCCCACCTGGATCAGCCTCGAGGTGATGTAGCTCATCAACAGCCTTCACGCCCTTTGCCAGGTGCGGCCACTCGGCCTCAGGTGCTGCGGATGAGCATCGCCAGGGCATTTGGGGAAACCCCTTGTTCTGTGACCAGTCCCTGCCCCACACTGCCACTGTCACCGTCACCAGAGAGATCACAGCAGTCTGTCCGAGTTTTCCACTTTCAGGCACTTGCCCCTTAGCTACATTTTTCTATATAACATTCGCGTTTTCCTTTTAGTATTGATTGGCAGATGGGGGCAACCGTGTTTCAAAAATAAATGGGGAATGAAAGAAAAATCAGATTCAAGAGGGGCTCCTACCCAACACCTGTGTCAGTTTAGATGGGGGCAGCTTTAAAAACAAATTTAGAGAATCCTTTTGCTCATGCGTACTTGCTACAAAATATTAGAATATTTTCAATCAATAGCTTTTGCTTGTCACATCTCATTGAAATGATGTTTCCCAAAAATTGTATTTAAGATTTTATAAACACTGATAAAATTATTTATAACATATTACTACTCTTGTTAATATTTTGGTAATAGTCAAATGACCAAGTATTAAGAATTTACTGCTATGAAATTAGGTTTGGATAAATATGTTTAGTAAAATATAAAAACATTTTAAGTAATGTATGTAGTTTTTACATTACATTGAACCTTAATTTATATTAAATTGATGCCTCCCTTTAAAAGATTTATTATTCTGCAAAAACCCTTCATCTGGAAATCACAGTAAATCGGTCCCATTTTTCACTCTGTGTGTGCACAGCTCTATCTACATCACGTCACTTAATTACAGAGACACTGGTTTAATAAATCATACAATGGAGCCATTGGGCTAGAATTCCGAGTTACACTCTAACTAGAACTCTCTGGCATTGAACACACATCTCAGACGATGACGTAGGATAATAGGAGGCTGGTTCCAGTACGAACGTTAGGAGACCCTGGGCAGCTGTCTCAGCGTCGAAACCGTCACTGGCCTGTTACAGCCTCTGGGAAGCCCTCGCTGTGGGCTGCTTAACACACCCAGCCACTTCCCTTCCGTCCTCAGAACGAACATTGGGAAATGCGGATTTAGCATACAGCGGTAAAAGTCTAAATGAGTAAGTCCTCATACACTTCGTCCTTGTTCTTGTGACATTACTATTATGTCGCTACTATCACTCTGTGCAACGCCCCCACCCAGGGTGTGTTCAGCCTTCCTCGGCTCGGTCCTAAGAGCCCTCCTCGAACCCTGGGCTGGTTCTGGGCTTGTGGCTGCCCAGCAAGACATGAGGGATCCTGCTTCCCTTCAGCCACGACTGCATCTGGGGCAGCGCCCCACCCACGAGACGACAGGCTGGCCTGCATTGGCGCTCGGGAGAAAAATGAGACCCCTGGGTCAGCCCACACACGTAGGAGCATCCAGACGTGTCAGGTTTCTGGGGCTGCCATCACACAGGACAACAGGCTGGGCTGCTTAAGTCACAGAAATGTGTTTTCTTATGGTTCCACGGGGCTGGAAGCACACGAAGCATTGACGAGATCGGTTTCCTCTGAGGCCTCTCTCCTTAGCTTGCGGACGGCCGCCGTCCCCCCATGTCCTCCCAGGGTCTCCCTCTGTGAGTGTCCGGGCCCTGATCCCCGCTTCCTGTAAGGGCACCTGTTGTACTGGGTTAGAGCCCACCCTAGTGACCTCATGTTTGCCGTAGGTGCCTCTTTAAATATTCCATCCCCAAATATCCTGCATGGACTCTCCTGGAAAAATAGTGCTTAGTGCTGGTGGGTAGTACTTTGAAATATGAATTTGGGGCCAGGGGGCACAGTTCACCCCCTTACAGCAAAGTGCGAGCATGTCCTGGCTCCAAGTCTCACGAGAAAGCACAAGGAGAGCCCGGGGCCTCTCTTCACGCAGGGGCCTGTGCTACGGGGGGAAGAGCCCTGAGCCCGGGGAAGGCGGAGCCTCGTCAAGGGCAGAAACGTCAGTACCGTGTGATCTCGGTCTGGTGTGGAATCTAATGAACAAAATAAACTGACAACATGGACACAGACTCGGGGACACAGAGAGCAGACTGACAGCTGTCAGAGGGGAGGGGTCAGAGGGCAGGGTGGAGAAGGTGAAGAGATTAAACCAAAACAAACCAAACCAAAAACTCACAGATACAGACGACCATATGGCGATAACCAAAAGGAACGGAGGTGGGGAAGGCAGAAAAGGGTAAAAGCAGGGACAGATGGTGATGGGAGGGGACTTGACTTGGGGTGGTGAACACACAGTACGGTGTACAGATGATGTGTTACAGAATTGTACCCTTGAAGCCTGTATACTTTTATTAACCAGTGTCACGCCAATAAACTCAATAAATGTCTTTAAGAAGGCAAGAGGCACATTCTCTGTACTCTGGAGCTGTTCATTAACAAAGGCAGTTGTGAACACACTCCACCTGCACCGTGCGTGGAAACGAGAAGCCAACGACAATCGTCCCACAGTGCTCGGCCCTGGTTTCTGTGTCTTTGTGGCTTCTGTCTGAAGTGGCGTGGAGCACAGGGCTCCACTGGCTTGACAGAAGCTGGCACCGGATCCCCTACCTTTTCTCACTTGGATTTCCCTAAATTATTATCAACCCGACTCCAAGCAGCCCAACGAGGCCCCCTGCCATGTCGACCTCTGCCGTTCACCACCCCCCCGCCCCGGTGCCAGACCCCACCAGCAAGAAAAGTCCTATAAACTAATTTCCCCGCCTTAGAATGCTGGGTGACTTTCTCTCTTAAGTTTCTGTATCCTCCATTGCACTTGATGTCCATCGGAGATTAGATTATTAGATAACATTTTCGATCCCTCAGGAACATTAGATACTTCCCAAACTCAGTCTTGGGCCACAGAATCGAATCTCACATGGTTGCATCACCCATCAGCGCCTGGGCAGTGAGTGAGCTGTGGCTGACTCACCCATCAAGGTCAAGAGTGAGGTGGCAGCGTTGGCCACTTCACGTAAAGCTGGTCCAGATTCCAGGCCATCTTTTCCAGTCGGATTCAACCAGTGCAGGCTAAGCTGTCCCAGGAAGGACACAGACCGAGTCGGAAAGTCACGTGTCCGTGACGCTCCTTTCCAGCTGACCAGTGAGCCTGCCAGGGCTCAGCAGGTGCTGGCGGAAGACATGAGCGGAACAGGTCAGAGGGAGGGGACTGTCACCCACAGCACGGACAACACCCAGAGGGCAGGCCCCCCCTCGTGCCCTCCTCTCCGCAGAGTCGGGGGGAGTGGGGCAATTGGCCTTTTCTCTCGGGAGATTCCATGATCGGAGAGGGACCCCGAGTTTGGGAAGCTCAGTCTGTTGACTTTGGCTGTGGAGGGAGCCATACTCTTTATTCCCAAGGTGACTGACTCTACTAACATCTTTGAAAAAGGGTCCAGAGCTAAGAGAGCACCGCACCGCCCCCACAAGACGTGTGTGAAGGTCCACGCAGATGACTGCCTGTCACTTACTGCCTTTGTGGCTCGGAGTCACCCTGTGGGAGCGAGGTGGCCAGTGGACCCCAACGGAAGAGCGTGTAACCTCCACGGGGGGCTGCTCGGAACACCGACGTCCTCATCTCCCGCGCTCCCCCCCCTCCTTCCAGGCGAACGCTGACCTGGGGCAGTGGGCTCCGAGATGGACGCCACGTGGGCAGGAGGCCTGTGCCTTCCTGAGAGAGGCTCCCTGCGTGCTCATTGGGAGTCCACCCTGGACCCTGACGAGGGAGAAAACGGAGCTTCTCTATCCTGAGGTCTGTGTGGTTCCACAGCTTGGCCTTGAGCCCTCCTAATGCAAGCATGACCCTTGTTCAAGGTGCCATTGGTTACACTGGAAGAAAACTATCTATTTTTGAAACAATATGGACTAGACAGTTTAACACATTGGGATAGAAATTTGGATTCCTTGAATACTCATTAAAGACTTTTTTTCTGCTCTATGTTCAATTTATTTCAATATCTGGAATATATAATTTTAAGAAGCAGAATACACTTACCAAACATATATTCAAAAATCAGAAATGTCAGATTTTATTATGGGAATGACAGAGAATAGAAGTGTTTATGTGTCAGGTACTACGGAAGCCTTTTGTATTAGTGACATTTGTGGAAATAGCAGGAACAAGATGGGGTCAGAGTAACAAAGTGTCACATCATGTGAACAAGCGAATAGTTTCGAACTGTGTGACAGGACCTGGAAAATTCTAATCTGAGAGATTTGAGCGTAATTCACAAAAATGTAACCGTTTAAACTTCAAAAATAGAAGACTAAAACAAAATAAATTTCAGAGAGATATTTTAGGTGCATATGAAGGAGAAATAATAATTAGGTTAAGCTTCCTGAGGATATAAACCAGGAATACATTTAAACCTAGAGACAAAGGATTAGAAAAGTGAATGCGCGCTTAATTCTAACAGCTATACAAGGCGAGAGATTTTCATACGCTACGGCCTCCATTGTCAAAGAGTCGTCCCCACCCATCAGAACTGCCTCCTGGGGGCATGGACACAAAAACTCTCCAGCCCCTGAGGCCAAAGTCCTGGGAGAGGAAGGAGAGCCCACAGTTTGACTTCCTGAGCCCTTCCGTGGCTCCCACTCAGGCCAGTTTGAGAAGGGCTGGTCGAATGTGTTTCTGTGATACATGAAAGGAAACCCAGAACCTTTATTTCTCTTCTCTGATCAATTGTGTGGTGTGTTTGCAACTTTGTAGGTCAACTGGTCCCAGCGCCCCTTTCAAAGTAATGAAGAGAACTGAAGTTATCAATACTGTCACATTAGAAAACATTGATTCCATCTCAACTCGAACTTTGTAGAAACATCAATGACTAAGGTGTACATTTGCCCTGTACATTCTCAAAGGCTTACTTTTCAATCATGGTATTTTCCCCTTGAGGGAAATTTGAAACTCAATAAATAAATAAGTAAATAAGAAAGTGTTAATATTACTTTTAGATAACAATATCTCTCCACATATATTATTTTTGTAGATATATTGAGTAGCTATAATGGATTAACACTGGTCGGTTTTCCTATCTGATACATGTTTTTACATATCCAATTGCTCAGGAACTATAAAATATAATCAATGTTTTTTTCCAATTATATTCACAGCTGGTGATTCTGAATTTGACCTTTTAAATGACTCTATAATTTCATCTATTTGATTGTGTTATATTTATGGCAAACATTTGGCTTTCCTTCTTGTCTTTAGCAAATTAACTTTTCAGAAGTTAATCTCAAACACAGTTGCTAGCAAGAGTCTTTCCTTGGTTCAGCAGTTTGCTAGTACAAAATATTAACAATCAGCCTAGGGAATTCTTCTTAATCTAAAACAAAACAAACAAACAAACAAAAAGGTCTAGGAAAAACAGACTGCTATTCTGTGATAGTTGCTATGGATACCAAGCCCCTTCACTGATTGGAGCTGTGTCTACAAGCAGAAAATATTAGCCATTTGATTAACTTGTGATTTTATTCAGGAATGTGTAAGGCACATGTTTTCCAGGTTCTACCACAAATTAATGTGTTTCCATTCACAGATAAGACAACTTTCAGAAGAATGTTCTGCCTCTTGATTGCCAATGTCTTTGGAAGAATGACCAGAAATACAACAAATAATGTATGAAATTTTTAGTTCCTGCCCCCAACATTTTCATGCTTTTTATTCTTCTTTAGCCTTTTAGTATTTCACTCATTTTATGTCCCTTTAGGTCAAAAAACGTTACCAATACAACTTAGCAAATTATGGTTTATCTTGCTCATTTTTATGTTTAAAAACTACTAAAGAAAATAAAACAATTTTTTCTATTATTACCTCGTTACTGAGTTGTCCTTTAAAAATAATTTTTAATGTTGAAGAGCAGAATCCTTGCTCATAGGTTTCAGAACCTGGAATTGAAAAATAACTAGCTTAGAAGAAAATTGAATTATTTAGACAACTTTTCTTTTTTGTGTATTAAATAATTGTATATATTATATAAAGTAAATGTTTTTTAAAAAGCTCTTCCATTATTTTCACATCTGTTTATTTGTATATTGTGATATATAATAAAGTAGTTGGGCCTGGTATAACATTGGAATTTAAAAATAATTTAGATACAAATTAACAAGCTATAAAACTGTTAGTTACATGATAATTATGCAAATACTGTATCTACATGTAATGGCCATGAATATAAAATTTCGTGGAAGGTGTTTTCTGGTTTTTCTATATTTAATAATAGCTCATGAATGAAGTCTTGAAAAGAAATATGTACAGTGAAATTTTCAGTTTGCCTTTTGCTGTTTTAACGAAGCAGGTCATTTTAAGTTACAAGGTCTGATCTTTTGACCTGAACTGTGGGCCTCTGTTGTAAACAAGCCTTGCTCACACCCAGGTTATAATAAGAAGATAAAGCAACCATAAGATCTGTTGGGGAAAATGCACATAGTGTGCGAGGGTCTCCCAGGGACTATTAGGGCGTATGTCCAACCTGTGGCCCACGGGCCGCATGCGGTCCCGGATGGCTGTGAATGCGGCCCAACACAAAATCACAAATTTACTTAAAACCTTTCTTTTTTTGCTCATCAGTTTTTGTTAGTGTTTATGTCTTTAATGTGTGGCCCAAGACAACTCTCCTCCTTCCAGTGTGGCCCAGGGATGCCAAAGGTCGGACAGCCCTGAAGGATAAGAGCCAAGAATTTTTGCATTTCTGAGGTTCTTGGTCCAATTTCTACAAAAGAAACAGGAGCAAATATGCTCAGAACTAGATATATTTTCCAAAGGTGAATACACAGTGTTGACACTTTACCACTCCAACAGAGCAGATAATTAAACAATTGCATTAATTATAAGTTGGTGAAGCAGAGCAAACCTGATAAGTTATTGGTATAGGTTACAAAAACGCAGCAAAAAGAAATTCAGTAAAGGTATTTTTCAGGATAGCAATAATACCACGGAACTTCTTTCAAGTCCCAGGTAAACAATAATGCTTACATTTAATGCGTCTCATAATACCCCACTGAAAGATGTGAAAATATCTGTCTTTAGGAAATTAGAAGTCTATGCAATGGGAGGTATTTTGATATGACTAAACTACTAAGAAATAAAATGTGCGAGTATTTTCTTAAAGTTGTTTTCATATAATTAATCACTCAGCCCATATATAGACAGCACAGAGGAATGGCACTCCAAAGCAATGAGATATAATAAAGAGTTCAGAGTGGCTGCACGAATAAATGTGTATTTGACAAAACTTACTTAAATGTTCGTGAGTGTGGATCTATGATGTCTCAGGCTTTCCCCAACTCTCCCACCCGCCCACCTTGCAGAGAGAAAAGCCTAAGGGGAGAAGCACCAGTCTTGGCCAAGGGCGGAGGAGCCAGAGAGGCAGATGCAGCAGAAGTTCATAATGATCGACTCGGGGAGGCAAGAAGTTTGACCGTCTACAATGGTGTCAATCTTCTTCATGAAAATGGAGTACAGGGACCACCATCCATCCTGAGTAAGATCACACTGGAGGGACAGGATTGGATCGGCTGGGGAGGGACGGGGCAGAGCAAGCTCCCTTTTTGACAAGTGGGGTGTGGGTGGGGTGTGGGGTGTCCTGAAGTACGAGGGCAGGTGCTGAAAAGGAAAGGTCCCCACACAAGGCCAGCCTCTGCCTTGCACATCAGCATCTGTGGTGTGGATGAAAGACAAGGGCAAGGTCAAAGGGGCAGAAGGGAGTGGCAGGAAGGTACAGGAGGGCTGGGGACCCCACATCACGGGCACCAGGGAAGGAAGAGAACTGAGAGGCAAATGTAGCTGCCAAACTAGCTGCTCAGTCAGGACAAGGGGGTTGGGGACCTAGGGGCATCTGGCCACCCCAGCCACACATCCGGAAGACACATCTTCACATCTGCTACGGCCGACTTAAGACGACTACTCTGTCATCTTCTTTGTCCAGAGTCAGTGTTTTGAGAGTCTATTACTTCTTATTGCCTATTATATCCCAAGATGCGCATTCTCAGAAGACTGTATGGACTAGTCCATAGTCCACAGGTATACAGTCCCTGTACCTGTGACACGTGGGTATGTGTCATATTTTTCATGTTTTATATCAACGAGGAGAAACAAAAACCTGTCACAAAGTTCTGTTGGTTGTCAGTGAAATCCCGTGCCAGAGCAGTCTGAAGACTGAGAGGCGAGACATTAGCTTCATTCTGGGAAAACTAGCGAATAAAATAGCTATTACCTATCTAGTAATGGATACACTCAGGAAAAAAAGAGCAAAGCACACAGTGTATTTTTTAATTCCTCCATCAGACATTTTTTCTCCACCAGCCTTCTAATTTATTCATCAAGTAAAATCTCTTTCTACTTATTAATTAGGAAAACTAAATTAGAGCCACACTGGTTCCCATTGGACCATCTGCCAAGGCAAAAATCTCATTTGCAGAGTGGACCATTATTTTTCAAAGCAGAGTAATTGATGCTGCTATATTGTAACACTGAGGTAAGATGATAAAGTCTTCTCTAGACTTTTCAACTTCCTCTGCGATCTCCCTAGTCGCGTGAAATACTGGGGCAAGGGGACAGTTGGACAACTCACCCATGTGACCCAAGGAACAAGTGTGTGTGCCCTGGTGGCTACAAGATGCGTTTTGACAGATGCCAGAGCATATGGGCAGTGACGACTCCCGGGATATCATTTCATGGGTATTTGGTGTACGGGGAGGGGAGTTAGATGGGCTCCCATGGACAGGTCTCCACGCTGGTAGAACACACAGCCCTCCAGCATCCCGAGGGGCTGCGCGCACCAAGGCCTGTGGTGGTTCCCGACTGGGCACCGAGCTCTGTTCACGCAGCTCCTGGTGCTGCTACTTGACGAAGATGGAAAACACTCGGCGTTCCAGCGGGATGAACGCACGTGACGGGTGAGTTTTCCCTCTCGGCGCAGGCAGGGTCTTCTCCTCCTGCACTAGCAGAGGGATCCAAACGCCGGGCCAGGTAGACAGACCCCTGTGACTGAACAGTCCCAGAGTGGGAATTCCGGAGCCCTCGTCTCAGACATCTTACCCAAGCAGGGGTGTGATGGAAGGGACTGGAAACTTCAATGAATAGGTCTTAGTTTATAGCGATGTGACAGACCCGGATTTTTATTCCTCTTTATTAAAGAGAACGAAATGGTGTGAGAAGAAAAGATTCTGTGTCATATGCAGGCCTTCGCACCCCCATCAGGCTGTTGTTTCAGCGATGGGACTCATTTATCCATCTGTCCTGGTCCTTGGAAATAAATGAGCGAGACATTGGCGGGACATCCATGGCCGCCCTGGGCTGAAGGTCTCTCATCATCTCTTCAAGAGAGGTTTTTTGTCTTGTTTGTAATACTTTCTAATATCTAGGCCAAGACTCCTTTCCTCTTATCCCACTGGGTTTTTAAATCATACTCTCAAAACTTTCTTTTTACTTTGTATTTATGTTTTAAATTTATATTCAGAGAGAAGGCATCTAACTGGACCCAAGCAGGTTTTTGTTATAGGAAGAAAAGTCGATGGAAGGACAGTGGGATGGAAGGCTTATTAGAGCTTGGACAACAGAACGGGTCATGTAGGAGGCCCCCAGACGTGAAAGGGGTGGTGTCTTTGAAAGCAGAAGGGCCAAGGCAGTGGGACCCCTAGGGGTCCCAGGAAGATGTAGAAGAGAGAGAGACAGGAAAGGGCCCGAGGTGAGGGCCAGCATAGATCCCAAGCATTATTTCAGGGAGGACGGTGAGCGCAGGACTGTTACTAGAGACCTGCAGACCCGGGCGCCCTTGGCAGCTCGATGGCAACGAGGAGGCTGAAAGACCGAGGCGCTCACCCTGAGCCCAGCCTCGAAATGGCCCAGACCTGGGGCAGCAAAACAGAGCGTGGTGGGGGAGCCGAAGCCTTTCCGCAGTGAGTGGAGACCGTGGAGGTGACAGTGAGGAAGAATGGCCGAGAAGCACGGCAGTTCCACACCTCACCCCTCAGATCACGAATAGTCACACTTCCGTGGCCAGAGGGACTTCACACGTGTGACTAGTGGATTAAGTCGACTTTAAGAATTTCCCAGGAGGCCCCAAGTAGTCGCATGAGCCCTTAGAAATGGAAGGGGGAGTCCTCCAGGAGATCCAGAGCGCAAGGGGGAGTCCACCCCCATCTCAGGCTTTGATGGAGGGGGGCTGATGTCAAGGAGTATGGCCAGCCTTCAGGAGCCCAGGGTGGCCCCCCGCAGACAGCTGGCCTGTGAGTGGGGACCTCAGAACCACATGAGCAGGGACTGGGATTCTGTCAACACCGTGAATGATGCTGGAGTAAGGTCCTCCCTACACCTCCACAAAGAGGCCAGACCATGGACCCCTGACTGGGGTGCCATGCGGTGCTAAGCAGAGGCCCCGGCTGCACTCACCGGACATCTGATTCTTCAGAGCTGCAGACTATGAGTTCATAAATGGGTGTTGTATTGAGCCGTAGGTTTGTGGTCATTGGCTACGGTAGCAATAAAAAAGTAACTCACACCTGGTTGTAGTCATTACATCTTTTCGTAACGTTGTGGGGGGCAATCATATGGAGTCAAAAGTACAACCTGAAAGGCACAGTGACCCTCGGGAACATGGGGCACAGCATCACGCGATCCTAGGAAAACGGAAGACAGAGGGAATGTGGCATCCACCGGGAAAGGGGTTTCGGATAAGGCGGGCCGTGGAGGGTCCCTCCCAGAAGGACAGAGAACGTGCAGGGCAGTGGGAAACTGGCCAATGGGATGGGCCCCGAGGCTGCGCAGGCAGCGGGGCGGGCTCGGTGCCCTGAGGGCACGCCACTCTCGGGTCGCAGGGCAGGGCGGTGACAGCACACGCCTGGGGCACCAAAGATTTTATGATCTCTGTGTGGATCATATCCTCTCTGAGGGCGGGCATGTTCATATGTGACGTAACCTCGATGTAAAAACTTTCATTTTTAAAAAGCTGGCATTGAGTTGGGCATTTCTGCCACCAATGGCCTAACACCATATTCATCTTACCTGTTTCAACAGGCAGAACTTCGGCAAAGCTGCTTTCTTACTCACTGTTGCTCCTTTGCTTTCTTGTTCGCCACCTTAACACCTTTTACAAATATCCAAGATACCAATAAATACATGAGCCATTTTCCATAAAAACATACATAATTCACATTTATTTAAAAGTTTTGGTTAACCCTTGATCTAGTCAAGTGATGTGTACTGTCACGTTGGGTCACTACATCATTCTACGTAAATGTAACGTCCTCCAAATTTTGAAAAGGAAATCACACACCACAGTGTATCCGACCCGGCTGTGATGGGGTAGTGTAGATGCTGTGTGATACATGGTATCCGTTTGAAGGGGGAGCAGTGCTACCACTTGGGGGAGAGGAGACTGTCTCTGTGGGTCATGTTGGCTACGGGAGTCCCTTCAGACATTTGACTACCCATACACAGTGCAAATGGTGGCATTTAGTGTTACAAAAGATTGGTGAGGGACATTTACGGTTCCTTGTGTAAGAGGTAGTTCAGCTGTAGAAATATTCTTATTGCTTTTACACTGAACTTTCTTGCTGATGGAGAAAAAGTGCCACGTTGGATGAGAACTTTACGTGTGGCCGTGAGGGAAGACACCAGAATTCAGATCATAACTTATTAAAACGTCCTGTATTTTCAAGCTGAGACAAATAACATTGTTCACACCGTGAGCATCTTATGAACCTTGGGAAGGGGAGGCTTTAGGGGACAAGTCGGCGTTCCATGTGTGTATCTCAATTAATGCAGCAGAACCACGCCCATCAGCAGTCAGGTGTCATGATGCTCACATTTCTGCGTGGCCTCGTTGAGATGCTTCTCATAGAAAATATTTAGCCTGTGCTGTTCGGAAAGTTTGTGCTCACGTCACATGGTCACGTGCCCTCCCTGTAAGCTGCATGTTCTGGCGTGCATGGTACCTGGCTGCTGATCACAGACACTCACTCGTTTAAGCAACGGGTCGTATTATAAGTTACTGCTACTAAGCCTCCCACACCTGCATCCTTAGGCCCACCAGAACCCTTGATTTATTGCCTTTATGAAGCACAGAATATGAAATAATAAGCAGGGAGCTGTCCGAGACAAAGTGAATGCCTCTCTCCTTCGTGGGGAAGGTCCTAGCTCACTGCCTCAGGGAGATCACCCTGAGCAAACGCGCCCCACATGCCCCGCACTGGGGTTAGAGCGCAGATGGTCTCCGCAGACTGCCATTGATGATGCAGAGCCGCTCCGTGGGGCTCTATTTTATGCAGCCAGCTCAGGCTTGGCGAGGAGAGGGAGCGCGGGTTTCCCGTGCCAGCTGTGCTGTGCAGCAGAATTATCACACAGGCTTCTTGGCCAGGTGGGGTGGCACACACGCTTTTTCTTGGCCCTGCGCACTGTTCTCTCCTGTCCCGGCTGCGCCAACGTTCTCTCGTCAGCCTCGAATCTATGCAGCAAGACCTTTTAGAAGTGGTACGATGACTGATGATGGACAGAAAACACAGTTGTGCCAAATATATTTGGCAACGTTTCAGAAAATTTCTACAGAAATTTATCATCGAATTTGTGAGTATATTAAGCCATATTCGTTCCAGTGTTGTTCCAATAAAATAATGGGGATTAAGCAAACATTACTCACTCAGGACAACGGTACAAGCCATGCCTCTGATGAGATTCCAACCTACCTGCACGAACAGAACGGAGCCGCGTGGGCAGCCGTGTTCGTAATGCAGGACGCAGGTAAGTTCTGATGCCGTGACCTGATAGGCACTGGGAGATCGAGGAGGTACGTGAGGATAGGAAAAGTGGCAGTGTCCAGGGGAAACACTTGTGAGTGGAGACGTCACAGCAGAGACGTCACCTCCTGGGCCGGACCACCCGGCCTGGGCTGTAATCCAGCCTGCAGCATTTGCAAGCTAGGTGACCTTGGGCAAGTTCATTGCAAAGGCTAAATCTCGGGAGATTTTAACCTCAGAACACACAAAAGTAAAAGTACTAACTGTCCGTAGGGCTTTGATGAAGTTAACCAAGATAACGGTAGTTAACAATTACAAAACACTATGGGCCAATCACTCTTCAAAGTGTTTTACATTCATTAATTCACGAAACCCTGCCAATAACTCTATGCAATACACACCACCATTTTCCTCTTTTACAACAGAGAAATGGGGACACAGTAAAGGTAAACAACTACCTTAAGGTTACGTCTGTTATTGGAGGGACTGGGATTCTAACTCCAGTGCTAGGCCACTTGAACGCTACGTTCTATTGCTCAGTCAGTCGATGGGCTGATGAGCACCGTTACAGCTACCGAGTGGGAGCTGTGTCCTAGGCTGTGAAGCACTTGTGAATGTAAAGAGCCAGAAGAAACGCAGACACAGAAGGCTTTGGCATGTCTCTGCAAAGTCAGTCCATGAGACCCGGTGGCGCTTTAGGTGCATAACACTGTAATCCTACCTTCCAACGTATTTTAAATGTTAGTCATTTTTTCATAGGTCTTTGCCCACATCAATAATATTTCTGAGGAACTGAAACCTCCGTGGGACCCATCACAGTTTTTTACCCACAAACAAATCAACCCCATTAGTTGAGTTGCAAATCAATTCATTGCGAAGTCTAAGACGAGCTAATGGTCTTGCTTCTTCAGTTTGAGTTCCCAGGTATATGAAGACATGGAACCAAGGAGATTCTTCGTGAAGCTGAACCCTCAGCAGTTGTTACTCTCAATAAAGACATCTTTTACTGAACCGTTGCAAGAGGGCAAAATGAATCGCGGAGTCGTGACTGATGAAATTCCACAGAGCGAACCAGTTTCGGCACCACACCCTCTCCGATGAGCACAGTCATGGCTGGTGTTTCTCAGCCAAAGACACAGGACACTGACGAGGAGATTTACTATTCTCTGTATTTGTTAGTCACATTATCCTGGACAGATTACTTTTTACTCCCTTTCATAAGTAAGATAAAAAGGAGAAATTTTCTGAGGCCTTTGGATTTTAAGTAATTGGCTGCCTAACAGTTATTTTTGTTTCACCAGTGGGGAACTATGATTGTGTCAATCACGTAAATCTGTTTACTCGAGAAATAGAAAGTTGTCTCAGTGTTTGTATGTACTCTGAGAATCGGGCAATGACGTATTGGGAGAGCACAGATTTACCTGTTGTTTTCTGTGTGGCGGGTGATTAAAGACGTCACCCTTACTGAAGGGTCAGTTTCTTTCCAAAATAAATATTAAAAAAGCTAAACTCCTCATACCCGTTGGCATCACACTTATAAAATCTGTGATTTTTAGAATGCAAGCTGCATATTCCTAAAGGTTTAGAACTATCCGAAACACCACTGTGATAGAACAACTGCCTCGGGGGATTTCAAATGATCAGCGGCAGAAGTTACTAAACAACATATCAGTGATAGTGTGATAAGTCCCAAGACAAAGGGAAGCGGGAACATCTCACAACAAAGACCGAGGAAATCTGAAAGGGAAGCAGGATCCTGAACTGAACACTGCAGGACTCAGGAGTGAAGGGGAGGTGAAAACAAGCAAGAAACCGGTTCACTCCCTTCACCGCCAGGATCAACAACAAAGTCCTCGTATGCTCAAGGTCAAACCAGCTTCCACGCAAGTCTCCTGTTTTGTCTCCTCCCTCCTGACTGTGTCGTTGATTCTTTGCTGCCACTGAACTTGGACACGGGAATCCATCTCTTAAACAAGTCTTGGGTTCTCTCGCACCCTCTTCACATTTCATCGCTTTGGGGACAATGAGCGCGTTTTTCCCTCTTTAAAGGGCTAAGCATTCTTTAATACCTACCCTGTTCTCCCGACACCTTGAAAATCCCCAAAGCTTTCAGTTCACAACTTTCCTACTTTCTTCAAACTTAAAGTATTTTTTTAAAATCATACTCTGAGCCCTGGCTGCTGTAGCTCAGTGGATTGAGCATGGGCCTGCAAACCAAAGGATCGATGTTCAATTCCCAGTCAGGGCACATGCCTGGGTTGCAGGCCAGTTCCCAGCAGGGGATGCACGAGAGGCAACCATACACTGATATTTCTCTCCCTCTCTCCTTCCTTTCCCCTCTAAAGATAAATAAATAACTCTATCCAGCAAAACTTTCATTTAGAATGGAAGGACAGATAAAGTGCTTCTCAGATAAGATCAAATTCAAGGAGTTCATCATCACCAAGCCCTTATTATATGAAATGTTAAAGGGACTTATCTAAGAAAAAGAAAAGATGAACAGTGAAAGGACAGCAAACTCACAGTTATTAATAATCACATCTAAAACAAAAGCAAACTAAAAGGACAGCTAGATCAGGAGCGGAAACATAAAAATGAAGATCTCATGGAGGGTTAGCAACAGGGGAGTGGGAGAAGGAGAAGGGGGGAGAAGGCACAGAAAATAAGTAGCATAGACGGTAGGTAGAAAATAGATAGAAGGAGGGCAAGAATAGTATGGGAAATACAGAACCTAAAGAACTAGTGTTCATAAACTAAAGGAGGGGAATGGTGGGGGAGGGGGTGTGCAGGGTGGAGGGGAATGAAGGGAGGAATAGAACAACTGTAATGGCATAATCAATAAAATAAAAAATTTTTAAAAAGTTTGTCGTACTTAAAAAAATCATACTCTGAATCCAATGTGAGTGAGTCTGCTATAATCTTTTCTTAAAACAGTGCACAATAACTCTGGAATCATTTACATATTTTTCATCAGTTAAATCCCTCAATTCTCCAAATAGCGGACTTAGTTAAAACCGTTGTTTTTTAATTTTGAGACTCTTTGGGTGTCATCTGTCTATCACTTGATAGAGGGAGAGAATGGGAACTGGTCATTACGGATTGTCAACTCATCAGGAACTCGGCAAAGTAAGTGAAACGCGGTAACTTTCAAATCCTCCCAAATCCTCTAAGTATTAACTCCATTTCCTATGAAATAAAACTACTGAGGGTTGCTGTCGCTGTAAACCCCACCCAAACATCCAGTCAGCATCCCGAGTGTGGAACTCATCTAGCAACCAAGCCAGACCATTTCTGCTCCAGCCACACCAGCTCCTCCGTGCGGGCGAAAAATCGAGACCCAGGCCAGCAGATGTGCTTCTCACCTTTAGAAAGCTGTTTCTTGTCGGGGCCACACTGATCCTTATTTCCCTGTCGTGTCCATGCCTTGAGAGACATAGAAGCCAAAGCAGCCTTCCACACGCCAGTTTCCAGCAGGTTCCTCTCTTCTGAAATGGATCTTAAAATAGTAGCCACCCCGTAAGTTTCTTGTAAGAAATGAATGAGGTGATGTGAAGAAAGCTGTCATTGTGGCTGTCACTACACTGAGTTGCCACACTATTTCTTCTCTTCTCTTCTCGGTCTTCTGTGGCATAGAAAATGGCCAATGCTTATTTTTTTAATGGTTTCTGGTTTTACTTTGATGACAGTCTCACATTTTCCAGAACATAAAAAAAATGAAATGATACTTGACTTTAGTTCAAGAGCTTGACAGGTGAGTCACACATAAGTGCTTGAAGAAAAAAAGGGGTGCAGTTAAGACTGTCAGGAAAAACAGGGGGTTGTCACACAGCCTTGGGGAGTAGTGACAGGGGTAAGGCTAGTCATGGAAACTCCTCTCCCTTCCCAAACATCTTAGTGTACCGAGAGAGGGGACTTTGACATCAGGAGCACGCAGGGAAGTGACACGGTTTCAAATGAATGAAAAATAAATGGATGATATATGTTAGTAATTAATTCTCACATTTAATAACTTCTCAAAGACTGTGAATAAGTTAACATAGTTTTTAATATTCCTCTGAACCGTGAACCCATGTACAGTCTTGTATTACATAATTAAACATGTCTTTGATCATGAGGACTTAGATTTATCCTCGTAAATGAGGTGTCTAACCACTGATTCCTGGTTTTATCCAGAATGCAAATAAGTCGAGGCACACGAGGCCCAACTTCAGGGTGATGTTCAGCCCAGAGGGGAGACTGGACCTCCATCCACCTACACAAACACCACTGTGTGCAAGCTGAGAACAGAAGGTGGCCGACTTCGTGGGAGCTGTCTCCATGCTGTTCGTAGGAGAACAGGAACATAATTTGACTGATGTTAGGTTGAAGGTCAACAGCCAAAGGCTCAAATAGACCCATAATGCAGAAAAGGAGGACTCACCAAAGATGCTCTTTATCTGGTCATTTCATCAAACACCTGAATGCATGTCACGTTCCCCCGGAGAAACACGTAACACCCTTCAAAATAAATTGATACCTCGTAGTACAGAGTGAAACGTGAGTGGGTGTGTCCATGTGAGCACTGACCATGGTGTCCATTGCAATAGTCCGTCAACTGCCTTTAGGTCCTTGTGACTGACAATGCCCAAGGTCAACAGGTGTCACATAGATCATCTGAAAGTCGGCGTGGGGGGTGAGTCAGCTCGCTCTTCACCAAAGATGATGGGAGCTATTTTAAAACCTTTCATGCTGCAGCCCCTCGTAGGTGGAGATCAAAGTTGTACAGCAATGGCAGCTGTGCAGTGCTCCATCTTGGGGAACCGACGTTAATGCCCTGGGTGACACCGAAGCTGTGACACCACAGGACTGTCGAGAGGGAGCGGCCACAGCATCGGGACGGGAGACACATAGGAGACACTCCTGGCTCCATATCCTTACCTTCCTTTGCTGTGAGTATTAAAGGGATGCTATATGTGTTAATAGTTTAGAAAAAGGAGTGTTATAAATATATTTGTTGTATTTTATTCTTTCAGTAGGCCATGCCCATGGCAGAGCGAGCAGGTTTTTATCTGACCATCTATGTGGTTTTATTCCTAAAAGTAGGTTATTAACAGTGATATAAATTAATTAAATTAGGAAAGGCTAGGTTTTCATTTTGGATTAATGAAAAAAGTTATGAATAGTGAAAGAAAACACCATTATCCTATCAGTAGGTTTTCATGTCGTTTATTTACACAGTAATTTATACTAATGTGTAGCATTAAGATATAGGTCCCACTGTAAAGACACATAATGTTTAATATAAACCAGTCCAAGAACAGGTCCATGGAACCAGTGAAGGGACTTGGAGATGCCAGGGTTTGAACCTGGGGCCTCACACATGCAAAGCACATGCTCTACCACTGAGCTACATCCCCAGCCATGACAATAGCTTCCTGTGTTGATAAATCAGTACAGCCGTTCCTGTTAATAAGATGAGCTAAACAATTTCTTTCTAGGGGGTGAAGCAGCCTTGGATCCCTACGGTTTCAAGTGCCCGTCACACGGAGTTCCTGGCAGCCCTCCTGCGCCCGTCCTTTGTCCTGCCTCCTCGCAGTTCAGCAGCTGGGTCCCTTTTTTCAGAGACAGGAAGAGGCGCAGCATCCTCCAAAATTCACCGTCTTCACAGGGTCTTGTACTCGTAAGTCCAAGAGAATATTTTCATTGTATTCTGCAATTTCCCCATGACTTCCGTAGGAGGGAAAAACAGCAGCAACACCTTTTGCCTTCACTCCAGCTGGGGTCCCGCCACCCAGACTGACAAACACAGATGGACAAGAGGAAGACGGGGGGCACATGTGCACAGGAGAAACCCAGTTACGGGGACCCAAAGGGGCGATTAGAACTTGGGGCCGACGCGGCACCTTAACAAGAACAACACATTTGTAGGTGGGTGATAAGACGCGGAAAGAGGGGTACAGGCTTTAGGGGTGGCCAACTGTGGAAGCTGCGGATGTGGAAGAAATTAATGGAGGGTGAGGACACTCCAGTGAGGTCGGCCGTGGACTTCTGAGGGCCTTGCTGTCTCTGGTGACGTGGTTGGTGTCCCTCCCTGGCACAGTGGGGTGAGGACAGCCTTCACAGGCGTATTGATAGTCTGCTTTCCAGCTGATGGGGGGTGGCAGAGAGTTCGCCCCATCCGCTGCTTTCCATTGCCTTTGGCTTCATACAATCACCACGCCAGTCGGGCGTTATGTTGGGGCGGCATGTTCTGAACTCCTTCACTTCCATCCTGGGTGAGGGGTGAGCATGGCGGTCTTGTTGTTGAGGAAAACAAATTGAGAAAAAAAAAAACGACAAAAGAGCTTACATGTTGCAGTAACAATACGGCCCTCAGCAGGGACAGGACAATGAGTTCACGGACGGATCTGACCGCCCACCCAAGTTCTGCGGCGTTTGGGGGCCGGGGCTCGGTGCCGATCCACGTGTTCTTTCCTGGAAACACGCGTCCAACACGTGGGGAACTGCGGGCGCTTGATTTTTACTGGCTGTGATGATACAGACAAAATAGTGTTTTGATAGCTAACATCACAACGCCAGGACAAAAAAGCATCCCACAAGTAAGTGGAAAAGCTATCTTTTGGTTTCATCTACCCAATTGCGTGACCCACGGCGCTAAGTGCAGCCCATCCCTTGATGTGTTACTAGCGTAGGGCCTTCTAAATATTTTATGAGCCCGTGGGAGCCCCATGGAAAATCTAATTTCCTGGTTATCACTAACAGCATCTCCTGGCTCCGGCCTGTCTCTCCTCCACTGAGAGGATGCAAACTTTAAAGCACATCTTCGCTCCATCTTAGCAACATTCTTGTCCAAGATGAGATGCGGGAACAAGGACATCACTCACGAACCAGCCCAAAAATGTGGGACACATTCATATCAATGAAACTAGTGGGGGGGCAGGGTCCACAATGACATAGAATAACCAAGAAAAAAATGCCTTTTCTCCTTTCTGTTCTGGTTCCAACACAATGAGGGCTCTAGAAAACCCTTACCCTGATATTATGTTTTCTACATATTTAATTTCATGTGTTTGTGTGCTGGCAACTCCTTTTGAAAAATGGAAAAGCACAGAATAATTTAAATTTTGATTAAAATAAGTCCAAACCATCACTAACTCTTCTGAGCACCCTTTCCTGAGGGGAGCAGAGAAACCTTACAAACAGAGCCCTTGAGGCCACTGCGTGTCTGCAGGAGGTCCTGTTTTACTGATTCTTTCACTCTTTCAAACAACACAATGGAGCCAAATTTTCCTTTATCACTAAGACTGTAACAGAAGTACATTGAAATTGCTCTTGTTCTCAGAAGCAGACAGGCCAGGGGAAAGAAAAACCTCTCTGAGCACAAGTGCGGGCGCCGAGGTGCGGCTGGATGCTGTTGACCTGACGCAGAGGACGGACAGGTAAGAATGGGACGGGGGAAGGTCAAGGAGAAATTCCTGGGAAGGGAACGTTCGAGCTAAGTTCTGAGGTTATTTTTCAGTGAAAGTGTTTCAATGGTGATGATTAGTCTAAGAAAACAGAGCAAGTGGGTGGAGCCTTGAGGAACTTCCAAAATGCAGAATGATGGTCAGGTTCTAGGAAAGAGGGAGAAAGAGACGAGGGGAGAAAGACGTGGTTTGAGACTGTCGTGTATCAGGTAACCGGAGGCCATACAATGTGAATACTTTCCTTTTCTGAGGAAGAGATATCAAGTTATTTAAAAATTTTGGAGCAGAGGCACATGATCAAATGCACCCCGAGAGGTAGAATCTTTTTTTTTTTTTTTTTAGTCTTTAGAGGGGAAGGTTAAGCACAGAGGGAGAGAAATATCAATGCACGGTTGCCTCTCGTGCATCCCCCACTGGGAACTGGCCTGCAACCCAGGCATGTGCCCTGCCTGGGAATTGAACCTCGTTCCTCTGGTTCACAGGCCCACGCCCAATCCACTGAGCTACACCAGCCAGGGCTGAGAGGTAAAATCTGGACGACAAGAGTGTTCTTGCAAACACAGTCAGGCTGGACCCCCACTCTCCTATGACTCGTGTCCACACACAAAGGGGAAGTTTGCACACAGACACGCACAGGAGAGCTCAGTGTGAACGTGAAGGCAGAGGCCAGGGTGGTGGCTTGCACAAGCCAGCGAACACCAAGGACGGCGGCAGGCCCCCAGGAGCCAGAAGGGGACCCTGGCACAGACTGTGCCTCACAGACCTCAGAAGGAACCAGCCCTGCCGACACCTTGACTTTGGACTTCTGGCCTTCAGAGCCCTGAGACAATATACGTTTGTCGTTCAGGCCACCTTGCGAGTGGCACTTTGCTGGCGCAGGCCTGGCAAACCAATCCTTCTCCTACACTGTGACTCAGCCACCCTTCCCCCACCAGTGATTCCTCCCTGTTCTTAGTTTGCTTCCAGAATCCATTAAACTGTTTCCTTTCGCAGCCTCCCCACGGTGGTGTTAATGGGAGTCACCCAGAATTGTGTTTTCTTCTCATCTCAGCGGAAACTGCCTATTTATATTTCCAGCACGTAACAACTTCTCCGAGAGTAAATACACATTAGCTTACTAGTTCTCCGTGTTACCACAAAGTTCTTTCTCAGATTGGCTTCCTTTATTGTCAAGGACGTTTTCCACTTACACTCTTTTGTTGTTGTTAGTGATTTATCCCTGCATTAGAAATGGTTTTTATCTTTGTCAATAAATGTAAAGTCCGCTGGTTCTGTCTCTAACATCAGTCAAAGTGAAGGAATCCACTACAATCAACCTCGGTGCCCGTTTTACGGGTCCCCCGTTACAAGTGATGGTATTAAGAGCATTCTAGAGAACTACTAAAACATTTCCTCCCCACGAATGTCTGGTCTGGTGTGGGTCAGTTGGTTGGGCATCCCCCTGCAACCTGCGGGGTCACTGGTTCGATTCCTGGTCAGGGCACATGTCTGGGTTGCAGGTTTGGGCCCCAGTCAGGCTCACGCAAGAAGCAACCAATCAACATCCATCTCTCACATCGATGCACATCGATGCTTCTCTCTCTTTCTCCCTCCCTTCCCTTCTCTCTATTGTCAATAATTTTTTAAAAATACTTTTTATATAGGCAAATTGGATGGCATAAAATAATTTGGTTTTATTTGATTTTATGTGTGAAAAGTTTTATGAATATTAATAGAAATAAGAATCTAAATAATTCTTCCCAGTTTATTTTAGCAGTAGCTGTTCTATCATTGTGAATTACATACATTTACTTTAGTTGGAACTAAACACAGTCAAAATCAAATTAATTTCCCTCTGCTTGTGTACATTAGAGATTTTTTATAACCATGATTTTGTTTACAATATACATGCCATGGCATTTCATGATTTTTTAGTTATTAGGTGTTCTAAGTAGCAGTTAGTAGTCATCACTCGCGGCTAAAGTTTTTTCAGAAGTTTTGTAGACATTGATCCATACCCAGCCACTTCTTCAAGGTCCGTAATAAGCACCAATTCCTCTATAGGTACTTTTCAAACAACACTAACAGATATCAAAACTAGTAATGGCATCTCTTTAGGGAGTTCACAAATTATTTCCTTGCATATTTCATATTTAACGTTTTTTCTTTTAAACTGTTGTTTTATGGTTTGAGTGCGAGATCACTGAACACAGACAGCAGGCCCTCTATTTTGTTCCTTGTCTACAAAGCCCTGGGTACGGGATGGCACCTGGTGGAACACAGGTAGAATTCCAGTTAATTTACCGTATCAGTCTCGTTTTCGATATATTTTCAAAGGTGCTACTTCACAAAACGAAGCTGCTTTAGAAGAGTCATTTTGTTTTCAGAAATACAAAAGCACAAAGAAAACTTAAAATTCATGTCAGATTTCATGTGGTTTCAGAATATTCAAAAATTTATGAACATAAAATGTTTTACCACAGCACCACAATTACAGAGATATTTTTGTATCATTTTTATATCTTTAGATTTCTTAAAATTCAATTCTGAAAAAGCACTTTAGCATAAACAGTGACATTTGTTAGTCTGTCAAGAAACATTTATTGAATGTGTACAGTAGAGGCAAGAATGTTATAAATCATTTTAGTGTTTTTCTCAATAATTTTCCTGACGTGATATGTTTTCCCCAGAGAATGAATGGCAGGCCTACTCTGGTTTCGGATGGCCCTGCCGCACGTGACCGGTGTCACGGTTTTGTGGAGGTACAAATGCTGTTTTGTTTTGGGGGCTTTTTTTTGAAGACACCATTTTTCTCTCTTACCCTGAAATGATGTCTCAGCGTGTGATTGATAGGGTGGCAGGAACAATCAAATGGTGACATTCTTTAGTGTCAAATTGAAATAGCAATTCTCTAAGTTCAGAGATAATTATGTAGAACTGTTTTTAATACAAATATAGTATTTTTCTGCTTATATAAGACTGTAAAGGCAACAGTGACTTAGGGATGAAAAGTGTTATTAGCAGCACATGAGTCACACACATCATCAAAATGTCACTTAATACAATAAATGCAAAGACGTGTCAGGTGGGAGAGAGCGGCGTGTGCCAATTACCAACGGCAACTGCAGAAACGCAGGGTGGTGGCAGGAAGCTATCATTATCTCTGAAAAGAGAGTTTTTCACTGCAGCGACTACAATAGGGTTGATTGTGTTAATGTTATCACCCAACGTGATTGGTGACAGGTGTACCACATTGCTGAAACATCAGCAAGCATAACAGTTCAACATTTGTGATTGTTGACACCATGTGAAATAGAACGAGACAAAAACAGGGCCAGAGACCCCAGGTTGCTGCATCATGGCTTCCTTCTCAGGGAGGAAAGGAAGGGACAGGGTGACAGCAGAGGATCATATTTTATATTTTACAGAACAAATGGACAAAATATAGTTCACACCTAGTAACGTATTTCTGGCAAACTGCTGTCATCCCAACATTTAACGTTATTGAATTGATTTAAATTCAATTTGTATCTCAAAATGTAGCACGTTTTTCTTTTTTTCCAGCTTTATTGAGATATGATTGACAAATAAAATTTTGTATATTTAAGGTATACAAAATGATGTTTAGAAATATGCATGCATTGCGAAATAATCACCACAGCAATTTCCTTCCTTTCCCTCCTCCCTTCCCCTTCCTACATACAATTTTATCAACAAATTGCACTCGGGAGACATTTGACGACAGGCTTTATAAAAAAAGGTAAATGCAGCGAGAGTATACCAAGTGTGCACCTAAGTGTACAGGGAGACACCCGAGGGAGCAAACAGGCGGGAAAAGCATTGGATGCACAATCAGAGAATGGGTTCTAGATTCTGTGGGGTCACCCAGAGCATCGGTTCAACTCCCAAGCCAGACACCAAACAACAATGCCCATTGGAGTAATCAGAGCACCCAAGACATGGAATCCACTCAAATAACCTTGGATGTATATGTGTGCATATATATATATATATATATATATATATATATACACACACACACACATATACCATATTCATAATACACATAAATGCATAAATAATATATACAATATTAAAGATGAATACATCACAATACAAATACATATACAACGAGGTATTATTCAGCACACAAAGAAGGAGACCCTGACATTTGGGACAATATAGATGGACGTGGGGAAGTGAGACACGTTGACACATATAGCGAATGAGCTCACACATCCTGTACAAACCACGAAACACCACGCTGTACACCTTAAACATCTATGTCTTTGACTTGTCAACTATACCTCCACACAGCCAGGAGAAAACATGGACTAGCGGGTAAATTATTTAAGTAGTCTGCGTGGTTTGGCTTAGAAAGACTGGAAAAGTCAGAAATATTTTTAAATATTTATCTCATTATCATCACCATTCTTTTTTACTACAGAACCACAAATTCAAAGTCAGAAGTGAGCTAATACATAAAGAATGAACCTTTTTAATATGAATGACGCTTCTCGTAGGAACCTTAGAACCAGCCGTGTGCTGGCAGCCGCCACATGAAAAGTGGATCCGTAACTGGTGCTCTGGAACTGAACTTCAGATTTGCACCGTGGTTTTCCAGATCCTTCCCTGACAAATCGCTCAGTGCCATCGTATAAACTAAGAGATTCATGGTTTCCTCTGATGTGAAGTGTGAATAATAATGATGAGGACTTTGCAAAGTTTTTGAAGAAAAGATTGAGGTCATTTATTAAAGTTTTAGTGCAGCGGACAACAGAGTAAATACGGAATATTAGCCATCGGTACTATCATCGTTCCTTCATTGGAATGCATTCCTTAGGGTTTTGTTCTAGATAAACTTTGTGATTGTATGAAAGTGTTCTTTCTAATATAGTAGCCGCTGAACACATGAGACCACTGAACACTTGCTAAGTGACCAGTTTGACTGATGGCGTTTTATTTTACTAATTTAAATAGAAATAGCCACCTGTGGCTAGTGTCTACTATATCACTCCCTGCAGTTCTAGGGTCTTTCCTCATCCCATGCTTTGTGTCTGGGTGAACCGCCCCCCCCCCGCACCTGCAGGCTGTGTGAACACCTGTGTTCTGGCATCCCCCACTCTCCACAATGCCCTGTCTATTTATGGACCACTCTTTAAGAGCAGACATGATTCTAAAACCTCTGCATGCAGTAGGTCACCCCAGCCCTCAGCATCCCTGTGACAGAAACACAGTTGTTCTGTTTACACCACAGATGATAAAACCAAGAGCAAGCCGATTATTATTTGCACGAGAAATTGAGCACAATACCCTTTGGGGTGAATGTGATGATTTGAGCATGGGGACCTCAGTGGAAAGCTTTTTGCCCAAGGGCATGGCAATTTCTAACAAACCCAGGGGGCACTCAGATTTCCTTCCTTCCACTCTGCCACCCAGGGTCAGCAAAAATGCAAGAAACCTGTCCAAGGAACTACAGAGGCAGGCAGACCTTCCTGAGGAGACAGGTGAGTGCAGAACAAAGATGCTAAAACACGGGTCCCTGCCTGGTAGAAAAGGGACTCTCTGTGACCACGTCTGAGTTTGTAGCAGGAAACTGGCCTAGACAAGCTCAGACAAGTCAGAAGCACACGGTCCCTTTGCTGAGCCACTAAGATAAGGAGGGGTGAACAACTAAGTAACTAAAAAGTAAGAACAAAAGGACATTGTATGACCATATAAGCAGCCCTGCTTTCTCAGCAGCCCTGCTTTCTTGCTTCTGTAAACCTGCTTCTGCCACATAGGCTTGGTAAAATTGCTTCTGCATGCCACACTATATAAACAAGCCCCTTCCTGAGCTCAGGGCCCAGAATTTGGAGACTGCCTCCTCTGAGTCCATGCGCATAAATAAAGTTCTACTCTGTACACCTGAAACCGGCTGAGTTGTTTTCTGTAACAAGTTTATAAAGGATAAAACACAATATGTCTCTCTGAACCTTGTCACACGGGGACAGATTTTGAATGATTAGAAGATGGGACTTTTTGATGTGAACTTGGAGGGAACTAGGTTAGAATTTGTTTTTTTCTAGCTGGTCCCAGTGCAGGCTGGGGTGCAGTTTGTCCCCCAGACTCAGAAGACTCCTTCTAGTTCTCTGATCGCACGAAAAGTCAGACCTTAGCTTGACTTTAATTCGAATAGCTTAAAGAACATGTTGGAAAAGAACACACAAAGAAGTTCAAAGTGAGACACTGGAGAGTACAATAGATGTTTATGCTCTCCTTTGTTCAATTTTGGAGAACTAAAGATCTCTTGAAGCTATTAGAAAGAACATTTAAAAAGGTAATTTCTCAGCCAGGATGGCAAGAATATATTTAATCTCAAAAACATCAGAGAACATAATCTTCTTTTAAGAGCTAATGCCTCTTATTCTAACCCTAGAGCACTATTACGCACATTGGTAAAAAGTTAAATGTAATTTAAAAAAATAAGAAATTGGCTATGGCATCACGGTGGTCTGAAATACTCAAAGAAGCAATTGCATTGGCCGGATTTATCGACAAACACTGGCTTTTTTTTTCCTGCCAAACTAATATGGTAAAACTCAAGGTAGAAATTTGACAACTCTGCCTAGAAATGTTTATTTAGAGAGAACAAAAATATTCATATTCTGGAAAGGAAAGCATGCCTTGAAACTACAGAACAATAGGATTTGCCTGGTGTTTATACAAATTTATGAACTTGTTTATAGTGCCAACACATTTTTAAAAGATCACGTTAAAGTTTGTATTTTTAAAAATGTATTAACCAGAATGATGTAATCTTTATTGCCTCCAAAGGAGATGTGGCTACATTTTATAGAGTGTGAAAGCTAATTAGTGTCATTGCACTGGAGTTGGCCTGGACCAGCTCCTGAGAGCAGCCAGCAAAACCCGGGCTCAAAGCTAAGGCTCCCAGAACCTATGTTTTCTGACTTGCTGACCAGAGTTCACTATTTCAAAGCATGCCTCGTGAAATCCAGAGCATATGCTGTTAATGCATTAAAAATTTGAAAGATGCAGAGAGGGATTGTGGGGGCAAGTTTGCCTGCCAAGTCCCCCCGTCTGCCACAGATGAAAGTGAAACTACCAAGACGTGATCTGCTTGGGGAGGAAAGGTGGCTGATCCCTCAAAGGAGAAGGGCCAAGAGCCCCTGCTCAAGGGGCTTTTACTAGGTTCATTTGCACAAGAATACAGGTAAGGATCAAACAATAGATAGCATTCAAAGAACTATGAGGGCTTATTCTCAGTCAGGTTCAGATAGTTAACCAGCCATAAGACTTTGAGGAACAAACTTCTTGCTTGGACCCTTATCATTTAAATGAGAGCATTCTAAGCAAAGCAGGTTTCATGGGATTTTACATATTCTTTCTAAGGCCTGATCACCCCTGGGAACCTGCCCTTTCCAGCACAGGGGGGCATCGCCTTCCCCATCAGAGGTTTTTAGGCTTAAGTGGATTAGAGCCAGGAAGCATCTCTCCCAGATGGAAATGGGGACTCAGACTATGTCGCAATAGGGGGGACGCAAGGGTCCATTGTTCCCTCTTTGTTGCAGCCCCCCTGAGTCCTTCCTTGTTGGCCTCCCAAGTTATCGTATCTGGCTTAGGTTGCCCCTGTCTGTGTGAGAAGTCGTACCCATCATGGACGTCGACCATGCTTGGCGGGCAGGGGAATAAGCTGAGACGGCGTTTGCTACCAGAGACAAGCTTTGTCTCCTGTGGCTCGCATTCTGGAGGTTCCTTGTTCATCCTTAGCCATGGGGGTTAGTTACAACTGCTGAAACCAGGCAGAGTGGTCCCCAACAAGAGATCTCCCTTCCCAGATGTTGCTATGTGTATGTTTCCTACTGTTTAGAGTAAGCAGACCAGTGTTACCTGCAACCTGTTCTCTCAGGAAGGCTTTCTGACTATGACCATCAGTTTGGGGAAGCAGACCCTCCAAATGACGTGTTCTATAACAAACTACCCACATGTTTATCACTGCTTTTACTATATAACCATCATCATCACCATCATCATTATCATCTCTTTACATGTCTGATCTTTTGCTAAGCTTGGAAACTTTCAATGGCAGAGTCTGAATGATAATCATCTTCTAATTCCTGATACCAAAAAGCTAATTTGACATTTAACAACTGTAATGAAATTATGCTGGGGGAAAAAAAACAATAAATCAATGGAAGAGTAAATGCATGAATGAATATAAATTTGACATAACAACTAATGTAACTTCAGCTTTGTGTGGAGGAATTAGAAACCAAAATATTTCTGTCTTATACCAAGAGTTTTTGATTCTTCTGCCAGGGACAGTTTAGAAATCCACATGCATTTATGTTTTTGACTTTGCTTTTAGGAAATCCATACTACTCCATTAAAAATGATCTTTACTCCTCAAATTAGTTTCCGTGACCCCATCAGAGAGGACAGGTGTCAGGACTTCTCAAATGATAATCGATCAAATCATTATTGCTTCACAGAATGTCCACGCTGGAGATGAACTAGAGTGTGGTGGCTTGAGACCACTTGAATGAGCCCCGGGTGTTGGGAGCGAGACACCAGAGGACGGCGATGAGGTGTCGGATCGAACAGCGGTCACCAAGGGCGTAAAGGACCGGAGCGGGAACACGGCTGCCTGCCTGCGGAGGAGCAAGAGCAGGGGAGACACACCCCTCCTCCTTGGGTGTCTCCTCTAGACTTTGCTCACGGCATGTGCGGAGCAGATTCAGAGAACCTGAGAATGTGCTTGGGCTTCACCCCCCCAGTTCTGAGTGCCTACTGTCCAGTGATTGTGTGGCCAGGGAACAAACTCAGTTTGAAAAAGACACACTGCAGGACACATTTCTGTCCCATCAAAGGGACACAGAATAAGGAATGATTTTTCAAAGACAAAAATTGAAGCAGACATCTTCTGTAGACTGGGAATGATTTCTAAGCACAAATTCAGGCAAGGAAGGTAAATGTGACCATGTTTTAACATTTTAATGTCAAAGTGATCATAAAATTGTAAAAGAAAACAAATCAGAGAATTATGACTCATGCAAGTATAATTGACGCATTCTTGCAAATAGAAATTATAAAATCTATAAAAGTAATCCATCATCTACTCATTCGTTTCTCCAGCATAAAATTTGGAAGTCACACTTGACCTTGCCTTCCTTTAGCCCCTCAACTACCAATGTAGGAACAGCTTCCTTCTGACCATCCTCCCAGGTCCCCTGTACCAGGAGCTGGACCTGCCTTCCAGACCCTCTGCTTCAGGCAGGGCCCAGGCACCGACCGGGACTGCAGGAGTCATAGTCCTGACGTCACACAATGAGATCCAGAACCATCGCTGGGATTCAGCCACAGGGCCCCTCCCAGGCCAAGGCTGCTCTTCCTTCCAGGCTCCGCGGCCTGCCTCTGAGGGCCAGCCTCCCACCATCACTCCAGCTGCTGCTCCAGCAGCCGCAGACTGTGCATCACAGAACGGTGTATTCTGTCTGGACAGTGCACTGGTCTTATTATTGGCCGAGACAGGCCTTACACACACACTGTCTACCTGTCTACGGTGCTCACTCCTCCATCTCTATCGAAAGGAGTGTGTGTTGTGTCGTTGGTGGTGCATTGCCCTTCCAGCAGCGCCCCACATTCACTGCTTGCCATCTCTGTCCACCCCACTGCTGTCTGCTGGATGCAGGGCTGGCATTGCCTTTCCTGTTCCATCCACAGCCCCCTGGAGGCGACATGGTGGGGAAGGAGTGCCTCCTTATAAACGGCAACTTCTCCTTCCCTGACCCCTCCAGCAGCCCTCCTCTGGGGCTGCCTCAGCTTCAGTGCAGAGCCAGGCTCCTGCACAGAAGCCCCTGGCCAGTGACTGAACGCTGCGGCAACACCAGGACCAGGCCATTTCTGCCTGGTGCTTGATGCCTCCGACGAATGATCTGTGGCTCCCATCTGCGTCCTGCAGCTCCTCGAGGGGCCGGCCGAGACTTCCTCAGCTCCGCATCCGCACTGCGTGGCGGTCCTGCCTGCCTGCCCGCCCACCTCTCTCCCCACTTCCCTTTCCCAGGCACCGGGGACCAGGATTCCACACCCTAACTGATGTGAACAACACCGCAATGGGCATAGGAGTTCTGCAAGTGTTCTTTTCAAATTAGTGTTTCAAGATTCTTCAGATAAATTCTTAGAAGTGGAATCACTGGATCAAAAGGCAGTTCCATTTTTGAATTTGTGAGGAAAGTCCACACTGTTGCCCACAGCAGCTGCACCAGTCTGCATTCCCACCGACAGTGCACCAGGGTCCCCTCTCTCCACATCTTCATCAGCGCTTATGGCCATTCTGACAGGTGTGAGGAGATATCTCATGGTGGCTTTAATCTGCATTTCCCTGATAAGTAGTGGCACTGAGCATTTTTTCCTATGTCCACTAGACGTCTGTGTGGCCTCTTTGGAGAAATGCCAATTCAGGTCCTCGGCCCATTTTTTATTGGATTATTTGTGCTTTGGGCATTGAGTAGAATGAGTCGTTTATAAGTTTTGGGTTTGGAGCCCTCATCGGCTGTATCACTGGTGTCTGCCTCCTCCCTCTCACACTCCTCCAGGCGTCCGCCCTGATCCCCAACAAACCCTCAAGCCGCTGGCTGCTCAGCCCCCCTGGCACCTGCTCCCTGGAGAGCAGAACAGGCACAACAACAGGTGCCCTGGGGCACATAACAACAACTTAATGGCCTCTGTGGCCGGGATAAATCAAAACCACTAAAACACAATGAAAAAAAGAGAAGCAGGAAAAGAAAACCCACAGCTGAGGAAACGTGTTCCATTTCACTAGGAATCAAAACAAAATAACTCTGAAGCAACCAGTACAGCAGAATTGCAAAGAACATCACTGTTGTTTTCCTGGCATGGAGGGGGGAGATAAGCCCGCGCACGTTTAGCTGGTGTTCACAAAAATACAGCCGCCCTCGTCCCACCCTGTGGCTGATTTCCTCAGAGACGTGAGGGCAGGCTCAGATCAGATGGGATCGCGGGCCCAGATGCGGGCTCATGAAAATCTCACGAAAGACAATAGAAGAAATGCAGCTCCCTCTCTGTCTGATGTCTCTGTCCCTTGCTTGTGTTGTGTCTTTCTGTGTGTCTGTGTGTCACTGTCCTCTTTCTCTGCATTGCTCTGGGTCTCTCTGTTTTGTTTTGTTTTTTCAGACACTATGTATTGAGTCCCGTTGTTCAAAAACAAAACAAGGCGGAGACAAAAGCTTTGATGAAATGAGAAAAATTTAACTGTACATTCAATTTCTTTCAATGGTTATGACGAAGCCTCGGAGTTCATTTAAACAGTATCCTTAATTTTGAAGAGCCTCGTGTAGCCAAATTTTCTGTGCGATGACTGAAGAAACCAAGCCCAGAGGGCCCCGGGCACGTGGAGCCACCCTCCCATCCTACCAGCCTCCCTGGGCGAGGAAGTTGATGAGTCCTCCTGAGATGCTTAGTCGGCTGAGTGGTTAAAAGAATCTGATTGTAAAATAGGAAGGCTTTAATTTAGAACACTCTGATCTATTATTTAAACAACCATAGGACTCTCTGAGCCTCATATTGTCCCATTTTAAAATAAGCCTGAAAAGAGAATATTGTGAGCTCAAGTGAGACAACTTGATAGAATGTAAAGTGCGATAAAATGTCAGTGAAAAGATCGTAGATTTTACATGTCCCATTCAATTTAAAAGTGGCTGTTTTAAAGCAATATTGTAAGGTAGATCTTAAAGTTGCTTGCTTTTTTACTTTTCAATTGTTCGTACTTAAATAATTTAATAATCAAATGATAAAATGCGAGGATAAACTCCTGCAAAGTGTCAACAAAGTGACTTGAGTTTTCTGTCCTCACCTCATTTCAGGGACTATACAGTTAGTCCCACAGCTAAAAAAAAAAAAAAAAAAAAAAAAAAAAAAACCATAGAAAGAAACCATAAACCTTGATAATAAACTGAAAAAAAAAGAAATATTTAATTTTAAATTTCTAAAATGTTTCTGATAGAAGAAGCTATTGCTATCTTTTAAAGAAAAAATCGCTGTAATGTTTATTGGCTATATTTTAAAACTTTCAAACAAATCAATTTTGGGGGAAAATGTACAAAACCATCGACTCCTGCTGTTTCTATGTTCCCGATCGCATTCATCCCACATGTGTGTGCTATGTGGGAAAACCAGAATACAGCACAGGCTGTTCTAAAGAATTATGGTGAATTTTGCCATTTCTGTGGGATATTCCTGAATGGACACGTAAAAATAAATTTGGTCCTTTTCCTTAAAATGATTATAAAGCGCACTGTGAATTTTAAATTAGCTTTTGTGAACTATTGGTGACCATGATCCTAATTTAAATTAGATAAATTATTTGTCAGACACATGAAACAGGATGATGGCCCGACAAACTGAAACTGATCCAACGTAAACTTGTAACAAACGCGAGGTGCTTCCCACACATGCACTGTGCCGTGGGGGCATGTGTGTGGGCATGTGTGTGTTGTGGATGCAGGTGGTGTGTTTTGTAAGAATGTGTGTGTCTTTGTCGGCCCAGGCTGCTGTGACAAAATACCGCCGACCAGGTGGCTTATACATCATGTGGACGTCTCCCAGTCCTGAAGGCGGGAAGCCCACGATAGGGTGCCAGCAGATCGGATCCGGTGTCTGCCGAGAGCCCTCCTCGGGCTCCTGGGCCCTGCAGGGCAGAAAGAGAGACCATCTTCTTGTCTCTCTTTCCAGAGTGTGAGCCCCATTCTGAGGATTGGTCCCATTATAGGGGCTCTACTCACATGACCTAAGTATGTCCCCAAAGGCTCCATCTCTTAGTACAAGCACATGGGGGGTGTTGGGGCTTCCATATATGAACTTTGGGGGACAATTCAGCCCATAGTGATAAATGTATTAAGAACTGGAAAAACTTCCCCAGAGAAGAGAATGATCACCACTGATTTTGACTGTACATCAAGGGTGTCCAAACTCATGGCATCTCTGGACCACACTGCAAGAAGAGTTGTCTTGGGCCACACATTAAAGACATTGTGACACATAATCCAAAAAAATTCTGCAATATTTTAAGCAAATTTATGACTTTATGCTGGGCCACATTCCTGGCCATCCTGGGCTGCATGCAGCCTGTGAGCTGTGGGTTGGACACCCCTGGATGGTTATAGTTCAACATTGTCAGAAACCGCCCTGCCTGGTTTTAGAAGCTATGACCCCCCATGGCTAAGGCTGAGTAAAGAGACCTTGGGATCCTAAACTACTAAAGAGATAAAGCTTATCTTCCCGGCAGGAGCACCACCTCTGCTCCCTTTACTGCACCCTGCTTGGCCTTAGGTGGATGACCAGTTAGCCAACGATGAGTAAGATTCTTCAAGGGAGGGCCAACCTAAGACAGGCATAGTGGTGAAGAGGCCCTCAGGGAAAGACTTAGGGGACTATAGAAAAAGGGGGTGATAGACCCTCACCCCTCAGCTTAGACAGAGCCTGAGTCCTCATTCTGTCTTTGAGAAGTCTCCTAATCTCTTGGCTGCCTTATTTCCCCTGCCTGACTTAAATGTGAAACAATGCCGGAGGATGGCAGGAACAGGCAGTTCCCCAGGGTGATCAGGCCTAAGAAAGAATGCATAAACTCCTGTGAAACCCACTCTGCTAAGCATGTCCTCAATTTAAATAAGGTCCAAGCATAAAATGACTTTGTTTCCCAAAGTTTTATGGCCCTTTAGCTGTCGGACTCTGACTCAGAATAAACCCTCATTGTTCTTTGAATGTTATCCATTGTTTGATCATTACTGCCTGACAATGACTGATGAGCTTTACATGTATTCCTGTGCAAATCGAACCCAATAAAAAAGCTAATTGAAGAGCAGGCTTAAAGCCCTTCTCCTCTGAGAGATTGACCGCCTTTCCTCCCCAAGCAGATCATGTCTCAGTACACTTTTTCTCATCCGTGATGGCCGGGGGTGCTCTGCTAGACAAAGCTCCCCCACACCAAATAAGGATCATGCCATATAAATTATTACCATGAAACATATTCAAAACAAAAAAAATTTAACTTAAAATCTGTTGAGTTATATTAATGTTTATTAAAAAATTGAACATTGGAACTATGAATGTGCCTACTACTTAAATTGCTTAAATATAAAATATGTTTTTGTGCTTGGTGTTTTTCAGAAAAGAAATAGGTTCCTACTTTTTTAGGACACAAAAGGCCTGATTACTGATTTAAAAAAGCACTTGTAGAAAATGCCTATAATCATACAAAACAATATTGTAAGAAATTAAATTGAACAATAAAATAATTTTTAAAAAAAGAAAGTATACGGCACTCTAGAGTCTTATATTTTTCTTTATTTTCTTAATAATATTTCCATTTTAAATCATTGTTTACTTTAATATCAATTTTAATATCATAATAAAATTTAGAATATTTACTTTTAATTATAAGTTTATAACTAAAATAGCAAATTCTAAGATTATTTTCTTAAAATAAATGCTAATTTTTGATATTGGATTCCATTTCTTTCTTAAAATAAAAAACAAACTTATATTTTCTTAACTAATGTTGTTAATCCATAAAATTTATATTAATCTTATTTTATTTTCTTTGTGCATCTGAGAATTACAAAGCAAAGTATAAAATCAAAATCAGCAACTTAACAAGGCTGAATTAATTATTATATAAGGTGTTTGAAGAATGCACTCTACGTAAAAATTCCACCCTTGCAGTTGAACAACTAAGCCTACACCTAATTCCTAAATAGTTTAAAAACAAGGTTCTGCCCAATGTTCGAAGAGCAGATAACTCCCATCTTATAAAAGTATTCTAGAGAAACCAGTGGAAAAATACCCACATCACTTCCTGATACCTAACTAACCAAGGTGCTATGCCAGAAATAATAGCAGAAGAAAAAAGACTACAAATCTGTATCAGTGATGAGCATAGAGATGCACAATCCAACATAATATTTTACCATAATGCATTCAAACATATTAAAATAAAAAACACTCCATTGCCACTAGCATTTAGCTCTATAATTCAATATAGTTCCAATTAGATAATATGTTACTGCAATTATCTACAGTAATAACAGCAAAACTGTAATCATTTTAGGTGCAAAACAAGATAAATGAAACATTCAACATTCACTCTGTATCACATCCAAGAAGAGTTATTTAAGAAACATAACAAAATAATAAAATTTAAAACTTAATGAAAGAATAAAATTTTATGAGAATTTTAATAAAGAACAAAAGATGAGGTTATGTCTTTCCAGATACTAAAAAGTCCATATGCTTAAATCTGTATGAATGGAATATTGATTGAATCATCTTGGTATAGGGCAAGAACCAATATAAATGGAACAGATAGCCACAGAGCTAGACACAGTGTTATAACTATGTTGGAATTTGGTTTATGTTTCTAATAGTTAAACGTGCATTTGGTTGTGTTTAACAGAAAACCCAAATAACACAAAGTTAACTAAATTAGGCCCAACATTTCAGCACTGAAAAGAGGGGTTTAGTGGTGCCGTCAGACTCCGCTGCTGTTACCCTTCTGTCCCACCGAGCTTCCTTGTACATCTGGTCACACTTGGGTCTGAGATGTTTGCCCCTTCAAACTCACAGTCACATTCTAAGCAGGAAGATGCTGCGGAACAGAGGCCAAGGGGGCGGGCTGGTTTGAGTGTGGATGAACCTTCCAGGGAGACCCCACCCCTCCAGTCACTGCAGCAAACATCAAGTTGGCAGAACAGAATGAGCCTCGTGACGACCGCTAGTGGCAAAGGAAAGCAGGTCAGGGAGCGTGGAAGCTTCCTGTCACCTACAGAAAAGGAAGCACCGTGGGCAGGAGGTGGTAGCTGGCTTGTGTGGCCACCTCTCTGACAAACTGGACAAAGTCTGGCATTCAGATCAATAGGTGGGGGGGCTACTAAAACTGATTGTATTTATACTATTGTCTATTCATATAAAACTATAAGGCTAGAGTCACCCATCACTCCATTAAAACACGTTCTGGATGGATTTCAAACAAAAACATGAAAACATGGGGAGACAATATTGGCATGTTTATAAGCTTGGGCTAAACTGAGATTCTAAAACTAAACACAAAATTGAAATCCACAAAGGAAAAAAATGGATCCAACAGATTGCTTCAGGTTTTAAAATTGCTGTATGACAAAATATATTATCAATATTTTTAAAGTAAAAGGACAGATCGGAAGATACTATTGACACATAAAAATCAGAGAATTCATATGCAGAATATTTTAAAAATCCCTGTGTATCTTTATGCAAAAACAACCCAGTGTAAGAAATAAGCAAAGGAGATAAATAACTGATTCACAAAACACATCACTAAGAAAACTAGATGATGCTCAATTTCAATGATTATCAGCAAAATGTAAAGTAAAAATGGGATATAACTTTTCTCAACTGCCACTCTGGAATAATTAAGAAGCTAGAAGAAAATTGGCTGTGGAGATGTGATAAATGATGATAAAATTTTGAAATGTTACATATCATAGAGTGGGGAGTTCCGCCAGCCTATTCAAAGTTTCCCAAAACTGAATATCATTGACACGTCACTCAAAGATCCCAAAACTGCAAAATTCTGCATCAGTTTGGAAAAAAAATATTGGCACGGAGATAAAAGACATTTTTAATGAAGTATATTGCATGATTGTTTGAAGCAGAATAATTGTGAATTACCTGAATTTCTCCCAAGAGACTGGTAGACATATTTAAAATATATGAGATTCTATACACAGAAATATGAAAGATCTCTACAACATGGTATTTGTTAAGTGAAAATAAGCAGGATATAATACCATCTATGTTTCAAAATTAAAACATAGATTATATAGGTGGGCTGATGTTTGACAGGTACCAGATACCTCTGTAATATTCACGTTTTGTGTGTGTGTGTGTATGTGAAAGGATTAGGAAAGTTACAATTCACATGGTAACGGTGACTCTTTCCAGGGAGCAACACCTCTCCATTGCCTTTTTTTCAATGAAACTATGTCTAGCCACTTGTACAAAAGAGCAAGGTTAAAAAGTGTAAAAGAAGCTGGTGGGAACACAAAATACTTTCAAGACAGCGTTTCCTCTGCAACTTCACCAGGGACATAATGAAAGGGGAGACCTGATCTGCAGTTGACACTCCGACCCCTGGAGACGACCGTCACTGCAGAACAGTGAGATTCAAGTTCAGGCATCGGAGCAGAGGCAAACACAGAGTGGACACGAAACAAGATGGCTGCACACTCAAACACAATTAAAAGAGTAAATTGCACATCGTGTGTTTTTGCTATGATTAGGAATAGAAACAGAACAAGCAAAAAAGGAAAAGTACAAAGTAGTACATGCAACTTTTAGTTTATAAACGAACACTGTGAAGTCCACACAGTGACCGTAAATGTGCACTTGGGTAGAGAGAGCTGGCCGTGATCAGAGACAGAGAGACAGATAAGAGGGCAGGTGGAATGTGACCGGTGAGCCCGGAGGTCACTCTGGGATGCTGTACAGCTGGCTGTCAGCACAGGGAAACATATACCAGGATGCCCGTGGCGTTCATTTCAAAGTAGAGAGTGTTCCAGAATCACTTAACTCATCATTAACTGGAAGACAATGATTTAACGTGTGGTGCACATTCTAAAACTCGAAGTAGATCTATAGTATACACCACAGCATATCACACAAGGTGTGGACTAGTGAAAGGGCCGAGGACCAGAGGGGGACAATGAATACAGAGTGTGGGCCCATTTCAGATCATCTGAGCAATGGCTCTCTATTCAAATTTTATCAGATATTTTGGTTGTCCTTGATTCCACTTGTCCTTTTGAAACCTTCAGATCATCTGTTAAGAAGGGAGCTATAACATGATTAATTTAAGCCAACTGAAAGTCAAAGAAAGTCACAGCATGGTGTGCTGACGCGTACTTCTCTGGAGTTCACGGAGACTTAAGTGGCAGAACTCAGTCATCACACAGAGAATGTGGCAGGATGCCCAGACTCCTCTCCGGAAGAGAAATTATTTCAGCATCTTGTACATTAAATGCATCTTATTAATTTAATTTTTTGGTGTTACTTTGGTGGGGGGCGTTCACTGAATTTTATTCTCGAATATGTTTACGAAGTTTGTTTTTCTCTTTATATTAACATACATTTAATTAAAATTACAATGGAAATATGTCCACACTGGATGTCACTGAGGCTACAGCACTAAATTAAAGTGCTTAATTATTTCATTTAGACTTTCACGCACGCCTGTGTTTTGCCCGTGGGGGAGCTGGAGCGTAGGCAAGCTGTGACGGATAGTTCTAGCATCAGCTCGGTTAAACTAGAATTACATGTCCAAAGTCTTGTTCCTGTATGGTTCTCAGTGACCCAATGCAAAATGTTACAAATGCTGGAAATTGAAGAGAAAGTGACACATCAAACCATTGTAGAGAGTCAAGATGCCCCGAGGGAATTAGGGAAAGCTCTTTGCCAGAAACTCTTGACTGATGCCGCCTTTGAGTGGTGGTTGCTGGGGGCTAGGTGGCAGACAAAATGGAGAAGGATTTTAAAGGGAATCACACACATAGCATTTCTAGTATTTTATCTCACTTTGGACTGGATGCATAACTATTGCAACCCTATCCTCTCTACATTGATTTCTTGTTCCACAACTAATGCTTCCGCCTAATCACAGCATCATCCTTTAGTCTCTGCATAAACCCGTTTTGGCACCACCTCGAAGCAGGAAAATGCCAGGTGCTCAATAAATGTTTGCGAAATATTAGCAACATATTCTTTTCCATTCCCAGGGAGGTCGTTTAACACTTGAGAAGACGGTCAAGTCACTTGCATAGGAGAAAAGTGGAATGTAGATGTTTTATTGTCATGTTACAAACATAACGAACCTCCTTAAGGAGACAGAGTGCCCAGTGCCAGGCCAAGCATTCCATGTTTCTACTGATGAAAAATTCCTCACTTGTCACCCTTTGTCACCTCCTTCTGATGCCTTTCTGTGCTCCCTGCCAAAACTACCTCTCACCTCAACAGAGCAGCAGAATCTCATTGTTTAGAACAGGATCATGCTTCCATGGCTCCAGAACCTTCCTGGCTTCAGGGCGCTGCTTACTTTCGGGCTGAGCTCCTAACACCGCTGGCTTTGATCAGGGACATTGTAGGACTGGTAAAGCTTTAGTCAAAAGAAATTGCTTGCCCTGGCTGGTGTGGCTCAATAGATTGAGCACCAGCTTGCAAAACAAAGGGTCACCAGTTTGATTCCCAGTCAGGGCACATGCCTGGGTTGTGGGCCAGGTCTCCAGTAGGGGGCGCATGGGAGGCAACCACACATTGATGTTTCTCTCCTCTTTCTCCCTCCCTTCTCTCTCTCTTAAGGTGAATGAGTAAAATATTTTTAAAAAGAAAGAAAGAAAGAAAGAAAGAAAGAAAGAAAGAAAGAAAGGAAGGAAGGAAGGAAGGAAGGAAGGAAGGAAGGAAGGAAGGAAGGAAGGAAGGAAGGAAGGAAGGAAGGAAGAAAGAAAGAAAGAAAGAAAGAAAGAAAGAAAGAAAGAAAGAAAGAAAGAAAGAAAGAAAGAAAGAAAGAAAGAAAGAAAGAAAGAAAATGCTTTATCACATGTCTAAGGACCTTTAATGTCAACATTTTCAGGGATACTAAAATACACTATAATAGAAAGTCTTTATTTGGGCTTACCTTTCTAACCTAAGTCAGGGATATAAAATTATACAACTGGGACTTTACAGGAACGAATCAGTTTACAGGTACAACTGAGTCTCAAAGACGTCAAAGACACAAGGTTCACACTTATTCCAGCACGATGCCTCTAGAAAGTTTGAAGACTGTTTGACTTCAAACAGTCCAGTGTGTCACTGCCACCACAGGGATAAAAATCTCAACAGCCTGGTTTATTAGTCCATTTATTAGTCCATGAAGCTACTCAAGGTCTGACCCTTGCCAGGTATTCAGACCACTTTTATACAAGCTTCTGTCACTTTGTAGCTGAGATGCGATCAACGCAAAGTGCATACATTTTACATGCATTTCTACAAGTCATGACAAATGATACACCCATGGAATCACGCTCCCAGCAAAGAGATAGAGCATGCCACCGTTCCAGAAAGCTCCCCATGTCTCCTTTCAAACTGCACACACCTCAGCGGCCAGCTCCGCCATGCCCCCACCTCAGGACAGCTACTGGTTTCATTGCTGTTACTGGAGATTAGATTCATTATCTCTGGAGCCTTATGAAGCCCTTAAAACTAAGACCTGTAAGCTAAACCCGGATGGTGTGTCTGGCCGCTGAAATAGAAGGTCGATGCAGAGGAAAATCTCCTCTGGTCAGGCCCAGAAGGCCCAGAACACAACTGAAAGCTAAAACACCACACCCAGAACCAGGACCAGCCCAACACGAAGGAGAAAGACACTCATTTTACACCCATCTAATGTTGGAGGTCCCAGTTAGGACACCTGGCTGCAGAGGGGGGTGGGCCTCCTGGCCAGCAGTCTCATCAGCGAGTGAGGCTTTCTTGCCAGGTGCCAAGTAAGAAGCCGCCCTCCCCGCTTCCAGGCAACAGAGTGGGAACCCCCCAGTCCTATGTGTGGACATTGAACTACTCATGAAGGTGGTCAAGGACTTGGGGAGAAATGGCTTGGCCTCGAGTCTCGTGCCGTTCCCTCTTCACAACGGAAGTTTCTCGGACTTTTCCCACATGAGGACCCACTGCCAGATGAGGACGTCAGGCCTGAGGGTCTCAGTCTACCCCTGGAAGAGACAAAGTGTGTGCGCCGGGGCCAAGCGGCGAACGAAAACTGCACTGGAAACCAAAACAGCCCCCGGGGTGGGGAGTCCGGGAGTCCAGATGAGTGAGAAGCAGCAGAGGAGAGCCCTTGCCGAGGCTCTGGTCGGGGTTCCGGGAGGTCACAGCCACTCACAGCCCCACGTGGGACCTCAGGAAGGCAGAGTTCGCCGTGCGCTTACAGCAGGCTTCACTCGCATGTTAAGCTTTGAGATGGTTTTTTCTAATTTTTAAAACCCTCTTTGAGACTACAAGAGAGAGTACGCTATACTTATGCTAATTGTTTCAAGAGGGTATTTTAACTCTGTATCAATATTGTCAAAGTCCTTATGTTAATAATTTTATAAATTAGCCATAACATATGCAAGTTTATTTCCACAGATATCTGCCAACATAACTGATATATTGATTAAAATGTTGTCATCAATGGCAACTAATGAATGCACTTAATTTGACATTAACTTCACTGTAGTCCTTGAATTGCCTTTCTCACCAGTTTCCTGATTACTGAAGGCGAAGCTCCTCCCTCCCCAGGAAACCCCTGTAACTACACATCACAAGCAGCCCCATCCTTTGGGGATCGCTGACCGCTGTCTGCTCTCGCATCTTGTTCAAAAAAATGCCATTTTCTGTTTTCAGCTTTTCCCAGTCATTACTAACCAACACAAATTTTTCAGGGAAAAAAATAGCTTTTCTGTTTTTATTGCATCTCTCTCGGTGTTAGGTATGATTGATGTCAGAAATATGAATCTAACAAAACTTCCTTGGTATTTTCAAATGTCCAACAATAAAAAGTTTTCTTTTTTATCAACTCATTCCCCTCTGTAAAGATCTGCTTGGGAAATCTGTTGATAAAAGCATTAGGGGATAGGTTTTTGCTTCTTAAATTAGGAAAACAGATTTTATTTTGATTATTTTAATGAGCTTCCTCACTATTGAATTTCCCTACTTTAAAGTTACTTTTCAAAAATTTACTTTAACAGGTTATTCTAAAGTTTAATTGGAGACTATTTTTCTTCTGCATTATCTTTGCTGACGCCATGTTTAAAAACCTAGTTAAACGTCTAAATAGTTCTTTTGGTTACTTAGAATCACCAGTGCAGAAGTATGGCCTTAATTGAAATCTAAGGGGTCATAGTAAGGTTTACAATAAAATGTACACTGTCCTTGTTACGCAGGTAAAGGTCAGCATGAGGTATGGGCATTTCTGATACCTCAGCTGCCTGGAAATTATTAAACTACAGTCAGGTTAAGTGGTTTTAAAAGCTCCAAAAAACAAAAGGAAGCTATTTCTTGTTGGAGTTTACGGGGTTTGCATGTACCATGATGTAAGTAGGAGGTGTTCCAGAGAGGCCGAAGGAGATGAGAGAGAGAAATTTTAAAAATTAAATATTAGCTTTTTGGCATTGACGTCTATCTGCCACAAGCCAGGGTATCTCAGGACCGGAATGGAAATTAATGTTCTTTAAATGCCACGGTGCTGAGGTGACTCGTGGGTGTCTGAATCACCAGGGTGATGAGAAAACACACGATCTGGGCCTTATTCCGAGATTTCTGCATCGGGGCTGGAGGGAGACCCAGAATCTGCATTTCTAATGAGTGTCCCTGTGAAGCTGATGCCACCGGTTGGGATGGAGAACACGCCTTGAGGGCGATCATTCTAGAAAATGAAATGTGATGATATATGCCGGTTCTAAACCGCAGCTAGCTAACAGCAGCGGCCACGGCGGAGCAGAAGTGTCATTGGAAGCAGCAGGGCTGGGGCTGTGGGGACAGCTTGACTGGGCCCCTTTGTCTCCTCCCCACACCCTCCCCCCCGAGCGGGCTGGCTCTGTCCGGCCCTGGCACTGCCGGCATTAATGGAAATTTCGTGTCCATTTCCACCTTTATGGCTTCATACTCCCCCTGACCAGCCATAAGAAGGGGGATGGGAGAAAAGAGAGGATTTCGGTTCCTAGTACGTCCATAAATTTAGAAAGAAAGCACTGAACAACGGGAGGAGGATGAGGAAGGTGAGGCTGTTGTTCAAGAGCCACACATTTTAGGCCAGTGTTGGATTCTGGCAGAGTGCGTGGGGACAAGACCCAGGGACGGGGCGGAGCTTGAGTCTCGGGATGACACGGGCTGCGTTTTCTCACCACGTTGCCATATAAAAGCATCAGTTTGTAGAATCAATGAATGTGATTGACCAGGGTTGATTGAAATTGATAAACAGGGAATTCTAGAAGGCTGGATGGAGGAACACGTGTGTGCTGACTGAAAACGCCAAACAGTGGCAGGCACAGGACCACTGCTAGGTGGAGAGAAGTGGCCGGGGAGGTTGGGGACAACCCCAAACTGGACACCTAAGCAGGGGGGTGACCAGAGGGTCCGGTCAGCGAATGGGAGGACAGATGAGCTGGGGTCTGAGAGAGGACCCACCAGGAAGCCGGCACGCACTTCTGGAAAGTGTCGTGTCGGGTGTGCGAGCCGAGCTGTCCCCGAGGGAGTCATCTATGGAACCCCCGTGGAATTCGGGAACAGTCTAGAGAGGGGCTGATGTCTGAGCGCCATTCCTACACCTGAGCAGGAGTGTTCTGGTGGGGAAGGAGAGAAGATTAGGCGCACTGGAGGAAAGGGTGCTAGAGAACACAAGGGCACACAAAATAACAGGGTTGACCCCAGAGGAAGTTGGAAATCACTCATCACTATAGTCGAAGCCACAGGAAACCCCGCATGTGTGTACGCACTATGCTTGAGTGCATTACAGTCGTGCTGTGGTGAGGGGTCATTCCTCCTTTGAATCACTCAGCACCCGGCTGTCCAAAAACCTGGCTCGTCCGTTCCCTTGCCTGCGCCGAGCCCACACTCATAAGACTGGGCGTAGTCAAGTACAAACAGGTAATCATGCTGGTGTGTCCCATTTACACCACACACACTCACTTCAGGTGACTCCTCCACATGCCCTGCTGCTCATCGGACCATCCCATAGTCAGCGAGCATCTCTGAACCCCGAGATGAAAATTTCACAGTTCCCCATCTCTCCTCCCCACAGCCCGGTCCTCACCCATTGCACCCAGAGCCTGGCGGACATAAGACCACGGCCCTATTTTTCCAGCGCCGGATCCAGCCCTGCTGCAGACAGAATGCGTGAACCCCCCCCCCCGGCCCCCAATGCCTGTGTCGGGCCCTCGCATCCGGTGTGATGGTATCAGGAGCTGGGGCCTCTGGGAGGAGATGGGTCCGGAAGGTGGGATGAGGGTCATTACCAAAGAGGCCCAGAGGGCTCCCTGACCCCTGCTGCAGGAGCAGTGAAAAGACACCTCCGCCCTGGAGCGGGCCCTGGCCCGCAGCAGACCGCTGGCTCCTTGGTCACAGACAGCCAGCCCCCAGGGCTGGGAGAGTCAAACGAATGTGGTTTATAAGCCACCCCGTCTGAAGACTGAGCTGCCCCAACTCTTCCAAGTAAAATTCTTTAGTGGCCACCACGTTCAATGTGTTACCCTAAAACATGAAGCGCTCACAGGGCAGGGGTGTAAATCAACCCCATCTGTATTTATTGAGTAACTGCTTCACAGAACTGGTCCTCATTGAGAGCTTATCAAGCATTAAAATATATTACATCATAAAAATGAAATAAATCGCTCTAATCGAAAACCTAGCTCTTAAATTTTCTGACTAGCCATTTGAGAAGCTAAACTCTCAGCTCCGAGGATGGAGCCAGAATTTTAAGTGTTGTCTAATGAACTGTGGTTCGCAAAGAAACTTTTTTAAATCTTAAAAAAAGCTATTCCATTGATCACTACTTAGGAAACAATAAAATAGCACTGCTTTTCTTTACTAGTACAGTTCATTTTGATTAGAGAGGCCCTCCATTAGAAAAATCTTAATCTCTTCTCGAGGTGGTTCATCAAAAATGGATCTGATGTGCTTTGAGTGAAAAGTAATTGAAATGATATGAGGAATTAGTCCAAAATTAACTTACAGAAATACGAATTGTTCACAGATTTGTTTTTCACATTAATGATATGTCCTAGAAATGCTTCGACTCATATAAATTCAGGCAGGACCTGTAGAAAAACCTGACATATCAAGAATTACATTTTAACTTAGTTTAAATCTTAAAAACATCACCAAACTCTAAATGTTGAATGAAGCGATGGCAAAAAGATGGAAACTACCGGATGAGGAGGAGGAGCCATGCCCTAAAGTGTGCGAAACGGCCTCACAACCACTTGTCACTGGATACTCGTAAGTCTCCTGGAGCACAGGTGAGGAGGAGAAAGGTAAAGAGCAGATAAGGGTCTCCCACCCTAGAGACTGAGTGTGTGATCTCAATGGATCAGTCATGTGCCCACAGGGACAATGGCAGGTAGGGCCAGAGGGAGGACTGACGTTCTTTGTTTATCTTTGTGACAGGAAGACGTGACTCTGATGACTTAGATTTGGGGCTCGAACTCTGCTTCCCAGGCTGCACACACCCAATCATGTGTGAAATTCTATACTGGAAGTTCATTCGCCCATCGGGCTTTATGCAAGACCCCAAGGAAGCCAAGACGAGAAGAAAATAGGAGACCCTCTTTCACTGGAATTCCATGCCACTGAGGTGGCAGGTGTCCAGCAATCGTTCCCATGTGTGTTTAACCTACTTAGTGTATGTGCGTGTTCATGAATGTGGATGCATGATTCTGCTTCTGTCACTCACTAGCAGTGCGCCTGAGCCACCCTCAGAGTCTCTCTGCCCCTTAACATCCTCACCTTCACAGTGGGGCCCCTAATAGTGTCCCCAGTGGCCGCAAAGACTAAGTGGAGAATTCTGTGAGTGCTGTTATAGGCCGGCCTGGACAGCTAGCAATTTTTCAGCGAATTTTGATACCATTCTATTATAGTGATTATTATCACTCCCCTTATGCAAATAAAATACCCTTCTTACATAAACACATAGGATTTGAAATATTATATGTACAACTGTTGTAGAATAAATATATATTTATTAAAGTGTAGAATATAGTTTCAGATACATTTCTCAGAGGACTGTGTTTTTTACCTTCTAAAGAGTCGTTCAGAATCACCAATGAGCCATTCAATTACACTTAGGTTAATTTGAGGTGTGAGGTAAGTTTGTTTACTACTCGGGGTCAGTTCTCATGAAATCCACGTGAACAGTGAGTTGGAGGGCGCTGGGTCATCATCGCCCCTAAGGGAATCGTAGGGCTGGTTTCCTGTCTCACTTTCACCAACAGATCAATACAATAACTTGTTTAGCATGTGTTTTGTTTAAAGGCCCCTTAGCACACTGTGGATGCGCAAACATTGAACTCACCACCCACAGGGCTACGAGCCCCACAGTAATCACCAAGGGGGTCTCTACCCACATTTTCTCTGGGAGAGCCCAGCCTTTTCAGTCTAGGAACACGAGACAGAACTTTGAATGGCAAAATCATAAACACACGCCCACACACAGGAGAGACAAACGTGACGCTGAATAGACCGAGACCACGACACCAGTCTACAGGACAAGAGCTGGAACCAGTGGGCAGGTGAGCCCGGGGAGCCCCCTGCCGGGAAGGTGGGATTCAGATGACCAGGCATGCCCAAGAAAAGTCGGCCAGCTGGCACTGAGTGCCCAGACTGCCAGCGACTCGGGACTGCAAATGAATCTCCTCAGTGAGGTGATTCTGCACATACAGAGTCTGGGAAATGAGGATCAACTCTGCTTGCTGTCCATCTTCCTGGAAGCGAAGCTGGCGGAAACTGGGAGCCCTGAGGGTGCCGCGGAGCTGCCCTGAGCTGCGGGGCCTTCTTGATCCCAGAGGGACCGAGTGGAACCGCAGGGCTAGCAGGAAAGAGTGTTCACACTCGCTCCTGTGTCTGGGCTCCTACTGCTTTACCTGGGTGGATGGCCATGATGGTTCGGTGAACTTTTAGAAAATAACTACAGGTCTCACTCCCATATGCTGAAGTGTATCTTTCCAGTAGACAATGGGAAAATAGAGTTTGATTTTGAAAAGCATAGGACGATTTGGGGTTTTTTTTTTAGTCCATACTTACAGAAGCAGCTCAATGTTTTATAACATACCGTGGTCATCAACAAGTACCAAGTAGAATTACGGTTGACCGCAAACTGTCTCACTGGTCACTGCGTTTTCCCAGAACCCAGGATTGCAGCCTGTGGTTTCAGTCTGACGCCTCGGCCAGGCTATACCGTTTTCTGCTGTTATTCAGAGTTGAAAGAACAGAATCCTGAAGCATCTCCTTCATCTCTAACAAGGAACTAGACATTTTCAATGCACGGCAAAAACAGTGCTGTTTCTTGAGACAGAAGTTTGACCCTCCCATCCATCAATTTCTGCATCCCTGGGTATTGGTGTGTTTCAGAATCTCCCTCTCTGGGGCATGTACATATGTGGGCTTACAAAACGTAAGCTTTATTTAAAGCTCCAGAGTGCTAAAATATGTGCCATATCTCCTACTTTTGAACTATTTGCTCATTTCATTCCTGAGGCAATTATATTTCTTTCTTTTCTCCCTTCCTTCATTTCTTCCTTTATTTTTCTATTTGTTAGAAAAACTTTTTTGAAATACAGCGAATCTTTCCAGGATGATATAAAAGATTGAAATGTGTGTGTGTTCTGTGCGTGTTCACGCACACACAAGTGCTTCTGTTCATAACACAAGCAAATGTTTAGCACTAACTTAATATTCTAAGATTATGTTGTACACTATGGGGAGGAAGGGAGGGAGAGAGGGAGGGAGGAGGAAGGAAGGAAGGAACAGGCCTGAACAGTTTTACCTCAAAATAGAAACTACCAGCCTTTCTTAGAAAGAAAAAAAACAAAATAAGGTTCTGAAGAAAAAAAAATCTTTCAGGAGGAAAATTCTTCAAACTCTTTAGAAATTTCCTAGAGAAAATGTCACTTTCCAAATTCCAAAGAAGACTAAAAAAGTATTCTTCAAGGGAAAAAGGCTTTCACTTTTTATTGCTGCATTTCATTATCTGTGCTATTCACATTCGTAGGTATGTTCACACCATTCTTAGATGCAACAACTCCTGCGTAACATCCTTGGTTCCAATCCCTTCTAGGTGTGCCTTCTCCATTCGTCAGCTCCTTGTTTTCTGTAATGGAAATGTTCTCCCCGCCATCTGTCCGCATGAGTCGCACCCACATGCCCACGGCAGGCCCGCGCCGACGTGCACACAGCATTTGTACACGGGCCAGATGCTGTCAAAGATTCGAATGAGAAATGCACCGGAAGTGCTGGAAGGGGGCCCTTGTCTGTCGTCACCACTTAAATGTAAAAAGTGGGGAGAGTGTATTCGCAAAGAGCTCTGTCACCAGGCAAAAATCATTCCTTATTTGGATTCTGAACTGAGGTTGAAGATAGGAAAGTGAGAGGAGATGAGTGACCCAAGAGGTAACAACATGAGCAAATTATTAAAATTCTGTTAAAAAGAAAACTAGTGAAAAGCCCTGCTCCTAGAAGGTGTCTGAGATCAGGAAAAAACGTTACAATCTGTGATATTAACAAGGAACTATACCTATTCGTGTATTCATGTACATGTATACAAGGTCTGTCCAGAATATATCCAGCTGTGAGCTATGAAAAATAGAGACATTTATTGAAGAAGATACAAGAAACATTGTACACAGGACAATGATACCTCAGTCCCCCTCAAAGTAGGCATCTTGGGACCTCACACAGTTCTCCCAATAGCCATCCACTGCCCCATCATATTTTCCTGAATCTCATCCATGGTCTGAAATCTCTTCCCTTTCAAAGGTGATTTTAGTTTTGGGAAGAGCAAGAAGTCTCAGGGCACCAAATCTGGGCTGTACTGGGGCTGAATCTCCTGGGTGATTCCATGTTTCACCAAGAAACTCTGCAAGAGATGTGATGCATGAGCAGATGCATAATGAAGCTGTCAATCACCACCTTCCTGTAGCTGTGACCTTCCGAATCATCCGAATAGTTTTGTTCAAGCTTAACGCAAAATTTGATGCAGATTCTTTGCTCTACTCAGTCATTTTGAATGTGATGGCCACACAGTACACACACTCACTCAACATCTACCGCCCCCACTGACTAGTACAGTGAAGTCGCCAGGGTTCACACATGTGCATTCCAGTCCACTCCTTGGCTGCCAGGTGACATCGATGTTGCGCAAACTGCTCTGATTACATTAACAATAGCTGGACTTTTCCCAGAGAGACCTTGTATATTCCATGTTATCAGGAGTAATCACACAACCATCTTGACCTATTAAGTGGGATGAAGTGATAACCACACCCAACTTCCCCAACAAATGTGATGATATTAAACTACCCATTTCTCACATGACCACTGCCAAAGCTTACAAAGCCAGATACCTGTTCTTTGTCTTCTCTGTCACCTGGGGCACAGGCTTGTTGCAAAGGCACACACTGCCTTGTAGGACTTTAAGTGGGATTGGTGTTTATAAAAATCTCGTGCAGGTCAGAAAACTATGCACAGCCTACAATGGTGATAGTTTCCCATCCGGGTTCAGTGGGTCAGGTTTGCCAGTTTTTCTGTTCGAACCACCTCTGTCCTCATGAGCATTCCCACCCTCTGGTTTTCTGTCCAAGAAGAGGTGTGTTAATTAGGATTTTGGTTCAAATGTGACTTTGGAGTGGTTTTTTTCCTTGTAATTCTGTCAGTCTTTGCTTTATTTTGAAACAGTCTGATTGTAAGAATATATTATTTAAATTACTTTATATTCCTGGTGAGGTCAGATCTTCCTCACTGTGTAGTGGCTTGTATGTCCAGCAGTCCTCTTTGTGTTAAAGCCTATTTTGTCAGGTAGTAATAGATCTAAACTAACTTTTTTACTTAGTATTTTCTTGGTATATCTTGGTGGGGGGGTTTTGTTTGATCATTTTACTTTAATTCTTTATAGTCTTATGTTTCATGTAGATCTCATAAATAATTCATAGTTGGACTTTTTAACCAGGTCCATACAATTTATTCTATGAATCTTTTCTCTATCTTCCCTTGCCTTCTTTTAGATCATCTTGTAAAAGTATTACACTTATTCCTCTCTTATTTGGAAGTTATCTACACATGTTTCTGTGATATAAACCACTGACAGCTTTTTAATGTATCAATATTTAATATTAATCAATACCTATACACTCCCTGAGGACAGTACAAATTGAGAACACTATCTCCTCTTAATTTACTTATTATTCATGGTGTGGGTTTTAATTTGATATTTATTAAATACTGTAGAGTGCTATATTATGCACTTAATTTAGAGTTACCCACCTATCTGCTATTTTCATTTTCTTTTCAGCTCAAAGTTTCATTAATATTAAGTAGATTTTTCAGTGTTCATTATTCCTCAATATTCAGAGTAAGTTCTCCCCACCCCTCTCTTTTAATCACCTCCAGGCTTATATGAAAATAATATCAGATATTCTTCAATGTGTAGTCCTCTCATTCTGTTTGATATAATTTTTTATTATTATGTCTCTCTTCCTCCATGGGTAATTTCTTTTGATCTGGTTATGTTTCACTAACCCTCTTTTCATCTATGTCTAATGTGTTTTTAAAGTCCTACAGCAAGTTTTCAATTAGGGTCTGGCATTATTTCTTAAAGTTTTATTTGAGATTACCTTAACTACAATTGTCTCTTTTCATAATTTTTACTTTACATCTATATTCAAGCTCACTTCTAATTTCTTGTAACACACTCTTTGTAAGTCTATTTTTTGTTATTTTTCATTCGAAGATGCTAGATTGCTTATGTGCCTAGTTATTTTTGACTCTGTGTTAGACAAAAATCGTGAAAAAAACTGTAGAAATAATGTAAGGCTCACAAAGTTTGTTGCTATGGAAAATGAGTTGAGTTTGTTGCTGTTGGTTACCCATAGATATTATTTCAGGACAATCATAAGCTATTCCAGGATTTGAACTTTTCTAGACTTTCCAAGGCATACAGAATAGTGAGGGGAGGTGACCTGTGAAAGGAGGTAGTTTAATTCCACTTTGCTTTACCCAAGTGTGTATCTCCTTGGGTACCAGATGAACGTAGGTGGTGGTGACCAGCTTTCCCTCTTGGGTCACCGTCCACCTTCAGCCCCACCCCTCCACCCGAATCCACACCCAGGCAAATGCCCTCAGGCGAAATCGCTTCACCTTTCATTTTACCTTTCCTGTAAAATGAAGCCTTCTCACCTTTTTGCCCCTGTGACTCCTCCCTGTCCTCTTAGCTTATAGAAACTTCTGAGAAGGTTGTTATCTTTCCCCTAGAATTATAGTTGTTCTTACTGAAAACACGTCTCTTAGTTTTTCTGGCCCACTGCAAGCTGAAGTAGTACGATCCTTGGCCCTTTCTGAAAATAAACACGCTCCGACTCACCTGCAGCTAGCCTGACTCCAAAGCCCTATAGTCAAGGCAGGACATTTGTGATTTCCAAAGAGGTCCCCAGGTGATTCAGACAGAAGCCCCCTCACCCCACGCCCCTCACCAACACTGGTGGTTTTGAGAGCCCCTCATTCAAACCATGCAGTCTGCACAAAGGACTTCCTTGTCTTCCATATACACACCTACTGCATGAATCGTACCCCTCGTGTGCAGTGGTGGCTCACAGCTGCAGGGCGTTTGCTCACAGACAGGAGAGTCTGGGGGAGACATGAGTGCACAGTCTGAACAGGCACAGGGCGGATGGCAGCATCCTCGCCACCGGCTTCTGCTCTCGCTGTATCACCCACCCCCTCCATGACGTAGACTGCTTCTCGCAGGTTGACGCACTTACAGAAACCAACAAAACAAATGCTGATGCTAGTTCTGTCTGTAAAGATGACGGCTCTTCCTGCTTCAGCATCCTTTGAGTATCGTAGTTCTCACGCCGTACCTTTTTATTTCAGAGGGTGGTATGTGCATACAGAATGCAGAAAAGAGATCTTTAAAAGTCCTTGTTGCCCCCAGCCTACCTGATGTCCCGCTTGAAAATAATTTCACAAAAATAAAGGGGAAAAATAAGACAGTTTCTATTATTTTCTCATCATGGCTATTAAGTCCTACGGGAAAGGCATGCAAATCAAATAGTGATTTTACAAATGAGGCACCTAATAACCCAGATGACATTTAACTAAAGCTCAAGTGTTTGTAACAGATCTGCTGCTCTTTTCAATAGCAGAAATCAGCAGCACACAGAGCCAAGGACAAGGGAAAGGCGTGACCTCTAGAAGGCCTTGTCCACTGCACCGTTCCCTCACTCCTAGGCACACTTCGGAGATGTCAATGTGGTAAAATGCACTTAGAGTGATGTAACTCTCAAAGTGTTGAAATGAGTTCTTTCCACTGGGTGAGATGGTCTTGAAGAATCCCTGCAGATACACCTCAGGTGCACGCACTCCTGGTGTAAACAAAATCGACAACAGGTGCAGTCAAGGTAACACAGCAGGAGGTTCGAACGAGGGCCTCGCCAGATCTTCACTGTGAAATTCATTCAAATGGCAAGATCGCCTCATGTGACTCTCCTTGGATAGGATGGAGACAGAGAGGCGGGGTTCTGGGAGAGACAGTACGGGAGCACTGTGAACAAGTAATGGGAATTTGCGGAAAGACAAGGGGGCTCGGTAGGAAACAAGTTGACCACAGAGAACAAAGCGAATCGTCAACAGGGCACTAAAAGGTCCTTCAGTGAACTGCACATTAGCAGAAACCTGGGGGGTGGTCACAGTTTGAGCATGAAAGAGGCCTAAAGACCGTTCTCAGAGGGTGCCCAGGCCATTGTTAGTTTCCTCTGTGTGGGAAGACTCTGTGGCTAATCCAGCCAAGAGTCCAGGCTCAGCCCACTGACATGACTGGTGCTAAAATGATTCTGGAGTGGCAGGCTAGCCCAGAGCTTTTCAGGCAGTAGGGACAGAGTCCCACACTCACACTGAGCAGAGAGTGAGGGAGATGTATGTGTGCCACGGGCAGGCACGAGAGGAAACATCAGAACCGCAGCTTCACGGGAGCACAACGGGTTGGGGACGTGATACCTTGTAGGGAACAATGGCAATATGCCCAGGCCATTTACAGTTTACAGCAAGCCCCAGTGCCCAATGGGACGGTCTGCGGAGATGGCACCTTTGGGGGTTGATTAGGTCCCAAGGGAAGAGACTTTATGAGTGGCATCGTAAAGGTGACCCCAGAGAGCCCCCTGCTCCTTCTGCCCTGTGGGCTCACTTCAAGAAGACAGCTCTCCATGAAGAAAGGCAACGTCAGGAGAATAAGAGTACAAGCTACCAACTGGGAGGAAATATTTGCAAAAGACAGATCTGATAAAGAGTTTTTATGTAAAACATACAAAATATCTAAAACTCAACAATAAAAAAATCCAATTAAAAATGGTCCAAACCTTAACAGACAGCTCACAAATAAAGATACTCAGATGGCAAATGGGCATATGAAAAGATGTTCCACGGCATGTGTCCTCAGAGAAATGCGGAGTAAGACCGCAATGACGTAGGGCCGCACGCCTATGAGAATGGCCCAAATCCACAAGACTGACAACACCTAGGGCTGGCGAGGCTGCGGAGCAGCAGGAACTCACGGTCACGGTCACAGCCGGTGGGAGTGCCACACGGGGCAGTCCCTCTGGAAGGCAGTCAGGTGGCTTCTCACAAAACTGAACACACTCTTAGCATGTGATCCAGCGACCACGTTCCTTTCTGTTTACCCAAGTGAGCTGAAAAGTCACGTTCACAGACGAACCTGCCTGCAGACGTTTATAGCGGTTTTATCCATAATCAAAACACGGAGGCAGCCAAGACGTCCCTCAGGAAGTGAGTGGCTGAAACAGTGGGCCATTCAGACAATGGAATATTTCAGTGCAAAAAACTATGAGCTATCAAGCCGTGAAAAGGCACAGCCCAAACCAGAACACATTTTGGTAACAAGCATTTACTTGGTGAGAGAAGCCAGTCTGAAAGGCTACACTCTATCCACAGGTTCCAATTGCCTGACATTTCAGAAATGGCAGCACTATGAAAGCATCCGTGGTCCCCAGGGGTTTGGGTGTGGCGGGAGGTGAATAGTCAGAGGTTTTTTACGGTGCCCTGTATGACACCATGGTGACAGACACATGTCATTACACGTGTCCAAACCCAACAGTGAGCCATAGGGGCAACTATGGACTTGGGGTGACAACAATGTGTCTCCACAGCTTCAATTGTAGTCAATCAGTCTTAACAAATGTACCACTCTGGAGAGTGACGTGATAGCAGGAGGGGGTCATTCATGTGTTGGGGAGGGTCATATGGGAAATCTCTCTACCCTCGCCTCGATCTTTCTGTGAACCATGAAACGGCTCTAAAAAGAGTCTTGGAAAGATTCAGTCTTTACATAACGCCGCCCCATTACTGCCTAACATGTTACAACTGATCTTACCCAGCACAAGGCACAGGTGAGGACGGGGGCCACTGTGTCCCGTCCTTTCCAATGCACTGTCAGGGGGCAAAGGCCAGTGTGTGCTCTGCGTGTCAGGAAGTGTCCTTGTGCAACACGTCGAACACAACAGGGCGCTTTTTTCATAAAAGGCGTCTGCCTACGTGCTCTGCCATGGCTGCCTTTTCCCGGTGAACGCCACCACACAAGTGGAGCAAACCCAGACGGGCACAGGCTTCCTGATTGAAGGGGTAAAGCTAATTCAGCCGTGTGGGGAGTGATGCCTCTCTAATTTGCTGGGCTGTTACTATGAATTAAACAAAACATACGTGAAGACTTGTCATGAGCTACAAATAAATGCACAGCATGCTGCCAATTTCTTAGCTATACCCATTATCTTCAGGTTGGTAAACAGAATTACTCAGACCAAAGGAAAAACTAAAGATGTGTTCTTGAGTGCTAATGTAAGCAGACTACAGGACTCAGGGCCTCGGGGTGACCAGCCTGTTGTTGAAAGTCCCCCATCACACATCCACTTGTCCTCAACTACAACAGGGAAGACACACGACAGGCTTCACAAAACATAGGCTCAAACAAATGTCTTTTTTATTAACTACTCTATCCAGGGTGTGGAAACTGTTCGAAGTAACGGATGGCAAACATTCTGAGTCACTGCGGCCATCGGGAGTCACGGAGTTTGGCACCATGGGTGGATAAAATGAAACGATGACAGAAAACGTGCAAGTGACTGTATAAAATGTTCACACAGGGACTCGTGTTTCACGCTAGTCTCCCCCAGTCGCTTGTCTTGGCTCCCCCTGTACGAGTACGGGGTCTCTGCTTCAATTTAGGGAGGATGGTGATGGAAAGTTGTAATTCTGCGCTGTACCTGCAGCCCCGGCCCCAGGGCTAGACAACATCGGGCAACTGATGTCACGCTTCCAACACAAGGGCAGCTGTCAGGGCAAGAGACAGTAGGTTGGCACTTGGTGGCACCATAATTTGGGGTGCTCCAGTCAGGGGGGCCAGTTTGGGCAATGCAAGTGTGCAGCACCTAATTAATTCAGGTACAATTTTCTGTGGAAGTACGTTCAAATACTGCAAGGTCTCTTTAAAAAGGATAGATATGTGTGCACCTGAAATTCAGATCTAACTGGGTTTCCTCAACTTCCCCCAACGGACTGAAACTCATTGACGTCCAGCGATGACGTTAGAGAAGAGACCTTATGTCCCCGGGATGAGGAACGTTTGGGACATTGGACAAATGGTCAAAAGGCAACTGACGCAAACCCGCACATGAAGTTAACTGCACATCGGCACGACTGAGCACAGAATACGACCTAGTTTTAGGGGAGTACCAGGCACCCGAACATTTGAAGTTTATGGTCTGGGTTCCAGCACTCCCTGTGTGGGTAATGCAGGCCCATAACAAAATCTTTCATAGCCTGTTGAAAGATGGCAAAAAGATGGGCTATTATACCATCTTTAATGTGGGAATACTACTAGTACTAATAATATTTTGTCTTTGTAATTACCATAAAATTGCCCACTGAAAATAGGTATATTATACATTATTGTCCCACTTCTTTTGATTTTATGAGGACTAGAAGGCCCCTGTGTTTCCAAAATGAATTTGCCTCTTGTTAAATTTCTACTTAAACTCACATCATTACAACATTTCTCGGCTCTAAAAGATTTCGTCCTTTAGCAAATGCAAGCAGTAAACGCAACCTGCTACCCTGGAAGCTGCATCCATCTTTACTGGAGAAGCCCCGATGATGTTCCGGTCCTCAATGGGAGACGACACAATCTCACTGAGCCCTTAGGCAATAGAGGGAATTGCCAGAGAACCGAGGTGGGAGACAGACAGGCTCGGCTTACCTTGAGATTTCTACCTGGCCTGCTGCCTTGATGGCTATTGAGATGTGTGTATGAAGAGCAAACAGATTTCTTAGCAAAGATTAATTTTGCAACAGATCAACCTGTTTAAAGCCAGAGACGTGCCAAGAGTCTGGCCTGGAGGAGAGTCTTAAATTTTAATGACAGGCCAGAGAAGTGACCCTGTGTTTTTATGTCAGGTCTAGGTCAGTGTGAGAGTCACACGTTCAGTTTTCTCAGGGTGTCACATGACCCCAGGGCTGATGATGTGCAGCAGAGTTTTGGGGGGTTTCTAATGTAGGAGATGATTGGGCAGGTCTCATGAACAAGAGAATTGATACAAAGACTAGAGATTTTTAAGAAATGAAGGTATGGGTCACCATTAATATTCTTCCTGAGATGAAAGTACAATATTGTGGTTTCTTTTCTTAATACTTTTGGTTTCTGGAGTGTGAGTACATACTGGGGCCTACGGTCCCACATACAAGGTACTAGAGTAACATCTGAAAGGTCCGTCCCTGCAACATCCAAGGGCTCTGCCCACGCAGGATAACGTAGCCACAACTAGAAAAGAAGAAAAGGAGGCAGGGCCCTTTCATTTTACTCCATTGGTAAGACAATGAGTACACTTTTTACTTTCTAGTCTTTAAGGTGTGGGAGTTTTCAAAACATGTTTTCTAAGCAATATCAGTCTATACAGGAATTTGGAGAAAAGATACTGAAATATGTATTTGTACATTTCAGTTGTACTGGTTTGACTGTTTTAATAAAAACAGACTTACTGTTAAAGAATGAGGAAATTAATTGTTCTCTATCTACTTAGGAAGAGAAGAAAAGCTTAACCTAAGTTGGTTCTTTAGTGACAAACATGTCAGTTGCCTTTTGATCATTTGTCCAAAGATGGTGCTCACCATTGACTGAGCGCCAGCACCCCCGGGAGGCACCCTGCCTTGACCACTGTGGCAATTGCTGAAGTGTGAACAAATATTCTAGGACGTCGGTCAAAGGCAAATGGACAGAAATTTCGCCAAAGAAGACAGACAGCAGGAATAGGAAAAGTTGCTCACCTCACGAATCGTCAGGGCAACGCAAACCAAAATCTCAGTATCACCTCACACTTGGTAGACTGGCTATTGTCAAAAAGACAGCAGATTAAAATGTTGGCTAGGATGTGGAGAAAGAAAACCCCATACACAGTTGGTGAGTGTAAATTGGTGCAGCCACTATGGAAAACACTGTGGAGGTTCCTCAGAAAATTAAAAATAAAATTACCTTACAATCCGGCAACGCCACTTCTGGATATATATATATATATATCAAAGGAAGTGAAATCAAGATCTCAGATATCTGCGCCCACGTGTTTATTATCTACAATAGCCAGGACACGATTGGATACAGGAAATGTGACACATCACACACACACACATGCACATGCACACACACACATGAAGTGCCATCCAGCCCCATAAAAAGGAAATCCTGCCATGTGTGATAACATGCATGAAACTGGAGAACATGAGCCGAGTGAGGGAAGCTACACACAGAAAGATAAGTTATGCAAAACCTCACTCGGGAACGCACCAAAAAGAGTTGAATTCATAGAAGCAGAGAATACAGTGGCGGCTGCTGGGGTCTGGCAGGGATGGGGGTGCTGGTCCCCGGGCACAGTGTTTTAGTGACAGTAATAAATGAGTTCTGGGGACGGGATGTGCAGCATGGTGGTTCTGGTTAGCAAGTTGTGTTGTCCGCTTGAAATTTGCTGTGAGGGTAGAGCTTAAGTGTAAGAAAGAGAGAGGGAGAGAGGAAGGAAGGGAGGGAGGGAGGAAGGAGAAAGAAGGAAAGGGAAGAAGGGAGGAAGGGAGGGAGGAAGAAAAGGAGGAGGAGGAGGAAGGAAATGGTAACTACGTGATGTACCAGACCCACTAATTATCCTGACTGGTGATTTTTTCCAAAGCACACCTATTTTAAAGCATCAAGTGGTACACCTTAAATAAATACAATTTTATTTGTCAGTTATATCTCAATAAAACTGGTAAAAAGATAAATTTACTGAGGTTTGAGGTGCAGCTTGAATTGAAATAAATTCAATAATATTAATCACTGGGATGACAACAGTTTGTCAGAAATGCATTACTAGGTCTAAAACCATTTTTTGTTAATTTTTTCCGTAACGTATAAAATAGATCTAACCTGGGGCTACGCTGTCGATTCTAATTAGGCTGCTGAATGACAGAAGACGGGCCACTCAGTGCATTCTCGTGTTCACAGTGGGGTACTCATACGAGTTATTTAATCTTTGGATAATTACTCCTTTGGCTTTTCAAGTAACTAATTAGGTCAATTTTTAGCAGCATACAACTTTTCAGTTCCTAGGTAAACAATTACGGATTTCAGCTGGGAGTCGCCTGTAAAATAATTTACATCTCCAAGATAACACGCAGGCGCGTGTAAGGGTACAAGACATTGGACAGTGTGTTTACGGGAAAATACTTGTGGCATATATCCGATTGTTCTTCTATGAGAGGTCTTTTGGGTCTTAAAAAGCTACCTGGTGAAAGATAAATAAATACTTCTTTACTAAGAAATATATATTTTAAAATCACACAAATAAGGGATGTTACATATTTGGTGGGAGAATCAACATAGAAGCTTCAAAAAAAAAAAGTATGTTCCTTTGTATGAGAAATAGGACGGCTGGTAAATTTCCTCTAGAAATCACACCTTTTATCCAGACAATCAAGTTCAGAGATATTTAATCATCAAAAATGGGAATTTACAGCAAGGCTGAATGTCTGTTCACCGTTTTTAAAGGAAAATGATGGTCTTTTATTCTCTTTTCCAGCCCACTCTAACCCATTTATTACTATGTTATTTCTGGAAAATTCAATCCCCCACCCTTTTTTTAAAATTAGCTTATCGTAGCTTTGGTTAGTGGGATGAAATTAAAGCTGCCTTCATTTCTATTTCCCTGCCAAAAGTCTCTGTTTCAGTAGATTTTATGGCACTGACCACTCCTGTCCTTGGGAAGGATTTGAACGTATCACAGTGTTGTGGTATTTTGCAATAACATTACAGCAAAGTATGAATTCCCAAGTACAGTTCAGTGAACTTCAACTATTTTTTAAATTTAAGATCACGATCTATGACTATAGTATTTGGAAAAAATCATCCAATGATAGGTAAGTCTTTGGAGGTCTTATTAAAATATCCTGAACCTACTTTGTATTTAAAAGAAAATAGTTAATAACAGTTTGTCACATTTTAAATAATTGATTAGGCATTCCCTGAAAGCTAGCATCCCAAATTAAAAATTGAACATTATTTCATTTCTAGTCTGCCATTAATTAGGTCTTCCATACTCTGAGGTTCTTCCAATGTGATGTGCAACATTCCAGTGAAACTAACCACCAGTTTCCTCTCTGGGTGGCCTCTCGCTTGGTCCCGTCTCCGGTCTTTAAGGGCAGGGCATGGTATCGCCCCTCATCAGAGAGCAACTGAGATCCAACATTTGCTCCTAACAGTCATGGTGGCTTGGATGCCAGGCCAAGGCTGTATATTCAGAAACACAGTTGATTCAAAAGGCGCCAAACTCATCAAGTTAATGAGGGTTTTTCAGCACCCTCTGTGATGCCTGTCACACAAGGGAGCGTATCTATGAATGACGAATGGACAACTCAATAAACATGACAAGGTTGTGCATGGGGACTCCAGGGTGGCGTATCACTAACGCGTTCATCGACTGAATTTGCACCGACTTCCGGCTTTGCACACAGCGCCACTCTGGGGGCTGCAACAAATCGCTGTCCATGCAGCAGGGCGTTCGTATCATCTGATGTCAAATCTGTGGCCTCAGAAACTGCGCGTTGTCTGGGAACTGTAACTCCCTGACTCACTGCTCCCCCACAGTAACTTCCAATTTCCCTACTTTAGTGTAGACTAGCAAAATTATCGATAAATGAGATTAAAGGGCTTCGCTATGAGTGGCTTACAACTGCCAGTTTTTCTTCTATTTTTCTGCTCTATGCCTTGCTAATTGGGCATTACTAATGGAGGGATCCGAGAATGCGTTTGAGTCGATTAGAATGAAATTAGTGTTGGGTGGGAACAGCCACTCTCTGTGACGGGCCCGCTGGCCAACTTTCCAGGGAGGCAGAGAGGCAGGGCTGACTCAACCAACACGTGGCGGAGACATCGCGGCGTGGGTGAGCTCTGCACGCCTGGTACCAGCCCTTCACTGATACCACAAAGCACCAGAAGGCATCTCGACTTCCTCTTATCCCACGGATGATACTTAGAATGTGCACTTATCACAAGATTAAAATCGTCATCATCTTTGCAATGCAACTGAGTTAAAACCTGGAGAAAATAGTCACTTAACATACAAAATATATTAATAAGGTGACTCCTCAGTAAAAGTTAGGAATGCGGCTATGTGTACTCCCATAAGTATCCAGGTTAAATGTTTTTAACAGTTGGCGATTACATATAATTACGCTTCAGTCATTTTATTCACAATAATGTCGCCTTAATTTTGAAACTGACAAACCCTAATGTATAACATAATGAAGCGTAAATGTGTTTTCATCTTTTAGACAGTTGTAGAAGGGATGGGCATGGAAAACAGATGACAATGCTTAACAGGTCAAAGAGAAGGAGATGCCAGACTATTGGCATGAACCCTCTACTTCCCAGGTCACGCTGGGGCCGTGATGAAGCACAGATCGACAGGTCACGTGACCAACAGGCCATGTGCAGGGATCCTTGGACGTGTGGCCATGTCGGTGCACTTCTTTCTCCATGACAAGTACACTGAAGGCCTGCGACAAGCCATCTTGTGTCACATGGATAAGAACATCACATTAGGCTGGATGACAAGACAGAAAGAGCTTCGACTCCTGATGGCTGGCAATCTGCTAGAGCTGGGCTGCCACACTGGCCTGAGAAATAAGCATCTCTTTCCTTTCGAAATAATGATTCACGTGCCCCATCATATTCACACAAATGTACACCCTGAATATAAGTGCACACCATCACGTTTGAATAAAAATCTTCACCCTCTACTAGTAATTTCAGTCCCTAAACACAGGGCTGGGTTTGTCGGCCTTATGTGACTGTTTTAATCAATATATCCTGGTTATCTTCTGCTAAGGTCATGATTAGGTCATTTTTCTTAAGACTGAAGATACAGGGACTTCTGCAGTGTTAAAGCCAAAATCCGTGTCCACCTGGAAACTCAGAATATGATATCCTTTGCAAAATAGAGTCTTTGCAAGTATAATTAGTTACAGATCTCAGAATGAAAGCATCCTAGGTACAGTTTGGGTGATACATGCAATGGTCGATGTCTTCCTTAGAGAGAGGAGAGTGGTACATGCAAACACACAGGAAGGCCATGAGAAGACACGGATGGAGACTGGAATGGCACAGCCACAGCCCAGGAGCTGCCGGAGCCAGCAAGAGCTGGGAGGGGCGAGGAGGGACCCTCCCCTGGGGCCTTGGGAGGCAGAGTGGCCCTGTCACCACCTCGATTGTGGACTCTTGGCCTCTAGAACTGTGACAGAAGAGCCATCTCTTGTTTAAAGCCACCAAACTTTCGGGGCTTTTTAACGGTACACCCAGGCAACTAACAGGGGAGCTAGCAGATTTCGGAAAGGCCTCTGTCAGCCCTGGAGGTTTGGTGTGCCAGGGGGTCTCAGCCAAAAATGAATGGCACACTCGAGGGTTAAGCTAAAGGAAGTCAAGATGAAGAGAATGGAGGGAAGCCACGAGAGCCCCCGGGGAAACCGCCTCCCCCTGAGGACCGGTGACTCAGGGATAATGCATTTCCAGAAGGGCCATCAGGGAGGTCCTGCAGCGGACAGCCCCTGAGTCACAGGGCAGGAGAGGACAGAGTAAGGGTCCGGATGCAGGCGCCGCAAGTGGACACAAGAGAGCAGGGGTCTGAGGAATGGGCTGGCCAGGACCTGCAGCCATTCAGGAGGGCAAACTGCACAGTGCGCCCCTCAAGGGCCATAGACCTCGTCATTTTTGCCAACCCAGGGTCTGCCAGGAAGCTGAGGAAATAAGAGGCAGCATCAATCTACTTAGATACATGAATCTACAACCCTGGTAGTAAACACTATTTGTGGCAACTGCACTTACTGAAGATTGGAATGTATGTTGTCACCCTGGCTGCTGTGGCTCAGTGGATGGAGCTCCCACCTGCAAACTGAAGGGTTGTCTATTGGATTCCCAGTCAGGGCATATGCCTGGGTTGTGGGCCAGGTCCCCAGTAGGGGGCGTGCGGGAGGCACCCACCTACACACACTGATGTTTTCCTCCCTCTCTTCCCCACATCCTTAAAATTAATAAATAACTTTTTTTAAAAAGAATATATGTTGTCTACAATTTGGTCGGATATTAGGCACATGGTACATGAAGTGGGATGGCCAAGTAAATGAATAAAGCGACTCCGTGTGAGGACTACCTGATGGTCCCAGCTTGCACACTAGGAAAAGTGTGTACACGCATGCGCAGCTGGTGGGAGAACGATTTCTCAGAGCTGTGCAGTAAATTTCTGCAGGTTTTCGGGAAAGGCCAGGCCCAGCTCGCTCCTGGCCCAGCTGATCTGCTTGAAGAACACCCCACATTTCCTTCAAAGAACTTTTTTCAACCACAAGGAAACATTGTACACCCGCAGCCCCCAGAGACCCCGACTTCGCATTTTCCAATGGAGTGGAAAGGCGGGGCACCGGCCCTGCTGCAGCCCGGAGCTCCCTTATCTGCAGCTGCGCTTCCAAATGAGGCAGCCAGTTCCCAGCCACCGCCCCTGGCGGTGCATCCGGGAAGCGCTGTGCGCCCTGCAGGTTCAACGGAGAGGAAATTAATAGAATGTGTCACGCATTTGGTGCATTAGAATTGAAGTGAAGTCAACATGTGGAGAGAAATTTAGGGGGAAATGAATTAGAAAATTGGCCAAATACGGAAAGGAATAAAGAGGGGAGCACATTCACCAAACCGGAAAAATGAAGTTATTAGATGGATTCAGGCCTGACCCCGTAGGCCATCGCATTCTAGGAAATGGGGAAGCAAAGAACATCTTTACAGGCGGCAGCTTCCCCTTCTCCGCCCTGGGAATTTCATCTGAGGAGCATGGACCGGTGATCAGAAAGTGAAGCAAAACTCCCGACGGCTCACAGCCTGTGAAGGAATGCCAAAAATGACAAGGCCCCTCGCAGAGTCAACAAACACTGACAGAGTCCCTCTCGGAGGCCAGCTCGCGGGAAGTGGGGACAGGGAACCTGAGGACACAGTGCCCACTCTGAAGGATCTCTGGCTTCTGGGTGAAAAGAGAAGCAGAGCATGACTTCAGTGTGATTTCTATGTGTGATAACATTCTCAGGGTGGTATAGGAATTGAGAGGCAGCTTCAGGAACTTGGCCGTGCTTCCAAGAAGAGCTGACACCAGAGAGGAAACGCATGGACTTGTGGAGGCTGAGCGAACGGGTGTGGGAATGAGGATTCCGCTGGAGGAGAAATTCACGTGAACAAGGACAAAGAGGCACAGAGGGGCTTGAAAAAGGTAACTCAGACAGGTGCATGGCTGTGGGAAGGGGCCTGGCTTAGGGGTGGGTGGGGCTCAGCCAGGGCGCAGTGAGTACTGGGTGAGCAAGGCTGCAGTGAAGAGGCCGCTTTGGGAGGATGAAAGAACATGAGGCTAAAGTGGATGGAACGTGAAATCTGTGATAGAGCGTATGAACTAGATAAATGCCGAAAGAATGTCAGGCCATTCTGAAGGTAATGGAGTGAGACTAGAAGTCTGTAGTTACAGGAATCTCTTCAGCCACTGTATAACAAATTGAGACAGAGAAGATTTGGGGGGGGGGAAAGAAACTGGAAAACTAACAGATAATCCAGAAAAGGGACAGAACAGCATGAATTCGAACAGTAGCAGTGGGAACGGAGCGAAGGTGACAGATCACCATAAAAAATGCAGCTGCAGGGCACCGAGTCCTGGGGCTTCACCCAAGCCTGGCATCTGCTGTGCCTCAGGGAGCCTGTCCCCTGGCCACTTCTACCCTCTGTCACCTCTCAAGAGTTTCCCTTCTGGCATCTTTAGGTGTGTTGAGCCACCTCTTGCATGAACTGTCTGTCAATCCTCAGAATCTCTCCATGACATCTCTTGTTTGCCTTCACCAAGACCACCGCAGCCTTTGCAGTTTCTTCAGACCCGCCCTCTTTCGTGGTCCCTTCCGTTCTGCCTCTGTCGCTGGGAGGTGCCAGGTGCTGCGCCGAGGCCCCTCCTCATCCCAGGAGACTCACCTGCCTCCTCCCTTCAAATGCCACTCCTGGTGCACACAGTTGGAGAAGGCCGTCCCTGACCCCTGTGCTGACTTCCAAGTCCTGCACAGACGTCCCTCTCCTGGACACCTGCTCCTCTGTGCTCTGTCCCCAACCAGCTCCAGGGCTCCACCCCCCACCCCCACACACGTTCTGAGCCTGGCTCATCTCGGAGAAGAACCCCGTGAAGTCAGGAGGCTGGGCATCCAGCCCACGGCTCCCTTTCTCTCGCCTCCTGTGTTTGCTTGGTGACTGTCCTATGGAAGAGTGCAAATGAAAGGGGTTTGTGCTTCATTTTTTTAGTCTGGGAAAGTAGGTTTCAAGATGCACTTCTAGGCAGATGAGACACAAGCATAAATGTGATTGGGCAGTTCAGTTAAATCCCAAGGGTCGTTTTCCAGCCGAGAAACAAGAGAATGAAAGGAAAGCAATTTCTACAGTTCCCTTCAGTTTGGATGTGTTTTAATTTACGATCTCTGAGTGCAAACTTTTCAGAAATACATACTTTCAGATATATTTCTCAAATTACGTCTCCAGAATTTTACACTGAAGATGCCTCAGTATTGAAATCTCTCCACACTTAGAAATTCAATCTCACCTTCTCTCATAATTCTAAGTCCATAAATCGATGTAAAAAAAATACAGACGGGCACAAGAGGTAGAAACCCGCACTCCCCGGCTAGAATATGCCAAAGTGAAAAGCACTTAGCAGAGTGAATTTAAAAGGTAAAACATCAGCTGCCTGAATGGAGGCAAATGTATGGGAGTTGGGGCATTGCTGTAACCAAAAATACATTCATATAAAATATTCCAAAAGCTATTTTTAACGTGTAGGAAATCACATAGACTGTGACATGCGACCTTTTTGAGGCTGCCTTATACTGAGCTGGGATTCCAATCCAGAAGGGGTCAGAGGTTGATCAAAAAGCCTCAGGCTGTGTTCTGTACAGCAATATTCTGTACAACAATGTCTCGGTTATTTACTCATTGAGTAATCTCCTGTCTTCAGCAATGATATCTGAATGTTGTACTAAAGGAGGGCTGGGTTGTTGAAGGCAGAATCCAACTGGCATTGCAAGCTGAGAGGAGCATCTATAGGATCAAGATCACTTCCGAAATGTCCAGCTCTCCAACACATTGCCTTTTTTCTAACCGCCGCTCCTTCGTATTAACCCCCAGTTTCCCAGTTGGTGGCACTGCAGTAGACACTGAGAGGTCAGGTGTCGTGCCTCCTGAAATGTCAACCACTCCCCTGTGACGCTGTGACGCGGCACTTCTCAGCATTACCTTGAAGACAGAACAACATCGCTGGTGTAAAGATCCCACCACCTGCCTGATGGAAAACTCATTAACTGCAGTTCTGATGACGATGAAGGGCAGTGGGACACCGTGGCACCTTCGAGCCAGATGGTGACACCCATGGCGGTGAAGAAGGGGACAGTGCAGGGGGAGTGGATGATGATGGGGGGAGGGGAAGAAGAGAGGGGGGAAGGGGGAGATGGAGGAGGAGAGGGGAGGGGAGGGGTGGAACAGACAGTCCCCCCCACCCTAGACTGACCAACCAGCTGCTACCTGGAGTCATGAGTGTGGAACTCAAGGTGAAGTGGAAATAACCAGGTAAGTACAGACAAAATACTCCTATTAATAGAAATGAAAAGTGTGAGTTGTCCTCAAAAAGAAAAAGTAGTTCACCAGTGAAACTGTCCTGAGAAGAATCGGTTCGTCTCCTGAATCACAAGGTAAAGCACTCGCCAGCTAACACGTCAGACTCTTGCGACAGCTGTGCCCTGGGAACCTGTTGTAGGACCCGTGGCTGGTGGAAGGAATGGGTCGCACGCATGTCCGGTTTGTGCCTTACAACTCTCTGTAGCCCGAGCCAAGCCTGGGACGATGGGAAGAAAGTGAGGTCACGTGTTTTATGCCTTGGGGTGAACTTCCACGTCCCCAAGCACCAATGGCTGAAAACTGAGAATGCTACATTGAGCTAAAAACTTATAAATAAAACATCCAGTAACTGTCAGAGGACATGACATTAACTGTGAAAAGGGTTTCTCTACCCCTTTCTCAGCCTGACTCCTACAGTCAGCAAAAGGTCAGAAAACGACCACAGGAATGAATTTTTCCTTTTTAAAATAGCATCCCTACGACCAAGAACGGACCCTCCGTGCGGGGCCTGGGCACTGCACACACAAGTGTGTGTTTGGAGGAGAGCATGACCTCAACGTCAGGATGGTCGGCGTCAGACTGCGGCCATGCAAACCCCATCACCTACTAACCACGGGGTCTTGCGAAAACCAAGCCCTTTGAGCTCAGGGCACATGTCTGGGTTTCTGGCCAGGCAGGTGTCTGGGTGGGGGCCCCGCTGATCGATATTACTCTCTGACATGGATGTTTCTGTCCCTCTCTTTCTCCCTCCCTACTCCTCTCTCTAGAAAAGGAGAAAGAAAAAAAGTTAAGATAGCAGTAATGTCTACAAAAACTTTATAAATGTCTGCCATAAATTAAGCATTCCATACATGATAGTTTTATCATTATTTACACATATACCTGTTAAATAAAGAAACAACTTTAATTCATTTATTCTTATATCATAAATGTTCAACTCAACAGAAAAAATACCAGGAAAATAAAATAAATAGCACAAGGTAATATATACAAATGCATTATATATAATACGTGTGTAAAGTGCAAATATATTACATAAATAAAAAATTTATATTTCTGTATTTTACATACAATTACATAATTATATAAAACATTTGTATATAATTATATGTGCATTGTATGTAATTATATATAAATTGTGATTTATATATATTATATATCACTGTGAATTAAAAGGAACCCACACAGAATGACAAGAACTGGAGACTTACTCATTGAAAAACAGTGTTTTTCCCAAATGAAAACAAGGTTGTTCCTAATGACCAACTGTCAAGCAGATGTCCCGTCTTCCTTTGTACGTGGCACAGCCACGTGAACCAGCTCCTCACAAAATGACCAAAGCTCTGACCGAAAGGAAGACGGCTGCCCGGTCTGCGGGGCTGCCAGGTCCCTGCACCGGGTTCCTCGTGGGCAAGTTGCCAGGATGAGCAGGGCCGGCCTGCGGCCACCAAGGGCCAAACAACGAAAACACAAAAGTCCATCTCCTGTGTGTGAGTCCACAAATGTCCTCTGATATCGAAAAGAGGTTAATCAATAACCTAGAGAAAGAGGAGAATTAAAATCAGCCCTAAAGTATTCTGGTGGCAAGTGTTTCACAGTTTTACCCTCAAAAATATCGACACTGTCCATGTCGTCTCTCTGGGAAAAAGAGCATCAATAACTGTACGAGACGGAAGCCAGGACAAAGCGCAGGCTGGCCGCTATTTTTATTCCATCATTGAATATTTCCCAGGGGCTGTCATCCCTACAGACAGCGGCAAATGTTAGCACAGGCTGTGAAATAATCAGAAGCATCTTTCTGTTGTTTAAAAAGACATAGGTTCAGATAACAACACTGAAAAGAACACCACGAGCTGTTGTTGGGTTAATGATCATAGACGACGGGATCGCTGCCCAGGCCCCTGGGGACACTCCAGGACCCTTGGACTGAAGCTGCCGCCCAGCCTCAGCCAGACTCACGGCCAGCCCCCCCCAGCCCTGCCTACTGCCCTGCAGCCACCCCGCCCCCGGGCACCTGGAGGCCCTGTCCTGTCTGCTCCCGAAGCACGCCCTGCCCTGCGCCTGGCGAACACCGTTCAGCCTCCTGCTCTAAGGAAGAAGGAAGAGCAGAGAGATCTTCAACGTCTCCTCCTGATGGCCCCCTTTCATGTTTGCTGCTGTTGCGTGTTGGGTTCCTGCACAGGCACCCACAGAACGAGCCTGCGGGACAGGGCGTTTTGATTCTCCGAGGTCACAAGGTCAAACGTGGCCTTTCTGCACTTGTCTGTGGGACAGTGGGATTGGACCCAAGGTCCCCTGCAGGGCCTTCCATCTCCCTACCTCGCTTCCTGTGCAGCTTGTTTTGTAACCTGGGAGGGGCTACACTCACCAGTAATTACCAAATGCCAGAAATAGGCATTTCATGAAAAAATACGATTTCATGTGGAGCACTTAACAAGAGAACAAACACGAGTGGAAAAATCCAGGCTAACAGTTTAGGAGGTGCTATGACATATTCAATCTCAGAGGATGATTTAAGATAAACTGTTTGTATTAGGAAGAGTCCTCTGTAGGGAGAAAGACAATCAGTTGGAAGTACATGCTCAGTCGGGAGGTGCCGAGGATAACCGCCACCTCGTCACAGACAAATTCCTGGTGCTTCAAAAACAGCTTCCTTTACCGATTCTGAGGACAGGGGTGCAGACACACTCAAAAATCGATTCCTGTTTTTAGGAGGGAAGTCAGACGAAAGAAATGATCTCTCTTCTTCGAGAACACGCTCACGTCTCACTCACCCTGTAAGCGAAAAGCCTTCCGCTTTACCTGTTATGTTTTATTTACTAACTCAACAATCGTTCATGGAGCACGTCCTCTGTTCCGGCTTTGGTTTTAAACTCAGAGAGGATTCTAACGCACGGTGGAATCTGTCAAAACTCCTTATCCTCACGGAGCACAAATTTCTCTCTTCTCATTCCAGAAGCGGTCTTCATGGCTTCCCTTCCCATTCAGAATAATCTCATTAATATCTGGCTTATGCCACCTTATTTGTTATTTTGTGACAGCTTTCATGACAAAGTTAGACTACAATGTCACCAGCAGAGTGATGGGTCATTGGGTTTTTTTTTTTATTCATGAAGTTGTGCAAGCGCCACACACTGGGCTGGAGATCACACACCACTGTAGCTGAAGGTCTGCAGGGAACAAACCAGAAGGGCACGAGGCCACTCCTGTCCCCTGGGACAGCTGACAATGGCATGCATGCGGTGGTGTCAGAGGGACTGGGCACAGCTATCCTGGGCTTGAGAGGACACAAAGGTAGAATTAGTGGCTTATTGCCAAGATAATGGGCTTCCCTGCAGCCGACTGCCATTACTCTTCCTTCGGAACACTGTCTTCTCCCGGTGCTTCAGGGCCGTTTCCGGCCAGGGGTTCTCTCCCGCCTCCTGGTCACTTTTCCTCCGGGACCCTTCACTGGGCATATCCTGTCTTCCAACCACTGCCCTCCCAGCTTTACATAAATGCCCATCTGACCCTAATCCTTCGGACATGAAAACTATGAAGTTTCTATCTCCACATACATTGAGCAAGAGAAGGGTGGTTTCTTCTTAGGCAGAAACAAGGTTTTTAAGCTGGAGAATTCTTTCTCTCCAAAGGTCCTCACCTCACGTCTCAGCTCCCACCCCCTCTCACCAAGGGCCCAGTGACCCAGTGGGTTGGGTCGTCTTGAACCTTGCCATGCAGGGACACTTAGAAACAGTTCTCTGATTTCACGCACCGCCATGGTGTCCCTGTGATTATAAAAAGTAGGATATGCTACTAAAGTCACCCCAGATGCTTTCTGGTTCATCACCCAGGCACCGGGACAGGAATTCAAGGTTGTTCGTTGATCTCCATTTGTTCAGTGTCCACTGCAATGAGTGGGTTTTCAAGGACAATCAGAAAGAGCCAGCTGTTTTATATTCTCTGTGATCTCTCTTGCCGCCTGCAATGGTTTAAAATACGTCCGTGACCCTCTCTGGAGCAAAGTGGGACCCCATTCCCCGCCTGCGGTGTGTGGGCTACACGTCGTGCCTTCCCCCTAATGAGCGGAATCAGGCAGCCGTCACGGCTTCTGGCTTCCACACCACACGCTTCCACAAAAGGGCACTGCGCTCCCTCCGGGCCAAGGCGGTCACGTGTCAACACTTGACGGTCCCTACAGAGAGGCCTGCCTGATGAGGAACTGAGCCTTCCTGCTAACGACCAGGAAGAAATGGAGGCCTCTTTCCTACACTCACCCGGGTGAGCCGTCTGGGGAGCAGATCCCTCAGCCCCGGTGAACACTTCAGAAGGACCATTGCGACCCCAGTGGGCACCCTGGCTGCAGTCCCCCTGAAGCTCCTGAGCTAATGGAAGCTCCTTGCTTAGACCCTCCTGACCTCCTAATCCCCAGAAATTGTGAGACGGCGGTTTTGCCTTAAGCCACGGCTTTTGGGGTTATTTGTTATGCGGTAGTGGGCACCTCAAACGTCTGCACGGTGACTAAGTATCACAGTCTGTTGAGCTCCGAAGTGACTTGTCCTTCCCTCCATCCCACGTCAGCGTCCGGAGAAACTCTCCTTCTCCTGGTGTTAGTTCACAAGCTTATCACACGTCTGAGCGACACAATCCCAGAATCCCAGTTTGGAAGTCAGTTTCCTGGGTCCACTCTTGAAACAAATTCTGCGCATTCATGGATCATTAGAAAAATGGCTAACTTGGAGGGGTAATTCATTAAGCAAGAGATTATTTGCAGAGTTGTAAAAGATGAAGGTAACTGAGAAGGAGAGTGAAGCACCGGGGGACTAACAACAACAGCAAACCTCTCTTTCTGCAAACCCAGAGGTCATCACAGCCACGATTCGAAAAAAAAAAACTGTGGCCACAGGAGGGGGGAAGTGAGGAGGAGGAGTACTCTGGCCCCTCCCTCCCCCTCCTTCCCAAAGTCTCATCCTGCCTCCCAGCAGCCAGAGTCAACCAGGAGCCACACGGTAAGGGGATCTGGTGATGTATGTAAACAGCAGACAGCAGCATCTCAGGTCACAGAGCAGGTGAGAAGACCGCTGAACAACGGGCCTGGAGAAACAAATATAAAGTAGCAAGCACGTGATTTAAGCTACTCACCAAACCGCTGCAGTCAGCGATGCTCTGCACAGCCATGCTATAGTGGAGAACACAGTTTCCCTGGCTGACCACGGTCACTCAGTGCTCTCACTCCACAACGATGACAATCAACTGAGAGCAAAAAACCCATTACTTCTCCTTCCTAGAGCTTACCACATGGCAGCCATAGTTCTGAATTTCCCATGGGACAGAAAGACAACAGAAATGAGGGGTTGTTTGTTGTTCAATGTGTCCTCTTACCACTCAGCCCAGAGTACAAATGGCGAGTTTTAAAAAAATAAGAAAGTAAGTACCTAAAAACTCATATTCCTCCAAATAGTAGTATTATCTATGAGGTCTTCCTAACAGTTATGGGAATGACTGAAGCCCATAGACTCCAAAAGAAACAAGTTAAAACTAACTCTTGCAGTCGATTTCTCAATGTCGTTGGAATGCAGGGGTGTTACGCTGCATTTCTCCTCCTCCTCTTTAACCTGACGGTCTGTATAACCAGGGTGTCCTTAAGCTGGGACCCCCTTCTCCCACCCGCCTCCTCTGTCCCCAAGCCCTACAGTAAATGTCAACCATCATGAACTCATCCCCCCAAAAGAATGAAATGCTGAAGCATCAGAAAGCCCTTCTGATCAGAAAATAGTCCTGCAGTAGGACACATAACATGTGCTATCACCTAAAGGCATGAGAGGAAAGTGAAGACGGAGCAGAAAGACTTGAAAACGCTCATAGTCTAGTTAAAGTGATGTTCCATTGCAGTTCCCGCTGCTGCCGTGATGAAGCCAGATGGCGAGCTCATGTGCTCAGAACACCTAAAATCTATGGACCACCAAGGAGCAGCCACACAACCTTACACCAACGACAGAAGTGATTACAAGGAGGGCTGGCCTCAGGCAATATCAAGAGGGCAAATTTTGGTTTGGGGTCCTTTACTGTTTTCAGAACCCCACCCTTTTCTAAACGGCCCCTCCAGAACCATACTCTCTTCCCTCACACAGATAACCCAGCCCCCCCCTGTTGCCCATAGGTCTTTACCACATTCCTAACTGTAAACCCATCCAATATTTATGAGCACCTTATTCATGCTGGGCACTGTGATGGCTGCCACCCAGACCTAAGGACGGCAGACAAGGAATAAGGGACATTGGATGTAGCGAGAAAGTAGAAGCCCTGTGCGCACACAGCAGAGGAGGAAACAGAGCATGGAGTGGGTGATGCATGACTAGGGTCTTGAAAATAATTCACACCCATAGCTCCACCATTCTTCAGTAACCAGACACACGGAATTCACTTACTATACATGACCATTGGTTCTCCACAGCACGCTCTGTGGTCGGTACGGATACAGTTATCTTATAGATGAGGAAAGTGGAGTTTCAATGGGTCCATTAAGCATCTTGTCCAAAGTCATCACATGAATACTCAGAGTTGAGGAAGGAATGTGTTTCAAAAAACAAACAAAAGGAAGAAAGGGTGATAGTAAGTGGGGTCGCAAAGGAGGACTCTGGGTGCTTTCTAGACCTTGAACCTAATCGTGAATGAAGAGACACCAGTCTGGAATCAGAGCTCAGCGGAGTTCTCAGAGAACCCACCCTGGACTTCCCAGGATGTGTGGTCCTGTCCAGAATGGAGCTGGGGACATGGTGGCACTTGGCAGTCCTAGAACCAGAACTTTAAGGATCCTCTTAGTGTTCTCATTCAAGAAAGATCGTTATTCAGCCATTAGTCTGTCTCAGGCACGCTACTGAGTACTAAACACAGAAGTGTTTACACCAAGATGTTATACTAATCTGTACAAAATGGTATTCACTCTATTCAGCTGCACCTCGCTGCTCTTCTCTCTAAGGCACATTTAAACAGTGGTTCCTGAAAACAGATCTTGCTGACGTTGTCTCAGCCATAGAAGTGACTGTGATAACAGGAATTACAGATCAGATGAGGGCAACAGGGGCAATTTGCTTCCGAATGCTCGAGGTGGGATGTTGAAGGCTGCTGAGGCCGACTGGTGGCCTCAGCTCACACCTCTGATGCCCTGTCCTTGCCTCTCTAGGCTTCTGGGGGTTGGCAAACCGTGACTTATAGATGTGTCACTCCAACCTGTGCCTCCGTTGTCTCTCCGCATGGCCCTGCCTTCATATGGCTGTGTCCTTATTAAAAGGAGACAATGCTTCAGTCATGCTGAATGAGGGGCCCACCTTAATCCAACATGACCTCATCTTAACTAACGACATCTGCCACAACTCCATTTCGACGGAAGGGAGGTCACACTCAGCCTCAGTGCATCAGCACGCATGAGTCATGCCGTGAAGGGTCACTAGCGGGACGAATGTGAAGTGCGATGACCGTCAGTGCTCTCGGGCACGGCTGGGGTCCTGTGCCCTCTTTCTACCCTGACACATTTCTAAATGAGATCCGATCAGCCCTGTCTCGTATTTGGCATAGTCATTACAGCAACTAATATGGCTTTGAGATAGAAAGATTGCTATAAGTGATTTGAAAACATTTTTTCTCAGCCCCTTTGAATGAGTTGTGTGTACAGTTTTTTTAGTGAATTGCAAAATCCATTGAACAGATGTAATACGTGTATTACACAACCAAAATGTGAAAAGTAAAATCATAGAGGGATATACAGGGATAAAAATCCCTCCATGAAATGAAGACATTATATACTATGCATTTGTCTTTAGACGCTTGTGAATATGTGTCTTGCTCCTATAGAGTCACATCTACTTTATTTCTTTTGATAGTTATGGTCAGAATACAAATAAATCAAACAAATTAAAGAAAAAGATCTATGTTTGAATAAAACTTGACCTTCCATTTTTTGGGGGAGTACTGTTTTATAACCATGATGAATTTTTAAATCAGTGATGCCACTAACACACCTTTCTGTTGCACCAAGAAAGGTTAATTAATAAAAGGGTTTCTGTGCACTGTGTTAAGCAGCTTCTAGACCTGAAGAGCCCTGGGCCACTGCACCTCTTAGACCAATGCCTGGGACTGCCTTACTCTCACTCCGCCCATTAATTAAATAGAAAACTATTATGAGATGGAAGAGTCCATCTCCGTGCTCAAGATGTGATGACCCTGATTGGAACTCTGAAAGTAATACAACAAATGTAATAAAGTAAGTGATCAAAGGGTGTGCGAGAGCGAGTCGAGGTTGAAATGTCAACTCCAGGGTCACCACTCTCCGAAATGACAAATGGGGAAAGCGTGACGACGGTGGAAATGCTGGAGACGTGGCCACCAGAAGCTGCTACTAACAGAATGACTTCAGTGAAGGACCCTCGTTGCTTGAAGGAGATTCTTGCTTCATTATTTAATGGACAGTGATTCGATTAGTAAGTGAAGTCAGCCTCAGTTGGAATGATAAATCTGGCATTTTTTTCTGTGTGTTCCCATCTGAACCTATCTAAACAATAACGAAAGTCATCTTTATTCAATATACACGTTCATACAACTCAGGTTTGTGATGTCTTAGTTAACCAGCAGGGCTGAAGTACGAGGTTAATGTGCTTTTCCCCCCAATACTACTGAACCATCTGCATCCCAAGACCCCAGGCTTTCTAGTAGATCAATCATTCATTTAACAGTGCAACATTTAGCAGTTTATTATAGTAAGTTTCTCATCTTGAAGCTAAGTATTTTTTGGGAAGTGTACTTTCTTCTTCTTTAAAATTAAATTTGTTGGAGTAACATCAGTTAACTACACAGGTAGCTTGAAAAGGAAGCACAGCTAATTATTTTTTAAAATATTAAAATTTGGAGAGGCTTACCAAATGATAAGGGTGATTTTTCTTTAAAAGAAACATATAGAGAAAGCCCAGAAACATTTTATCCCCTAATTCAATATTTTGCTTATGATTGGCTATGCTGCAAAGAGCATATTGACTCCTCAATGTCATGCTGTCCCGGGCGGGCGCTCCTCTGCAGACTTCAAGCAGTGCGCTCGGGGCTGACTACATATACAGTGAAGTCTGTCGGAAAGCTCCCGAGGTCACACTGGCATTGTGTCTAGAGTCAGACCTCACTCCTCTTTCTGACTGAAGCAAAGGTAAACCTTGCTGGGGTGTATGCACTGTGTTCTGCTTAAGCAAATGACTCTCCTCAATGAACCGTGTCTCTGCACCAGGTGGCGTGCCAAACAGACAAGGCGCCAAGACTCCAGCCGGCACCTCCACGGCTTTGTCCATACACGGAGACGACACCCATTGTTCTGCTTTCAATAGTCAGTGTCAGAATGTGATCCATCCTGCCTCCGGCTGGGCACTCAGTACCGGACAAGCCCTCTAACTGAACATTTATACTGGGAGAGGTATCAGAACAAATGAGTGCTGGACCAGTAAAGACGTGTACATCATATCTGCAGAGGGCTCATTTTAATCTCAAACAAGGAATATTTGGAGTCTTGTGGGTTGTTTGGGGCTGAAAGCTTCATTGTGCCAACTGAATTCTAAATTCCTATGTTCATAGTGGATTAAAAATGGCAAAGAAGTCTGTTCACCTCCTCCCATGAAGCAGAGAAGTCTGTCCCCCCTACCCTGAGCGTGGGCTGGCCCTGTGACATGCTTTGGCAAAGAGAATGTGGCGGAAGTGACACCATGGGACTTCCAAGCACTGGCCTCAGAAGGTCTTTCAGCTCCTGTTCTCACAACTGCCTGCCACATTGCAACCAATCCAGGCTGGCCTCAGTGAGGACAAGGGACCGAGTGGGGAGGAAGTTATGCCCCAGACAGCAGTGACACCCTCCAAGACCAGCTGTCCCTAGACACTAACTGGCTGCAAAGGCAGAGTCAGCCTGGCCACTGCCACACGGAGCAGGAGACACGCCCAGCTGAATGGAGACCTGACATCAGCCCAGAATCACGATGTGGCAGCGGCTGGAAGTCAGGTTGCAGTGGCCTACCCTGCGGGTCTAGGTAACTAACTGGCTATGCTAGCAACACCAAGGCCAACATGCTTGCACAGTGCTTCAAAGGTCCAGATAACTGTCTGTGACCCTGCATGAACCCGACCAAGCCAATAATCACACACACAGCACCTACAACAACAACTTGGAATTCACTGGTGATTCTTGCTTATACTGTGCAGTCAGCGCCCTCAGCTCAGATTCAAAACTCAGGAATCCAAGTATCAGAAATTAATAGTTGTAAGTAACAAGCTCATAAAAAATAGACTAGGATGAAATAAAATCATCGCTAAAATGAACTAAATGCTTCCTAAATACGCGATAACTCCAGCATTTCCGTCTGTTAGCTTCCGAGGCCTCACCTCTACTGAGTGTGCTAATTAGTATCTGTCTCGTCGTTTGCAGAAAACACAGATTGATACGCCTCCTCCAGAGGGCTCTGCGGGAGTCAGAGACGCGACAACACACGAGTAGTCCCGGCCCGGCCCTGCCTGTGCTCATCGGCGCTGCCGAGGAATGCTGGGAGCGCTCTCCACCTAATCCAGGAACACAGTCCAAAAACGTGAGAAAAGAGGGTGAAGATACACATGAAGTACATGAAAACGAATATGTCACACCACACCAGATAGGTAAAATACAAACTCATGAAACTGATGTATATAAAATACCTAAACATAAAAACCGGCTATACAACAGACAACGCCCTATAAATAATAAACACATGAGGACAAGAGTTTTGAAGGTTAGCGAGAGCTCGGGAGCAGCAGCTGGCGGGGTTGCCCTGCGTGCCGGTGGGGGCGGTGTTGTACCCAGGCCTGCCGCCCCCTGCAGAGCCAGGGAACCCGCCTGGTGCGGGACCTGCGAGGGGGATGGGCAAATTCGGGAGGCCCGCTGCATAAGCTCTGGACCAGCGGATAGACCCATCTGGGCTTCTCATTTGTGCGCCTGCCAAATCCCAGCTTCCATGGGGTGTCTCCCCAGGAGAGACACGGCAGGCCCTGCGAAGAGGCCGTACCCTGGTGGGTATGGAGCCCGCGAGGCGCGCCATGCCCCGGGAACCCGGGCGGGTCGCGTCTGGATGCAGGAGGCAGGCCGCACTGTGATTGATGCACAGACCCCGCCGAAGCGCGCCCCCTACAGGCCTTGAACTGAACGGCCCTCACGCCCTTTAAAACCTGGATGAGTCCTGCCCTCTTCACAGAACCAGCAGAGGTGAAGGTCTAGATTTCTTATATAGTTTTATACCCACGTCAAGGGGCAGAATTCCAGAGGGATGTGCAGCATATGATTTTACCGAAGGGCCAAAACTAGAGATTTTTTTCAGCGCTATTATTTGATCAGTTTCTCAGGCTTGTTAACCGCCATTAATAATCTGCAAAGGACTCAGTCAACAGTTTATGGAACAAATATTATTTGTATCATAGCATCATATTACAAAAATGATATATTTGTAAATATTAAGCAGCCCTTGCCTCACAATAAACTCGGCAAGTTATTCTTAGCTTTTAAAGTGTTTTCACATATACAGTAGACATATAGCCAGCTACGTATGCTAATTTATGCACGTGATAAAATGCAAATATACTAATTAGCATGAAAATTACCATGGATTGAGACGGGAAATATATTTTATAATAAGAATTTAAATGCAGCACAAGTTGATAAATGTGTTTCCTATTTAAACATCCCATTTGAGCACAGAAAAGCGTGCATATATATTGCACAATTTACAGCATTAAACAATTTATCTATGCAAAATTTGGCTTGTATATTATAAATTATTATTTACAAAGGAAGCATATTTATTTTCTTGGCTAAACCATCAACATATGCACACAAAATGATTTATAAGCAGCCAGATAGTCATTTATTTCATCTTAACTGAAAAGACACTTCTTTTTATTATTTTCTGTTGCCTTCGACATCAGAGAGAAGGTTAAAACAGGACTTACTGCATTTTACTTACGGGGATATTATAGTTTAGGGTCTGCTCACTGTTTGGGGAACTAGATGACAGCAATGAAGCAAAGTTTACACACAGAACTTTTACTGTTGCTCTAATGAAATATCTGTCTTGTTCTTTTTAAAATAGTAGCTCCCTACTTAATGCAAAATACTTACAACATCGAGACACTTCAGTTTTTCTAAAATGTAGCATCCTTCTCATTCCAGATGCTTCATAAGTAGGGAACAGGTTTTTAATGTGGATGCAGGTCATCTATTGCCCCCGGCTCTCTAAAGAAACGGTGTCAACTTTCTCGTGGCTGCCGGGTAGAAGGGAACCGTCCAGCTTGCCTTTGCCCTCCGACTGTGGCTTCGATTATTACTCCCCACAGGTCTCGGCTGTTCCTGTGAAGCCTCATTTTCTTCCTGTGCCTCCAACGCCTCCCCCCACCTTTTCCTGGTTTCAAACCAGTGGAACTGATTTGACTGATGTGGTTTGTTCGATCTCCCAGGCCAGGTGGTCTCTGAAGTGTGAGGTTATTCACACACTCAGGGCAAGCACTGAACCCACGATACAAGTAAAAACAACACAATTTCATCAGAAATATGAGACACAGTGGGATTTGTCACCATGTGGAGCCCAGGCGGACACTGCCACAGGCATGTGGTTGGAGTCTCAGCTGGGGTCCTGCATGGGGGTACAAGGGTCCTGGGGACAAGTGTGAGCACCCAGGGCAGCGGGTCCCATGTGTTTGTTTTCGTAAAGTTTATGGTTTACGTGCAGCCACTTAAGTGGGTTCAAGAGGCCATAAGATCCAATGTTAACTAAACTGATCCCTACAGGACACTGCTTAATTGAGAAGGTTCTGGAAAAGCAGCTGTGGAAGAAAAGGCAAGACGTGATGACGCTCCTCAGGAAGGACAGAGCCGTCTCGCCAGCTGGACGCCCTTTCCAGAAAGCAGGGCCTCCGTGTGATGGGTTATCAGAAATGTGACACCATGAAAGGCACAGCGTGACAGCCTGACCTGCTATTTTAGCAGGAAACTCATGGGCTCCCCACTGAGGTCACACTGGGCGACGACCTGGACGCCATCAGCTCTCCTGATCAGCCACACTGTGGTTCTCTCGGAGGGAAAACGAGGGTGTGCCCCCCACGTTACTGTCACGACTGGGTCCTATGTCTCTGCCCTGTCATGAGACAGAGTCACCTCGTGAGCCATCGCCATGAGCGCACACAACGAACAGAAGACAAACTGATACAACATTTTGGGCAAAGGTAACAAGAGCCTGTGAACGTTAATGTTACATGTTTGCAAGTGCCTCTGCAGTTTTTAAAATTACGCCATTACAGCCCCACATGAATATCAGTCGTACGTATCAAAAGAAGACTCTCACAGAAGGAATGCATGACAAATAATCTCAGGGACACTGTCCTGCACCAGCGACTGTCAAGCGCCGGTGTAAACAAGGTGACCTTGTTCGAAATAGATGCCCAGCCCGCTCTGAGGGAATTCTGGGGCGCCACATCGGGAGACCCCGCCCGGAGAAGTCTCCTTGGAAACCTCCTGGCGGGTCCCTGCACCCCGTGGCTGTTGTCAGGGACAGCGCAGGTGTTCCCATTGCCATTTTTCTCCTGCAAGTCACAGAAGTAGGACAGGGTGTATTTAAGGCACAGTGAAGCAGGGTGTCCTGAGAGAAACCTAACCAGGGCGACAGAAACAGGGAAAATGAGCCAAAGGACAAGGCGGAGCTCGCCCAAGACCCCAACCCCTGGACAGCAGTTTCAAGGCCAGGTCAGGGTAAACCACTAAGTGCTGAGGGGAGGCCTCTCCCGGTGGCAAAGGTCACTCCACCGGAGCGCACGTAAAATAACCCGAGGTCGTGGTTCACTCTGGCGGTGACCCTTCAGAAGAGGTTTTGAAAATGACTGCTTCCTTTCCGTGTGCATCAGAAAGCACTCAGACGCCGGGTGTGGGCTTTAAAGACAATATTTATCTTCCCCAAGTCCATGGGGTGCTGCTGCGGCGCTACCAGAGAGTTCTGATGCTCCGGCAAGCGTGCCGCCGCTGCCAGAGTGGGAATAGCTCTGGGCAGCAGGAGGAAATCACCGGGTCAGGCCGAAGTTAGACAACAGCCTACAGATCTGAAAAACACATTTATGGTAATCCGTCTAGTGAAAAACAAAACAAAACTAAATTTAGGACCAATTGCACAGTTATGGAAATAATACAGAATTAGGAAAAATAGCCTATTAGGATACAAAAAGGTTACTGTTTGCACTTTTCAGCTTTGCTATATAAATATCTTCCTGAATCTGATTTCCCCTAAAAGGGGGCATGAGTTTGGCAAGTCACTGGGCTTGCTTATTTTTACGTTGAGATTCATAATGATGCCCAATGCACAAAATTGGCTTGAAGATGAGATTAGGTCATGTTTATGAAAATATTCCGAAGTGATGATATGTAAAATATAACATATACATAAAATGAGATGATTGAGACAAGTCATTTGTGAATTTAAAATATAATTTTGAATACTATAGACTTAATTCATCTCTGTTATGGAACTCATTTGACTTGAAATGAAAGTCTGGAATATTATTGCCTGCCATACCTTTCTGCTAACTACAGAACATTACCTTCCTGTGGTTTTCGTTTATAACCATCTCCTTCATCAGCTGCACACACATAGTGGGTAGTGCACCTTATAGGTACTTCAGATTCCTTGAGGATTCCCAATACATTATTTACTATTTTTGAAATCCTTCTTTTTTTTTTTTTTTGCTTTTTTTTTTTAATTTTATTTAGTTACTTTTCAAGTACATTTTTTTTTCTCCCCCCCCCGCCCGGTCTCCCACCTCCCTCCCATTCCCCCCCCCAGTCCTCATCTCTGTGTCTTTCATACTTGTTCCTCAAAATCCCTCCCCCTTTGAAATGCTTCTTCTTATATTACTGAGTTGTTTTCATTATCGCAATAAGAATCTTTACCCTGAGAATCTACATAGGCTAATGGATAGTGAAAACACCCGCTCTTATAAAAAATGGTACCTTAACAGGCAGAAACTATTGGAGTAGAAGAAAAGGTTCTTACATCTACCAGTGCCCAATCGATCGATCACAGAAACGATGCTTCATGGGCCCTGCACTGTGGCAAAAACTGCACATCCTTTGACGGAGCAAATGTTGCATCTATCAGTATTCCAGCATCAATTTCATACCTAACGCACAGCCAGGTCTAAATCACGGTCACTCGTGTGCGTGCTGCTGCGTCCCCCTCTTCTGCATGCGGATGACACACCCATGGCCCTGGGTCTCTCTGAAGTCCGCAAGGCCGAGGCTGGTGGCAGCATGACCTGCACGCAGCACAGGCCCACGTGGGCCTACATGGTGCCGTGTTCACCCAGCCCATCTCCACGGCGCCTTATCACCACCCACCCAAAGAGGAAAGAGAATCTCTGAGGTCAAGTTGTTACCTCGAGTCTGAAAAGGAAGCCAAGACCAAGAGTTAGGAGGATTTGAAAAACCTGCTTGTCATGTTGCTTTCTCCTCAGTTTACACAAAACTTGTCCCCCCAGTGAGCAGATTTCGCCCTTTTCTTTGAATTTGCGCCTTTCTAGGCCATTCAGCTTATTTAGTGTGTGGCATCATTAAGCAACGCAGACATATCAGATCGGTGTCTCCCTTTTGGTAATGGGACGTGTCTTGTAAAGTGGTTGCCTCTCATCCAGCAGACTTTCCTTGTGGTCAGGAAAAGACTTCTCGTGATGTGGAGCAGCCTGAAATTCATAAATTCCATTAGCATTAGTTCCAAAGGAGAACTTCTGCTTCACAGGCCAACATTCTTTGCTGCTAAAATTAGTCCGTATCATTTGGGGTAGGGGGAAAAAATGGTCATAAAGCATCCTTATGTCATCAGTAATGCAAGTGACAATCAGCTCGCCATGCAGCCAGTGGAGAGAAAAGTCGGAATCTTGGTGTAAAAAAAGGGGGGGCAGGAGTTGGGAGAGAACCTATCTTTATGAAAGTCACACTAGGGTTAGGAACCTCTCTGTGGAGCCCTGACTAGTGAGCGAAGAAAACAGCAGGTGCATGCACACACACACACACACAGGGGGGCTGGACCTGGGGGCCACCCGGTGGGCACCTGCCCGAGCGCTCCCCCTCGACCACGTGTCACCACCACTGGACACAGCATCACCACCGCGTGGCACAAGATGAGCAATTACTCCATGAATTCACTAGAAGTGAAGGGAGAGCCCCACACGGAGAAATTACTGTCCTGAGAGACACGCCATTCTGGATCCGATGCTGGCAAAATTCCTCTCATTCGCTCAGGTGGCCCTGCACTCTTTTTCTCCAAACCAGCAACACCACTGCCCTGCGCGTTCACGCGAGATTCTTCAAAACCGGGGCCCATAGACTCCTCGGTCAGGAACACTGAACTACACGGCACAGGGGCTTCCCCTGCTGCGCCCTGGGTGCCCACTTAGCCAGCCCTTGGATGGGCTCCCAGGGGCTCTGTGCTCTTCCCCCATAAGTCTCCCTGCTGCTGCTCTTCCTCCCTGCACCACGCTGTCCCTCGAGCTGCCCCTCCGACCTGCGCCAGAGCCATCCTCTTGAAACCATGCAGTGAACCTTCCGCAATGTGCCCCCTGTGCCACATTTGTTACCTCTCCCGAGCTGCCAACGTGAGCACCCCTACTTGGTGCGGCGCCCACACCTCCCCGGGCACACTGACAACCTGTGCTACTTGCACCGTAACTCGTGGGGAAGCGGAAATGCATTCACAGTTGTCGCCTTGGTTTCCTGGATGGTTTCTCTGTGCTTTCTCCTCCAGCCCCAACTTCCTGCTCGCCTGTGTGGGCGCAAATCCATCAGCCGCCCCCACGGCACACGGACCATGTCCCCACCAGGTCCTGCTTGGGGTGTGAATCCCAACAAGAAGTCTCTGGCTATCCTCCAGCACTTAAATTATTTATGCCACCTCAAGAGCATCTTTCACGCCGTCGTCTTGCTCTCCTTGAGACACTGGGGAAGCAGGTGGGAGGGAAGACGAGTTGCGGGAGCTGAGACCCCCCACAGACAGGCAGCCCCCGGAGAAGTCCGAGTGGTGCCCGGTCCTTCCAGCCTCTCCACGGTGGCCCTCCACTTTCCTTAAAAATCATACCTCGTTGCAGAAGGAGCACCTACCATGCCCACCTTTGTACTAAATGACTAAGTGTGCGCAGTGAATGATTAAATGTAGCAACAGATGAAAGTGTGCAAGTACTGCGGACTGCAGGCACGACCTGGCCCAGCGGGTCATGGGAACTGCCTCGTCTTGCTTGGCTGAAACGTTCGGCCCCTTGTTGGGTAACTCTTTACCGAGAAAGAGGATTGAGACTCTCCTGCATTAAAGCAAGAGAAAATGAGACTCGAATACAGAAGTAGTTGGCAGTAACCACCTAGAGGCAGAGATGTGACCCGTACACAGATAGGAGCCCCTGCCCCCAGTTCAGCCCCCTCCTCTTACACAGAACAAGGCGGCCTGAGCCCCCCACCCCCGCAGGCGCACTTTCTCCCACGAGGGGAAAGACGTACCGTTCGATTCCAAGACTGAGAAAATCTAAGTCGTCACCATTTGACCTCACCGGGGGCCACTTAAAGGTTTAAACCACTGAAAAGCAAGATCTGACACCCTGTGTGACCAGAGACCGTTGGTAACGGTCAGCCCAAAGTGTTTTTGTATTTCTGGGAGGTGAAACATGCAGCGCCTTGCTGTGTCCTTCTGTCTTTCCCTGGTGGGCTGTGCCCTCTGACAGGGTTCCTTTCCTTATTGACTCGCCAACGGGGAAGCTGTCCCTCCAAGGGACAGCCATCACGCACACGCTGGGCCACTCCATTCCAACGTCACGTTAGCGTTTAGCTGGTACTAACGCAGGCACATCTACGGCCTTCCCCCCACGTGGAGGAAGCCTGAGACTCAGACATCGCAGGTGTCGCTCCACGTGAATCCGAGTCTCCAAGAGTCAGGTTATTAGACGGGGTCCCGTGGGGTCTCCTGTTGCCATGAGTGAGGATACTGCTGGGGCGGGGGACTCTGACAACATTTATGCAATTCGTTCCCAGATTGGAACTTTGGGAACAGTAGGCCCTGCCATTTTATAAATTTTATAATAATATATAGGAAATATCTTCAAGTCAAAGAAAAAAACACAGAGGGAGAAAAAGAGCACATTTTTGAGTCAGGCTAATCCTCCCATTTTAATTCTTTCCATTCCCTGGCACCCCACGGTCACACCCACGGCCGCGCACTGCCCACAGCTCTTCGCATTTTTATCTCGGGGAACACATTTATTTACGAAGGCCCGTCTTACAAAAGTAGCTACTAAAGGGTTTATTACTCTTTAATTCCATGCCAGTCATAAAGAATGTTTTAAGGCCAGTAAATAAGCTGTCATAAAAATAGAAGCTTAGAATTAAGCAGTATAGGTGCGAGATAATTTAGGCATGGTTTTGCCTGAGTTTGTCTGTGTTAATGTGGTGTGTGTGTGTGTGAGAGAGAGAGAGAGAGAGAGAGAGAGAGAGAGACCAGATGAGTTGTCACAGTTGATCTCAAAACTGTGCTGGGAGACCAGCTCTTGAAGTAGGCACTGCTGAACAGAGTAAGACTTCCAAAAACATTATTTTTTTAAATGTAGGTTGTTGTTTTTCTTAAAAATATTCTTTCATAGTCTAAGAAGAGGACTTCTCTCATTAAAGCGCTTTAGTCATTCATTCCTTTGTTCATCTAGCCCACTGTTTGTGTTCTCACCCTATCACAGACACTTCGCCAAGTGCTGGGGACACACAGAGGGAGGCACCGCTCCCATCCCTTTGTGCCCACTGGGGGCCGAGAGTGACCTCCAGCAGGGACGCCCTGGGAGCTGCGGCCGCCCGAGGAGCAGTGACCCTGACATCGGAGGAGCTGAAGAAGGATCCGCAGAGGAAGGGCCTTGAGTTTTCCTGGCAGGAGGGACAGGATTTTCAGGGGAGCGGGAAGAGAAGCGTGTTCTACTCAAAGGACCCAATGTGGGAGGGGCCCTGGCTGGAGAAAGCCTGGTGTCTCTGAGAAGCAGGACTCCAGCCCAAGAAACAGAGGGGACAATGGCAGGCAGGGCGGTTGAAGGACCCTTACCGCCCCCCCCCAAAAAGTCCTGTGAAACAGGAACTGGCTCCATTAAATTTCTTATTAAGAAAATGAATTCAAGAGCAATTGTAAAATGAAAATAGAGTGCAAAATAGACTGAAGGTAGGAATTAGAATAAGACGAGAGAGTTCTGATTCAAAACAGAAACATCCCACCACCCCCCATCCTGGCGAAATGGCAAAAAAGGTAAAAACTTGCATAAATATACAGTAGCACTGGAAATCTTGCAGTGATTCTAATCACAATGTCAGCACAGGATTTAATTTCTGAAGATATGAAGTGCGACGTGTATGATTAAACACCTATCAGAGACCCACTTCCCCCCTTTTCTCTGATGATCGATGTCCTTGATTCGTGAAAGCTGCTGACCGTCCCCAGCCAGGAGGCCCGCCCTCCCATTGTTGCAGCTGAGGGTGGCAATGGAGAAGTAAGAAAACGTAACTTTCAAAGTACTTTTGGGAAAAATATTGTCTCCCTGAGAAGAGAAACACCCCCACAGTCCACCCTCTCTTCTCATCTGGAATGTGGACATGATGACAGGCACACAGCAGCCATTTTGCCACCAGAAGGAAAGGCCAAGACCATCACAGAGAAACTCGGTCAGCATCATCTAACCGATACATAACCTCTGCAGACAGCATGCGGCTTTGAGATAAAGAAAGCCTCACTTTATTAAAATCCTCCAAGTTAGGTATTTCTCTTACTTAAAGAGAAAAACATCCCAGCACAGTGAAAGGGGGGAGAGAGTGAAGACACAAATAGCCCGGGAAATGGGATCTCATCAATAAATGAAGGGTATTTCTATAATGAGCTAATTACGATCACCGTGAGAAAGAGAAATTTCATATCCACAGTTTTAGCCATCAGCCATTCTACCATTCACATATGCAGGAATCTAATTAAGCTTTATGTTTAAAGCTAAAGGGAGAGAGGTTGCCGGTTGGTAACCAGGAAACAGAGGAAAGAACTGAACGGGAGGGAAGCTTCCGCAAAGTTAGTGAGGAGAAGGGGGCGGAAAGCAAGGGGAAAAAAATGCGTGGCAATAGAAAACACCAGAGTAAAAAATAAACTCCCTCCTTCCTGGGTGTCGCAAACGTGGCCCTGCTTGGATTTCCACTGGACTATGTCTGGTAAATCCACCCACGTTCGGTTAAGGGACTTGTTTTAGTCAAGGTTCAATCAGGGGAATAATATTAATTCATATTTCAGTAAAGAGAATTTAGTAGACCAGTGCCCAGGTCTCCAACCACACAGACAGGCATAGCTGACTGGCGGACAGCCCATTTGCCAGAGGTGCAACCCTCCCGTACTGCAGACAAATGGGTTTGAGATCTGCACACAAACATTAGAAACAATTGTGTTTGTAGTTACAATGCAAAATTTTAACAAACTCTTCTCAAAAAATCAACATAGTACCTAGAAGAATAGGGAAAAACACGATGGCTTAGGTAACCCACTTATCTTTGGTTTCATAAATATACTAAACACAAAGTTATACACGCTAAACTAAAAATGCTCATAGTTTTCAAATGTTTACAGATGTGTAAGCAAAGTAAGCATTTATTAGGTCATGGAAAAGTTAAATTCCCCACAGTGGAAATGGAATCAACCACATATGTAGCTCATAATCTGTGACCACCATGTGGGGACAGGCAGAGAGGGGGTCTGACGACAGCTTCGGAAATGATTCCTGGATGTTAGGATGTCATGACGGGACCTGCGGTCCACTGAGCATTGGACAGCGATGACAAACCCGTGTCGTACAGTCAGCAGAGGGTGCTTATGACCTCAGATGCACTTCTGCTAGAAAACAGGAAACACTGAAAATAAAATCACTAGTCATCCAGTCTTGAAGTTCCTTCATTGTGAGCCAAAGATAATTAGCTATAAAGAAGAATGCTGCTATGGAAGATTATGATTTAAAGTAACAGGAATTTAAGATATATCAGTGTTCATCAAAACTGGTCTCCAAACAACCAATAGAACAGATGTTGATTAATTCTGATTAGAGAATGTGGGAGAAAGGAAGACTAAACATTAAAATGGTCAAAAGAAGCCAGGGCTAAGATGCAAAGGGGGGGTTGTAAAAAAAAAAGTCTTTATGAAAAATTTAAAAAGCAAATTGATGTTTTTTTTCCTAGAAGAATATGTTATAAAAATGGCCTCATGCTGGAAAACTTGATTAGACCAATTCTCATAAAACAAATTGAAAACCTAATTTTTCATTTTTATAAATTTCTCTTAAAAACCGGACAAATCCATTTTCTCTATCAAGGCTAACAAATCTCTACAGAAGAAATATTTCTTACATTATCTAGAATATTCCAAACATGTTGTCTTAGCCTGCTCATGCTCCCATGATAAACACCGTGGACCGGTGGCCTCGACGGCAGGAGCGTGTTTTCTCAGGGAGACTACAAAGTCCGAGACCAGGGTGCCAGCTGGTTGAGTTTCTGGTGAGGGCGCTCCTTATGGCTGGTAGACATTGCCTCCTTACTGTGTCCTCATGTGGCTTTTTCTAGGTGTGTGTGAGGACAGAGAGACAGAGAGAGGGGGCAGGGGGACGATGAGAGAGCACACAGCAAGCACTTGCTCTGGAGTCTCTTCTGACAAGGACACTAATCCGGTCTGATCAGGGCCCCACCCTTATGCTGTCCTTTTACTTCAATCACTTCCCTCAAGACCCCAATTCCAATACGGCCTCCCTGGGGTGGGGTTTGAACAAATGAATTCTGGGGATACACAAACCTTCAGTCCATAGCACCTTTAAAAGAAGAGCAAAATTGCCCAACTCATTCTATAAGATATCTAACTTAGAAATTTAGGTGCAACATTCACCCAATTAAATATGAACGAATTAACTCCAACATTACGATACATGATTAATGCAAGTAGGATCTATCTCAGGATTGTTTAACATTGAGAAATTTATAACTCTATACTATGCTCAAGTTAGGCTTCATATTTTCCCAAAACAGAAAGTTTCTTATTCTTCAGACAAGAGCAGGCAGAAGCGTTAGGAGGGAAATGAGGGAAGTACAGGCTCCCTCTGCCTTGAGTTCGGGGCACCACAGTGGCCTTGGCACTTGCAGAGTCACATGGGGAGCGTGTCTTAGGCGATTCTTGTTTCACTGCAGGCTTCTATCCCCCCAGTCAACACATTGCATTTCTGCTGACATATCTTATGAGGAAAAGCTTTGGTCTATTATCAGCACTTGGCTGATATTGTTCCCTTTAAATGCTTAAATTGCACTTTATTCCACATAGTGATAAATTTAGTAGGTTGGCATATTAAGCAAGAATCTGTAATTTCTAATAAAAGAAGATAAAGGCCAGTTAATTGCAGATTAAATGACTTAGCAACAACTCGCTTTACATGGAATTTGAGATTATAGAGTTAAAGTGGAATTTAGTATTAATAGAAAGTGTCCTTCCTAAGGTGACTGGAATTTCCTCTGTACACAAAATACTTTTTTTCTGCTATTGATCAAAGACTTTCAGTTACTCTTCATCCCTGCAGGCCCGTCCCTGAGGCCCGAGTCACTCCCCTGGGTCCCTTCCTCAGCTCCCGCACCCCGAAACCACCTGGCGCTCTCGTGTTTCTCATCCCCGCCGAGCGCTGCCTGTTTATTTTCATTTGAACCTGAAACTCGACTTTAAAAGCAAGGACCCTTTCCCATGACAAATCTTATCTAAATCTACTTGGGACTTCGTTTGTGCCAATATTAATTTTCTGAAGAGTAACCAATAGCTGTGATCTACTGATAATTTTCTTCTTTGCTGTACCACTGTTTCATCTGAAAGGAAATAGCATCGGAAAATTAGAGAAAGAAGATGGGGGAAGGATGCACATCAATTAGTTTGTCCTTAAAGTCACAGAAGAATTTTGTAATTTGTTAGCAAAGTTGGAAGAAAATCAACTTTTGGAAGCGGAGTCAACCTGGCATGTGAGGGAACGAGAGGCTCAGTGACGGAGTGGCTGGGACACAGTGCACCTCAGGACTCGGTAAAAGTCTCCCACTGCAGGGATGTATTAAAGACAGATGCGCGGGTGTACTGGAGCGAAGGACACTTGGAGGACCACAGCAGCGAGTGTTGGACGCAGTCAAGTTCTGGCTTTGGCAGAGTTCAGCGGGTCCGCGCCCCTGTCCCATCCGTGAATGGAGAGCCCGCACCCCACAGCCCCTCTGCTGGGGGCAGAGAGCCCACCTTCAGGTGTGCGTTCCACATGCCAACCGTGAGCAACAAACGCCACTGGCTCCTTCTGAGGGCCTGACTCCCTGAGCAGGTCATCTTCATGGTGCAGATGAGGCGCCTGAGATTGACTGAGGTTGTTTACTTACTTCAGGTTATACCCAATGAAGCCAAGATTTTAATTAAGATCTTTCTCTATAGCCTGTTCATTCCCCAAATGGGACCTAGGAATTAATACCTATAATATAAGGGGAAAAACTATATTTTCAAATAAACTTTGGAAATCCTGTGATACACTAAGTTACAAAGGTTCATCCACATAGAGTTTCAAAGCACATTTCATGTGACGATGGCGTCGTGAATCCCAGCGAGGCGACCCTAAGCCACAGCACCCTCCCTGCTTAGGGAACATGGAACTTTGTCATTGTGAAATGCCTAACAGGCTGAGTTGATTGGAACATGTTCAAAACACTGGACTCCACCCAGGTGTAGCTTGAAAGAGATGGCAGGTTTTGAGGGTTTGAGGAAAGGAAAGAAAGAAAGAAATAAGCCTACGAGAGACCATAATGAAAAGTAAAGTTTTATTTCATGAGATGATAGGTATTTGTTCGGTACTGTTTAAAGAGACATGTTACAATAGAGCACATTCAAAGGAACATTTTGAGTATTACAACTGATACAGAAAACCTACTAAGCAGAAAAGAAGATGGTGAAGTCAGCGTTGTATTAAACCAATATATTGGCTCTGTCTCTTTTGGTCGTAGTCGAAGCAGATAAAATGTGTGTTCACTGGAAAAAGAGGAAGAGGTAGGAGACAGCATGTTCACCCACCCACTCAATGCGTGTTTATTAAGAACCCGTGTTTTTTGGCAAAGAGTTCTAGGAATACTGAACAGGACAGACGTGAGTCCTGTTCTCATGAAACGTGCAGTCTGCTAGGCAATGGCAACACATCACAAATAATTACAGCTGTGCTGAGCGTATCATTGAAATGCTAAGAGTATCAGAGGGGGATATTCTAGACGGATGCACCTGGTACAAGGGCTTGATGAATCTCAGCATTGTGACCTAATCTGAGTGAGTTAGGGTGAATTATTTACACTTCTGAGGATTAGTTTCCTCATCTGTAAATGAGATTAACCTCTTACAGTGTCCTTACAAGAAATAAGTCATACGTTGTATGTGGTCACCTAATAACACCTGATCATAATAACTACCATGTATGAAGGGAACACTGTATTCCTGGACTCCTTGCATGTGTCATTTAATGAGGTCATTAATTCCTTACGACAACCCCATGGGTTTGGGTCCGCTATCCTTTTTTCCCTTCCTAAATCTATGGATTTATAGGGGAGTAAATTGAGATGCTGAGTGTTAAGAGGTTTGTCTAAGATCACAGATTTAGAAAGCAAAGGATTTGGGGATCAGAGGTAGGCTCTTAACCCTACTTTACATTGCCAAGGGCACTTGAACTTGAGGGACGCCGCTTCCCCTAACCTACCTGTACCCATGGAGCTAGAGAAACTCTGAGGTCAAGGTGAATATGGAGTCCTCAGGAGGTCCAGGTGTCAGTAGCAAACAGTGTAGTCCTTTAGGGATCTTTTAAAAGATACCCTGGCCTTGCACTTTAGGGTTTTCGATCCCATCATTCTATTTGTGAAGGTCAGACCCCTTCCTCACAAATAGGAAGTTATCATGAAACTGTTGCCTGAGGGAAGCTCATGGGACAGGACATGCGGCTCATTAGAATGGATAGAAAGAACCCCACCTTCCTGGGCAGCAAGGAGAGAAATATATGCCACACGCACCGAGACACCACGACTATACAGAAAGCGATGTTTTTGCATGTGCTTACGTGCCACAGGTTCAAATTGATTAGCTATAGGCGGTCAATAAAGTGAACTGAACACATCATTAAATCATGATAGAATCAACAAACTGGCATCATAACTATGGCACCATTTGTTACAGAAACTTACAAATACTTTAGCTTCTCAACAGCTCTGTCAGCGGGACCGTGGGTCCTGTGTTTGCTGACTGGTCATTCTGGAGGCAGGAGTCTCACTAGACCATGTCTAAAGGGTGGATTATTCAGCTAAGACTAATGTAAGAAGTTAACTGTGTTAGGACACAACGAGATTCATTAGTAAATAAGTCATTTTCAATATTATAGTAGTTTAAACCATCAAAAGAAAATAACAAGCTCGGTAAATAAAAATCATTCAGTGATTCATGGCTGAGTTCCCCAGAGGAGCTGACAAGTGTGTCCACTGTTCTAGAGTCACAGAGTTTGCATTCAGGTCCCTCATTTAGCTGAGAGATGCTGAAAACTCAAATACATCTTAGAGCCCAGGTGGCCATGTTTCTTAACAGATCTGGGGAGGGTAAGTTTTTCTAATTAGGGTCAATAGGAATTTAGGCCCAGCTAGAGAAACCTGAGTCCACAGACTTAAAGCCACACTGTTGGGACAAGAGAGAACTTGATTCGGGGAGAGATGGCAAGCTAGCTTCCTCCAGGGGCTTAGCACTGACTGGGTTTCCTTAGGCTCCGGGCTGCCTTTGATCTATCTGTAATGAAGGGCAAATGACACCTCATTCAAAGTGATCTCGGCATCAATACGCTGACATTTCTAGGCGCGTGCACTGGAAAACACATGTGGATTCTAGTTGCCCACCAACAATAACCCCCCCTTTCTATTTGCCATTTACTTTGCACAAATAAAGCTTTCCTAAATTTAGAACTTTGACTTTGTTGGCATGTTCTGAAAAGTCGTTGAAGAATTGTATGGCCACTGGTGGAAACTAATTCAAAGGATATAATGGATAATTAGAAATGGGGTTCTTTCAACCTTCTGAAAATGCCCCATGGACCCAAGCAAGACAATGGGCTTCGACGGGACTCAGAAGTCGGGATAAATGTTATTCGCACTTAGGTTGTTTACTTGGGAGGAGAGAACCAGGACGAAGTATATAAACAAAGTAAGCTATCTGAAAAAACAACTCCTCTAACAATGTTACTGAAACAGACGGAGTTAAAGAAAAATTTCACACACTGCCCAGGTTTAGCCAAAAGAAACAAATGATTCAGCAAGTTCGATGCCAGGGCTGTAAATGGCTTTACATAATTTAATGAAATTTAAATATAGTAAAAGGATAAAGCTTTGTTACTCAAATGCCTATTTCAACATTTTGAGCTGTTGAGTGAGGAAAAAAATCCACAATGACCTTGCTAAGGTGTTAATCTTAATAAGATTTTCCTGTGAAATTACTCACTTGCTGTCATTTATTTGCGCTGTTAACACAAATTCGACTTTGGAAAGTATTTGGCACGATAATAATTTCCCCAATGAATAGAAGGGAAAACGGATTCTCCCTAATTTGACATCATAGCCCATTCTCCTCTCCCCCTTTTCATTTCTCAGCTTCTGCCTGTGAGAGTAAGGTAACCAATGGTTTGTATTCTTCTAAAATAATAATGGCAACAGACACCGCCGTGACCTGATCTCCTCCACTGGACGCTCCAGCAGAGGCCGCTGTGGCAGGGGGGACCCGGAGAGGGAAGATGTGGTGGGGGGGGGGCAGGTTTGCTTTGTGGGTCATATAAAGACATTGTTTATTCGAAAACCCTACCATGTGTTTAGTGTTTGAAGAGTGAAACAGAGGTATACAGAGTTAACACAGGCAGGAGAAGGAAGAGGCAGCCATTCACTGCCCACCCACAGGGAGAACCGCTGCCCCTGCTGTGGAAGGGGACACCTCTCTGTTGACCAGTGTGTTGTGACTGTGTTGTGAAGTCAGAGGCAGCCTTTCAACTGCTGTTTTTCAGCGGGCACCCTGTGCAACTGCACCATGGGTTCTTCGACCCCCCACCAGGGGTCAGGGACAGGGACCGTTCCCATTTTTATCTGTCATGAGAAGACCGCAGCGCTTTCTCTACAGCCTCTTTGCTGTGTGAACATCCCCAGCCGTTCTGCGGGTTAGTTCCCTAAAAGTAGGGATGCTGAGTCAAGGGGTAGAAGCTTTTCATAAACACTTAAAAGTTGCTTCCAGAATGTCCATGTAGAGTTATAAGCCTACCAGGAGTGTAAGAGGTCTCTATGTCCCCAGACCCTTGTTGACATTATCATTAGTATTCTCAATTTTCAGCATTGTGTGAGTAAAATGTATTTCTTATATTTAGTTTTCATTGCTTAGAAGTAAGCTTGAACAATTATACATGTTTATTAGCCATCTGCGTCTAAAGGAATCCTGTAGCATACATTTGCTCAATACCACTAATCTTGAGGGAAATGCAAATCGAAGTCACAATGGTCATCACCTGGCACCTGTCAGAATGACTGCCAGCAATACATCAACCAACAGCGAGTGCTGGCGAGGATGTGGGGGGGGCGGAGCCCTTGCACACGGTCGGTGGGATTGCAAACCAGGGCAGCCACTCCGGAAAATAGAGTGGAGGTCCCTCAGAAAATTAAAAACGGAGCTGACTCAGGGTCCAGCAATCCCACTTCTGGGTATTCATCTGAAGAAAACCAAATCGCTGATCCAAAAAGATATTCACACCCTTATGTTCACCGCAGTGTTACTAGGAAGAGCCCAGATCTCGAAGCAACCCGAACGCTCACCCACAGGTGGATGGACAGAGGAGCCCTGTGCACACACACATGCAGTGGCATGTTCCTGAGCCACAAAACCGAATGGAATCGTGCCATGTGCAGCAATGAGAACAAACCCAGAGGGTATCGCGCTAATTGAAATAAGTCAGGTAGAGAGAAACAAATTCCATGTGATTTCACTTATTGTGGGAATCTAAAGGAATAAAATAAAATAAATGAATGAACAAAACAGAATAAGACTCACAGATACAAAGAATACACTGTCCACCGCCAAAGGACCGGGGACGCCAAACGCGGAGGAACAGTCAATGGCATGGACGGAACCCGCAGCCCAGACTCGGGGACCAGCCTCGCACACAGGCGAGGGGCTGTAACTTGCTGACACCCCACTTCCCCACACGGAACAAGGGAACGAAGAGGCCGTGCTTTTATTAGGCGAGAAGATGATGCCAAAATAGAAATGCTTCATTTTGGCAGCAAGAAGACATTTTCTGCATGCTGAGTAGTTTAAAGTATTTGGTTTCAAAAAAGAATAGATGAGCAGATGAGCAAAATGCAGTTGTTTTTCCCATCAGACAGATTCGTACATTGAAAGTCAGCAGAATGCGGGCTCATGAACAGAGAGCCACCCAGGGGAGGCGCTGGGAGGCCAGGTGGCTCCGGCCTCCTGCTAGCTCCGGATGCGTCTGCTGACGTTGGGAGAAGCTTCCTTACTGTCAGGGCTCTCTCTGCCAGGATTCTGAGCCAGGGGAGAAAAAGCAGCAGACCAGAAGCAAGTTACTACCATCAGCTGTGCTATGGGGAGTCTGATAAGGGTGTGGCAAGCTGGACCTGATGACCGACAGGCCCTGTCCCAGGAGAACCGAAGGGCTGGGGAGTGGCTTCCACCACCACCTCCAGGGAAGAGGTGGCTCAAGACCTGCCCAGCTCGCCTTCCCTGGGGAGGGGAAGAAGGGAGGAAAGGAGAGGCTGAGGAATGAAATCGGAGACAGCGACTAGAACAGACTAAACAAATGGGCTCCGACGTAAGGCGGGATTAAAGCGAGCTGTCATTGTGCCTTTAAAGGTACACTGATCAGTAACAACTGTGTCCTAGAGGGTGTTTTACCCACCTAGAAAATGTTCAACTGGGGAACCATAAGCACGTTCTTTCCTAAGTATCTCATAGACGATGTCTTACGCCCTTATAATAAGTGAGATTATAAGAAGCAAAATGCGAAAGTGAGATGACAAATCAAAACAGACACAGGCCTTGGGATAAGAGTTGAGACAGAGCTCCACAGGACACGCAGGTCTGCTTTGTGACTGTGCCTGTGTGATTGTTTGCCGGGGCTGAGGTGGGCCGAGTGGGCCAGCCAGGAGGGGTGTGGACCGGTCTCCGGGTTCCCACAGGGTTTCTGGATGGAACCTATCTCATAATGAGAAGCTTGAAACATGTCAAGCGAGGCTAGGGCTGAATCTGATTGTTTAGCGGTCTGGAAACCTACGGGTTTTTTAAAAAGAGCAATCGTCTGTATGTTCCCAACACTGAACCACAGAACACTCTCACAGGCGGGAATTGTCCCCGGGGCATTCGATCACGTTTGGGCTGAAGACACTGGGGACCCACATTGCCACGCGATTCCGTGGAGCCTGGGTTTTGATGAAAGAGCTGGGATTCCGATCTGTAAGCTTTAACTTCCTCAGGTGCAACGTTACTCTCACTTACCCAATCGGCCTTCCAGTTGAAGTAAACTGTGCAATACATTTTACCCCCTTTCCGTCCACACCCAACCACTTCAGAAGTCTCATCGGCGAAAGTGTTTATTTTATTGCACACCCCAACTCCTGGGCTGCTTTGTAAAGAGCAAGAGCTTACTTTTAGCTGCTCCCAGTTAGTTGGAGACAAAGGAGTGGAATTTGACCTTGATGCATTTTCTAAGGGGACAAGTACAACCAGCCACCTCCTTTACCCCTTGTATTTAGTTAGTTAGTTAGTTAGTTAGTTAGTTAGTTAGTTAGTTAGTTAGTTAGTTATGGCATCCTCCTCAGAGGCACAGGGAAATTAATGTAACATCTGACTCGATCAGGTGACTAACGGAAGAAATAATCCTGAAAACAAGGTTTACCTTATTGATGAATTCCATAGATAAGAACATAGTCTTCCATGATTAATATTAGCCAATGCAAGGTGTCATTTCCTGAGTGACATAAATCACATTTGATTGGACTAAAATGAAATTCCTACCATCTTGCACACCAGTAAAACCTAAGGACAGCCAGAGTTGAAGGACATATTTCGTTTCTGTTTTAACAGGAAAAAAAGATTCAATTTCTGCTTTTGTAGCCATTTCCTGGGGTTTTTACAAGAATGTAATAATTACTACATACGCGTGAGTCTGAGGCAAGCTATTTTTAACTAATTAAGACAATTTCGTAGGATGATGAATAGAGGGAACTATTCAGAGGGTCTGAAGCCTGTGGAGAAAAGCACAAGTTCAGCTCCAGGACACTGGGGCTGAGTTGCTTCTAAGACACCCATGGGAAATACTACGTATATATTGAAAATACAGACCCAGCAGAACTCGGAAGGAGAAACTCAGCAGGAGAATAAAGCAGGGAATACTCTGGATACCAGGAGCTGAGGCTACAGGTAAAATAAGACAAAGGAGCGGCACCGAGGCTTAAAGAAGGGATGGAAGACAACCCAGTAACGGAGGCTGAGGAGGACTGGTCTGGGGGAGGTGGGCGGCAGGAATGGAGAGAGAACAGGGTTCTAGGAGCCCAGGGAAGAGAGTACCAGAGGGAGGAGGGGGCGTTCAGCCCGGCTGAAGATGACTGAAGGGCTGCATCAGGAATAGATGAAAGCTCCCCCCACCCCCAGCTTCACGGATCACGGCACGAGTGGGCCCCAGCAGAGCCCACTGCCCAGTGGGGCAGAGCCCGTGGAGTCGATGCTGCAGAGTCCATGGGAAGTGGAGAAAAGGAGTCTGCGTATCCAGCCATTTCTTTCAGAGTTTGGTTCTGATTGGATGGAGACACTGTGATCTTAGGACTTCTGGAGTTATTTTTGTTTTGTTTTCTTTTTAAAATGGGAGAAACTGGAACATATTGCAATACTGATAAGAAGACCAAGTAGAGAGAGAAATGCTGAAAACATGGAATAAAGATAATTGACTGGGTAAGTTCGTTCAAAAAGCACGAGAGGAGTCATTCCCAGAGGAGGTGGTGACCTCCGTTATTTACCAGTGGACGGGTGCGGGAGTATTGGTGGGTGGAGAATACTCCTATTTACTTGCAGGAATGCTGATGGAGTCTCTGTCTGATGCTGTCTATTTCCATGCTTTAGGAGCAAGAGTAGCCAACCGCTGAGGCTCAGAGCGACGTAGGGAGGGATGGAGCTGGGAAGAGAGCTTATCACCGTTGACATGGCTCCTGGGGCGCAGCGGGAGTGTGCAGCAAGCCAACCAGGGGAAAAGGGAGGAGAAGCCAGGCAGCTGTGAAGGATCAGCTGACTTTGGTGACTGCATTGCAGAGACGTCAGCTTGCCAGGCAGTGCAGAAATAACCTCTGTGTCCCCATGTGAGAGACGCTGGTCACCAAGGAGTGTGGAAGTAAGTCAGCGAGAGTTTAAGGAAGAGGCCACAAACCAGTAACAACTGACAAACTGAAATAAGTTCTAAGCTGAGTCGTTTTTGCATTGCTTACGAAGTAACACGAATGAAAATAAAGATCAGCATCCAAGTTGCAGGAAAATTCAGGAGCAAAAGAAATGATTAGTTTCTAGTACCCTGTGGGACCAAATTCAAATGACAGCACAAAGGAAGAGCTCTCATTAAACAGACAGGAACAGGAGGGGTGGGTTACACACCCAAACGGAAGCGTGGACGCACGGTTCTCCCCCACTCACGTTCGCCTGGACTCGCCAACCATGGGCTGACTCCTCTGAGCGCGGCCTTTGAGGGCCCTGGCTGGGCAGCGTGTAGAATTCCACTACCTAACAAAATACACCCCCATCGGCTCTGCCTCTCGCCCGGATTATTTTGAACATAATTTTGGACTCCATATCATTTCAACTTTCAATGTTATAGCTGCATTTCTAAAAAGACAAAAATCTCAGGAATAACTACAGTATCATTGTTCTCCTAAAATTATTATCAACTAAATCCGTACTATCCTCCGACACTGCGTATCCACACAGTGTTCAAATATTTCCAAACGCAAAAAATTAAGTTTTCAGTTTGTTTAAGATCCAAGTAACGGTTATGGCGTGATAGGCCCACTTTCAATCTGGAGTATCCTCTTTCTTTTTTTCTTTTGTGTTTGCTCACAATTCATTTCTTGAAGTCAGGTGGTTTGTTCTGTAGGATTTCCCCCAGCCTGCACTCTGGTCCTTGCATTACTGAGGTTTTATTTCACGCATCTCTCTCCTCTCTGTATTTCTGCTGAACTGCTAGATGAGAACAGCCTGAGGTCTGACTTGTGGGCAGTAATGTTGCGTAGAAAGTGGCTGTTTGGGGCCCGGTGGCTGTTTGCCTTTCCCAGGGTTGGCAGCCATGACCATCTTTGCGTGGAGTCATTATTTCTGCAGGGGTGGCAAAAAAAAAAGGGACACCCTAACTCTGTCATTCCTTCTTCCTTGATGTTGAAGAGTTCATAAAAGACACACTTTTGTTCATCAGCCCCCCGTTTTTCACCTAGAAAAATGCACCTGACCTGCTTTGACCACAGCAATCACAACCCTTCCTGGTGGTCAAGTCCAGTCAACCCCGCCCTGCGCATCTGGACCCCAGTGGTGTTTCACAACTACCGTATTTGGCCATGTTTAATGCACACACTTTGCCCAAATTTTCGAGGGAAGAAATAAGGATGCTCATTATACATGATTATAATGATTACATACTATGGGTATGATCATGGGTATAATAATTGCGTGTGTAATATGTACAAACATGGGTGTGCATTATAAACAGCCACGTGTGGTGCCTTGATTTTGGGTGTAACAAGCTGTTCCAGGCTCATTTTCTACACTGGACCTGGCACTAGGCAGCTCAGTTCTCAAAGGCCTTCTCCCTCTAAGAGGAAGTGACAGTCCAACCCCACAACCAGGGCGTTAGGAGCTAATAAATATTTGACCAATGTCCCGGCTTCATCAATGCTTCTCTCGAGAGCTCAGCCACATCTGATTTTCTTCCCTTCGCCCTTGACCGTGACAGCGTGACAACTCTTCCAAAAACACACTAGCACCTTCCTCAGCTGAGAACCGGCAGTGTGGCGGGCCGAGCCCACGGGGAGGGTTCAGGGGAGACGCTGTGTGTTGTCAGAGCAGAAACCGAGTCTTCGAGTCAGCTGTCCAGCCATGCTCCGAAGCAGGGTCACCCTGCCCGGCCAGCCTGGGCCTTGGGGGCAGTGTTAGGAGGGACGTGCCCAAACCCACTCACCTCTGTGTCACCGAGCACTTCTGCCCCTCACCCACCTCTGTAAAGTTAGAGAGCACGCTACAGACTCTCTCTGGGAACCAGCAGCTCCCACAAAATATCCCCTTCAAAGAAAAACAGGGCTTCGTAACGGGAGTATTTCCTGGGGTGCCCTCAGAATTCTGACTAAAAGTCAGCATATTGCGATAGGTTGATACATGAGTCGGTTTGAGAGGTAACAGTAGTGACTGAGTTAACATAGTTATTTAATTATTTTAATATATGAATAAAAGTTTAAACTAGAAGACATAGCCCACATTCATCTGCCTTTACCAAGGGCTTACTTCTCTACTATGGAGCCCACAGAGAGTTTATATCTTGGATGAAGCTGCTTTTCTAGTTACCTCTGACATAAAAATCCTGACCCACTGGACAGTCCTTAGTCTTTATTTTACTCGGCTTCTCTGGGACTTTTGACACTTTTAAGCCTTCAGCCTTGCCTTGCTACAGCCTGTAGAATGAGTTACAGGACATTTCTGAGTGTCCTTCGATGGCACCTACATAACAGCCTCCTTCACTGGGTATGTCTTCCTGGACGGCCCCTCAAATATCAGCATTCACCTGGGTCTGCCTCCTGCTCTTTTTTTTCTTCTTTATCTCAGAGATAGTGAACCACCCTGGACTCACCCCAGCTCTCCTGCCTGGTCCCCTGTCACTGAGGGACTCTGCGGCAAGCTTCCTGCCTCGGCTTCCCGATTGGCTCTTCACCTTCCTGGCCTGCCTGCCTCCAGCCCAAAGCCGTCCCATACAGTACTCATGAGTCATGTTTGGCTCTTGAAATTCTACTTTAAAATTCAGCCCCAGTAACACCTGCCACATTCCAAGTGCTCACAACCACCTGGGCAGGTGGCTACAGTGCTGGACAGTTCAACTTGAACCCTTTTCATCATCATGGTGCTTTGTTACACAGCCCTGTCTCAGTCCTGCACCCACGTTCCAGTGCGTGCTCCACGGCCAACTACGCAAAACCCTCCCTCTCCTGACCCGACTCCTCCAGCTTCCTCAGTGCAACCTTGACCTCCACGAAGCTTCCTCTGACCCTTGGAGGGTCCTATGAGATGACCCCTGTAGGAGCACTGGTGACATTCTCAGCCTCCCTTTATCACTATCACTAGCACTCTCTTTAACACTTGATAGTTGTTGATTATCAAGAACAACAACCATGTGTTCATTTGTCTACTGCACCCACAGGGTGCAGCCTTGAGGACAGGCGTTAGTTCTGCATCTCAAGGTGGTGATAACATGCACTTAGTCACCCACTCGTTAATTCCACAGATGTTTCCTGAGTGTTGCTAGGAAGCGCACAACCCTATGTGTGCAACAAGTAAAAACGTTTCCTGTATCGAATGCTCATAGTCTAAATAAGTGTTTGTTACTAAGTGTCTGTTGACTACATACATCTTGACTGTGACTCTGGAGGACCAATGCCATGAAAGTGAACTGGTGTGTGCTTGCCATAACACATTTGGTGGTACTGCCATAAACAGACCACTGGGTCATGAAAACACACACCTTTACCTGACAGAGGTTCCTTTGCTTCCTCCCAGGCAAGAACAGATGGGGGTCAGGGACGGGGAGCAGAGTCGTTGGTTGACTATAATCTTCAGGTAAAAAGACTATTTCTCTGTTGTTCAAAATTTTACCCTACCCCTAGCCAAGGGCCAAAAATACAGCAGGTGCTGAGAAAACACTTCCCGAGTAAATGGTGCGTGAACAGAGGTGCGGATCTGTTCCCTGTACTCTTTCATCACAAATGAACAACATTCTGGAAAAGGCCCTCTCTACTGCAAACCGAATGTCTTCAAAGCTTTGTTTTAGAAATTTTTTAAATACATGAAAGACATACAGAAAATGATGCAGTATAAATAAAATGCACCTTTAAAAAATATTTTAGAATTAGTATGCTGGAAGAAAGTGGCAATTACATTACCCACTTCATTAAATTAGGCAGTTTTCACCATTCAATTCTTCTTTTGTGATGTATCCCTACATCACAGAGAGGAGACCAAACTATAATAGTATAAATATTTTAAAAGTGATACTGAAGATATAAAGCAGTCAGAATTCTATCATGCTTGCTCTTCAAGTAATTTCAGAAACATACATAGAGTATCAGCAATTTGAAAGATATCAAGAGGGGAAAATGTGATAAAAGATTATGGATTGAGTGTTCTGTATCGTTGCTTTAAGGAGTAATTCTCATAAAAAGAACATGCTTTAAACGGAAGGGCTTCTTGGGCCAAAATAGACAACGTGACATGGAATATTTTGCGTGAATGACAAATCCAGTTCACCGAGGCATCCAAAACTCAATTGTTTCCAGGGGCATTTAGCAACTTCAAATCATTGTTTAATTAATTTAAAAACACCTGAACATAAATGTTCTTGCATTGAACAGAATAAGCAAAATACTACATTATATGTTATTCAGTAGCCGTAAATAAAGTCGGTTGTCAATAAGCCATTGATATGACAAGTCCTCAATGTTCATGGAATAGAATAGAAACTTGACTTATTTAAACTCTTTTATGGTATCTATACAGTCTCAACTTATCTTTCATCTGCACTTAATCAGTTTCTAATTATTTAATTCTTATTTACTTTACACCATTTGTTCAATATTTAGACCAAACCCAATTTCTTTGTCAACTCGCACACAGTGTTTTGAAACCTGTAAAGGAGATGAGTCGACAAGAATGGGACATGGGTGTGGCTATGTGGCCTCTGTCCAAACCTCTCTACTCCAGCTACTTTCACTGTGGCGGCGACGTTTGCAAACAATAAACTCAGGAAAAATACTGCATGGACCCCTGTGGCTCCGATTGACTGGCTCCCAGAATAGTGCCTTAAAATTTTTATTAAAATAAAAAAGATATTATAAAATACAAGCCCAGTAAAATTCCCTGTTTAAGTAAGGAAGTGAAAATTAAACCAAAGGAAAGTAATTTTGTTAAAATATCAGGTTTTTATATACAGTGGCCAAAATCTATGAATCAAATTGCTTCCGGTCAACTCTACACACAGTCAGATACAGGCCCAGTAAATGCGCACACACATTCTAATTAACGGTCAGTAGTTTAGGGACATCCACGCAGATTTGTGTCTGCTTTGCAAACTGGGCTTCCTCTGAACTTGGGGTGCACAGTGCTGAGCCTTCCCATGTTACAGAAATCAATGCTCTGTTGCTATTAACACAAAGATGCAAAGGAACAGGATGCAAAATCTGTACACACTTCCTAGCACTTAGACCTTCTCGAACAACTATTAAGCAGTAGAATAATCAATGAATCTGGTCTTAAGGTAAAGTGTTTCAGGTTTGCTGAAGTCAGGTCATACCTTAGACATCTGGAAATTAACTCCCATCTACCTTTAGAAAGGTTTTAAGAGAATTTAAGACAGATTTACACTGTTAAATGATTTGACAGAAAACTAAAATCACACACGTCAAAATAACAAGTTCATATACATCGTCAAAATTATAAGTGTCAATATTAGTGTCTCACAGGGAGATGAGGTCTTATTATCAATAAACTAAATTACTCTCAAAATTGACCCCAAAGTGACTAGAAGTACACTATGACTCAAGGAAACGTGTCCTGGAAAAGCACTGTGACCAGGTGAAGTAAAACAAAGGCTCCTCGTTCAGTTTAAGTGGATTAATTATTCAGGAAAATTCACGCTAGGTCAACCCCCACTGCGGTGCCGGCCAGAATTAAAGAACAGCTAACTATGCATAGCTATGACCATGTGCTGAACACTTTACTTAGATCGATTCATTTTGTCCTCATGATAAAACGACACCACTACTATCCCACCTTACGGAGAAGATAATTAGGCCCCAAAATGTAAACTAACTTTCGTGCATATTCACCACTCAGCTGGGATGCAGACAAGCGGGCACGGGTTCCGAGGTGGGGTCCCTGATCCCTGCACCATCTGTCCTCTCTGCGTATCAACGACAAAGAGCTCCCGGAGCAAGGAGACCTACAGTTCACCTGGGACGTGCCTCAGATACCGATTTGCACTGTTTGACGAGTACAACGTGCATTCAGATCACATCTGTGAGCTGCTGTGTGCACTTGTACATAACTCTTCACTAAATAGAGCATCGTGCAGGTGGATAGTGACTCATGCTTCGCCGTCTGTGCACAAGGAAACAGAGACACAAGCAGGGCTTCCTGGCCGGACGTGGGGCACTGGAGGTGGGGTGTCGTCTCCCTGTGCCAGCGCCGCGGTCCCACAAGGCTTTCCTCTCTGTGCAGCCCAAGAGAGGCCGCCAATCTCCCTCCGATGTCCCTCTAGCTGTTTTAGGATTGTCCTGTTCCCCTCATGAGTTTTCTTATGAATAAATTTAGAAAATATCTGCGTGACTATAAAATCAGAATGTATTGGGTTGGCCAAAAAGTCCCATTTGTTTTTTTCTGTAAAATAAAAGACGCATTTTTCATTTTCACCAGTGACTTTATTGATTTTGATACTTTGAGTATGTCGCCTATCTCCTGCATTGCATGAAGTTGATTGGACTCTATTAATGTCTTCATTTGATCACTATCAACTTCAGCTGATCCCTCCAACTGCGGAGCGTCATCCAGCAAGAAACCACCAGCATGGAACTTCGCAAACCGCTTCTGACAGGTCGGATCGTCACGGCACCTTCTCCACACACGGCACCTTCTCCACGCACGGCACAAGCCTTTCTTTGCATTTCAGTTGGGTTTTTACCTTTCTTGAAACAATAAAACATAATATGCCAAAAATGTTGCTTATTTACTTTCATTTTCAATATTAAATTGGCTACCCCAAAATTCACCAATTTGGTAAGTTTTTCTTTTGAAATGCCCACTGATATGACCATGGTCACAATAATATCTAACAAAGTTGTTTTCAAGTCAAGATAGAGACAACTAAGCACTACTAGAGCCATCTTACAGAAAAAAAAAACCATGAACTTTTTAGCCAACCCAATCATTGTGAGGTAGCACCATGATTGTCATTATCGCCGTTACGGGGGGAAGTAACCCAGGATCATTTACAGAAAGGAGGAGGGTGTGCTCCCTATCTTCTTAAACTGCAGTGATTCAGTGTTAAAAGAAAAAAAAGGATGTTTTCCTGAGCCTGAAAAATGTGTTAACTATTAGGAAAAGCATGAGAGTGCTCTTCAGGGCGCTTGAGACAAGCCGGTCTGCCGGCACAACAAGGCTAATAATGTCCACGCTGATGCGCTGCTCTCGATGTTCTTCAGTCTTTAAATGCAGTTCTGCATCTTCGTGACCCCCCTTCCACAGCTCTGCCTGTCTGATCTAAGGCGGAACGTGGTGAAGAATCGACTGCGTCACTTCTTCTCGGCAAGAGCAACCGCACCATCCATAAAGCCACATGTGCTGAGGTGGTCCTTCCCCAGCAGCACCTCCTTGTAAATGGATCCAGAAACATGAATGTTTTACCCATCCCTGGGCACGTCTACGGAGAGCTCGTACATCATCTCTCGGCAGCTACACTCCATCGTCCGTGCCTCACAGGATCACTGCTGACTAATTTTTAAGTAATTGTACATCTGCTCTCAATGAGGCATTTACTAGGGAAAACAGTCAATAAAATTATATACATATTTGCTGAAGTCTCGCACCATTAATCAGATTCAAAAATGAAAAATACAGCCAAAATGGTATCATTCCACACACTAATTATCCACCATTTGTAACAGCCTTGCTCATTTTTCTTGAGACTTATTTCCCTGCCTTTCTCCCCCACGGGCCAGATGTCAACAAGCTGCTATCTCAAATGAGCCAGATTCCCTTTGCTGATCTGCGCTCCGTGCCTTGTTTCTTGGCTCATTTCACACACGAGAGGATGGGAGTGCAGAGGCTCCGTGACTCCACCACCAGGACCCGCTGGTACAGAGGACCCTCTGAAGGTCTCCGCAGATCTGCCACATGAGTCATGTGACGCTTGCTTTGGAGAGTGAGACACCAAGAAGACAAACTTCCTCGTGGGAAAGGACAAAGCAGTGAGTTTTAACTCATTTACCATCAGTAACTGATCGTCAGTACAACCAGATGAACAAAAATGTTCCGTGTTAATGAAAATTGCCCATGGGATTCACATGTCCGTCCAGCTTTACTTCTCAAAGACACGGTCTCTACACAGTAACTGACTCCATCACTCAGTGAGCGATGGAGTCAGCTGGAGCGAGCCAAGCTGACCAGCGTGGTGACCGGCACCCAATTCTGTACAATGATTCTTACCTTCCTCAAAGACTCCATTCTGGGTGGAGGGTGGATTCCAAGCTTTTTAAGGTTATTCTAGTGTCTTCTGATTTCAGTGTCTGTCGTACATAATAGTCACTGCTGAAGTGATAGTCAAGTTCAATGTTCAAAATTCCTCACCAAAGCTGCTGCTTCTGAAATAGTGCTACCCCTCTCTGCCCCCCCCACCTCACGCCAACCAAGGCATCTCCACTTAGGGACCAGTTTTCACATTCAGGGGACGTGGGGCAGTGGGCCTGGTCTACTGCCTACTGGGTCATCTGTCACCTACACACCAGCACCCCCTATGCTGTTCCGTTAACTACTGCTGTGTAGTAACCCTTAAACACGTTGCAAACAGCAACTTTTATATTTGGCCCCTGGACTTTGTGGATATACAGTCACAGAGGTTTGCCTCTGTGGTGTCCAGGGCTTCATGGGACTCACAATGTCACTCGGGGAACATGGTCAGGCAGGTTGCTCACTGTCACATCCGGTTCCCTGAGTGATGAGAGGGGGAGGCTGGACTCAGCTGGGACGTGACCAGGCTGCCCCAGGTGGCCTCCCAAGGCAGCTGGAGCCCGAGGGGTCTGCCGTGTCAAGGATGCATTTGCTCCACAGAAACATCCCCAGTGCTAGACGCAGCCCCCATCCTCTCAAGGACCCTCGTGTCTGTCGAGGGAACTCTAAAACAGATCTCATGAAACCTGGCATGGGTATGCAGGGACACCTGGAAAACGGGCTCATTTCCTCTACATCCTCATGGCTCATGTATGAGCACAGTGCTTTCGGGAAGATCTAATGCCACGCCCACTTGTCTGCATGGAAGAGTTAGGGTGCCCAGGCCAGGAACGCCCAGGCCGGCTCCCCGTCCTTCCCTGTGACTGCAGGAGACGGTTGCAGGGGAAGAGGATTTGTTTTGCAGGATTTAATTAGATTTACACTAATTGCTTCCATTGGGCCTGTGGAGCTTTGTGAGCTAAAGGCTTCAGGATACTTTCTAAAAATCTCTCCACCTATTTCAGGTAATAGAAAGTTTCTCCAGCGTGTTTATTTAATGACAGTAACAAACGCTTGTGGGCAAGAATGAGGTTGCAGGTAAATATATGAAATCCACGTCATGAAGGAGTGAAGGGGCTGATTATCACGCAACAATTTTTTTGGACATTCGTGAATAGCAGGGTTGACTTTCAGCTCTTGGCTCATAAACTCTTAACAGGAATGAATCTGCAGAAGTGGCGTTGACTCTCTTTTGACATAAATCTGGCAGGTGGGTCGATCTATAACTTGCCCTGGCTGCTTATAAAAAAAAAAAGACTTTGGTTTTCCTCATTTTAAATATCTTAGTTGACTTGCAGTCTATTTTCACCAGGCCTGGAAAAGCCCCTGCCATGGATGCCCCAGGGAGTATAAATGCCGACCAATGAACAGCAAGCTTCTCCTGCCTCTTGATACTGAGAGGCTAAGAGGAGAGGGAAGGCTACAGACGGGTTCATTGGCATTAGAATGTCTTAGGGAAATGCCCTCTCTCCTTCCCCCTCGGGGAAGGGCCTCACAATGGTAAACAGTGGTTGAGTGAGAGATGCTAACTCTCAAGTTAGCATTTATGTGGAAAGACAAGAAAGAAAAGAAGTTGGCTAGTACCTGGATTCCACTAGCTGTGCATTAGCAGGCTTGGCGCTTTCCCCCGAGCTCTGTGCAATCAGCGGTGTGTGCAGACTATTGTTCTCAGCGCTGCTATTATTATCATCATCATCATCACTTCCTTTTATTAGACACCGAATCAATGTGATGGCAGAGAATTCAGAGCTCTAACGCTCTGAAAATGTACTTAATTACTTTCATCATAGTGAATTCATTCCCTGAAGGAGGTACACCATGTTTTTAAAACAGCGATTGTACAGAACAAAATAAAAATTAAAAAGAAAAAAAAAACAAAGAAAGAGAGAAAACGTGTTAGATGACGGCTTGTGCATTCATAGCCTGGCTGATGAGCGGGAGGTGAGACCTGCACATTTTGTTACTGACTGTGAGGCAGCTAGGATGGAAAAATAATGCCTGGAAGGCACACGAGACAGAATTTCTACAAAAAACAGAACATTTCCACCGAAGAATCCTGGGGTGGGATTCTTCCCATGTCTAAGCTTTAAGAGGATTGTAATTGCAGAACTGGCCACTGGGGGCAGAAGAAACGACCAAGACCTGCGATGGCTGCAGTACATGCTGACATGAGGAAACCCAGAGAGCCACTGGGTCCTCGAGTTATATCTGGAAGGGCTTCTTTAGTTCTTAATGAGATGGGGCGCAGCTGAAGATCGTCGGCACACTGGTGGAGCAAAGCCGGAGTGTCGAAGGCAGGTGACCGGACCTGTGAAGACGTGGGGGCCGCGGGCAGTTTCTGCGCTTAGAGACTCAAAGGTACAGCATCGTGAGAAAGGTTTCTGCGAGGTGCCCGTCAAGGTCGATAGATTTGTCAACAGATTTAGAGAATGACTTTATCCCAAGGCTACTAAATAGTTTACAATCTTTTCAAAGCCTCTTTCCTAGAGTTTGCAGCTATAAAGAAATTCTCTACCTATAACATGCGGAGCACGGAACTCTCTCGACTTGAATGTTTGCATTTTGGAGGAACAAATCCACATGTACTATTATTTACCAACTATGAGGCCGTGTCGGAGAGCACTTTCACCCTGAAACAGCGATATTCTGGGCTCCTTGTGTTTTCATGTTCTTCATGCTGTCTTCCACGTGAACTGATGTTCCCCCGGGGGCGGGGGAGCCATGTGAATTGCACATTTATCCCTAACCCTCTTCCTCTTGCTGGCACAGAGTGGGTGTTAGTGTTTATTCAGTAAAAGATGAAAAAAACATGCTCGTAAAAGTCCATCCAAGTGGATATAGTGACAGACACTGCCCGGGTGCATCATTGGCCAGAGGCTCTTCCAAGTGACACCTGGCCTTTTCCATGCAGACACTGTCCCCAGTGAAACCTCGTATCACTCTGTTCTGCTTCACGGGGACCAGACTACAGGCTACTTGGGTTTCCACCCGAAGTGACTTCCCCCTGGAAGCCACCTTCCAGGGGTGCCCCCAGCCCCAGGCGGATGGCCTTCTTCAATGTTTCTATAGCTCCTGTACTGTGGGTCCCATTTATCACCCTGAATGCAATTTCCTGTTTCCTTGTGTATCCCCCCCAGCCTGTAAACTCTGTGACAGCACATTATACTTTGTTCCTAAGTCTAGTTCCAGAAAGAAACACAGCGCAGTCACCTGGGTGGACCCTCAGGGCCAACCTTCCTCCAGCCCCAGACCAATACGCCAGGTCTCTCCATCCCGCCCCTCTTCCAGCACCAACAGGACCCTGTGCCCAGTTCTCCCAGAAGGGCCTTGGGCGACTACAGGGGGAATTTTCTGTGTTCATGGTAAGTACCAAAAAGAAGAAAACACCTCTTCTTCATGGGATGGCACCCAGTCTGCACGTGGCACCTGGAACACTGTGCCCCACAGAAGTGAGGGCAGAGTCTGATTGTTAATGTGGCAGAGACAGACAGACAAACGCCACCCGAGAGCTCAATGAGGCCACTGAACCACCACCCCGGATCTGCCACCACCCTGGTTAAGGACCTTCAGTGACATGGGAAACAGAGGTGAGTGTTGGAGAAGCCCCTAACTGACTCACCATGGCACCCACGCATCAGGACCGACCACGGGGTCCGGGGCCCAGCTCAGCACTCACCCTGGGGCTGTGAGAAGAGACGCAATGTCAGTGTTCCCAGGCTCAAGGGCTGAGGACGGCGTGCCCTGCCGCTGCCAGGGGGCAGACCCACTACCACGTGGGGCTTCGTCAGAACACCAGGCACCTGTCCAGCCCCCATATTTCATCAAGGCCTAGTGAACCCCAGTGATTTACGACACCCAGAACGTAGCAGCCTGGCGCTGAGCCGAGGTAAGTGCATGGCCCAAGGTGAAGTTGAATGAACAAAACCCAGAGTATATATCACTTAGTGTTTACACTATGACTTTGCCTCTAAGATCGGACGAGGTAAGTTACACAAATTAATATTTTCGGACTTTGGGTCTGATGTCAATATGCTAAATTCTACGGGGTATCAAAGACGCATGTGGAGCAAAATAATAGTAGGTAACACATATTCCTCTGTGGAGGCAATACGCTAAGCTCATCCTGTGTATTCACACCTCTGAGGTGTACGTTGTCACTGTGATTTCATTCCCATTTATAGATGCAAAACTGAGGTACACAGAAGTCAGGTAACTTAACCAAGGTCGCCCTGCTAGTAACAAGCCGAGATGCAGCGCACACAGGATTGAGTTCTGTGCCATCGCTGCTCAAAAATTCTGGCAACGCAGAACAGCATCTGACTGCACAGCCTAAGGAATATTCCAGAAAAATGATTGACAGACACTCCCCATTTCCAGGCATATTCACGCAGAGACTAGGAAACCAGCTAACAGAGGGCACAGAAGTGCTCCAGCCTGTGAGGAAAGCTGGCTGAGGGACATATAGCATGCCATTCAAATATAATTGCCTTTGAGCTTATGATAAGCCCAGATAAGGGTATTACTGGAGGATGGAATATTGCAGAAGGTCTTCATGGAGAAGCAGAATCCCACGCCACACCAGGAAGAGAGCTTCGGTATGGGAGACCCAGAGGGCGTGGCAGCCCGAGCTTCCACAGGCTTGTCTGTGGACACAGTGTGGTGTGGTCCCACGCCATCATTTTGCAGGCATGGAGTGTATCGGACCGACCCACCTGTAAGGACAGGTAACCCCACCCCCTCACTCGACCATCAGCCTTCTCCTCTACACAAACGGGTAGTCACAGAGGACAACCTGCCAGGGCGGAGGAGCCAACTTTCCACCAAGAACCAAAAGCCTGAAAATAGGCACTTTAGGGAGAAAAACAGAGAAACAGAGAGGGGTCTGGCTGATTGTCTGTGATCACTCTGCCCCGAAGCTGTGATGGAGAAACAACACACGTGTTAGACACAAACCAGCATGTGACGGCAGGAATCGTCACCGGGACAAGCAGGGCAGGACTCCAGGCCGCGCGCCCTGGGTGAGCTGAGCGGACTGAGCCGCTCTGGGTGGGCCAGGTCCCTGCACACGGGTGAGAAGGCGCACTAAGTGGTTTTCCTGTGGCTCAGAGGCAACACTTTCGGAAAGCGGCTGCATTGCACTCTGGACCACGGCCACAAGGACCAGAGAGGCCCTGTATCCGAGACAGCAGTAAAAGGCCAAGTGCCATACAGGGTTTGGCTCCATGGGGCTCGTTACACACGTCAGCTGGGTGTCTGGGCAGAAGGGTGAGCTGGGAGGCAACATGATGTCCAGGAAAAGTGCTCTATAACGTCAGTGTGTTCCCAAAGCACCTACCGCTGACATCGGGGCGTGAGGAAGAGATGGGTGCCTGATGAGACAGCCCCTGGCAGCCGCCCCCTCCATGCCAGACACAGTGGGAAAAGGAGACGGTGACAGCTCATGGACACTGTCTCAGCATCCCTTCCTAAAGTGCCTGCTGGGTTCCGGAGCCAAAGGACGCTGCAGCTCAGGTGCCGACCCTGACCTCATTGAGAAAATGTGCTAAACACAGTGCCCGGAGCCGCTCATGTGCCGAAGCCCAGGGCTGCCCTTCCAGCAGAGCCCCAAGCGGCCCCGGCCATCCCCGGAGCTGGGGTGACCCTGGGGCCCTGTTCCTGCGGGGGCTGTGCCGCTCAGAACATCAAATCCTGACTCCAAATGACGACAGTGCCAAACTTTCCTGACAATCTTAGACTGTGTTAAAAATAAACTGTATGATGTAGTCAAAATGGCATGCATTTGAATAATGCATTGGAGTTTTAAATACTCAGTCTAGCCAGTGCTTACTCACGTATTCCTGACGTATTAATAGAATACCTTGCAGCTGCTATGAAATTTGAGACGCCAAACCAGTGGCCAGGAAAGGCACAATCCTTGCCCTCAAGGGGCTTCCCCACATTTCAGCAAGAGTCAGCCGAGGACAGTGGTCCACGGGACCCTGCGGACAGTACATTCAATAGTCAGTGACACCTGTAGGTCCTCATGGTTGGTTTTTTTGTTTGTTCTCTCGTTGTTGTTTGCCTTCCTGTCTCTGCCACATACACCCATCAGCCTCTGGTTCCCTGTAAGGGCATCAGATTTTACTCCAAGTAAAATGACAAGATGTGGCAGGATTCTAAGCAGGAACATGGAATAAATTAGTTCAAAATCTAAAAGCAACCTTTTTGCCTGACACTTTCATGATTTTTATTCTCACTAAAACAGGAGAAGGACATTCATCGTCGCCTCTATTCAAAGCACAAGGACACTGAGGCTCAGAGAGAGCCCCGTCTTGTCCACAGAAACCCAACGAGTCACAGAGAGATAAGGGGCAGGGAACCCAACGCCGCCTCCTCCAGGGCCTCCTGCCGATTCCTCTGCACAGCGGCGGCCTCCTTCAAACCTCCCCGCGGCCAAGTTCCATGCAGCAAAAATCAAATGTCAAATAGGAATGTTTTCTTTAAACATCTGCATACCTAAAATTACTTCTGATTGGGCCAGTGGCATTAGTTTGAGCTGATGAGAAATGAAACCATGGCTGAAAATGCACTTAAAAGATTTACTCCAAAATAAGAATAATGAAATGTTTCAAATAAGAAAGATTGGACCTGATTCACTAAAATAGGTTGCATATGACCAGGCCAGCAGGACTCCATTTAAACGTTCCATGTTAAATCACTATTTTCCATTTCTTTCTGTAGACAGGAAATAACCTGTCTGGAGAGTCCCCTACCTCCGCCTCCTTTGCTAGGCTCACTTCTGCTCAAGGTCGGCCATTCCTCCTTCAAGGTCACTCCACACAATGAGCCCCTCTTGCTTTTCATAGGACTTCCGGCCTGGACCACAGTGCCTGCCACACAGAAAAAAGGCAACAGGTTAATTATCCTTAATGCCATTGCTCTAAATGCATTGAAAACACAATGATATGCGCAGTTAGCATGTTGAGGGTGAGTTAGAAAAGGTTAGGGTATTGTCCGGAACAAAAGAAAGGACCAAGGAAATAAAACTAGGGAAGCGGTCCAAAAGCCCCTTGAGAATGTAATAAATCTTACAATTAAGAAGGAATGAAGCCTCTATTTCTGCTGGCTTCAATGTCTAGACACTTTGACTGCCCTTTGGCAAAAACAACTAAAACTGTTGGAGAAGCTTTAAGAATACATTTAAATAACCGTACCTTTCTTCAAGAAACGAAGTCGTCGCCAAAGCCCCCAAGCAAAGAGAGAGTCTGTCTTCACGGAGGCAGGGACTGCACAGAAACCAAGCTGTCCCCTGAAGACACTGACTGAATGGGCTTTTCTAGTTTTCATCACAATCACTATCTTCTAATGTGTAGTTGTGAGCCGGCACGCAAGCAGAAGAACACACAAGACAGAACGCCATTCTTGTACAACACAACACAGCAGAGACTGAACGCACGCTGTCTCACTGCGTACACAGGGACGAATATGCAACAGTGAGGTGTTCTACACACCATGTTCGGAAAAACAGCCACCCCGTGTGGGGGTGGGGGGGTCTGTATGTTAACAGTAGGGCAAAGTGGAATATTTCTTAAGTAGGGTGTGTGTGTGTGTGTGTGTGTGTGTGTGTAAATGTTAGTCATGTAATTGGTATTTATTCATTAGACATAATCTAATTTTTTAATTGTTAATAGACCCTAGAAGGGCAACAGCTTTAAATTGTCACTGTAAATTAAATTCTGAACTACGAGCATTCATATCTCCTGTTTTATCTCGTTCAGGGCCCAGAAGCCCCCAGAATCATCATGATTGTCCCCAGTTTTACAGATCCCCCCGCCCTGTGTCCCCGTGGCCTGGCCTGGGACAGAAGGCCTCCCTCGGGCATGCCAGCGGCAAGGCTTCCCCTCCCAGGAGCCCGGTCTCAGGCTCACGCCCCAGGTGTCACTACACAGTGCACAGGCCACCTCATATGTAAAGCAAGAGTGAAAACACACTACCTCTGAGCTTCTTTAGACTTGTCGTGACCTCTTCACTCAAACCTATTCGAATGTTAAAGATGTGAGAACGGGTCCAACACGGGGTCGCTGGTGCTAAGCCCCATGTCACCAAGCAGCCTTAATTTTGGTTTCTGCTTTCCCAGAAGTGGAATCTTCAGCCAGTCAGTCAAGAACCATGGGATCAGCTAGGGCCCCACCCTCCAGACCCCAAGGGCAGCTCTGCCATCACCAACTGCTCTCTTTGCCATGTAACCAAACCCCTTGCTCCTTCTGCCGGTGAGTTTTTCATTTTCTACTGCTCCTTAGAGCTCCCTTCCACCTGCTAGACTGGATGCTGCCTGATTCAAACTGAGTTTCGCTCAAATATAAACTCTTCCAATTTCTAGTATGCTTCAGTTTACCCTGTACCGCTATCTAAGATGCTTTCACAAACACGCTAGATGGCTGATTGAGTTCATTCACAAGGAGGAATGCCCTCCACCCGCCGTCTGCAATGACACTATCAGCACAGATGTGTCAAGTGCCCGGGAAAGAAAAAGAAATATGCCTTCAACAGAGATGTAACATGGTGAAAGATGAACAAACAAAGTCATCTTTGAATACAACGTATTCTGAGAAGGTAGCATAATTTGCTTCTCTCCCTCTCACCTTTAAACAAGTTTACATCATGACTACCGAATGCCACACTGCCTGTTGCAAAATTAACCTCTTCATGTATCCATCCATCTGTCCATCCACTCACGGCTGTGTGTCCAGCCATCACTCCACGGGGTTGGGAAGATGTTCTCATCTCCCTTCAGAGGAAGCACTTTTCTCAGAACTAATGACCCTGTTTGTCAAGAATTCAGGAAGTATGACCTTCAAATGTTCTTGAGTCAACGTTTTCGAAAACCCATATGCCAATACACAAGCGAAACTTAGACAAGCCCAAGCTTTGTGCAGTGTGGCACTTTACCCTCCTGCCATCTGGGTCACAATGTTTATAATAAACGTTGATGAGTCGCGTGGGAGGCTGGCCAAGCTTGCTTCTGACAGTCACTCAGCGGCAAAGCGCGTCAGCCACCTGGTAGTCTCCGTCCCACTCCGACCCCGTGACTGTGGGAGAAGGACCCTCTGTCGAGAATCAGAACACCAGGAATTCAGGGCATGGGATCTTGAAAGCTTAGAAAACTACCCAGAACTTGCATTTCCATACTTGGAGTTGGGGGCCAAAAATATGTCTCACAAAGCTTACTAAGAATTATGTGACACGTTGCACCTGAGTACCCGCTAAATGATAAAGATATATAGGAAACCTAAGGCATTACCAGAGCAAGGTAGTGGCCATGATGGATGGAAGTAAAAACACTGGAAGTCATCACCTCTGACCTATATGACACTCAAGAAATGGTGAACACGAAGAAAACGGAAGCTGAAATGTGAAAAATGGGCATACCAGAAATCGCAGGACTGGCAGGGGCATTACAGAGGGTGAGAAAATCTCACCAACCTGCCGCCACCTTCGGCCAAGAGAGCTAGCAGGCCCCGCTCAGCACCACCCAGAGGAAGTGATGGAGTGGGAAGCGGGCTTGCCAGGCCAAACCGTGCTGTTCTCTGCCGAGGCTGCAGCCAGGCCTCAGCTCACAGATCGCTTCAGTCTCCGCAGAGAGGAGGGATACTGTGCTGGGTTGAGTCCAGGAGCAAACTCACACTTTTTCATATGGTAAGCAATTCAAAGTCTCTGGGTTTTGCAACAGCAGGAAGCACTGACCTTATCCAGCAGCGGTTTAGAAGTGGCCAGGGCCCCTGTCTGACCTGGGAGGCAGCAAAGAGAGGCAGACGGCTGCCACGGGGATCGCTCACCTGTGTGCAGATGTGCTCAGATTTGGAACAAAGACAAACACCACAACCTCTCTGCATGTTCCTTCCGTGGACCTTATTCTCAGGTCAAGCCTAAGAATTCTTTGCCCAGGCCCAGATCTAAGATCCTGTATGCTTTTCCCCCAAAAGTTGTAGTTTTGTTTTACATTTCCCTTTCCCTCCATGAGTCCATTTTGAATTTTTATGTGATAGGCGTTTTTGGTTTTGAGTCAGTTTTTGCCTGTGGATGTCCAATTGCTGCAGCTCTGTTTGTTGGAACAGCTCTCCTTCCCCCACAAGCTGGATTTGCACCTTTGTCAAAAGCCAGTTGAGCACATATTTCTGGGTCTGTTTCTGGGTTCTCGTTCTCGTTTTGTGAATCCACAAAACTGTCCCTCGGCCAATGCCATACGGTCCCGATCACTATAGTAGGTCTTAAAATGGTGTGATCTCTCATTTTTCTTTGCCAAGATTATTTTAAGTTTTCGAGGGTATGTGGCTTGTTCCTATCTACAAAATACCTTGCTGAGATTCTGACAGGAGTTGTATTAAAACTGTCAATCATTTTGGGAACTGATACCTTTACTACGTTGATCCCTGTGAGGGAAAATGGACACGTTTGCCATGCTGAACCTGCCGGTCCATGAGCATAGTATGGCTTTCCAGTTCCTCGGGTGGTGTTGGTTTCTGCCATGAAGCTCGTGTCATTCTACAGGTGTTGTACGTGTACCATTACATGTGTAACCAGGAATTTCACATATGTTGGGGTGGTTGTAAGTGGTACTTATGGGCTACTTTCATTGAGATGCAATTGACATATAATGTTATATGAGATTTTAAAAATTTCAGAACATAAAAAGAGAGAAAAGGAACTCCTAAAAATTTATGAAAAATTTGATTGGAATATGAGTGACTTCTATAACAAATCCAAAACAACAGTGCTTTCCTTAAAGAAATGGCATGCCTATTTTCTCCTTCTAAGTATTATTATTTTTAGCAAATGCATTTATTACACCTCTGTATTGTTTTAGCATGGCAATATGTCATTTCTCAAAAAAATGTTTAGACATGCCAACTTTAACAAATGAAACTATTTTTTTCTTCAAAAATAATCTTTTTATATATCTTTTTTTATTATAACCACTGGTATGTATCTATAATAATTTCATGATTTCTATTGAACTCACGCAATATTGCATGAGCTATGCAAGGTTACTATTGTTTGTAATCATTCCTGACCTTCTGTGGAGATCACATTTTAAGAGAGCTGATTGTCAATGACTGACCTTTTTAAAGCCTGCTTTGTTGACAGAGGTATAAAAACCAAAGAAGCGTGGTCAGCGGAACCCTGAGACCCTGGGCGCTGGAGTGCACCCATCCCCCAAATCATCCGGTCAGCTGCCCCCAAGGGTACCACTCTGGAGGCATTTATAGCTTAATTAAGGCCCCAAATCAATTTTCCTTAAGATCAGGGAGATAATCTGAGTGCTGTTAATTGAGTCACAAATCCGTTGTTAGATGAATAGAAGATATGCAACTAAAATTGGTTATATGGAAATAGAGAACTTTTTAAATAGTTAAGCATGAATAAAATAAGAAAAGTTAGAAAACTTTTATATAGTTGAGTAAAACCTGCTGATATGACAAAACAAGATCAAAAGTTCTCAAAAATAGTTTTGTGTGAAATCCTAAAATCTCTGTATGCCCAAAATTACCCACAGAGAGAGAGGAGTCGAGAATTTCTATGACTTTCAACATCACAGTGTGTCTCTAAGTGACGGCCGAGAAAACCCAGAGTCTAACTCGCGCTGTGCATGGAGTCACACGTCACTGTTACTCTAACAATTCCCACTTGTCTAGCACCCGGCACTTGGGCAAAGTGCCCGGAACACAACTCGACCCATTTTCATGAAAAGTCGGACCAGACCTCCTGTCTCTAATTCTCACCGACCTAGCCACACTCTTCTCCTCATTGGGATCCAGCCGTCACCCCTGCCACTGTGCTCCTGTCACTCTGGCAGCAGTTGTCACCAAGGTCCTCATCATGAAGTTGAAGGTGGTGCAGCACCCCTCTGCGGCCTTGGAGACTGCTGCCTCTCGGAAATGGCCTTACTTCCTCCTCCCCAGTGTCTCCTCTTTGGTGCCCTTTGGAGTCCCTTTGAAGGTCCTTGCTCCTTGGCTGGTGGCGTCCCAAGGGCCCTGCCTTACCCATGGCCCTTCCCGTACAAGACTCCAGGGACTATCGATGTGCATCGTGGGGCGATGGCCTGCTCACGGTGTGAGTGAGGGGACCCGCTCTGTCTCCTCCAGCTACTATTAGTCCAAACGCAACCCCTTTGGTGCTTCTAGTCCTTTGTCTTCCTCCGCTGGGGACCTGGAGGGAATTCAGGAGAGTGACTGCCACTGAGAGTGACTGCAGAGGCTTTAGCACGATCACTCATACTCAGGTCCCTTTTTTTCTGACTTCCGAGTTCTCACCCAGGGTGCACCCACAGCCGGGCCTGCCGCGAGTCTGACCTCGGGAGGAGGCGATGGGCACTTATGAAAAGTGGGCCACTGAGAATCAGAAATACCTTGAATAGAAAACCACTTGGTTTCCCGATGTGGACAAAATAAGCTTAATGGTCTCTGAAAACACCAAATAAGAGGGAAATAATTGCTTCATCTTGTTGAGGGTAGTGATCTCTGAAATTGGATAAAATGAAACAGAAGAATCAGCCACTTTTGCCATCGAGGGGAAAATTAACAAAAGAATACGGACAAATGGGTGAGGTGTTCACTGCCTACCCCATCCAGCCTGTTCATTTCAGACAGGGTCAGTCTTTGTGCACCACTGATTGATAGCAAACATGTTATTTTTAAATAAAATTCATTTTAATGCATTTGGTGAACTACCTAACATGTCCTACCACATTGACCTGTTGGTTAATTATAGCCCGGGTAAGAGAATGTGGGGCTTTTTAATCATGCGAATAAATAAAAGTGAGACAAAAACTGTGCTTGCCAAGTGCTGCCTTGGTGGCTGCCATTACATCCCACCACCGTGACGAGCTCAGTCTCAGTGAAGTTGGGAGAAGTCCATTATTTGCAGTATCACACTCCACCTGGGGGTCCGCTCAGAAGCGAATCAGTTCACGGCGAACACTGACAAGGGAAAAGTGCTTTATTTATACCCCTTGAAAAATGTCTTTGAAGCTTTAGCACCAGTCCTTCATATATTTAGGAAATATCAAACGTCAAAGAAATGGCAGGCAATTAAAAAACCAAAAAAGCAAAGCAACCTGCAAACGCCCGCGGGTTAAACCAGAAACATCGCTCGACTCGTCGCGCGGGCTTCATGTTTCACTGACTAAACCTGATGTTCTCTCACTGGCAACAGAAGCTCAGATTACATTATGTTCATTTTCTTCATACCCTACTCTTTTAAACAGGCTTAAAAACACTCGCAGGGAAGGAAGTCTGTCTCCTTTTTATTTTTACAGCCAAACCATATTCCTGGTAATCGTATCTAGCACAATGCTCCAGGCACTGAATAGTTAGTTCCCTCACTAGTAAAACCCAAAATTAGGCTTTGCTTTGTATTTCACAAGTTTTATGTGCAGAAAGACCTCCTGAGTTTAGCTCAAATAAACCCTTAAAAATTTTAATGAGAACAAATTAGTTTTACAAATGCACATACAGATTGAACATAAAATCGGCCGTCTTTGGGGACATCATATCCACAGGCACGTAATTAATCGTAGCCATGAAATACAATAGAAATACCGTACATCCAAATTTCAAAATGCGAGTGCGGACACATTTGATTCATTCCACCTGACAACCCAGAACCGTCCAAATCCGACAGGAGCCTTTGGATTACAGAGCAATCAAGTCTCTAATTAGGACTGGCACTCCCCCCTCATCCTCCTACCAAAATCGCTGTGGCCTGGGGGTGACAGTCCGAAAGGAAGCTGGCTGGGACAACTAACAGGGACACAAATGACTTCAAAAAAAAAACAACTGTGGTAGAAGTGTGATCAACCCAAAGAGCTCTAAAATTATAAATTTCAAAAGACAAACATAATGCGGTTAACCGCAAACGATTAGAATTTTAAAACAGGGAACTTTGCATTTCCCCTTAACGCCCAAGACAGTGAACGCGGCCAGCAATCTGCTTCAGTGATTATTTTATGAAGTAACTTCCCAGCCTAGGTTTTCTCAGATTAGACCTCTCTTCTCAGCTTTGCCCTGCACTTGCTCACCCTCCGGGTTTCTAAATTCATGCCCTTCTTTAACACCTGGAATTCAGCATGCCAAAAGCGAGCTCACACGGCCCCTCTTCAACTGAGAAATGGCCTTACCTTCCTCCCATACGTTTATTCTGGAAGCTTTAAACTCAGCTGTAACCAGCCCGTCCACCTGAGGGATTCGCCTCCGAGATACTGTCTGTTCCCATCCACCCAGGTCCACGGACACCACCCAATGACAGGTCCGCGTTGTCCATCCTCTGGCTGGGCAATGGCTTCTTACCTGAGGAAGGTGGAGAGGCAGCTCCCCCCAACCCCCCTGTCGTCTACCTGCTTGAGAACACAATCTGCAGGCCCACTCCCTCACCTGGTACTGCTGGCTCCTCCTGTGCCCTGAGGAAGGGCTTTCGAAGCTGCCCTAGGTATACAAAGCCATGCTCAGACATATGTAGCATAAAGGAGGGGTGGGCCCTGCGGTGGCCCATTTCAGAAGACCACCGCAGCAGACATCAATGGCCCCCTTCATTAGGATCTCTAGTCTCCGAGGTGAGAATGAGCACAGGCAGCCCAAGAGGGCAGAGCGGAGCTCAGGGTTCCCCGCACGTTTTCTGGCCCCCAAATACTATCTCCAGCAGACTTGCTTGTAGGCAGAAGGATACAATTCGGGATCAGTTGGCTTAGAGGATTCACTCTAAACTCCGTAATTAAAAATTTTTCTCTTGAGTCCCATATCCAAATTTCAGATGGGTCCGGAAGAAATAAAAGGCTTTCAAACCAGCAAACTCAGGGAAGAAGACACTACAGAGATGAAAGGAAGGATTTATGTGCAGAGAAGCTTGTTTTAAGAAAGCGTTCACTGTCGGCGAGGGTGTTCACTGCCTTTGCACTGACTTCCGCATTGTAGAGTGTAGCTTTGATCAATCAGAACAGAGCTTCAGAGAAAAATAAGGACCTAGGTGGGCAAAATTTCCAATCCGACTGAGCAGCTGCCCCTCTGAGGGGGTTCTATAGCATCAGGTCAGGGAGAAACTTCGCCATGATTCAGTAAGTATGGGACCTGATGTCTCCAACAACTTGGAACTCTTTCACGCCATGACACATGAATATATCGATGCTGCTACTTCATTACAAAGCGATCACATGAAAATACAGGATACATTTTTCATACCAAGTGACATGCACCACGGGCCTCTCTTACCCTCCATCTCTGACCCTTACCTGGTCTAATCCCAGCCTAGTTACAATCCCAGGCATGGCCTTGGCATTGGAGGCTGTGTGTGGCTGAGTGCATCTCCCACAGCGCTTGGTACGTGAGGTCTCTGAAATAGTCACACTCACGGAAAGAGAATGGTGGTTGCCAGGGCCTGGGAACAGGTGGAAACTGGGAGCTGTTGTTCCCCAGATATGAAGGTGAATAAGGAAGCCCGGAAGTCTGCTGCGCGACACTGTGTCTGCGGTCCACAATGCAACACTGTGCACCTACGACTGAGGGCCAGTGTCACGCTACACATCCTTACCAAAATACAACACAGTGAAATCCAGCAAGCTGAAATCCTTTTGTATTTCGTCAAAGTCAAAATGCCTCTCCGTCTACATGACAGAGTCACTGGCATCCAATTAACTCTCAAGGTAGTGGCTTCAAAGTGTCAGTGACTCTTAGTTCTTCAATCTCTCAGCGTGTCCTGGGGACGGTGGTGGCATTAGTGAAAATTGAAAGCTTACCTTACGCCAGGCACTAGGGTCAACTATGCATCTATTATCCCATTTAATCTTCTCGATGACTTCATCTCACAGACGAGGTCGGGCGCTCACAGCGGTGGCGGAATGTGCCTGAGGTCTGGTTCTCAGCGAGCGGTGGCGTTGAGCCTGCCCTGACCTGACCGCACGCCCTGACCAAGGAGAGAGCCTACTTGCTGCCTCTGTCCTCCGGAATACCTGCGTGAGTCACTGCACACATCCGAGCACAACCTTCCTTTAATAAAATAAGGCTTATTTTTCCCGCACGAGATGTAATTTATTTAAAAAAGCTATTAGTGCAGACAGGAGCCATAATGAGAAATGTGACCAGACATGGGAAGGAATGGCCAGCCTTGGGGACACGCTTCACCCCAAGACTGTATTTTACCCCCTGATGCTGGGGTCCAGATGCAGTGAGCTGGGCACAGGATGCTGCCTCAGTGACTGTCTGCCCACGAACCCCGCCTATGAATTCTTCCGCGATTTCCTAAGAGGTACAAGTGTCAACCTTGATTCCCCACAGCAGAGGATTAGCTCTACTTCTGGCAAACTAGAAATAGAGTCCTTTTCCCTCAAACACAGAGAATCATTTGATGCTGCTGTTCTGCATGCCCTTTCCCTCTGCCTTCCGGGCTGGACAGCTGCTGTCTATCACGCTCTCAAACTTGTTAACTTCGATTTAATTAGCGCAGCAGAAACACTTAGAGCATAGAGGCATCGGGACCGCAGGGGGGAGCTTCCCGCCATGTGGGGCACTCAAATTCTGAGAAATTCTTAAGGTCAAGTGCAGCCTTCAGAGAGAGAAAAGAACTCGAATGTCAATGACGAATCTGCAACGGTCTGACTTTGGGGTGGGGGTTAAGTGACTTGGGGTCCTATCTCGCCCGTCCAGCTCTGCGACATTCCAGGGAACCCCTCAGAGCGGGGACAGTTCTCAGTAAAGACTGAGAAGCCTTCGTTTGTTTGTTTTCCTTCCAAACCAGGTAAAGCCAACCTACAAGGCTGAGGAAGGGAAATAACACGCCACGAACATCGCAGATAGAACTGTGTTTGTAGAAGGTTCTCCCTGCACTTAATATTTGGAAAATTAAAGAAAGGGAAATTAAGTAGCTTGAAACCAGACAAACATTGGAGCAAGGTCAACACAGTGGAGTCTCCACAGCGCCATTTGATAGATGCGGTGGTCGACGAAGCTCCGTGGTCATTTCCGAGCTCGGCCCCTGTCTCTCTTATCTGGCAACAGCGACAGGTCTGCTCTGTGCACCGCTGCTGTTCCCAGATGCCTGGCGGTGTGTGCGTGTTGGCTAAGAGTCATCCACAGAGAGAACCCTGGCACACGGGGAGAGGCCGTGTGGGCGCCCAGCAGCGCACCACGGGGCTGTTTATTATTCAGTCAGCGGCTCCAGGGCCAGAGCAAATGGAGCGCAGGCTGGCATTTCTGACTGTGGAGTGTCGCAATGCCTGACTCTGTAACCTTGCTTATGCAAATGCCCGCATTTCTTTTTGATGAGGTGGTGAGGGAGGACCCTCGGTCTCATTTAGCCGTGATGAAGGCCTTCGGCAAAATGCTGGACATTAGCACAGAGAGGGCTTCCGCGGAAGACGCAGATGCCCGAGTCCCTCACAGCTGGTTGTGGTCTCGAATTCCCAACTGCGTTTATTATTCTCCACAAGCCTTTATAAGCTTCATTACTTTGGAGGCTTTTAATATTGTATGGACTACGAGGCGAAATCTATTACAGTTTCCCAGGCCACGCCCCGTCTGTGGGCCGGCCCGCCGCTGTTGCGAAGGTAGGCATCGCTGTGAACCTGGCCCGCTCCCACTGCCAGGGTTAAGGGGCAGCTCTGGCTTCTGTGCAAAAAACAAACCAAACACTGCGGGCCTTGTCTCCTCGGGAAGTTGTAACAAAATTCCACAGACTGGGTGGCGGATAAACAACAGAAGTGCATGTCCCAGCGTCCTGGAGGCTGCGAGCAGCAGGTCGGGGTGCTCACGGGGTCAGGTTCGGGGGAGCACCCTCTTCCCTGGTGTCCTAACCCAGCGAAGGACCGAGAGAGGAAGGAGCCCCTCCCTGGGGACTGTTACTAAGGCACAGCTTCCTAGCACAGGGCCCCACCCTTGGGACGTGATGTCCTCTGACCCCAAGTTACTCTCAAAGGTCCAACCTCCAGACACACGGAGAACAGGTCCTCAGCACAAGAGCTGAGGTGGATATGCACATTCAGTCCATAAAAATCACCCAAGAGAGCGTTCAGACACGAATTCATTCATGCAGGATTTTTACAATCTTGGATGACTGGATACAATAGCAGGAGACCTTAGGATGCTGATGGGGCTGTTTGGTTCTCAGCTGCCTGCAGGAAGCTGGGGCTGCGGGCACATCTGACCCAGGTAATTCATTGCAGTAGGAAAGGGGAAAGGTGCAGCCACTGTGGGAAATTTCAGAAGAGTACCTGAACTAACTGAAATCCGTCTGCTTGTTATTATCGCCATGAAGTGGTGATTCTAAACCAGATCAGTGATAAAATACATGTCATGGGGGAGGGGCGCATGTTTCTGTTGGTCGGAGTTCTAAATGGCTGCTGTGGCTGCTAGTGAATTCTAGTAACATATGTGGGAGCTAAAATGAACACGTTTTTATTAGTCTTCCTTAACAAACATCATGACCTCCATGGAAGTTGTATTTGGGGACCTGCGGACTGTACAGTCATTCTGTGACCCTGACGGAGTCGGAGGCAGGGCTCATGTCGCCCCTTTTCTGCACACGGCTGCAGTTAAAGGGCACATGTGAAAACACAGCAAAAAACTAACAAGGCAGTGGAGGTAAAGACAGAGAAACGGGACTGAGTTCCTGCGGTTTTGTCGCTCTGTGGGACCACTTGGAGGTGCGTATCCGTGTTTACACTTTAACGCTGTGAAATAGTTTTAACTGGGACGTGTAATATTTGTGTTTAGTGAGTGCAAATTGTAGTTCACGTATAAAACATTCAGAAAACATGTTACTGGGTGTAAAGATTATGTTGAAAATTCCAAGCACGTCTTTTTTTAATAATTATTTATCTTTGTTTTAAAACCCTAAGAGCCCTGAAACACCAGCTCAAATGAGCCTACGCACCCCAATGTTCATAGCAGCACAATTGACAATAGCCAAGTGCTGGAAGCAACCTAGATGCCCATCAGTAAAAGAGTGGATCAAAAAACTATGGTACATATACACAATGGAATTCTACGCAGTAGAAAGAAAGAAAGAAAGAAAGAGATCCTACCCTTTGCAATAGCATGGATGGAACTGGAAAGTATTATGCTGAGTGAAATCAGCCAGGCAGTGAAAGACAAATACCATATGATCTCACCTATAAGTGGAACCTAATCAACAAAACAAACAAGCAAGCAAAATATAAGCAGGGACATTGAAATAAAGAACAAATTGGCAGTAACCAGAGGGAAGAGGGGAGGGGAGTAACTAGAAAAAGAAAGGAAAGGGTTGTCAAGGAATGTATATAAAGGACCCGTGGACAAAGCCAAAGAGGGGAGGGACTGAGGTTGGGAGGTAGATGGGGCAGGGGAAAGTGGTGGTGGGAAAATGGAGACAACTGTATTCAAACATCAAAATAAACAAACAAACAAACAAATAAATAAATAAAACTATAGCATATACCAGGAAAATGAAATGTGTTATCGGCAGTATAATTTTACAATTTCTCAGTTCTTTGAACTGTCACCGTGAGGGGTGGGACCTGTTAGGAAACACTGTGCTCTGCAGACAAATGCCCTGGCAATGCCATTGTCTGCAAAGTTTCTCAAAGTATTGACCTTGACAAGGTGAGTCTCTGTCACTGCAGGGAAAACGTGAGTCTCCATTCTAACTAATACGGATCGTGATCAATTAACCTAAAGTTATGGGAGCCTCTGTGCTAATGAAATTTGCCATGAAACTTCCCAAACGGTTTTTGCAAACATGACACTTCTCCATAGCAGGAAGACCTCTTGGCAATGAAGACATTTGTGTGGTCTGGGAAAGGGTCATCTTGTCTCTTCTTCTCTGTCTCTCATGCCAGCCTCAGTGAAGGACCACAGGCGCATGGTGAAGGTCACGGGCAATGCACTGAAGTTCCTAGCCAGGTACCCATTGCTTAGTTTCCCCGGGCACCCAGGTTTCCATCTGCAAAGTGGGGCTACGTTTCTCCCTCCCATGACTGCAGCAGAGCTTGTGAACAAATTTTTCCAAACTGACTTTGGGAACTTTGGGAAATTAGATGCATGTTTGCATGGTCATCCAATTGCACAGCTTACCACAAATAGTTTCTTAGAAAGGTGTGAATGGGAAAGAGGTTTGGTTCCTCACTTTTTTGGTTCCCCAAAGGAGAGGAATAATTTGCATTTAATACAATTAGCTTTTATTTCTGAAGAGATCAGTGCAAAAACAAAACAACCAACAAAACCAAGTCACCTTTTTAGCCTCTTGAAATTAAATGTAGAAAGTGTTGTTACACATTTGAAAACATTCCAGATAAGGAACTATGATTTTTTTTTAATTCTTTACTGAACTATAGTCCAAATGATATGAAAAATGTGTCTCCAAGGTAGACGTTCTTCAAAAGGAGGGAAGCAATGGGGAGAGAGCCAGAACAAGCAGTGCTGGGCTCTTAGGGTGGCCAACAGAATGTGACAGGCCACCTGTGCCCATGGTCTCAAAGCCAACACACTAATGAGGAAGATGGGTACAGACAGTCAGACATCCTCTCTACGGTGACCTAGCGTTATGGGCTAAATTGTGTCTCCTCCAAAATTCTTATGCTGAAGCCCTATCCCCCAGTACATTATAACATGACTATAGGAGGTCTGTCTGGAAAAAGTCTAGCCATTGCCCAACATCCGTGCAACCTGGCAGCCAAGAAGAGTGGACCGGTATCGCATGTGTGAACAATGATGACTTCACTGTACTAGTCAGTGAGGGCAGTAGACATTGTTGAGTGAGCATGTGTGGCCGTCACATGCAAAATGACTGAGTGAGTAGAGCAACAAATCTGCATCAAATTTTGCATTAAGCTTGAGCATCCCTCTGCGGGAACTATTTGGATGATTCAGAAGGCCGCAGGTATGGGCCACTGCCGATTGGCAGCTTCATCATGACAACACGCCCACTCACGCATCACGTCTCCTACTGTAGGGTTAGGTATTAGTTGTCATGTACACAAACCCAATTTCAAAACATTGACTTTGCTCAACCAGGCCCGCATCCCCGCTTTAACAGGTGACGCCAGTCTTCACACAGACTGGGAGCCCGAGGACCTGGTCTGACTCTGCCGACTGGGCGAGGCAGGGACCACCTGGCAGAGAACAACCCCGAGGCCTGTACCTCTGCACCTCTGGCCAGGAGTCCTCTCTGCCTTTTCACTGAAAAATAACTGTCAGTCTCTTTCCGGCACTTGGTCGTATAAGTAGCACTGCTATGAACACTGGAGTGCAGAGGTTCTTTTGAATTGGCGTTTCGGGGTTCTTAGGATATGATCCTGGTCATGGAATTGCTGGGTCAAAAGGCAGATCCATTTTCAGTTTTTTGAGGAAATTCTGTACTGTTTTTCACAGTGGCTGTACCAGTCTGCATTCCCACCAACACTAGCCTAAGTGCCCATCAGTAAATGAGTGGATAAAAAAACTGTAGTACATCTATGCAATGAAATACTACACAGCAGAAAGAAAGAAGGAGCTCCTACCCTCTGCAACATCATGGATAGAACTGGAGAGAATTATGCTAAGTGAAATAAGCCAGGCAGTAAAAGACAAACACCCTATGATCTCACTTATAAGTGGAACCTAATCAACAAAACAAACAAGCAAGCAAAACAGAACCAGAGACATTGAAATAAAGAAAAATCTGACAGTGACCAGAAAGGAGGGGAGGAACAGGATAACAGGGGAAAGAGGGGGAAGAGGGGAAAGGGTCATCAAGGAACAAGTGTTAAGTCCCATGGACAAAGACAATGGGGGTGGGAGGCTTGATGTGGGAGGTGGGTGTGGGTAGGGCAGGGGAGATTAATGGGGGGGAAATAGGGACAACTGTAATTGAACAACAATAAAAATAAGCAAAATAAATAAAATGTGAATATGGTCCTTTTTTCTAAAGAGAAAGCTGTCGGTCCAGCTGATAGTTGCCTTGTTGGCCTTCAGGTCGGTGAGCTACATGTAGCATCCCCACTGTCGCCCTATTCAGGGCAGAGGAAAGTGAATTCCGCATGTAGATTCTAAGCAACAAGCAGGATTTCTCCACCTGAGCACTGCTGGAATGTGGGGTTAGAAAGCCCCTAAGTGGAAAAGCTTTTCAGTGTATCGTAAGAGGCTGGGCGGCACCTCTGGCCACTACCCACTAAATACCAGTGGCATCACCCAGTCTGGCAATAAAAAATGCTCCCAGACATTGCCCAGTACCCCCTGGGTAATGAAATCATCACTCCCCAGTTGAAAACCAGTATAAAAAGAGAAGATATAAAAGAGAGGTATTTTCTTGCACCCCGATCTGAAAAGATGACACAAAACAGGTGACAGAGGGTCACCAAGTAACGAAAGTTATCACATAGATAGTCTGCTTTTTAAAGTGCCCCAATCAAAGGACAGTATAAGATTAGACAAATAATGCATTCCATAGGTGGGTCAGCCAGGCAATCGGTGGGCTGGACCCACGTCGGAGCTAAGTGAAGAAGGAAATTAAACGTGCTGTGACTTGCTGTTGCGCTGCCCTCACTGAGGATACACACGTTCCAGGAAAAACAGTCTTCAAACGTGCGCACTTTGGACTTACAATAAAATTGGATGCGCACAGCCCAATCAGCCCTGCCCACACTTCGTGATTTTAATACACTTAGAGTTTCAAAGGCTTTCGGCACAGCCAACTTATGTATGGTCCTTTATAGTCCCGAAAGAAAAAACCATTGCAAATTCTGCTTCTCATTTATGATTTTAAATGAATTCCAAAGTGGCAAACCATGCACCCCAAGCTCTGGTCACTCCCACCAGGGTTTAGAAAGCTTTTACATACTCTCTGGGCAGCTTCTCCTACGACAGTTGTTCCATTCCCCTGCAGGAACGGCCTGACGGCCAAGGGACGCATTCACCTGCCCTCTGACATGGCCCTGGAACCACTGTTTGGGGGGCCCGACTTGCCAGTTGAAACATCTTCCATCATTTTTCCTGGGGTGGCACATTCTTAACCACATTTGGCTGTAAGGTGTGATTTGTCATTGCTGGCTACGGAGTTCCAATGATGTGCGTAAAATACTCCAAGCGTAGGGTAAGCACCAGCTATTAAACTTGGGTGGTCTGTCACTCAAAAAATATTAAAAATGTCAAGGTGACAGAGAAGTGTCAACACTGAGCACAGGGCCCTTCTCAGTGCCAGGGCGGATGTATCCAGCGGGTCCTCGGAGCCAAGGATGACACTGAGTCAGCTGTGCCCCTGGGTTTCTGGGCAGCTTTGGGGAGTTCCCCTGACTGCTGCACATTATTCTCCCCCAAGTAAAAACACAGGAAATGGCGTGTTCTGAATCCAGTTGGGATGGAAATTAATAAAATCCATTCCTTTAATCCTCTCGTATTTAGAATGCTCTATCCCGAAGGCCAACCCAGAGTATTTGTGAACATACATTCGAATCGCTATTATTTCTGCCCTGACCCCCCTCCACCCGGCTCGCATTAATTTGCTTCCAGACTAAAGGGCGAGTTGAGTGGGGTGTCTGTGCTGTGGGCACAGGAGGCCTGCGGAGGGCTGAGAGCGGATTCCCTGGAGTGCACAGGAAAGCCTGCTCTCATTATGGGCCTTAGACAGATGTCATTATTTTGTGAAGTCAAGGATTTCTTTGCCTGTGAGGGATTTTATAATAGAGAAAAATATAGCTGAGAATTGAGAGGGCTCCCTGTCATGCATGCGGTTCTTTTGCAAAGACTCTACCTTAAAAACGCGTAGCTGCAGCCATTGGCTAAAGAGCCCTGGGCCTGGGAGCCTGGGGGTCCGTAGGAGCTGGAGCTGAGAGCGCAGGTTCCAAGGGAAGGAGCCCTGCTGACGCCCTAATTACCTCCCAGAGGCCTCCCTCCTGACAGGGTCGCGCAGCGGAGGGGGGAGACTTCACAGTGACTTTTGGGAGGACATTCATTCCACAACGGGGATAACAGAGCGTAGGGCCGTGTACAGCCAGAGGGCACAGCGCGACCCAGGGAGGGGGTGCAGAGGTGCGCTGGGCCTGTGGGAAGGCGGCTGCTGAGAGGGCACCGCCACTCCCTGGCGCCTGAGCACCCACACGGTCCGAGAACACCCCTGCCGAGCCAGCGCTGGCTGAGGGGACATAGCCTCCGATCCCCGCAGCCCCTTCCACTGGGTTCTCAAGAGTAGCGCGGAGCCAGCCACCCTCCAAGAGGTGTAGTTGTCCAGAGTGGAGTATCGGGCAAAGTCACTGGGAGCCACATACAGCAGGAACTTGACACATCAGTCTGGATGGCTGGTATCCAAGAGTCACTCGGAGAAAAGGAACCCTCGGGTCTGCTCACTGCCATGTCAGAGAGGGTAAAACGGTTGGGCGCTTGCTCTACCCACTCCCATTTCCCACCAGGAAATGCTGGGGCTGCAGATTCTCTCTCCCTCGCTGGCTGTGATGGGGGCTGGCGGCCCGTGGAAGGCAGCCTTGAGGGTCTGAGGGTAGCTTCCAGGCAGCGGGCGGGAAGACACCACGGTGCTCGGCCGGTCACCTGCAAGCTCTAGAATTCAGCCATCACCGTGTTAGAACACGGCATTCCACCGCGTGACCTCTGAGGGCTCTGTCCCCAGCCAGCCCCCGATGACGCTGCTACTCTGGTCTGGTCCCTGGTTGCCGTGGTGAGACGTCACTTACCTCCAGACCCACAGCCGCGAGGGGTTGCCTCCAGCCACTAGGTGTGTGGTGCCCTTGTTATACTGCAATGACAACAACCCCCCTTCAAACGCTCTCTCCTTTCTTTCCTTTAAATATTGGCTCATCTCCAGCTTCAGGAGAGACTGTCGTGTTTCTTCCGCTCTGTAGCACCCTCCTTGGTGAGCTCATTTGATTGCATTTCCACAACCGGAAGGCTGCTGGTTTCTGAATTTTTAGTTCTAGCCCAAATCTCCTTGAGCTTCAGACATGTGTAACCACCTGCCACCCACATTCCCCAGAGCCAGCTCGACATCCACACGGCTCAACCCGTGTCTGCCATCTGCCCGCCCACGGCCTGTCTTCCATCCCTCCGTTGGTGGCTTTAGGCCAAAGCCAGCAGGGATCTGGGACTGGCCCTGGGCTCTTCCTGCTCTGCCCGGCATCTCCAGGTCACGCCGGTGGGCCTTCTCGGTGTTTTCCAAATCGCTTCCTCTTGTTCCACCGCCACCATCTCAGAACACGTCCTCGTCACAGCTCTTCTCTGCAATTGCTCCTTTCCTTACTGTCTCCCCTCTCGTAGCCCCCGGAGTGAGCACTGCCCTGCCTACACAACACCCCCAGGGCTACCTCCATGCGGTGTCCACCCTCAGGTCCCACCTGCCGCCTCTCCAGCCTCACCTCGATCGCTACCCAACAGTACCCTCCAGGGGAGCCGTGGTGCACCAGACACAGGACCGCCCTTTGTCCACAACATCCCCCCTCTGTCCACTTGTCCTTCACCCCATCAGCCTTTGATTTCTTAGGGCAGCCTCTGCCGCCCCAGGCCTCCCATGTGTCCCCATGATACCCCGCAGCCTCGTCTGGCCATCACTGTTGCTGTGTGGTCCTTCCATCCAGACCTGGGGTACCCGCCCTGGCTGGGCAGTGCTCTGCCCCCGCCATCTGATGTCACACTAGGTGGGTGCAGGGACTTCGTGTCTTTACTGTTGTGTCCCCAGCATGTCCAAACATGCCTGAAACAATGTAAACACCCAGTCTTAAAAATGTTTAAAGGAAGAAAATTACAAACTGATGGTTTTAAAATAAACACAACAATTCCCATTTGCACCCTTAGAGAAATGTTCTCAACTTAATTTAAATGTCAGGTCATGAAACCGTCTTTTTTTAATTTCCATTTTCCTAGCTTTATGATTGACAAATAAATCTGTATGTTTAGGTTATATACAACATGGCATTTTTGCTTTTTTAAAGGTGTATATATATGTACATACAGTGAAATGATTATCACAATCAAGCTAATTAACACATCTATCCTCTCACATAATTACCATTCCTGTGGTAAGTTCATTTATGAAATTCTCTCTTAGCAAACTTCAAGTATATAACACACTACTGTTAATTATAGTCACTATATTAGACACATGAATTAGGCCCTCAGAACTTGTTCACGTTATAACTGAAAGCATGTCCTGAGTGACCGACACTGCTCGCTTCCCCGCCACCCCTACCCCCCCCCACCACCACCACACTCTCTGGGTTTACACCTTCCACTCTCACAGATGCACCTATCAGTGAGCTCATACAGTATCCGTCCTTCTCTGACTGACTTTTTCCAGTGATCATAATGTCCCCTAGGTCCATCCATGTTGTCGCGAATGGCAGAGTTTCCTTTATTTTATATTGTTGAATAACATCCCATATACATCTCACCTTTTTAAAATCCATTCATCCATCAACATACACTCAGGCTGCTCCCACGCCTTGGCTACTGCGAACTTGGCCACCACGAGCGTGGGGTGCACACATCCAGCAATGCCTCAATGCCATTTCTCTGGGATATGTCCCCAGAACTGAGGTCTCTGGGTCCGACCGCCAGGTCTGTCTGTAACTCTTTGAGGACCCTCCACACTGTCTTCCGTGGTGGCTGCACAGACTTCTGTTCCCACCAGCATCGTGCTGACACTTGTCGCCACCTGTCCGTGGTGACAGCCGTTCCAACCGGTGCGGGGCAAGCAAGTCCTTGTGGCTGGGAGCAGTATTTTTCATGGAAATTAAGGCTTTCTGTGCATATTAATAAGCATTTTCTGGGGTCCCTCCTTCCCTTCAATACCACCTTTAGATAGTGACAAATACAGCAATAAACTGTCTGCTAGACACTAGCAAGAAACTTCAGAAGGAAATTGTACCAGCAGAGCCATTTTCCGGCACCAGAGTTCAGTGATACCTGCTCCTTCTTCCAGCTCAAATGATCAGCGAGCTATTTTACCGAGGGGTAATTATGATGAAACGAATTTCCCATCATTGCCCTCCACTTTCCCACTTTCAGTAATCACACATAAAAATGCCCTTTTGTCATGAGAGAAGGCTGAAAGTCACAGAAGGTTTCACGAAGGGACAATTGCTCCTCCGAGCCTTCTCAGAATAAATGCCTCCTTTCGATTCCTTCCACCGCTTCCATTCGGGTGGTGGAAGCAGGAGCCCAGCGACGGTCGGATGGCCCTGCCGGCCCCACGCATCTCCGCCTGCATCTCCTCTGTCGCTCCTCAGGCACACAATGGCCGACACACCACAGCAGTTATGGAAAAGTGGGGAAATTAGTTTTGAATGAAAAGAGAACAGCCACGATGGTCTGGAGCAGGAACATAAAGTGTGATTTAGATGGCCAAATTGCTAGGAATCTACAAACACGATTCTGGAAATCAAAGGAATTACGAGGATTAGGCACTCGGAAATGTGAGCCGAAGGAATCCACTTTTGAAAAGCATTTTCCAAGTCTCTGTATGGGCCTCTCAAGTGGAGCATAAGTGCTGTGTTCTGGGCCCAAGGAGCCCTTCATCCACTCGGAGTCAAGGGTCCACCCTACAAAATAGGTTTAGGTAACAAATTTAAGCATCTGTTAGAAATTTTACAGAACCAGGGAAAGCCAATACAATCGGCAGAAATTTTCACAGGGAAAACCCACTGAGAAATAAAGGTTTTAAGAGCCAGCCATGCTCTTGAACTTCTGTTTCCGTAGGAGGCAAATATGCTGCATCCCAAGCAGGCGCATAGCAAATGCAGCCTGCGGCCTGTGCAAGGAACAGCAGAAAACAACTCCAGGAAAAAACGTTTTAGCGACCGGAGTTCAGTGGTCCCAGTGTGAACATGTTGATGAGCATGTAACACCAAAGTCAAGGAGTTAGCACTGGAACAGTGTACGGGGCTGACAGAGAGGTCGCCACTTAGACACACACTCGTGTCGTGTGTGCACACGTGCACCTTGCTGAAGTTTTTCACACGTACAACCTTCTGTGACCACTAGCACGAGCAAGATACTTGTCATCACCATGACATCCTCTCTCATTACCCCCCTGGAACCACACCCACCTCCCTTCCCAGCCACCCCTACCTCCTCACCACCACTGACTAGTTCTGTCTCTAAAATGATGTGATTTCATGAATGTTATAGCCATGGAATCACATGATATGTATCCTTCTGAGACTGACTTTTTTATGATTCAGCGTAATTCCTCGGCACTGCACCTGGGCAAGAATTGACAGTTTGTTCCTGTTGATTACTGAGTGCTATTCCACCGTGTGGGTGGTGTCCAGTAACACAAAAGGTGGAAGGAAACTAGTAGGATTTGGGGGAAATATACACAAGATTTTGAAGATATAGTAATAAAAAGATAAAGTAGTTCAATCATGGCATGTTTGGATGTATAGGGCTTAATATGATTAAAATTGCCCTTTAGTTCTTTGCTAATATGGCCACTAGAAAATTAAAATGCACAGACATGGCTCATAATATACTTCTGTTGCACATGTTTTCTCCACCAATTTATGTCCTATTCCCAGAACACTCCCTGAATATTTTAGAAATATTTCATCAACATAGAGTTCCTTCCTTCCTTCCTTCCTTCCTTCCTTCCTTCCTTCCTTCCTTCCTTCCTTCCTTCCTTCCTTCCTTCCTTCCTTCCCATATTTCTAAGGCAGAAGCTCACCTCCTTGCAGCCGGCCTCTGTCTGAGAGGCGCCGACTCCTGGGAGTGCTCAGTGTTTCCCGTACCTGTGGGGGCAGACACGGGCAGATTTCTCAAATGCCAGAGGTGGGTTTCCTTCAGTCCTCCCCACCTCTGCTGGGTTATTTTTAAAGAACAATGAAATGAGATGACTCACCCACAGCCCCCAGGAAAGGAGTAAACCCGCGTGGATCAACATGTGGTTCTCAGAGTTAACTTTGGGAAAAGTCAACCCGCCTGTGCCGCTACCCCCTTAGAAGACCTCTGCCACCTGCACCCTCAGGTCTGGGGACGGACTTGGCCCTGTGCGGCCATCAACAGGCAGAGAGTCGAGGGGAACAAGACGTGCAAATGTTCTCCCTGCTCCTTCTGGGCTTTGAGAACGTCCTTGAGTGGCTTCGCCACTGACTCTTTCCCCTCCCTCTTTCTTTAGCTCCGCCTCACTGTATCGGCCTTCCATCCTTAACTCTGTCTGCAGATGTCCTCCGAACTGCTAACACCAGCGCACACTGCCCCTCTTCCACTTCTTCACCACCGCGGCTGGGATTGCTGGGGGCTCACCAAAACCTGTTTCCTTTTCACCTGGGGACACAGGGAGGTGACAAGCCTCGGCCGCCTTAGGATCAGATGTATTCTTCACCCATGCCGCACTGGGCATGTCCACATCGGTCTCAGATGCCCGTCCACGGAAGCCTCCCCGCCATCCTTCCAGACTGAGGCCTCAGCGGGCCCCCGAGGCCTGGGGGACGTGGAAACACAACGGAAGAGAACCTCTCGGGCCGAAACACCACAGGAATGGCCGCTGGACAGCTCTGCGAGGCTAGCCCTGCAACAATTAGGAAGAAATTCCATACTCGTCCTGAATCCGTACAATGGAGGAAGCAGACCAAAGACAGATGATGGGCTGATGACTGCTGAGTGGCATTCACAGGGAGCCGAAATCGAACAAGCCCCGATGGGAGGGGGCTGCCTTTTCAGCAGGGGGACAGGAAAAAGCCCCCCAGGTAGGAGCCACCCACAGATGGAAAAGCCCCCTGCTAAGAGAGAGCGAAGGCCCACACTGGTGTCTGCTCTGACGGCCCAACGACACTTCCGTGCGAAACAAAGAATTTCATTCAGCATTGCAGTTCAGCGATGACATGCTCGCTGCCACCAGGGCAGGTGCGGCCACAGGACTGAAGGGACAAAGGGCACGACCCCACAGACCACCCAGGATGGGGCCCTGCGATGTCTGGTCGGGGGTTTTGGAAATGTCACCCCCAGGCGTGGTCCGCACTCCCCATCCCCCCTTTGCTAGATGAGACCTGTGCCATGACTATACCGTCCCTCTGCTGCACTGAGCCCTGGGCTGGGGGAAGAGCCCACACTCCCCTGAAGAGCCTGGACCGGGCCCTGCATGCTGCGGCTGTTGGGGTGCAGGCTGAGCACACAGGCAGCGGTGCGTTCTGTGGTGGCCCGAGGCTGAGGAGTATGTGTAGTGATGGCCAGAGCGGGCACGACAGGTGCTTTTACGAGTTCACGACGCCATTTTCTTCTCCTGCGCAGTGCTCCGGTCTGCGGGTCCCACCCGGCCCTGAGGACTGCTGAGCCACGTGACAGTTTTGGTGAAAGGACCCAGGCAGCGCTGACCCATAAAACAGTCTCCCCGCTCGCCCTCTCCCCGTTGGCCAGCCGGCGTGGCAGGGCTCTGGGAACCCGGGCGGGAGTGCCTGGGCCCCCGCGTCACCACATGGAAGCCCACCTGCCGACGGTCTGCACTGTGGGATTCCACCAGGGAAAAACAACCGTCCACCTCGATAATCCAGTGAGATCCGGGGACAGTTTACTGTGGCAGTAGGACCGCTCGGCGTCATGAAGACCGCCTTCCTAGACTCAGCAGAGGCGATGAGGAAGGACACTGTGACCCCATTACATTCTACCGGAAAGTCCCTGTGCTCATGCAGCACACGCGGGTGTCCTCGGGAATCCGGAACCACAGAAATGTGATTTGCTCCCTTGAAACTTTTCCAAAGAGCCCTAACCTGTAAAAAATCCGACGAAGTACCCATACCAGGGGAGAAGTTTCCTGGTAGCCACAGAATACAAGGAGACCAGGAGATGGTCTCTGTCCCCAGGGTGCTGACAATCTGCTAAGAGCTATTTGATATCTACTCACACGACCAAGTTTACTGCCCAGGTGGTTTCCTTTCCAAAACCTTCATCCTAACCACAGACAAGGATAGAAAGACAAGCAGCATGCTTTCTAGAAACAGGAGCAGGTTGCCAACTAAACTCACCGAAATTTCAGACTCTCTCCCATTCTCCAAAACCATGTTGCAAGAGAACAACAAATGGCCGTGGAACAGACACCAGAAAAAAAAAAAAAAAGACTGTTTACATAAGAGCAGTCCCAGTCTGGTCCAGCGCTCTGGCTCCCCTGGCGGGTAACTCTTCCCGGGCCATCAGTAAAGCACGTGCCTGTGTGATTGCAGAACTCCAGAGCTGGGTGGGATTTGAGGGATGATAGATACTAAGGGTCAAAGGATCAAGCATGCCCAGATGAGTAATGACAGAGATTAAAATCCGAGCTCATCCCCACGTTTACTCTCCCAGCCTGAGGAGTTTGTGATAACTCTGCCAGAGGAGGAATTATTAGCAATTTCCATCCCATCTTCTCGTCATCATCAAACAAACCTACTGTGACCGGTCACTCTCCCTCAAGGACAGTGTGGCTCTTGCGTGCAGCCGATCCTTTTATGACTGTGCCTTGCCCTGGAGGAAGTCGGGAGGCTTCCGTGACCTGTTGGAGGCTGCACAGTCACCTGCCCCGAGGCCCTTCCTCACCCTGATTTCCCAGTCCTGTGCCTGAGCTCGCTCACTGCACATCTGAACACCCTTGTCCATCTTTTCTTCCTCTGTGGGTTTTTTCCGTGACTGTAAATCGCTTTCCAAGTATCTTCAAATAGCAAATAGCAAAGAAATGTTTTAGGCAGTGGCTATAATCTGTGACCACAAATAACTGTTTGCAAAACTGCTGAAACCGGAGGGGATGGAGGGACATTCCACTCACAGACAGAAAAATAAACAGTTAAATGCAAAGGAGGAGCAAGTTGAGCAGAGGTCAGAGGGAAGTCGTTGGCGTGTAGGTTTTGCCCTTGATGGTGAAATGCATTAGTTTGTCATTAAAACACACAATGATTCCTTTACACTAAGAAGGAAATACAGAGCAAAGGCCGAGGGGTTGCCAGGGATCTACAAACAGGGGAGCCGTGGCTATTTGAATTTCTAGGGTATGAAGGCACAGAGGAATATACAAAATTGTTAGTGCCTTTGAGGAGCTTGAAAAGTTATGATTGTAAATAACTAAAGAGAAGACCAGCCACCAGCCTGTTGATCCTCTTCTGCACCCAAGACACAGGCAGAAAGTGGCCAAGCAGGGCCTGATGTGGGTGGGACTGTGTAGCCAGGGCAAACGCATGACCCTGAAGTTGCACGCACCCCTGACCCCGCGCCTCCGTGTCTGCGTGGCGATCTGAGAGACCTGAAGCTCGCCGGGAGGGTTCACGTGAGTTCTGACACCACAGGGCTCCGGAGCAGCTCGTTTTCTCCCGGAGTCGCCCATCAGCCCCTTCCTGAGGTCGGGATTCAGGCTTCTCATTACTCCTGTGGATGCTCCAGGCAGGCCTGGGCGACCGCGGCAAACGTTCTGCTTTCCCTAGTTCAATAGCACATTCCTTTTCACTAGGGTCTAAAAACTGTCTTGCTTACTAACTAATTCGGCTTCGGTTAGTTACAAACGAGGCGGTTACTTTTCTGTTCAGTCCACGAGTGTGAGTCTAGTGAGGTCCGCTGAGGCAGCACCTCTCCCACCCACACTCTGAACCCCCCTTCCCAGCACTGCCTATGACTCAGGGCTTCTCTGCCAGCCTGAGTCCCTGCCTGGGACAGTCCGCACCCTGCCTCACACTCTCCAACATCTGGGGTCCTGACCCACCTCGCACTCACCTTCACTGAGGCCGGGCCCCTCTCTGCCCCACGCCACACACAGCCCGCCCACCCACCCACCTCCCTTCTGCAGCTACCTTCAACCTGAAAACTAAACCACAACAACAGCGAGGTGACTGTCGGAGGGCAGGGACCGGGAAGGTATGGGGGGGGGGGGTAAATGGTGATGGAAGGAAAGTTGACTTGGGGTGAACACAACACCCCGATGATGCATAGAGAACTGTACACCCGAAACCTGTACTATTTCATTAACCAGTGTCACCCAATAAAGTCAATGAAAATAAATAAGCAACAAAACAGAAGCAATAGAATATAATGGTGAAAAGTGCAGAGTTTAAGGTCAACAGGGAATTCAACACTGGTTGCGCATCAAAGCACATTAGCTCTGGAAAAACGACACGGTCCAGTTTCCTCAACTGGAGAGTGGCGGCCTCTAAAACTTTGCTTCGGTCAGCAGTAAGAATTGAGTCAGATGTTCGTACGTGGTATCCATCAAGGCTTCACTGGGTGGCAGCCAGGACGTCACTGGTGGGCTCGATGACACATGTGGAGAGAGCTGGGAAAATTCTCAAAAATCTCTTCTCAGCCCGGGAAACTTCCCCACAAAGGTCGAAGAAATAGAACATTTTGCTGGTGACCAGCACTAGTTCTCGAGTGGCATGTGCATCCCCGACACTGCAGGGCTTGTGAAGATGGAAAGTACCTCCCTCTTACACAGCCATGAAGATCTGACGTGCCCTTGAGACAGACAATGGCGAGGCCGGGACAATGCCCGCGGCACAAACCACTCATCCCAGGTGCGCCTGGTGGTTGGGGGTCACCTGTGTCAACTAACCAGCCTAGACAAAGGAAAAACAAACTCCTCCTAGCTCTGGAACAGGAGGCAGTCCGGTGGTCTGGAGCCAAGAGCCCACCGACCTCACGCCCCTCCCCTCTGTCAGAGGGGGAATGGTCGTCCTGCTCTCTTCCTGATGGTGACCATTCAACAGGTGGCATCCCAGGTGCCCGAGAAAGACACTCCTGCCTCCTGAGGCCCAACCCAATCTAGCTTTTAAAAAGATCTACATGCATTTCAAAGAGACAAGGAAAGAACTTACAATAGAAAGTGTCGACAGTAAATGTTCTCAAATGGAAGAGGTGAATCACTTCCCTTAGTTTTGGAGAGAATTAAGTCTCTTATTTTAAAATTAGTATTTGCCCTTATAATGAGTTAGCTATAAAAATAGGGATGACTTCTAAGAGGAAGGAAGACACAGGGAACCCGAGGTCATGGAGTGTGTTGCAGCGCCACCAGTCTGAGAGCCTGAAACATGTTGATAATATGATACGCGTCCGCAGGAAATGAACCTTCTTTGGAGTAAGTGCGGGGGGGGAGGTGCCCTAGGACCATGTTTGGTGACAGCTCTGACTCACTCCCGTGCCCAGTACTGGACTCCATGCTGCTGAGACCGGTGAGCGACACCGCACCCCGAGCCGCTGGGAGTCTTAGCAGAGAAACCTCACAAGGGAACAATGACAACACATCTTTAACCCTGGCGCGGACTTCAGTGATGGGTCATACAAGAGGCGGTCAGGTCAGACCTTGGGAGTCTGCAGGAGGATAAAGAAACAACGTAGCTTTTTGTGTCCTGGGAGATTTATATTTTCCTCTATCAAATCTGATGCCACAGAAAAAAATGCCACAGAAAGATAAAGCACAACAAAAAGCCACTCTGGGGATTGAACTCACTTCACCAACCGAAAGACATGTTTTTGTCCAACTATAAATGATTTAGTAACATACTGCTTAAGTAGCAGAAGTAGATAGCATCTTTCCCGGGTATTTCTAATAAAACCCTTTAAGCTTTGAATTGTAACTCTTGGACATGCTTGGCTGTGGCCACAGTCTCCTCTTTTTAAAAAGTTCTTGTCAATGAATTAGGCTGTGCTGGCTACTGAAGGCAATCAAAATGACCTGCAGTATCATAGGGCCCTAGCAGCTATGCATTGAATAACTGGATATTCCACTTGTTCCCCTAATCCGTTGTTTTTGCAAGAGATTCCAAGATGCCCTTGTCCTGCAAGTCTCTAGATTCCTTACTAAACCCTGGAGCATGACCACACGGGATGGCTGACTTGATGGCTTTACTGTCTAAGATCTGGTGAAGATACCAATAAATAGATAAGAAAACAAGCTTAAAGAGCATAAGGAACCTTCCTAGGATTCCAGACCCTAAGTTTGGAATTTGAGTCTAACTACCACGGGGAGGGAGGTGTGCCAAGAGGGGCCACGTGGCCCTGAGCCCCGCTCCGGCTCTCGGCTAAGGTCACATTCATGTGGCCCGTCATTAAAGAGGTCAGGTGAGCACCAACCCCCCCTCTGACCGGGGGCGAAGGCAGCCCACACTGCTGCACCCTGCTTTTGCCTCAGCTCTGCAAGGCTCATTGTCAAAAGGATTTTTTTTTTGCAAATAACTAAGTGGTATTAAAACATGCCCATTTTCTCTTCATTATACATAGAAGGTTATCAGTGGGGGGTAGGAGAATGGAGGAAAATGTGGAGGGAATAATAAGCATAATTGGTAGGTACAAAGTAGACAGGGGAAGGTTAAGAATAGTGTAGGAAATGGAGAAGATAAACATGTTCATGTATAACCCGTGGACATGAACTAAGGGGGGTGGAGTACTGAAGGGAATAAGGGCACCTGGCAGAGTGGTATAAAGGGGGGAAAAATAGGGCAACTGTAAAAGCATGATCAATAAAGTAGACTTAAAAAATACATACACTTTAAAACATGCACTCTACATTTAAAAAGCACGCAACTTCGAAACTATACCATGCCAGTGAGAACACTCAATCAGGGCTCTGTGTGTTAACTTCAATTATAACAGTAAGTTTGAGCTTGAAAGATTTTACCTAATTTCTCTACTACAATTTGCTGACTTCTAAGACTCCTACCTAGCTTCTATGAGGTGGTGAATTTTGACCATGAAGCTTAAAGTTCTATAGAAGCTGCGATACTTCTTTCTTACATTTATATCACTTTTTTATATTCGTACCCATCACGGACTTCAGCTCATACCAGGGAAATGCTCAGCCTGTATTTGTTGAATGATTATCACAACAAGGCAGGCTAGCTACAAGGATCAATTGAGTGAATGGATTTGAAAGTGCTCTGAATGTCATACACTGATTTATAGATACCAGGTGTCACTTGGAAGAGCATTATTGTGACACTTTTGGAGAGCGTAGTACCTGAGCACTAACAGACCATCTCAAGCACACGTCACTATAAAGGAGGGCCCGTGTCTGCACTTCGATGTGTCTGTGAGACACACGCTCACAGAGGCAATTGGGAGGGAAGACGTGTCTTGAAAGTTATTCCAGGTTCCCACTCTCAGAGGCCACTGTCACGGAGTGGTTGCACCAGCTCCCACCAGCACGCGCTCCGAGTCCCAGAGCTGTGCATGGCGCTTGGGCAGGGACTGCTCACTGATCTTCCTGTCAAGGAGCCATGTGTTGCCAAGGAGCCATGAGCATCTCGGCTTCTCACGATCCCTTTGGTCCGTGGGGGCCTCGCATATCACCCAGCATCTTAGGAATAACTCTTTTACACACCTTCCTCCAAAATCAGATTCCCACAATCCTATTTATTTTCCTGGACAGAGTTGCTGCTTATCTGTCTAGACTAAAATCTCACATCGACAAGATGATTGCCAAGAGAAGAGGAGACCAAATTCCCGGCCACCAGAGACCTGGCACAGAGTTGCTGGTGAGCACCGGCGCACAGCATGTAGCCTGATTTCATGCTGGAGTTTTCAGGTCCTTCACATTTAAAAGGAATTTCACAAGTGAACCTCGGCTCTGTAGCCCTAATGCATGAGTGTGCTGAGATGCTTCGTTAGTGTTTTCTCCAGGTTTGTCGTGACTCCAGCACTCTGGTCCCAGGCATGGGTGGTTACTCAGGAGCACAGTGGAAGAGGGAGCAGACTCATCCCTCCACCGGACCACCCACGGGACATGCCATGGACTCTTCTGTGCCTCTCGAAAGCTCCCGCCAGACTTAGATAGATTCTTACAGACTGGGAGATAAGGAGTGATTTCTAAATAGAAAGAGAAATGGGAATGTGATGCACAGATAAGGGAAAAAGGCATTAAAAACTTAGCTCACCTCCCCACCGAGGGGGGAAATAAACTGAGTATGATGTGCCCGAACACCCTTCTTAGCCTCGCCTGTGCTCTGGGGCGGAGCAGGCTGAAGCTTCCATCCACCCGCTATAACATACCTACAGGCGGTACAGTTCCATGTTCAGTAAACACCCCATAAGTCCTATCAACACTGTACTAAATTTTTCATACAAGAACAGAAGAAACATATACAAAAAATAAATAAACAGAAATACTCAGACCCAGACAAGAGAGCTGGCAGATGTGCAGAATAAGAAATCTGCTCTCTGGACTTGCAAGGACAAAGACTTTTATAATGAAGTTATGTTTGTATAACCACAGGCCAAGACAGAGATATTACTCTCATATTTCAGGGATAGAGACTTGCACTATCCAAATTATTCTACCACATCCCCAAGTAAGTGTGTTGGTGAAAGTGTTTCTGTCCCACACACCTTTGTGTTTCTTACACATGGAACATTCTGTGTTTGCCTGGGTCCAGTGGAAATGTCTATTTTAAAATGAGCTCAGAAAAGTCTTTGCAGAGTTGACCCAGGGATTTGCTCCCAGCTGGGAGATGACTAGAATTTTAATTCAAATTTCAGGAGTTCATGGCTCATAATCCTTTTCCTATAGTTTCCCTGCCCTAAATAGTCCTTTCCACTTGACCTCATACAAGGTATCTTAGGTGTATGAGTCAGTCTTTGCTGCAATAACAAACAGCCCCAGGGTCCAAGGGTCATAACAACAGACAATGATTTCTCACTTGGGGCCACACCCAACGGCACATGAGCCCCGGCTGTGGATTTCGAACTACGTTGGGAATTAACGTGCCCACTGCGGTGAACAAGGACAGTCCCACTGTGACCCGATCCCCCTCTTCCCGGCACACTTCACTTGCAACAGCACCTGGAACAAGGGCCACCCATTCGTCTCTGAAGAGGACCCCGCAAGGAATAGCACCCATGTTACTATTCTCCTTGGAGCCACAAGGCTGTAAATTCAGCGAGGCAATAATTCGATGTGCACTTATTAGGCATTTACTCCTTTAAAGAATATGAAGAAAAAAGAAAGACACAGTCCCTGATTTCTGTCCGCTCAGCATTTATAGGGGCAGGGACACACACACACCTCTAATAGAAGACGTGATTAGTGTCAAAATATAAATAAAGCCTCATAAGGGAATTCATTCTGCCAGGGGTGGGGGCACTGGAGGTAGGTACCAGGCAGTGGAGAACGAAGCTGTGTGTGGACAGACGTCGACGTCTTGTGCGCAAGACACTGAAGAGGAAACCGTCCCACACTGGTTCCCAAAAGCTCATGAAAACAGAGATTCCGGCCTCTCTCTTTCATCTTTGCACCCCCAATACCCAGAGTAGTGGCTAAAAGCCTAAACGAATCGATAACTCCGCTCTTCCTGAGGGGAAATGTAAGACCAATGCAAGGGGGTTGCATTAAAGAGAAACCTTGCTGACCTTTCAGAGAGAACTCCCTCTGTTCTCCGGGTGACCTCCTAGCTGCCTCCCCCCATGGGCTTGGCCAGTGCAGCCCCAAGCCTGCCCTCACCCGGAGGGAAACAGGCCCAGCTCTGCAGACCCGTCTCCGGGTAGACTGCTCCCCTCCACAGCTTCCTGCACCGCGGGCCATTCTGCATTAATAGTCTTCTTTTATTCTCTAGACAATTCTTGGAGAAATACATATAATTGCTCTCCGAATGATCGGCACCTCACACTCTGAGTCCACATGCTTCTCCAGGAACTGAAGCTTAAAAGGGCCAGCGGACCTGCTTACAGCAGGTCACATTTAGCACGGCGATCGTAAAAGAACGTTCTCTGCTAAGGACTAATAGCGTCCTCAGAAACAGACGCGCCCACCTTGCAAAAACATCAAGGGGTGACACAGTCTGCTAAGGCGGGGTGAGGGTCTGAGAGCTTTATTTCCACCCTTGAGGGAGGAAAACAGGAATTATTCACATGAATCAACAATTAGTCATCCCTTAATCTACCTTCGTATCACGGAACATACATTTTATTTATATTTATGCTTCCCAAATGTACATAACAAAGTCTCCACTGCTGGTGTTCTCCAAAATTAACTCGTGAGGAGATGTGTATGTGCCTATGAGTGTAAGTGATTTGTATCAGCATCGATGAAAAGGTTCCTACTTCTGTGCTTGAAGCACAGGGCATTCATTTAGAGTTGGACTCCAAAGGCAACCAGGGAAGCGCATTAAGGAGATCCATCTGGGGGTCCTGCAGAAAAGCTGGCCCCTCGCAGAGGGCACTGCGGTTTCTGAGCTCTGACCCCCGTGGCCCCTCTGTAGAGGCCAGGCAGTCACCCCCAGGAGTCACTGTGAGCAGGGATGAGGAGGCTCTAAGGAGCTTAACGGGTGGAGAAGATAATTACTGAATACCCAGTCCATTTCATAAAAGCCTGGTGAAGTCAAATAATAAAAATGTCCTGATTATAAATTGTGGGATTATCTTCCCCAGCGAACTCTATTCCAAACAATACAGGGAAAATGAATTGCTTTATCTGCATTTAATCACTACACAATATACATTTTTCAATTCTCCTGTAAGAACACACGCTGATTTTTTTCCCCTGAAAAGAGCATTTTCTGAAGGAATTATGTTCCAAAATTTCTGTTCTACATTTAGTCTAAAAGATCAGGACACGTTTTATTTTCTGAGAGTCTAGCCTTGTCAATGCTGGAGACCCCATGCCAACACTGTGACATGGAAGAGGCGGCATTTCAATTAAACTGCAGCGTCCTCAGAGCCAGAAGTTCGCTTAAAAACAATCTGCCTTTGATTCGAGTTCAAACTGCATGAGCATCCCGAAAGTGCCCCTGTTTATTTTATTAAGGATAGTAATAATACATCTACAGGAGTTTTGGAAGCTACTTTAGTAGAAGGTGAAAGATTTATTTTATACGATCTGAAGACAAACCAGAGTATTGGAAGCTACTTCAAATGCCACTTCTCAACACGAGAACTTTTATTTCTTGCACATTCAAAAGGCACTGAAATGGTTAGAAAAGAAGATCCCCACTAAAAGAACAGCTTGTGCTGTTGTCCAAGGTCCTTACAAAGAGACTGTGCGGAGTTCCTCTCAAATTGTGTGACCAGTGTGAATATAACTGAGGGGTGGGGGGACAGTGGGGAGAAGGGTTTTCAGGAACCACTATAATGGACACATGCACAAAACCACAGGGGAGGGTGGAAGCAAGAAAGGGAGGTGGCTTTGGAGGGGGTAGGGGATAGGTGTGGGGAGAAAACACAGACAACTATCATTGAACAACAATAAAATAACTTTTAAAAAAGTAAAAAAATTAAAAAAGAAAACCATAGAAAAACACCTGCCAAAGCATGTTTCCAGTGACTCACACAGACCCCGCCCCAGATCGACAGCTCTGGTCCCACCTCCCAGCACACAGTGTAAGACCACGTAAAGCGTTCTCCCAGGGCGTGTGCAACTGCAGTACCCTGTAGGAAGCTCACTGGGGAAGCTGCACCGTTATTTGAATGAGGCTACCACTGTCCCAGCTATAGGTAAAAAGTCATTTCAGAATCTCTTTGTGGACCCGTCCACAGGCCACGTCATGAAAAATCAAATTCATGTCTCTTACTTGCCTGGGCTTGCTAATCAACAACTGTGCTATTTGGCCTGACTGTGTTCATTATCAGTACAGTTGGTTTTACTGTTGTTATTCTTCTCGAGTCTCTCCAGACCTCCAATTCACCCTCCAATGATGAAGAGTCACTGTCTCCACGAACATGTGAAAGAATGTGCCGGCGTTCATGAGGGTCCTCCCGGAAGATCTTCTACATGTCGCCTTCTGAATAAGACCGCTCCGGGGGAAGTGTAGCCTCCCACGGCCATTAAAGGGACATTGCTTAGTTTGAAGGACAATTATAGGAGATTATTAAGGAACTCATTTGCCCAAATATATAAAGATAACTGAGATGTAATATTGAATGAGATGGGATGGTACTCCTGGAAACATCTTTAAGTTATTGAATATAGTGTAAGTTGTATCCCTTAATGGGTTTGTCTCACAATGGAGACTGGAACCCAACCACATGGAGATGGTTAATTATTTTTGAAACCGATATCTCAAATATTATACAGTGCCAGGCAAGAACTTATAGTGTAAGAATTTTCTCTGATACAATTTTACATAATTTTAGTTCAAACAACGGGGTGAGTAAAAGAAGAGCAACAAAGACTAGAACCCCATCAAAGCTTCCTTTTTCTTGTAAGTTAATCAGCCAGGTAATGCAGGGTTGTGAAAATATGCTCTTTTGAACCAGCCTATCTGGGAAAGTGTGCTTTGTTCTTCAATTACCAAAAGCTTTCTTCTGGTCTAAAGCGACAAGAAAACAGATTGAAAGGGAAAGAGGCATTAAGTTTCAAACCAAGTTATTGGAAGAGGCAAACAGAGGGAACCGTTTCTCTTCTGTGCTGGCAAGAAAAGGGAATGACCACTGCGTGTGCCACGGTGGAACGACGGAGGCGCAGTGAGGGTGCTCACGCACGTCTTGCCCCTCAGCCCCTCCCTGCTCCCTGGCCCTGCGTCCATCCTGCACCATTCGACGCAGAGCCTCCAGGGTGCTCTGCCGCTCCTGGCAGGCGGGCCAGCCCTGCAGTGCTAAGTTAGGAACTGTTCCCACACAGCGATTCATTCTGCTTCCGGTCCCAGCTGCCACCGTGTTGGCCCTCTCGCCAGCCTTGGCAGTCTCTTCCCGAATCTATATTTATATACCATACGGGGTTTTTTGTGTGAATTTGTTTCTGAGGAAAAGTGCATACCCAGTGCGAAGGTTTGATCTGGCCAATAAATCAAACCAAATAGATGCAGAAACTTGGCTAGTGCGGCCTTGGAAGGGTATTAACAAATCCAGGAAACTAACTGATCTTTGGTCAAGATTCAAGCAACTTTTGAGACACAAAATTAATCTTCTTGTAATCTGGAGAAAAACAGTCGAAGCATGACAAGAAGATAAAAAAGAGATAGAAGGGAGGAATAGAAAGAAAAAGGGAGGGGAAGCTGGGGGATGAAGATTAATGAGGGAAATGTGAGTCTCCTACCATGTTCTCAACAGTTCACTGGGCAAAGGTGCTGGGTATAAAATGATCTGTCCGTGGTGCTAAGGTCAAGTTCACAACAGAGTTTGATTTCAAAAGATTGACTTTTTGAGCAAACTCTTTTCTAAACGCCTGAGATCACATCCCAGTAAATCACTGCTAATATATCAAATGTGTGTGTATGTGTAGTATAAGAGTAAGAAATACACAACCTGCCATTCTACAACCAAGAAGAATGTGAAAGGAAGATAAAGAAGAAATAAACAGAGACTGAAGCAAATAAAAACTTGAAAATTTCACCCCAGAAGGCCAGTATAGACAAGCTGAAAATCAATGAGCTAATTAAGAGCTATCCAACAAAGTTACATAAAGGGCAGCAAAGTCTATTCAAAGAAAGTAGAGAAAAGAAATAGTAAAAGATAAGAAATCCAACAAATTACAACAGAGAACAACAAAATAAAGTGTGGCCTCTTTGAAAATGCTGATAAAATTAATAAACTTATCATGGTAATAAGCAAGAAGAAAAAACTCAAATAGTCAATATCGTACATGAAAAAGGAGCATCTTAATAGGAATTGAGCACGTTTGAAAGATATTAAGAGACATTTTGAACAAATTTATGCCAATGAATATTTAAGTTGAGATACAATTGGCCGATTTCTAGTAAAAGACAGTTTACCAGAGCTAATTCAAGAATTAGAAAACCAGAATAGTTCTAAAATGTGCAATGTCCCTAGAAAGGAAAGCATAAGACACTATGAAAAGAAATCACTATGGAAGTGAATGAAGGGACAGAACTAAAGAACTCAAGATTCTAAATGCAGCCGTTTTCTCCGGGTTGCTCTACTTACTTAATATCACCCCAATAAAAAAATCCAGCAGGTAACTTTAAATTCTACTTACGTGTTTTAGAGAGGGTGGGGGGAGGGAGAAAGAGAGAGAGGAAAACACCGATCAGTTGCTCTCACTTTCACCCCAACCAGGGCCTGACCCACAGCCCATTCCTGTGCCCTGACCGGGAACTGAACCAGAACCCTTTCCCTGGGCTGGACGACACCCAGCCAACTGAGCCGCACCAGCGGGGGCCCAAAAGAGGGGGCGGGGTGTGTGTGTGTGTGTGTAAGGCTTGACGAGACCACTTTTTTTTGAAAAAAAAAAGTACCATATACTCAAGATTCTTTTAAATAAAAATAAGATGTGCCAGATGTCAGGACTGACTTGCAGAGTGCGGCGTTGCTGCCCGAGGGAAAGGAACCTGGGAAAGAGAGCACAGCGCTCAGGCTGCCCCAGAACTGCGGGGTAAAGGACAAATTCGGAATAACCCTATCATCAGACCAGTGTACGGTGCTGGGGTAGTCGTGTATGCATGCATAAAAATTAAAGTAGACTTTTTCCCAATTTACCCATAAATTAACCACAGATTGAGTATATATCTTACATGAAAAGTAAAATATTAAAGCCTTAGCAGAGAATATATGAGGATCTCCACATCCTAACCCCCACCCAGGGAAAGAGCTCTTAAAGAAGACACAAAGCAACACTAGGTACAGAAAAAAAAACACGAGGTGGTTTACCATGTAAAAATGAAGAACTTCTGTCCTTCAGAACAACTGCAGAAAAGCCGAAAGATTAGCTGCTCACCGGTGACTCGGTTGCCTGAGCCCCCATGACCAGTGAGGAACTAGGCAGAGAGAGAGCAGCCCCAGCCCCACGCTGGTCCCCAACACATCGGAGCAGAGGCCCAGGCCCCTTCGTTGGGGCTGGTGGCAACGCGGGGCTCGCTGTCTTACACCACATTTCTTCAGCTTCCACTGAGGGCTGCGGCCCGAGAAATGGCCTCGCACAGAACAAAGCAGCGCCCTCCGAAACCTGGTCCCAATTCTCCCGCAGTCAGCCAACATGATTTCCTTCAAAAGTCCCACGACAGGCTTGAGCTACCAACAGTTCCCAATGACAAACACAGTGTGTTTCTAACCTGTCCCCAAAACAATTTTCTTGATTTTTTTTTAAGTCAGGAAGCACTAAGACTGAAATTCATTTCAATTCTATAAAGCAAACCAATTTTTTAGCACCCTAGATGGCATCTTACAACATTCAATCTATGAACGTGAATTCCTGCATTAACCTTCAGTAAATGCTATCCTAAGATTCTGAGGAAGTTAATGTCCAGAGCGAGAAATTATATTCATTACAAATGCATTTATATGCTAAGGTCGATCTTTAAAAGGCAGTAACTCTACGTGCATATTTAAATGGAAGGGGGAGGAAAAGAATTGTGATTAGCTTTTCAGTGCAGTAAGACTTTTCTTTGAGGCCAGTATTGCTAAATCATACAATAATAGCATACATGTCTAAACACAGATGATCCGTCTATCCACAGAGACCGCCCACAAATCAGTCACATTTGAAGGAGCCCTTAGAGAGCCGGGAGCCCCATTCCCCATGCCTGCTACCTAAGTTTAGTCACGACAGTGGGAGACCTTTTGTGCGTGTGCAGAAGATTAATATCTTGACTATTAATCAACCGCACTTACTCCTCATAGGCTCCACATCATATCTAACATGGCAACAACATGGGAATAAGGCAGAAGAATTCATGCTGACAAGCAGAGAGGTAGTTAAGTAACAGGATTTCTTTTTTTAAGGCACAGAAATGATGCCATTAAGTGTTAGGAGAAATTTGGAAAGTCTGAATTTAGGAGGGAATGGCTGTTTTCTCCAGAGCTTTGTGAGCCATAAACTGTTATGCAAATGATGGTGTCTGGGGGGGGTAATTTTACCGCGTTCACCATGGTTGGCACCAGAATCACTCCTGGCACTGGGGTTGTTCTGTGAGGTGGGACCAGAATGGCCCCCCTCGTTTCCTGTGAAAGGAGTCAGACGCCTCACCTCCCTCGGAAACGCGTGGGCCTCACCCGGACCTGGACGTTCCCAGGGGCAGAGCTGGGTCCCTGGGACACACATCTTTCGATTTTGAGCCGGGCTCTCAGGTTGTGGCATCCTGTCCGTCACTGGGGGTTGGGGTGTGGCCGTGCAGAGGCATGACTGCCAGGTGCGAGGGGGTGGGGACGACCAAAGGCAGACTGCAGAGGTGACTTGGCATCTCAACACGGGATTCACTGTGAGTGGAGAAGACTTGGGCAAACGGGGCAAGAGTCCATCCTGGGTGCAGTGACACCACACTCACCTCGACTGGTTCATTCCAGCAAAGTCAAGGCGTGGGGGAGAATAAGGTTCCTGGGCCCGAGGAATGCCCTGTGGGACACCCCTTGATTAAGCGTGACACTGAGGAAAAGTCTTCTCCCATCACGGGAGTGTCACTGAAGAGGCTCCACCACCGTGGTCACGGGAACAGTGGCAGTGTGTCACTCAGGGCTGCAGAAAGAGTCAGGGCATCCAGGGGAATGACGCCCAGACCCGTTGGCTGGCGGGTGCCCCCCTCTCCCAGGCTCCCCCGATGCTGTGGCTCCTATGAAATCATTGGCACAGGAGCAGCTGTGTCAACCCATCAAGGCTGTTGGCTCAGCCAGAATGTGACTGTGGGGGATGTTTGATACACGGATTTGGCTACCCACAGACAGCGGTGTGGGGACCGGCTGCGTCATGAAACACTCAACGCTTGGGACCCAAGCCAGATCCCCTGTACCCAAAATGATCAAAACACAGGGCAGAATTTGTCATGTCACCAGAGAGATGAACCTGCGGGTGACAAAGGGGTGAGTCTTCAGTTGACTGCACCCAAGACTGAGGACGTGCTTTTTCTGGATACAGGTGAGCACTGCAAGGCCCGGTTAGAGCTTCTTCCACAAGATGAGACTTTTCACTGTTGGCCAAGGGCAGTGTGGGTCCCCAGACACACAGTTTTGAATATCTGTGCTCCCAGCTGGTGCAGCGGCGAATTTTAAGCTAACTTGATTGGGGAAAGACTGCTGCTTAAACCTGGTGAGTCAATTCTTGGACAGAAGTGTCCCCTCCTGTAAACAGAACTCAGCTAGCCGGCACCCTCCTGCCATTCCTCCTGCAAGAGTGTGACCCCAGGGCTGCCCTGACCCCGGGCTCTCTGTCCCCAGCTTTCCCTGGGTATCTACTCCTAGTCTTCCTCACTCCAAACCTAGACACCTGGACAAACTCCTACCACCCTCTGGAAGCAGCGGTACGTGCAAACAGAAAACTCTTGGTTTCAATGATAGAATAAGGGTTGTTTAGAACTTCAACACTATCCGGAAATGCAAAGCTCTTTCCCCATATTAGACAGAGGGAATGAACTCCCCTGGTCTCCGTAAATCCCAAAATAGAAGAGCATCCTCACCCCAGTTCACCATCTGTCGGCTGGTGACCTGCACGTAAACAGATGGCGCGATCGCTCTGGTGTCTGGTGCCCAGTAGACACATCACAAGAGCAATCGGCACTCCAGGAAGGCGGGATAAATATAGGCTGCCTATCGGTCCCCTCCCGCTCCAAGCCTCCGCCGGCCAAGGAATATGGAACGCTTGATGGGAAGTGAAAGATACTTCCCCATCTATAGTCTGCATGCATTTTATAGGGAAACCAAAGACAGTAATTTGAAGTAATGAAAACCCAACCCCCCGAGAGGTCTAAATTCAACAGGGGAGAAAAGAGAAGTGTATTGCTGAGGGGAAAAAATCAATTTAACAGGCAGTAAAGTCTGTGCCGTGGAATATGTATCAAGATTATATCTAGACTGTTCTTTAATTAAAAAGTAGAATTTGTGTTAGACTCTGGACTCTCACACATTTCAGCGATCGCTTGAAGTCTAAATCCAGGAGTCTTTTCCTTGCGCTCACACACTTTTTCACCCACGTTTCTGCCTTTCCTGGAAGCTCTGAGCCCACGATGCTCACGTCAGCCTCACGGGTGTTTCCCTGATCTGCGCAGGCCCGCTGTCCTCACTACCACTCCATCGCCCACCTAGAAGCCAGCACCGAACTAATAAGCAACTCACGTAAAGTACCCCTGCTGTTATATGAGATGACCTTCTTGGATTTGCTGGTTCGAAGTTTTGTTGGGCGTGAGTGTTTGACATGGTCCAATGCAAAGACTTTGCTCGTACTGATGGCAGAGGCCATGGTGGCACGCGACTACAGTGTGGTGACAGAATTGTTCCTGGGCTGGCTTTGTTAGGGTATCTTGAGGGGTAAGAAAGAAGCCTTGGGTGGATTGTTTTATTTTTATCAATGTTTGCTTAATTTAAAGTATTATTTTAAAATAGTTTTAAACATTAAATAGTTCTAAGGAGCTTGTAACAAAAATAAAACAAAAACAAGGTTTCTTGTCTCTCGATCTTCTCTACTCTTTCCCCCAAAGAAATCATATTCAGCCCTGGCTGGGGTAGCTCAGTGGATTGAGCGCAGGCCTGGGAACCAAGCAACCATGGTTCAATTCCCAGTCAGGGCACATGCCTGGGTTGCAGGCTAGTTCCCAGCAGGGGACACATGGGAGGCAACCATACATTGATATTTCTCTCCCTATCTCCTTCCCTTCCCCTCTAAAGATAAATGAATAAAATATTTTTTAAAAGAATATATTTCCTTGAATTATATATATATAAAAAAAAGAAACCGTATTCAACCCTTCCAGCTATTTTCCCCTCCCTAATATTTCCAAATTTTATATACTAGGTCTGTCTGGAAAAACTCCAACCATCATTAATATGATGAGAACAGTTTTTGTGACATCAATGTGACCTGGCAGCCCAGGAAAGTGGACTGGAATGCGCATGTGTGAACAATGATGACTTCACGGTACCAGTCAGTGGGGGGCAGTAGACGCTGTTGAGTGAGCATGTGTACTGTGTGGCCGTCACATTCAAAATGACTAAGCGAGTAGAGCAATGAATTTGCATCAAATTTTGCATTAAGCTTGAACTTTCCTCTGCAGAAACAATTCAGATGATTTAGAAGGCCACAGCCACGGGCAACTGGTGATTGGCAGCTTCATCACAGCAACACACCCACTCATGCATCACGTCTCATGCAGAGTGTTTTGGTGAAACATCAAATCACCCAGGTGACTCAGCCTCCCTACAGCCCAGGTTTGTCACCCTGCGACTTCTGGCTTTCCCCAAAACTAAAATCACCTTCGAAAGGGAAGAGATTTCATATCATCAATGAGATTCAGGAAAATATGATGGGGCAGCTTATGGTGATTGGGAGAAGTGTGTGAGGTCCCAAGGTGCCTACTTTGAAGGGAACTGAGGCATCATTGTCCTGTGTACAATGTTTCTTGTATCTTGAATGTCTTGAATAAATGTCTCTATTTTTTTCATATTACATGGCTGGATACTTCTGGAGAGACCACACACACATACACACACACAGTGTTACAAAGTATATACTATGTAAATATTTAATTCCAAAATAATATATAACTACATATATTTAATTTACATTATATATTTAACTTCCAAATTAACATATTAAAATTGTATATTACAAAATATTTCCAAGTCATAATATTATATTACAAAATATTTCCAAATTACATATATTACAAAACATATATAAAACTATGCATATACACAAAAAATAATAATGAGGATCTCTACCTCGTATCCTCTTCCCAGAGAATGATTTCTTAAACATGACATAAAACAACACTAATTCTGGAAGAAAAAATATGATGTGCTTTATGTGAAAATAAAGACGATTCTGTCCCTGGGTTTGCATCTGTTGAGGACCCGCAACTGCCTGCATCTGTAGGTCTTCGCTTCGGGGGTCAGCTTCTCCAGAGGAAGGTCTGCCTGCCTCTTTACCTGGAGAGGCACCTCCCCCACCACCACTTCACCTGGCGCAGGTGGGGGGAGGCGGGAGGTTTCCCACCCGCGGTGCAGCCTGCACGGCGCACCTGCTGTCGCTCAGCTCCTCCGAGCTGCATCTTCTGGGCCTGAGACAATGTCTGGGACACAGTCCCCTGCGGTCCCACCTGCCACAGTGCCTGGCACTTCCCATTGCTGGGTCTTCCCAAGGTTGCGGATGCAAAGCCGCCTTCTCTCCACTGCCCCCGCACCGCCATCTCAACAGCCCGGGTCCCGTGCGGGTTCGTTGATGGCGAGTTTTGTGTTTTCCATTTCTTTTCCTCCTCCTCTGGGGGATGGTTTTTGAGAAAAGGAGAGGAGAGAGATGTCTTCACTGTGCCATATGGAAACCCTAAGACAATCGAATTGTTTAGTTTGACCTTTTTAAGACAGTAGAAAATGTGTCATTAATTACATTTAGTATTTTTTTTCTTTTAAAGCAGCAAACGCACAGCATTCCTGGTGGAGATATTGGTTACACCTGAGCAGGTGCAGGTTTGGGCTACGAGTCATTTCGCTAATTGGAGCTACGGGAAAAATTCTCCCACACCTGGTCTTTTAGGCAGTCTTATTTCCATCAAACAGGAAAAAAAACTAGAGAGAATAGAACCTTTTTCTAGAGGATTTTTCCATAATGAGCATCCAGGAAAGGTCATTTTCAACTGACCGCTGACCCTGTGTGAACAATCCTGCATAGAATTTGCTGGGCTGCCCGTCTGAAATAGCCCATTTCCGCAACTGTATTTCCATCTCCAACACGTCAGAACCTTGCTTGGCTCCTTGTATCTTATGGCGCCTGAAAAGCATGGCTTCTGCTGGATCCGGGTGAGACCCCATGACACGGCCCAGAACAGCCCCAGACCAGAGGGCTGGCACCCCTTCACCTGGGCATCCAGCTGGTGTTCTTCTCACTGGAGTTTCAGACTAGTAACAAGTAGTTTTCAATCATGCACTTTATTTGAAATTCTGAGATAATCAGAGATTTATACTGCAGATCACAATGCACATTTCTTAGGGGGAATACATTGCTTAAATCTTAAATCACCCACATACCTCTAACTCAGGTGGCAGCAATCTGTGCTATGGGGCTGGGAAGAAAATCAAACATGAGTGATAGGGAGAGGGGGCGGGGAGAGAGATTCATTGCAGCAAGTTAAATGGAACTCTCTGAGCTTTGCTACAGGAATCTGACAAAAACACTCATATTTCAGCATTTCACAGGAAACAGAGTTTTCTAACTTCTCTCCTGTCTGCCAGAACTCTATGCAGCTCCAGACACAGGAGTGACTTCAAATGAGAAGCGTTCGCCCCTTTTCACTTGTTCTGATATAAATTAAAATACTGTGATAACTATGCAATTATTCGTGAGACTCTCCTTTGCCATTGAGGAAAATGGGCTTTAACTGAAATGATATAAATCTAGCAAACAGTGCATTGAGTGAGCAGTTTTATTATTACTGTCACCCTTTTAATAATATATCAATTTATTAAGAGGTAAAAAAAGATGTGTTATAAATGAAGGACTAACAGGTTGTCAAGGAGGAATAAAATAAATATTTTCAAAATAAGAAGTTCTAATGAGTATTCCAACCCCTGACTTGAAACTTTCCACCAAGCGTATTCCCTCCATATCCAGCTTCTGTATCGTTAGATTAGGAAAACTGAGGCTCTCCCTGCACCTCAGTCATGTGACTTGATCCCACGCACCTCCCCCTGCCAGAGTAAGAGGCCCCACCACTACCTCCCTGCAGCACCCCCCCACCCCCACCAAGGACTTAACTCATTGTTGCTCCTGGGTTATCAGCCTGCATAAGCAGCACATTGTCACCTTCAAACAAAACACATCCATGAGGCAATGGGAGGCATGACGGTGACCGTGAGTGTGGGACAGTGGAGGGTTCGAACACAGGAATCTAGATCTTTAACAAGCTCCCCAAGAGATCTCAGTGCCGAGGGCCCACGACCACTCCCAAGAAACGCAGCTCAGGGTGTGGGCAGCATGAGGGGAGGGCGGCTCTGGATATAACACACGGCGAGATGTGGCTAGACCTTCTAGGTGGCGGGAGGCAAACAGCAGAGGAAGGGAGAGAGAGGAGGACTGTGTTGCCATAGCAGAAGGAATATAGCTGGAAATCGAGACGTGATAATAAAAATAAACAAATCTAAATAATTCACGGTGTTTCCTAGCCCAGCCTGCCTGCAGTTGTTCATCTATTATGCAATATTTTCACCTTCAAATTACATCACTGACCCCAAAGATATTAAACTGTATCTCCTAACTAATCACATAGACGCTTGACCCTTAAGCCTTTCTGAGACCAGTTTTCTCATATGCAATAATGTCTCCTAAAGTCCGAATGTTTTTTCTTGTGGAATTCATGGCAATTGAATGAAACAAACATAAACTACAAACCCTGCTGAAGCCTCACAATGTCCAAGAATCAAGAAGAACTTGAGCTTGAGCTTGAAGGCTGCGGTTGTTATATTTAGCCTTACGATGTAAACCTCTGATCACGTCTGGGCTCACAGAACGTGGGTGTGGAAGGTGAGCCTTCCGCTCGGCCATCCACTGGCCAACGGCCCGGCCACAAGGACCACTGGCCCAGGGGGCCCCTCCCAGACACCAGGCCTGTTTGCTCGCCCCGGCCCTGACCCACTGGGTCACTGGATGCTGCCCGCGATCACACCGAGGTTCCAGTCTCCCAGGAGGAACAGTGTGATGGTTCACACACCATGTGTCCACTTGGCTGGGCCATGGTCCCAGGTGTCAAGTCGCAGACCAGTCCGGATGCTGCTGTGAAGTTAATCTTAGGCGAGTTAACACAGAACTAGTGGCCTTTTACTGAAGCCGAGTAGCCTCTCAAAGGTGGGTAAGCCTCACCCAACCAATTCAAGGCCTTAGGTGGGAAGTGGTAATCTCCCCAACGAGACAGAACTCGGCCTGCAGACACCAGGGACTGGAGCTGCAATGCCAAGTCCACCCTGGGTGCCCAGCCTCCCTACCTGTCTGAAGGATCTGGGGACAGGACAGCCCCCATGGTCAATCCAGTTCATTAAAATCAACCTCCAGGTGGGGACAGAGAGATCTCACACTCACCGCCCATCCCCCCACCCCCCACCCCCGCTGGTTCTGTCTCTCTGGGCCTCCAGAATGTAAGCAGTGTGGTCTTCAGCTCCTAAATCCCTGTCTTTCCCTTCAACTCCGTCTCGCCCATGAGAGCCTGCCCTGGGTGCTCTGCTGGGTTCCCTGCTCGGCAGTAAAATATGCTCGCAACGCTCAAACATTAGTTCCAGAGGGGGGCTCAGAAATGTCCTCACCCAATCCTGTCACTTTTATTTGCCTGAACCCCCACCCAGAGACTGGAGTCACCGGCCCAGGTCCCACTGGTAAGAACCCACGGAGGCAGCGCTGGGCTCTCCCAACAGGCCAGGATGCCCGGTCGGCTCCTCCCCCTGTTGTGCCTGCTCCGCTGAGTCCTAAAGCATCAACCTCCTCCAGGATACAAGTGACCACACAGAGGCACAGGTTCCTTATGGATCTTTTACTGTTGCTCATTAACCCCGATGATATTTACGGGCTTGATCTCCCCATGAAGACTTGACAAATTCGGCTATAAGGAAATACAGATTGAATTCCCCAAAATTAAAACTCGAGAATTTGACCAATGTCAAAGTGAACCTTGAGCTCCTGTCCTGGGAAGGAGGAAGGAGGAGCCAGACCAGGAAGGGAGAGAGGCAGGCAGACCCCCTCAGAGGGGGCACTGGCTGGGTCCCAGAGGAGCCTGCAGGGGGTGTTTGCTGCACCTGAGGCACCCTGTCCCCACCAGGGCCAGGAAGCTGGCGCATGGAATCATCCACACCCATCAGGCATTGGTTAAGGAGGGGTAATTAGACCCCTGGGGTTTTCTGGAACTCTACCCCGGTAGCTCCCTTCACAGAGACACAGCGCTGCTGCTTGAAGTTCAGGTGCAGCAGAGTGGGTATTCACAGAGGGGGAAGGCATTCTGGTGTGAGGACAAAAAAGGAAGGAAAGCCCTCGCTACCTCCTCTGATGACTGGACTGGAGGAGACTCACACTGCCCGGAAGAGGACACAAAGTCCCCTGGCCAGCGCCCACTAACCTAATTGGAGATATTAACCTGGACACCAAAAGCACGGGCCCCTCAGAGAGAATGGCCACTACAAGCAACAGAAAAACCAGCCAGGAAGGCGAAGTTCATCAGGGCCCCCTCCCCGCACTTGTGTGCCAACCCCAAGTCCCAGCCCCGAGTCCCTAGTTTGCTGACACCTTCGAGAGCAGAGGTCCCCACTGGAACTCAGAGCCATCAGCGTGAGGAAGAGCCTTTGGAACAACACCGTCACATCTTCGGCCACTCTGAAGGGGCCCCTGCAGGAGACCTGACCAAAGTGGGAGACTGAGACACCAACCAAAACAAACGTCCAGATGTCCTCTCCAGAAAATGCACCAGCAAAACCCTGCAAACTGAATCCTCATCTTAGCCTCCAGTCTGCAGGAGTGTGGTCCGGGCGAGTCTGCCCGAAACGTGGGCTGCCTCCTAGGCAGGTGACGCTGAACCCCACACTCCAGTCCCACTACTGGCAAGTTCTGCAAACTCTTATTTCCTGCGGGGACTGGTCATATTGTCCCACTGGCCTACCCGACAGTGGGGCATCGTCCAGTGGGAAGTCGCCAGCACGAAACTTCGGAAAGCATTTTCGACATGATCAGTCACAGCGCCTCCCCCAGACACTGCACAAACCCTTTTGTGTGTGTGATTCAGTTGCATTTATACCCTTCTTGAAATAATAAAGCATAATATGCTGAAAATGTTGCATATGTTCTTCCATCTTCAATATTTAAATGGCTACACAAAAATTCACCAGTTTTGGGAAGTTTTTTTTTAAATGCATGCTGATGTGACAGCTGCCACAATACAGTCTAACAAAACTGTTTTGAATGAAGTTGAAGACAACTAAGTCTTTAACCTATGGAAAAAAACCAAATGCAGTTATTGGCCAACCCAGTACAACCTGTGAGAACCCCAATAAGTAAGAGAAGCCAAAAAGAGCTTAAGTTAATGAGAAAAGCCAGGTAGTCTACCATGCAGTTACTTCATTAGGTAGAAATAAAAACAGACTCCTAAAAAAGAGAGAGAGAAGGTTCAGCCCAACTTGATCTTGGAAATGTTTCCCCTACAACCCCACCTCTGTGTCTCTTGGCTTGTCATAACTGAGAGGCTCATCTTGTAAGAAAGGCCTTCTTTCATTCCAAGAAAACAACCACAGAGTAATGAGAGAAATCCTTAATTTCTTAACTGGTCCCTGTGAAGGTTTCATTTGTTCATTCATTCATTCATTCATTAAATCATAATGTCCTATCATTACGTTTAACAAGAAAGAACAAACTACAGAGGAAAGCAAAACATTTATTTCCAAAGCTGAGCTAATCCCAAGAAAATAATCAAATACAAAATACATGAGGTTTGACTTCTGTGCTCCCTGCCCTGCTTGGCCTTTCAAGACAGAAGGGCCCCTGCCCAGGGGGCCACGCCCTGAGCTTCCCCACCCTGTCCTCCTCCCAGATGTTCCCGGAGAAGGTCTGATTAAATCAGTCCCTCTAACATCATGCTTATTAAGACAGGAAAGCAGTACAAATACCTGCACTCACACCGCCAGGAGTGTTTGCAGAGGAAAGTGCCGAGAACAATTTCAGAGCCTGGCAGAGCAACTCAGATTTTTGCATGAGAAAGATTCTCAGAAAGCCCCAAAGACCCCTTGGAGAGGAGCACTAATCCTGAGGACGTAGATAATATTTACTAAAGAAGTCACTGTGCACGAAGCTGCCCAGCAGGAGAACGGGTTTCTGACACTCCAGGCTGAAGGTCAGAAAGCAACTCGGGATCCTTAGGCCGCTGCTGTTCCTTCCCCACCAAGAACCTTCTTCTGGAAAAAGTGAAGTGTAGGCACCCGCGTTTATTCTTAGCCTGAAAAGAACATCTGCTTACATCACCCATACACGTTTTCGAGATGTTAATGCAGTCAGAATAACCAAAAGGATGACATGTTATTTCCATTTCAAATACCAATTTCGTTCGAGAAGAACCACTAAACAACGGCAGTAACGACAGGCTTGTATTGACTTGGGCCGATCACAGCTGCCTTTGTGGAAACCGGGGAACAGCAAAGGTGAGCCGGCAGATTTATCGGAGTCCATAATCATAACACTTTTTGGGGAGGTTGGTGGGAGGTAAAATGACATTTGCTATTGACTTTAAAATAACTACCTCCTCTCCCCTTCAGAGCCTTTAACTCAAAGACGTAACAGCCTACAGAGAGGCTGCCTTTCCCAACGAGGTTTTGAGTAATACCCCTTTTAACCTTAGCAGGGGCGATGGCCCCATGCAGTGATCGTGGAGAGGAATGCTGGACGCCATGAGCGGTGGCTCCAACTTGTGCACAGAGGCAGCCCGGGGCGCTCCACCTGGGGGCAGGGCAGTTAATCCCAGCACCCTGCCCCCACTGGCTGGAGTGCTGGCAGCAGTTCTGCTAGTCCAGCTGAGCCCCCCCCCCGACCCGCCTCCTTTATTATTTGGGGCACTTGTATCAGGAGGATATCAAAATTTACACATTCAGCTAGTTGAAATGTTTGGGGAATTAGTCACTAGAAAGGAAAAGACGACTGAGGGTTTAATGCAATATTTTTAATAAGGTGCTACCAGGAAATGTCGCTGCAACCCAAGTCACACTAAGGCAATAGAACGGGAAAATGAGTAGCCTCTGGAATCTGCTTCAGATCCTTTGAGATGCCACAGACTCGATAACAGAAACCTGCTTCTCTCCCTTTGGGAGGCTGAGAGCTGGGAACTGGCTCCCCGCGGGGCCAGGTGAGGACCCGCCTCCCAGGCAGCGGTCGACCTCCTGCTGTTCACTCACCTGGGGGAAGAGAGGTCTGCAGCCCTGAGACACCAATTCCCGTTTATGAGGGCTCCGCCTTCATGGCTTAACCACCTTCCAAAAGACCCCATCCCCTGACACCATAATTTTGGGGTGGTTAATATTTCAACATATGAATTTTGGAGAGACACAGTCAAACCATAGCAGGTGATCAGTGTTGAAACGTGACACAAATGGTACAATCCAAGAAAGGAAACATTAGTAGGTTAAAATGTATAAGAATTAAAAACACATGCTCAGGGGTAGGGGGGAGAAATGGGGGGAAATTGGGACAACTGTAATAAACAGCAATAAATAAATCAATAACTCAATCAACCAGTCAATAAGGCATATGTTCTGTGAAGGACAATGTTAAGAGAATTCTTAAAAAGCCATCAATTGGGAGAAAACACATTCAAAACACATCTCTGATAAAGGACGTGCATCCAAAAGATACAAAAACTCTTGAAATTCAACCAGAAGAAAACAACCGACCCAACCAAAAAGTGAGCAGATCAGAACAGACACCTCACCCTGGGAGGGTGCAGAGCAAGTGAGACCCTCAGTCACTGCGGGCAGGGACGCGACAGGGTGCAGCCCCCTGGGAGAGGGTCTGGCAGTGTCTCAGAACACGGAGCAGTCTCGCCAGGCACTCTGCAACCTCGCTCTCAGGGATTTACCCAACTGATATGAAAACATGCCCACACAAAACCTGCCTGTGAATATTTATAGCGGCTTTATTTATTTATAATAGCCAAAACACTGCAAACAACCCAAACATCCATCAATAGGTGAAGGGGTAAACAAAATGTGTTTCTGCTCACAGTGGAATTCTCCCCAGCCACAGAGAAGCATCAGGCATTGGTAAAGCCGCAGCATTTATCTTACGCTGAAGAAGCTAGACACCAACACTTGCGTTGTTCCATTTATACAAAGTCCTAGGAGAGGCAAAATGAACCTACGGTGTCACAAACCCGACCACGGGTGGCTGCAGAGGGGGCCAGGGGACTGGCGGGTGGTCCCCAGGGAAACTTTGGGGGTGGCGCAAGTGTCTGTATCTGGACTGGGGGGGGAGGGGGGTCACGTGAGTGTCCACTATTCTTCAAAATTCACTCACTTGTGCATTATAAATGGAAACATTTTACCTTAGGGACGTTATGTTCAGGGAAGTGGAAGGGAAACCTCCGTAACAAATCAGAGCTAAACGTTCAAGAGGAACCAGGTAAGTCTCCTTTTCGGTTCTCCCTGTCTTCTGAAAACCTCCCCTCTGGTTGTCAGCAGGACCAGGATCTGGCTGTTCATCCTGGGTGATGTGACGTCACCCCAGTCTGTGGGGAACACGGAGCGTGTACAGAACCTGACTGCTCGTCCCAACAGGCTGGACAGATGGCCCCGTTCTCCTCCCCCCACGTTTCATCCTGGCCCAGGCCAGGAAGACCCTTTCGCTACCCCTTCTCTGTTGCAGTTTATCGTCCCTCACTTTTCTGCTGGAGGCCTTCATTTCTGCAAAACTTTCCCCTTTGCAGAAATCTGTGATGCCTTTAATGCCGGTAGTCTCTGCTTCGTCTGGAAAATGGAAGAAAACGTTTTGACACGAGTCAAGGTGGAAAAGTAAGAAAAAGGAAGGACTGGGAAAGCAGGAGGTGAAAACCGTGGGTCGTCACGGGAGTCGTGACAAGCGATGTTCTTCTTCACAAATCACACGTCTTGAGTTACATGAACTCGACTGTCCTTGGCCTTGCCAGGGTGAAAAACTACTTCTATGGAAGTACGTGTGATGTACATCTTATAAAAATGAGAATGATTTTTTGAGCACCTTCGCTCTCCCTGGGGCACTCACCATCTGGCCACACGCCTGGAGGGCGGCTCCGAGACCTGGACGATCTGTCACTCTCGATTTCTGTGAACGGCAGTTTCCCCCACACCGAAGCGTTCTGAAACCCTGTTGCTGGTCAGGGGCCAGCTTCCCACTGCTTTTCGGACAGCTGTGAGGAGCTCCGGTTTTCACTGACCCGGACGAAACCACAGGCCAGCTCCAGGGGCCCCCCACTGACACAGAAAGCCCCCGACACAAACAGCGGACACCAGGGCTCTGCTCACAAGATAGCACCTGGCCCACCATCTTGCAGTGAAGCCCAGCTCTGATAGAACATTCCAGAAACTATTATCTTAAGGTCAATATTACCTTAAACATTTCCTTTTTCCTTACTTTTTTTTACTAATTTATCATTTCCTAAAGCATGATTTCCTAGAATCATTATATAACCACACCTTTTTGTTAAATACCTTTGACAAGTACCTATCTATTAATATAACAGTCTATAACATTGATGAGTCTATATCAATTTATGTCATTTACGGCGCTGATAAAGACATCTAAACCACACATTCTGGAACCTGGCCGTAGTCACAAAATCTTTCAAAACAAGAGACCTCATTGGGACAGATAAACGGAGTTCCCCTATGGTCACCATGCAACCCACAGGACTCAGGTCCTGTTTCTCCAACTGCTGTGACACCAATGGGCTTTCCCAAACCTCACCTGGACCCGCCATTTCAACTCAGCTACCGAGTCTCCTGCATCAGCTGTCAGCTCCCTTCATCCACGTTCGCCCCAGAGGCACCTTCGATGGTCAACCCCCACCACCTGTGCCTTTCGGCTCCTTCCGGGACCCGAAGACAGGCTGTCCATCAAGAAAAATAACACGTTCCAAAAGGATGCTTTCTGCATCCGACAAAGTGGAACCCATTGTATAATTAGACCACCTTCTGTTCTCCCCAGTTAATTAAATGGAAGAACCGTGATGAAAATGGAGCGAGGCAGCAGATAAACCGTCTTCCCCTCACTGACCGTGGCGGGCACTTGCCAGCCGCGAATGCCAGCCCTTGGATCTGGGAGGTCACGTAAAATAACCTGTCTCAAGGTCTCGGATCCTAGACAATGCAGAGAAACGAGAATGACCACTCTGCTGAAGTGCAAGAGACACAGTGACCACCCGCTGAACAAGGAAAATGTCGCTAACGTGAGCACCCTTATTGCACTGCGCTGGGAGGGATGCCTCCTTCTGACACCTCGCCGAGCGTCACCTCTTCCCACCCGCTCTCCTCAGGACACGCACGACGTGAAAGAAGGAGGTCCTTCATTTTCCTTCAGGAAACGCTTCAAAATCTGGGAGCTTCCGACCTCAGCCCCACCCGTGGGATGCCCGGCGCCGATGCCCACCGCCCCCAGGCTCAGCACCGCCAACGGTCCCAGCAGGGCCAGTGACACTCCACCACGGCCACGCTTTGTCATTCCTGTGAGGCTGTACTTTCAGGCCACAGAAGAGGGGACCTGCAGAGGCTGTCTCTTACCTTCCCGGCCGGCGTCCAGCGGCTCACCCCCCAGCACGTTCTCCTGAGTACGGTAAAGCCGGCGCGGAGTGTTGGTCGTCTCGGGCTCCGCTGTCTGGAATGTTTTCCAAGACAGCTGCCCTTGGAGGAACTCTGTGTCTCGGTGGATCATTCGCAAAAATAACTTTTGAAATTAAAGGCAAATGAGAACATCTTCTCCTCCCCAGCTCTGGCAGTTTCCCTGTTTATAGAGTTTGGACACTCCACGCCACTCTGAGCACAGCCATCAAAGGCGTCCGGCCCGTACAGGCCTGCCCTGGTCTAAGGTCACCAGTCTGTTGTTCGAGATGCCTCACCCAGCCAGCGTCACAGTGTCCCTGTGACCTGAGGCAGACGTCTTCTCAACCCCCAGCATTCCTCCTCCTAGTGACAGGCGACCCCAACTGCAGGGATGTGTTTCAATGGAACCAGGTCTCATGGGCTCTTGAACAAGACCTGAGTTTGGACTGCTGGGCGGGAATCTGGTTGCTCTCCACACCTTGCCTTTAGTTCGCCTTCACCTAGCTAGCGCCACCCTGTCACTCACTTGAGACGTCCCCAGGTATGGAGGCCCCGACGGCCTTCACTGGGAGAAGGCTGCCACCGTGGTGACGCTCGGCACCTACGCACACTTGTTCCGTGAATGTTTATCGTCAGACAGACAGGCGTGTATCTTCCGTGTTTCCACATCCCGTGTCACAGCTGGTCCTGGGCTCCTTCTCTTCTTCGTCCCCAGTCCTCCTGCCTCACTTCTTCAGTTCTGACTTCCGCAGCAACGACCCGGCCCGGCCGCCTCGTTTCCGGTGCTCACCACGACACAGGCGGACTTAACCCAGATTCCAGGAGGAAGTCCCACCTCACTGGACACCCAGTTGCCCCTTTGAGACTAAAATGCACACACAGCCAGACATTTTTCACATCAGGTGACAGGGCAAAGAAACCTGGCTACTCGTGGTCATTAAAATAGAAAAGATAGAATTTCAAAAGCATTAAGATCTTGTTAATAAATCTTTAATATTCTCTTATAGTTCACACATTCTCTGTAAATGAACATCAGTTTTCTTGATGACTTGAAATATAGACAAAGAATATAGAAGTATTTTAAGTCTAAAATCCCCAGTGGGCAAACCTTATTGTTTATTAGAATAAGAATAATTTTCTCTATTAGAAAATTATAAATTGGTTAATGTATTTTTGTTATAATTCTTAAAAGTACCTAATACCTAAAGCCTAATTTCTATTAAAGGAGATTTTAATATTGACATCAAGCTTCATTATAAATTTCTAAATAATAATGTACTTTTACCAATTTATAAAATTTAAGTCCTAGAATTGAACTATTATTTTTGCCAATTAAGATGTATATGCCTAAAAAATTACATTAAAAATTGTATAATTGGTTTTAAATGGTATAAACTAAAACATTTCCCAGCATCTGTGATTTGCTGGAGAAACACTGTCACAAGGGGACGGGGTCGCAGGTCGCAGGGGTCGCAGGTCGCGGTGTCTGCAGGGCTTGGCCACTGGGGCACAACGTGGGGTTGTAGGGAAGAATAAGGACTGGAGCAGACTAGAGAATGAAAAATTTGCTTCCGCATATTTAATTTTTTAATTCTTTTATTGTTGTTCAATTACAGTTCTCTGCATTTACCCCCACATCAGCCATCCCGACCTCCCTCCCTTGCTTCCACGCCCCCTTGGTTTTGTCCATGTGTCCTTTATAGTTGTTCCTAAAAACCCTTCCCCCGTTATCCCCTGAGTATTAAAATTAAGTAAATTTAAAAAAACCCACACCCATAGTTCTGGCTAAGCAAACATGTATGAGAGCTGTGACTGACTAGCTGGTCACCAGTTTGTAAAAACTTTGATTATATTTTTGAGTTCACAAATAGTATAAATTTAAAATCTAAATGTTTACGACAAATTCTACCTAAAGCAAAGTTTTCAATAATACTGAAATGAGGAGGCGGTCAGAGGGGGATACCACTATCCGCTGGCAGTGTGTCTCAGTCCCATTCTGTAGAGCATGAGGTCCCCTGTGTCCAGCAGGGAGGCACAGAACAGGCGTCCCCGGCGCACACACAGGGCCTGGCCCACGGAGCAACAGGTAACGTGTCTCTAATGCTTGCAACGTGTGGGGCATGCTCTGAGCCCTGCAGAACTCCACCTTCATTCTGATTAACGCCCTGAGCCGCAGGCACCATGACGACCAGCAATCCACAGACGTGGGGGGAGGGGGGAGGGGACGGAGGGTAGACACCACACAACCTGCGGGGACTGCGACCAAAGCCCAGGGAGCCCGGCTGCAGGGCGGTGCCTTCAGCCTCTGAACTCTCCTTCTCGCTCACCTCATCCACTTCTCCCTCTCCAAATTCGCTCTCACTTCACAGAGCCATGGAGATAACAACAACAGAGATAAAATTGAAGGTGGCTGCCTTACTCGTGCCCCAGCCCCCGGCAGGCCGTGTGCCGGGGGCTGCCCACCAGGTTACACCAGCCTCTGACCCACGTCCCTCTTGGGGAGCCCCTTCTTTTGTCCCTAAATTATATGTCTGCACAATCCACAAATAACATACCATCAACACTTGCAGAAAAAATGGAGACAACTGTACTTGAACGACAATTTAAAAAAAAAAAGAAATACTTGCGGAGCTGCCTTAGGGAAAAGTGTGCTCTGAAATGTGCACCAAGGAGTCTACAGAAAAATAGCATTTCTCAAGCCATAAAAGCTGGAAGCATCCCATCGTTCTGATGCTATTTGCTATTTATCTGACCTTGGGGGAAGAATCAATGAGATGGAAGACAGCAAATAGAGTAGGTAAAGTCCTCTTATGACATTTTCCAAAGGACTCTGAAGAGCCAATATTATACAGGGGGAGAAGAAGTCGGAGTATTGGCTACATTGAATTTCGGAAGTAATTTGAGTTAGTTCTTCAAGTTGGACGGCGGGGGGACAGTTTAAATGGAATTGCCATGAGCTGACTTTGCAATGTGACACCTGAGACTAAGGATAATTAATTCCGAACTCCATGCATTTAATTCCACCGTGTGAAAGAGAAAACCACCGGCCCAAAGTGGAGTCCCTGGTGCTGAAGCCCGTGACACTGAACTTAGACTGAAGGCCCTTTCAGGAACTTCTGCTCACACCAGTCCCTCCGGAGTCTCACCTGGGGCACAGTCGCCCTTCCCCCAAAGAAAACGCCCTGGCCAGAAACAATCCTTTTCTTTCTTTTGCTAATAACTTTCTGGCTGTGCCAGGTTCCTGCCTATAAAAACCTTCCATTTTGCATGACTTCTCTGACACGTCACGCTTACATTAATAGCAGTACATATATAAAAAGCACATATAATGTTTATGTGCTCTTACATGAGTATAAGCAGGTAATATGTGAGGCCTTTCTGAGACTTGGAAGTGTCTGTAGAAATGTTTAAACACACAAAAGGGAAAAAATATATACCACTGCAAAATACGCCTCTGGCATGTTCGTTATCGGGGCTGATGATTTTTGAGAGTCTACAGACATGGGAGGATCTCTGGAAAGAAGAGAAGGGGCCCTTTTCTGAGGGAAGTGAGCATTTATAAGGTAAGGGTGCCTCTCTCCGAGTTCCCATGAGAGGAAGTTGGGTAAATCACAAGGAACGCTGCTCCGTGGAGAAGGCAGGACTTGACTGCACAGCAACCACACCCTTGTTTATCGTGGTTTTCTGGCTCACCTCCCACAACCGCTCTCCCCCGTCTTTCTTTTGTATTTAAAGTTTTGGTTCGAGCCATTTCAGGGAATTACTCAGTTTTCCTGGGTCTCCTCCGAGTATGCAGGAGGTAGTCATGTTAATAAACTCTGTTTGCTTTTCTTCGCTAATCTGTCTTTTATTACAAGGGTCTCAGCCAGGAGCCAACAGGGGTTGAGGGAAAACTATTTTGCCTCCCCTGCTCGTTCGCGTGTGTGATCTCGCCTGATGGAGTGTTACCCTTTGTCTTGCTTGCCCTGCTGCAAGGACAGTGATCATCTCACAACTTCGGTGAAACACGTGTTGAATGCATCACACACTCGTGCTCTGAATACAGTGAGCTGTCGTTCTCACCCTGGCAGTGAACTAGAGAGCCCCACAGAATGACCGGAAATCGTCAGCACTGGAGATGCTCTCTCGGAACGGACGGCTCCCTTAGTTTCACCTTGACCACTGATGTGTTACATAACAATGATTTCACAACATTTAAAAATGGAATGTTTATTAATGGCTAAACTTATACTCAGAGCTAAAAAAAATAGGCTTATTTTTTTCAACATAGATAATATCATAAAAATGATGTTAAGGTTGTACCAACAGCTTATTGCAAATCCATACTGTAAACCTTGGTAATTTAATTTACTCAGTGGAGAGAATTAACAACAGAATTTTCTGTACGTCAAAAGTATGACGATTTAAATACCTCTTATTAATAAGTGAGTCGATATTCTTCCTCGTTTTAGCAAGATACAAATTTCTTAGGAGCAGCTCCGATCAACATACTCAGCCTTCAGCACCATTAGCTGAGAACGAGATGCGCTGCCTGCCCCGCAGAGGCCTGGGCCAGACCAGACGGGAGCAGAACGGACCCAGAATGCTCTTCCGTCAGAGCTCTGGGGCCAAGGGTTCGAGCCAGAGGCCATCCCAGGGCACTGGGCCCTAGAGAAAGCCCTGCATCTTCATGGGTGAAAGTAAGTGTGGGCCACCCACTCGTTATTACAAACTGCTCTCCCACAGACAAGCACGTTGGGAGTCTAATTTTCCAATCGCACAAAATGGGGCTAAAACTGTAGTAGCCTTTTTTTAAATCCAGTCCAGCATTTTGGTGAGACTGAAGTACAGAATATAGGAAAAGTCGTCTTTAAGTTATAAAACTCCAAACGATAAGTATGTCTATTAGAATCAACACCCACTGGGGGAAAGTCCAGATCTCCTTTCATCTTCCCTCCCCAGTGTTCCTGCTGCTGAGGTTAATTTTAACGTGGGATTCAACAATGACATCACCACAACCGTAGGAATGACAGCAATAATAAAAGCATCATGGAGTTCGCCAACACTTTCACGCACATCGATGTTTTGTCCCCACGGAAACCCACACCCACGGAGGAGTCAGGTCCTGGAAGCACTGGCTGTTCCAGATTCATCAGGGTTGACTACTCAGCCGTAGAAAGAAGGGAATCTTACCCTTGGCAACAGCATGGATGGACCTGGAGGACATTATGCGGAGTGAAATAAGCCAGAGAGAGAGAAATACTGTATGATCTCACCCATGTGCAGAATCTAATGAAGTGAACTAACAAGGAAAACAGAGGCAGGCTCGGAGAACGGACAGCTGTCAGAGGGGAAGGGCTTGCGGGTCTGGATGAAAAAGGGAAAGGAAGTAAGAGAAAAACTCGCCAAAACAGACCCCAGCATGGTGGTTACTGGAGGAAAGAGGCAGGGGCGGGAACGGGGGTAAAAGAGGGAAGGGGGGGTAAATAGTGATGGGAGACCTGACTTGGGGTGGTGAACACACAGTACAATATACAGATAAGAAGATATACACCTGTATTCCTAAATCCTATAGGACTTTAGTACCCAGTGTTGCCCTAATAAATTCAATAAAAAAGAAAAATAATGGCTTAAAAAGACTCAAGAAGAATTGGAGCCAACTCTACCCCACATTGCTCGAGTTTGACTTATCACATATATTTGTATTTCATCATTTTGGTCAGTCAGAAAGAAATCCTTTTTTAGCAATATCTGGAAGTGTCTGAACACAGAGCAGAGTGGGACCTCACTCCTGACCATGTGGGTGCTCAGCCCTCTAGGGGCCAGGTGGGCCCACCAGGCACAGAGCACCCCATCCGGACACCCCATCCTGACACCGCCTGGGTCACCGCTTCCCCTCGGGCACCCACTCCTCCTGCTCCCACGTGAGCCTTTTCCTGCAGAACTCAGAGGGTACACAATGAATGTTTGTTGAATAAATCTAGCATGGGGGGGGGCGCACTTTCAAACATTTTTCTCTAGGGTTTTCTCATATGTGAGAACTCACTTAAAGGAAAACTGGTGTGTGAGGCTCATTTGAGTTTAATTTTTTTTCATCAAGAAAGTAGGATAATAACACCTAATGGCAGGAAACAGAACAGAGCATTCAGAGGAAGAGCTGAGCATCATCTCCATGTACTGCTCTGTCTATTGTCTTGTTATCTCGGCATTCTTAGGTGGGGTTTTTTTCTCAGGGAAAAAAAAAGAAAAGAAAGAAAGAAGTCTACAAGTTCCCCAGACAGGACCCATTTCTTTAAGCCTTGTTACTGCAGGATGTAATTTTGATTCATGTTATCAGGAGCGAACAGCACAAACTTAAAAGGTTTTCTTTAATCATTCAATTCATCACAATGTCCCCTCAAAGGAAAAAAAAAGTCAATACGGCTCCCAGGTAGCAACTGCACAGACGTCAAATATAAGGTTCATTTGCTCCTTGTTTGTTTAAGTAGAGTGTTCAGCTCTTTCTCTGAAAAATGAGCTTTCTATCCAAGGTTTGCTTTGACAAGCATCCTCTAAGGTTGACGGAAGGAACAAGCAGGACCATTTTCTAATCTCTCTGGGCCTCCATTTTACAGTGACTGGGTCACACGCAGGGAATCGGAAAACATGAATTTAAACCTTTTCATAGGATTAATGCCAGACATCCTATTAGCCTATGGAGAAGAGAGGGGGTGTTTTTAACAGAACAAACGGAGGAAATTTGCCCAGGTGCCCAGGTCCGTTGTCCGAGAGGTCAGGCACCGCCGTGGATGGAGATCTGGGCGCCCCATCCTTAGACGCGGGTGCACTGGCTTCTTTGAGAGGAGATGCGGCTTTGCTGCATTTTTTCCCACTTTTATTAGGAAATTATATTTAATTAGTGTGTACAGCTTGATGTTTTGATACACACGTGCATGTGAGCTGATTATCACAATCAAGGCAGCTAAACACCCATTGCTTCACACGCACACAGGTGCAGTTTTTATCTTTCTTTGCAGGGGGGTGGGGAGGTTTGCGGTGGGAACGTAAGACCTACCCTCTCGGCAGGTCTCATGTGTACAGTGAGGCACTGCCAACTCTGGTGACCACGCAGCACGGCAGTCCCCTGAAGCTCACTCACCCCCTGTAACTCATCTCTGGGCTCTTTGACCATCGGCCCCCCATCCCTGCCCCCCCACTAGCCCCCGGCAACCTCCACTCTGCTTGGCTGCTGGGAGTCCGAGCTCCCTAATGTCACATCTAAGTGAGGTCCTGTGGCATCTGCCTCTCCCTGATTCATCTCAGCATCACGCCCTCAAGCTCCATCCATGATGTCGCAGACGGCGGGGTTTCCTTCTCTTCCCAGGTTGGCCAAGGCTCCACTGTGTGCACTTTCTTAGTCCCCGAGGTCCGGGGGCAGCGCGACTTCCACCAGCTTCTGGGCAGCTGGGGCCCAGCCCTGCCCATCGAGACAGAGGTCACGTTTCCTGAGGTGAAAGAAACTATTCACGGCATAAACCCTGGGTCCCAACTCCACTTGTACTAACTACTAACCGTGTGAACTTAGCCACGAGTGGGGTTAGCACCTTTCCGAGTAGGTTATTAAAATAATTATAGCCAAACACAAAGTTCTCAGTACAAGACCCTGCTCACAGAAAGGGCTCGGCAGGGTGGGGTCGGGGTGAGGCAAGTGAGTGTTCTTTCTGGATTTGCTGAAGTTTTCGAGTCCCCTCCAACTTGACGCCTGAGGCAACTTCCCGGCTGCCCCAGCCTCACACCAGCCTGGTGCTCGTAAATGTTTATTATTATCATGGTTCTAAGTTTGCCTTGCACCTGTCTGTGTGTCCGCATCCCAGACAGAATGAAGCAGCCGCTCAAGACACGCTTAGGAGTTTGAGAAGGAGGATGGAGGTGGTGGCTTTTCTACTTTAAATCAATAGAAACATGTGATACTTAACAACTCGGCCAGCTGTTCCTAATTCACCTACATGACCTTGAGCAAGAGTAGAAGTTTAGGCCATTTGCTCATTCACTCACATTTGTTCTCCAGGCCTTCAGCTAAAGGTGAGGTTTTTTTAATTCCAAATTACACAAAATCTAAATAATGTTTACATTTGGAACGCCCCTGGTGCTGGGATACATGAATCACAGATCATTCTCCAAATATGACGTGAACTCTGTTTGGTCGGTTAACCTAGACTTGAACTTGCAGGTAGTAAAAAGAAGACACATTCTATAAAAGACATTTTCTAAATAATAAAATGTAGGTATGTTAATATTAAAAGTTCACATGTTAATATTAAAAGTTCGCATTCCTTGTTAGTCTTCAGTTGCATGAGGAACATCTTATAAAGAGTTCTTGATATTTGCAAATTTTAGAAATATAAATTTCTCCAAAAATATGCATTTACTTTAACTTTTTGCAAAGAAAGTGGGTTAGAAACACACACACAAAAGCATAAAACAGAACATGCATAGCAGGCTCCAAGTGGCTACAGACGTAAAACGTACGAGAGGAAAGCATGCCGTCTGGTCCCACGGCCAGCCCTCTGCCAACTGAGCGACTTTCTTGAGCGAAGATCCCCATGTCCACCTGAAAGGTAATAAAATGTCCTTCCTCCTGCTGTTATCATCACTGCCGGCATGCCAGCGTGCGCCCCAAGAAGTAATCCGACCACCTCCTAGCAGCGAGGGGGTAAGGAGTCATAAAGTCCGTGGGGAAGGTGGAGCAGATGGTGCAAAACAAACCTGAGCCTTCTTCAAGAGATAAGAAATCTAAAGATTTAACAAATTTTGCATAAAATGGGCCACAAACATGCTGGTAAACTTGCCTGATGACTCTGGAAAAGGGGCATGCGCCCCAAGAAAATGAGGACAGCCATGTGACGTCACACTACAGATAAGACAAATGTGGGCTGGCGCCTCTCACGGTGACATGGGACCATCCTCATTGCTCGTTGTTTATTTATTCACAGCCAACAGGGTGGACCGAAAGCCGACCTCACTTTGGACCGGGACAGCTGGATGTGTCGGGGAAGGGTTCCGGTTCTCGGAGACCGGGAATAAAGAATTAAAGACTATTTACACTTTAGCACAGAGAAAGCGAAAGATCAACAGCACAGAGGCATTAAAATAAAACTAGTTAAAAACCTAGACTGGATTTTGACGACATGCAGGTCAAGCCATTTATGTAAAAGCACATTCCCTCCTGACATCTCCAATCTATTCCAGAGAAACCACTTCCTATCGGTGAACCTTCTGAGTGGGGTCCCCCTGGTGCCAACGTGTCTTTTCTGAGATGTGTGTGCAGTGAACAGCCTTGGAAATAGTACCTCCTTCCAGACCAAACAGCAGGCGTGCTCCTCGTCTAGTATAAAATGCCCAGGTTTCCTAAACTCAGACTCTCTCCCCGATTTCAACCACCCACTAGACGGCTCGGTGCCATCTGCCCCGTGGAAACTGGGAGCTGGGGACCAGCAGGAACAGGCTGCTCCGCCAACACATCACCTGCATCCCCGACCACTGGTCTGTGGTTGAGACTTTGGCAGGAGTGGAGGGTGATGCCATCGGCGTCTGCTGAGCAGAAGCCAGCCACCGACGCTGAGGCCCTGCTGCGCCCCACAGCTGCCTGCCCAGGGGTGGGCTGCACGTCTGATACTTTAAACAGCTCTTTCTCAGAAGTGCAGACGAAATATCAGAAGCGTAACCACAATGTGTGAATTTTTTAATTTTTAAAAGTTTCATCGATTTGAGAGAGGGACAGGGGAAGAGAGAGAGAGATCAGTGTGTCATTCTACCTATTCACGCACTCATTGGTCAACCCCTGCACGTGGGCTGAACAGGGATCGAAACCAACACCTTGGAGGGTCAGGACGCTGCTCTAACCAACTGAGCTACCCGGCCAGGGCTCAAAATAAATTTTGTCTCTCCCATTTCTCCTTGGTTTCACGACTACCCATGATAAATGCTGACCTCTGGTGTTGCTGTTTTTTTCCCTAACTCTAAGACACAGCTAATAGTCAGTTAGCCTTGCGGTTGCACATGCCACCATGACCTGTGAGTCAACCCATTCATTGGTCAAGAGGCTGTGAGGCAGTGGGATGAAACAAACACCCAGAAACCAAACAGCAAAACCAAGACTGATCTCCCATTCACATTAAGTGTCCAGCAGGTGTGGTGACTTCCCTGTAGGATTCCACACAGACCCTCTGGGACGCAGGCCAGCCAGGCTCCGCTGTCCGGCACCTGCGCCAGCCGTAACACACGGGCCCTCAGGTATGTGAGCGTGAGGAGCTGGAAGGCTGCACACCTCAGGTCAAGACGCCAGCACACACGACCCAGAACTAAGTGCATGCCCGGTGGGGCCAGGGGAGGCTGGGAGTGGGCATGGGGCCCTCGGTCTAACAGGCGCCCTTCTCTGCCATAGAGGACATCCCCAGCCCTGCACCGCTCTTTGGACCTGGATGGTGTGACCTGAGAGCTGAGAGGGATGCCAGGCGAAAACCGTGCCCAGGGGCTGGCCCTGCGCTGCTCACGGCTTGGCTACGGGAACAGTCAGCAGTGCCCGGCCCCCTGCGGCAGCTGAACCACGCACGCTGCAACGTTCAGATCATCGCCACTGAGCACCCTGTCCGCGCAGAGCAGTCTGTGTGCATCACAGGGACATACAGTGCAAATGGGGTCCCGCACAGCACGGGAAGGAGCTGTGACCACTGCACAGGATTCAGGACGTGTGATAGGCAGCGACAAGGGCTATGACAGAGACGGGCCATTTGGAGGAGGACTGAAGCCACCAGAGTCCTGGGAGGGGAGAGGGACAGTAAACAGGTCTCATCTCAGGTACAGTTCTGGCCGACACAGAGGCTGTGTGGAGCGCTGTGCTGAGTGGTCTGGGGGGTCGCACCTGGGAGTGGGGGGACCCTGGCCCCAGAGGCACGCCAGCTGAGGGCGCTGTGCTGCAGGCCACCAAGCCTGGGGCACACTGCACAGGGAAGGGAAGCTGCAGGGCAGGTGGGGGAGGGGAAAGTGATGCGGACCCCGGCTCGTGGGGTCGGAGACATTGTGGATGAAATAAGCCCAGGATGAGGGAGAGACATTCCACGCACTACCGAGCCCGGTGGAGGAAAAGGGACGGCATGGCTTTTTCTCTCCAGGGCAGCAAAAACCGCGGCCTCCACCATGACCGGCCCTTATTGGGTTTCTCAGCACATTACAGGATGGTCCTCATTTACTATGCCCAGGTTGCCTTAGGTTGTTACCTTTTACAGAAAACAAAGGAACCCATGCTGCTAATCACATCACAGAAGAGGGATATTTGCAAATGAAAAGGCAAAAGTGTTTGAACCCGTTTACACTAGTCCTTGGAAAGTTTAGCATGGATTTTAGGACGTTATTTTGGAGTAAATGTTTGCAACAATTCTGGGTGAGGGAATTTTTAGCAAAAAGCAAGACTCAAAGCAGCCTAGGCATATTGCAGGCCTTATTCCCCACGGGAGAACCTATCCGTGGGCATGGATCCTGTGCATCTCCCAGTGGGAGCTGGGCCCACGCCATACAGAACAGTCTCCTACAAGACAACACACCAGTCGGGTAGAGGAGTGAGCGTGAGCAGCAGTGTGAGGAGGAGGAGTCGGAACGCAGTGCGTCCGTCTGCCTTCGGAGCGGGCTCTGCGGGGCCCAGAGCAGCCGCGGAGCCTGGATTCTCTCCGCTTCCTCCTGTTTCCACTACGAACGAGTAGCCACCTTGAAAAATAAAACGTGAAAGAGACCTGGTTCCCCAAACCCTGATGTGTGTGGACTGAGGTTCTTTGGCAAGTACAGATGGTCCGTCGCTGTTCCAGAGAGAGTTCCATGGCCTGTGAGCACAGCACGCCACCCACAAGCACCAAACACTCAGGTGCACGGGCGTCGAGGGCCACCAAAGCAAATGCTCCCAGTGCTTTCCAGATGCGCGGCAGCCAACACCAGCCGCGGCTACGCAGACTCTGGCGGCAGAACTGAACCGGTTTAATTCATCACCACAAGTGCACACAGAGGCAGAGACGAACGTGAGCTGCACCGTGGGGACCAGACGGTGGCGGATCGGACACACTACCGACGGCACATATCTCGGAAGGTATGGAGTTCGGCCGACCGTGTTAGCTGGGTCGGCGGGAGAGGCGATCCTGAGGGTTTGCAACTAGGTAGAGCTTCCCTCACTCCATGCGTGGAAGTGAAGAGGAGAGGTGCGTCTTGCTGGGGAAGAGCTGGAGAAAAACGATGACGGTTTGTTAAATAGGTGGAGGATGGGGGAGAGAAAAGGGGCCCTCGCTGTCTGGACTTCCATAGGGAGTCTGCTCGGGGACTGGCCGTGGGGTGCAACCCGGAGGGATTGGAATCGGGGGAGAAACATGTAGACTGTCATTTATGTGAAATGCTCTGTGGTTTTCTGCGTCATAGCTGGCAGCCCTGCTTAGAAATCCCAGACTGGGTCTCTCGTCTGCCACGGCGTCATTCCCGCTGGAAGGGTCTGAGCCGTGCTCACGTGCGGGAGCAGCTGCAGGCGGGGTAAAGGTGCTCACCCCTCCTGCAGGGGGCACGTGACGTGGTTCCTTTTCATGGACTTCCTCCTCTAACCGCCATGAAGCACAACCTAACTGCACGAAGGGAGGCCACCCGGCCACCTGCTCGCAGCAGGGACGTAGCAAAGAGAACCTGAGGCCCTGGGGTCAGCTTGCAGCTGAGAACAAGAGAGGAAGCTGGTGCATCTGGACGTGGGACACTCCCGGCACTTCTAAAGGAAGGGCTTGCAGAGAGCACAGAGGCAGGAGAAGGGCGCAGAAAACACGATTCCCTGCCCTTGACACCCCTCAGAAACTGAGAGCCTGAGGGTGTGGGGGTCCCTGGAATCCCTCATAATGCTGCGGGGCAGCCCTAGGACCATCCACTTGACAATTGCCAACCAGGGGCTGTGGCATCAGTGACAGCCCAGCACGAAGTCCCAGAGACGGTTAAGTGAGGAGAAGCAGTGGGACCCACTGGGCATTAGCACTGACCAGGGGTCGTGACCAGGTGCTGGGAGGTGAGCTGCCAGAACTGCCCCCACCCCCCACAGGCTGGAGGCTGGGATTTAACTTCTGCTCCAGCAAACCGCTGAGCACACGTCTGAAGTGGGCGCCCTCCTCTCCGTGAAGCCCCCGCCTTTGGCAAGGGACCCTGCACCCACTGAGCTCAGACCACCCGCCCCCCCCCACGAACAACACAGTCTCCCTCTTGTACATTCTCTCCAGCAGCTCATTCATCCAAATGCGCCCCATGTCCCAGACGCCGTGGCAACTGGCCGGGCCCAGCCCCCCACAGCCTCACCCCTGCCTCTCCTGGAGCGCAGGGAGCCGGCCAGTGTGGGTCAGCCAGACTACCAGTTTTCACAGAGTCACGGTGGCATGGGGGAAGTAAAAATTACTGACCTGAAGACAGACAGTGTGGCTTCATTTGTGTAATGGAGAAAAACACAGAAATGCACCTGTGAGAGAAAATGACCCAAGTGCCTGATTTGGTGGCTCTCACCCAGGAAAGCGCAGTCCAGCCTGCAGCTGACTTGCTGGCTCTGACTTGTAATTCATCAGAGGGCCATCCTGAACTAGGGGGGACTCTGTGGCCCTGGCCAGGCTGTTGTAATGACTCAGAGTCTGTTCCCGCAGGTCTGGTGCGTGCCTGTGCATGTGAAGGACAGGCTCCCAGCACGACACCAGCGAGAAGCAAGTGTGTACCCTGTGCCAATGAGGACAGGGCTCAGTTGGCACTACCTGCTTGAAAGGCACAGTCCCCAGACCACTCGGCACCACTTCCTCGAATAGCAGGGATGCTTCTGACAGACGCCACGACCATGCTGTAGCTTCGGGAAAAACGAGGGCAGAAGCAATTCTTAAAAAATAATGGCAGACATTGCCATAGAGTCAGAGACTGCGTGAGCCCTTCCCCCTCCCTTCCTTCTCAATGTGGTCTCGGTCAAGCTGACCAGTGGTCCACTTAGAGCAGCCATGGGCCTGGCCCTGTGCCCCATGGTCGTGCGGAAGTCTGGGTGGTCAGAGCCGTAGTCTCCAGGGACCAGTGAGCTCCCACAGCAGGGAAGGAGCAGCACAAACCGGAGGTGGAGAAGTGGGAAAAGGAGCTCAGAGCACGGCGTGCATTTCAGCAACAACCCCTGTGACCTTGGGGAGCCAGCCAGCCCCCCGCCCTTGATACCATATTGCAGCAGGGCCTGGAGTCAACAAGCAGTGAAGTCAGGGCTGCGTCGGCCTAGGGAGGTGGCGGTCACATCATCCATCATGTCCCTCTTCCAGGCTGTTCCAAGGAGACAGCCACCGAGCTGGGCTGGGAACAGGCTGCCAGGCCCCGCAGGTGCCCAGCCCTGGAGAGGCAGCAGCTGTCGCCCTGCACGGGGCAGGGCTGCCGGTGCAGCCAGTGCACAGCTCGTACCTGGACAGGAGGCAGGGCTGCGGCCTCGGAGCGCGGAGGACGAGAGCCTTCTCCGTGCCTCAGTGCCGGAGGGTCGGACTCAACGCCCGGAGCCGGGACGGCCAGGCCAGGGAGGCAGCTGCTACTCGGGGCATTGAGGCTGAATTTACAGAGCAACCTGGCCGAGTTAAGCCACTTTGTTTTAAAAAATAATGTACTTCCTGGATGAGACAAAAGGACAAAGGACATAGAGGAACGCGAAACAAAGAGGGCGGGTGTATGTTAGCCCTTCCTGCCGGCTCCATTTCCTGAAGGTAATGGCGACCATTTTCTCGTGGGTTTTTCCAGACTTTTCTGTGCTGCCTGGGCATGCACACACAGGTGGCTACATCACTGACGAATCTGTCTTTATCTAAATGGCACCATACCCTAGAGTATCTCTCTGCATTCCTCCACCTCGTGGTTCTAAGCACAGTCTGAGACACACCAGTGTACGGGCAGCAGGGCAGTGACGAGGCAAACGGGACTGATCTGTCTGAATAACTGCTCTGCACATCCTCCTGTGCAAACGCCCCAAGTCATCCCGTCCCTCCCTGGTAGCGGAGCTCCGGGGTGTCTCTGGGCTTTCTTTGTTCTCACAGAGCTGCCATGAGCCACCTGCACACGCACCTCTGACCCTGGGCAAGCATGCCTGTGGGTCAGGTCCCTAGCACTGCGGTAACACTGGAGTTGCCGGATCAAAGGACGTGTCCATTTTAAATGCGGCATATTAGCCAAATTACTCTCCAAAGCTATTATATGAACCCATGTCTGAGCTCACCATCAAAGGAACGCCTCTTCTGTCCCTAAGTGCACAAAGTCTGCACCAAGAGCACACATAGGAAAAGCATCAGGCAAGTTCACAGCCAAACATACTCTAACCAATAGCATGGTTACTGGGCTGCATGCCAGAGTCAAAGCTTAGATCGGACAAGGTCGGAAGGGAAGTAATCTCAACCAAGGGTAACATTCTGTAGGCAAGAGAGGGGAAGGAGGGGGGCCCAGGGGCAGTGGTCCTAGGGTTCAGGTTCAGAGTGCCCGGGCTCCCGTGCCGATTTCACACTTCGTCTCTCAGTGGCTGCATCCCACTGGCTGGGTGACCCAACATTAGGCGCCGGGAAAGATGCTTGTTTGATGGGAGAACGATGCTGCGCACTGAGTGTGTATTGAGCACCACCCAACCCGCCTATTGCTTCCATCACCAGAGAAACCATATCTTGCCTTCATACATATTCCTGCATAGGAAGGAAAACAATAGAGAACTTTTCTCACTTTAACTTCTTTTAATGCCTCCAGAAAAATAGGAACTGCTCTAAAGAACAAAAGAAGAAGAAGAAAATAAATTCAAACACGTGCCTAAATTTGAGTCGGAAGTCTATCTCCTCCAAGTATGCCTGACTAGAGACGTGATTGGCTTTGTCCTGGACAGACAGGCGGCTGTCAGGCTGAGAGTTCATCCCTAGGCTCTCCACCAGCGTTGTCCAAAGCACAGAACATGGTTGCTTTATCCTCAGGCCATCAGGAGCCCCATCATTTATTGGTATTTCCTCAGCCAGATTGAAAGCAGAACTCAATGGCCTCCTCCCCTCGCTCCATCTGGAGGACCACATGGCTCAGATCGCTCCCCTGAGGCCAAGCCCCCCGACCAGAGAGGATGCTTTATCGGTGCAATAATTAATAACATCACTTGTTTAATTTTGATTAATATTTAATAGTGAAATTCACAAGCGCCTGTTGAAATCATTCCCAGCGTGAAGATGTGTTTGTGCCCTCCCTGGAGAGAAGAGAGATGGTACTGTCAAGATGGCATGAAAAAAACCCTCTTAAGCTGCGTGGTAAGCATTGGTCCCCAAGGAGCGGATCAGAAATGCCTCCCAAGGGAGTTGGCATGGCAACTGGGGTCCTCGTTGTTGTTGGCGCTCACGTTCATTAGACCTCATGAATCAACACCACAGGCAAACAGGGGGGCCTGCCGACTAATAAGCAGCCACCCTGGCAATACGCGTGCCAGGGCCCCCGTGCACCCCGTTGCTGATGGCGGGACAATCACACAGCTTCCACTCTAAAGGCAGCATCGCCATCACTGCACGCCACTGCCAACGGGGGTCTCCACCGACTCAGAGCAGAACAGAGTGGGAGCCTCTGATAAACTCAGCCAAGGAAGGTGGCAACTGGGAAAAGGACCCTCAGAACGCCTGACTCCGTGATGGCAGACGGGACGCTGTGGCGCACACAGCGGGCATCCGAGGGCTCCATGGGGGGGCGGGGGTGCAGTTTCATAAGATGCTTCGCTGCTGCCTGGAGGGAATGAGTCCCCAGCTCACCAGCCACGGGATGCCCCACCAGCGTTTTTTGCCTGCTCCGCCCCCACGAGCTCTCACACCCCCACCCGCTCACAGCCAGGCCCCATCAACCTGGGGGTGCACCTGTGCCACCATCGCCCACAGGAGGCTGGATGCAGCCCGAAAAGCAACACCACAAGGGTGGAGCAAATGCACTCCCAGGTAAAGACCAGAGGAAAACACCTCCCTGGGCCTAGTTTCTGACAGAGGAATCAGGGTCCTGATAACGCAGTCAAATAAACTCAGAATTGGCTCTCATAGAAAAACATTTCCTGCTCCAAAAAGGGATGGACACAAGAGAAAGGACACTAGGAACCGACCGCACTTCATCCTCTCTGATGGCCACGACGATGCCACGCTTCGGGCCAGTGACAGGGCAGGCGGAGGAAGAGCTTCGTCCATCTGCGAACGCACCTGTGGGCTGCGGGCCCTACCGGAGAGCGGGAGGGCAGGCACCTCGGGCTTTTCTAGAGGAGCCCCCGTGGAGAAGGAGCGCACTGACCGTCCCTCACTGTGGACGCTAGAGGCTCTGCAGCCACTAATGGCCAAGTGTGACCAGGGACAATGCTGAGACAGCCCCTGAACATCCCCAGGAAGTATCGGCTTGCAGGGGCAGGAGGATGCTGCAGCCAAGCCCCCCAGATGGGATGGCTGAAACAATAGGCATCTATTTCCTTTGTCACGGTTCTGGGGACAGGAGCCGGTGCCCCTGTCACACCTATTCTGAGACCTGTTTTGAATGTCCCCTGTGCACAGGCAAAGGGAGAGAGAGGGCCCTGCTCCTGAGGACAGGACTCTTTCCAAGTAGAAAATCTCTGGGCCCCTCTCCTGTTCTCCTCTGCTGCCTCTCAGGGGACACACAGGAGCCCCTGCACGAGACACTCACCGCCCGGAGCCACTCCTCCCCAAGGGCCACCGAGTTGTCAACAGAATCTGTCCCCTGACAGCCAAGGCCAGCTCTTGAAAGTCACAAAGGGAGGAAATTATTTTTAATGGTTTGTTCAGAAATTCTAAATTGCTACAAATTCTATATGAGACAAGACCCAAGACAATTGTCCTAAGACACACTGCCCATGAGCCACCCTCGGCTCCAGCTCCCAGGAGAGTGAAAAAGGAGAGCTCGCCTCCTGGCTCTCAGGGCTCCTGATTGGTGGCCAAGCATCCGAGAAAATGGAACAAGTCAGGCCAAAGAATGGCTGAAGAACCAGAGACGAAAATAATTAAAGCTCTTGGTAAGAAGGAACTTAGTTATCAAGGGACATGAGTCAGTAGGAAGCTGAAGCCAAAAAAAAAGTCTGACTTGCAGCTTTACAGGAATTCTTGCTTACTTCCGGAAAGTTCTCTTTTCAAAGAACATCTTGAAATCTGTAAAAATCTGAACAAGGAAAACCAATGAAAAGAATGCTTTGCAGGAATCTTCACTTTCAATAGCATCAGCAGTTACAACTAAAGACGGAAGTCGGCGGGGGGCGGGGTCAGAAGTTGGGGCTCTCCTCCTGGTTTTACTGCCAGACGGGTGAGTAACCCCATGAAAGTCACTTCCCCGCGCTGGGCCTCATTTTCACCAGCCATCGAGAAGGGTAGGTAGAGAGGTCTGGGACGCCTTGCCATCAATCCCCAGGAGAAAATGGCTTTCAGCATCCTCAGGACCTGCCTGTCCCTGCCCCCCAGCAGCTGGAGCGGACAGTGTGACAGCTCACTTAGGGTCCAGCAGACTAATTAAGTGGAGGAAACATGTAAACCCACGTATATTTTCCTCTGATAACTGGTTTCAACTTGACAGCCGCATGAGATACCCCTTGTGTTTGAATCGTCCTCAATGAAGCGTTTTGTTAATAAATTTACAATATAGAATACAAAGTGGGGGGTGGGGGGCCAAATCCAGCTGTGAAATCGGAAGCTGCCCGTCTTCCTCCGTCTGCAGAGCCCAGCGCCCAGCGCCCAGCCCCCGCCAGGCCACCACAGTCCCTGAAGGTGTGCCAGCAGCTCGGGGCCCCTGCCAGGACAGGCCAGCCTCAGCTAGCCCGGCGTGCCACGCGGCACAGGACGTGCGTCAAACACCGTGTGCTGCAGACGTGTCCCCTGCCTCGGGATGATCACGTGCGGCACAGGAGACTTGGTCCTGTTTGATCTCTGCTGTTTTTTAATCTAGTCGTAACCTCACTGATGGTGCTCAGCGCCCTCTGTCCTTTAGAGAAAGCTAGATTGACTTTTAGGAGTTTCTTTATGTGAGCTTGATTTTCAAAATAGATATCACGTGATAAAAACGGCCGGGCACCCAGAGCCCCTTCCCCAGACGCGGTTCTGGCCGTGAGCCCACAGGCAGGACCCAGAACACTGGTTTCCGTGTCACCACCACCAGGGGCTCAAGGTCAGGCCGAACATTCCTGCCTCCACCCTGGCTCGGTGCCCTCTGCTCTGGCAGGAGGTCTGTCCCCACCTCAGGCTGGCCTAGGAGAACTGGTTCCAGCAGAGCAAGCTGCAGGGAGGTGACCGTGACAGCCTCAAGGTAGGGAAAGACACACTCTTGAAATGTGACCAGGGAGGGGCCTGAGAAAGTAGCCTTCACAGAGCGACCCTGAAGTGAGTCCTGCCAGACACCCCTCTTTGCTACGACGTCTCAAAGAGACAGGGTCAGATCCCAGGGAGAGAAAGAGGAGTCTCCATGCAGTAAAGCCAACAAAACAGAGGTTAACATTCAAAGCTCCTACCGAAAGCCTATGACTTTCGACATAAAATTTCTGCCGATAATTCATAGGGAATCGTTAACCAGCCAAATGCTGGATAAATCAGTTGTTTTCAAAGGACAAGCTGTTGGAAGTTTGAATGATTGCAAACCAATGAATAGAACCCCTTACACATTTTCCTTACCAGCAATTCTCTTTGGACCCTCCCCCCTGAAATTAACTTTGGAAAGACTGTGAACTCTCCCAGGCCACAGGCAGCATCTCGTTCCGAATAGAATGCTGGACAGAAACCAGAGGTGCAGGAATCGGGACATCCCCTGCATGCTGCCCTGAGGACAAGCTCCCTGGCCCTCGGACACGCTCCCTGGCCCTCGGACACGCTCCTGGCCTTTCCAGAGCTGCAGACCAGCAGGTGGCCCCGGCTCGAACAGCATGCGGAGGGGGGTCTTGAGCACTCTCAGAAAAGGAACCGGCTCGTGCTGGTGGGCCAGCCCAAGTGGAGACGGGGAAATGTCACGTTTTCACGCAGCATCCCTCACATGCCGGAGCAGTGGCCAGAACGCGGGGTGTCTGTCATACACGCTCTGGTGTGAAACTTCCCTGATGTCTTTAAGAAAGAATAAAAAGCTTTTAAGAAAAGCATCCTGGGCCCTGGAGGTTGCAGTGCGTGTAATATTAATCAGGAATTAAATGCCAGGTAGGCTTCCCAGGGAATCTGGAGGCAGCTCGAGCACGTTGACATTTAATTTCATGCACAAAGGCCTCGTTGCAAATGTCTCCAAGCCCATCACAGTGTCGGCGCGTGGGGGAGTCGGGATGGCGCCGAAAGATGCTGAGCCAGCGCAGCAAATGCACAGGGCGTGCAGGGGAGGGGTGTCTGCAACACCCGCGCACCACGTGGTAGGTCAGCGGTGTGACTTTTAGCACAAACTTTCCACTGAAGCCACTTTCTTAAAATATCTACTTTGTCTAAGGAAACTGGGGCTCAAGAAGATTGAAAAGCTACCCCCAAGTCGGGCCACCAGGGCCATGTCTAGACCAGAGCGCTGGCCCCTCTGTCCTTGGCCAGGCACCACGGGTGAGTGGCCAAACCCCCAGTCACTTTTTGACCCAGTGGTCCCACTTTCAGAAATACATTCGAAAGAACCCGAGACACTAATTGGAAAGAACATAAGCACCTCTGTGTTCATTGCAGCGTTACTGACAATCGCCAAGATGGGGAAGCAGCCCACGGGTCCATCAGAAGAGCAGATGAAACCACTATGGGACATTTACACAAGGGAATACTACTTGGCTATAAAAAGAAGAAAATTTTACCCTTTGTGACAGCATGGATGGACCTGGAGAACATTATGCTGAGTGAAATAAGCCAGCCATAGAAAGACAAATACCATATAATTAAGTGGAACCTTATGAATAAACTGAACTAGCAAAAAAAATGAGGATAGACCCATAGACGGAGAGCAGATGACAGCTGGTGGGGGAGGTTAGGTGGGGGGGACTGAGGAAAAAGGACTCGTGGACGTGGACGACAGTCTGTGATTGCTGGGGGGAAAGGGGACTAAATGGCAATGCAAATAAATACATCTAAGATTAAGTAAATTTAGCTCTGGCTGGTGTGGCTCAGTGGATTGAGCGCCAGAGACCCAGCATGCCCCGGCCCCCAAGGGACCCTCCCAGGCGGCCTCCCACAGACGCCACTCCTGCCCAGTGATGAATTCTAACCAGGAGCCCAGCTTGCCAATGCCAGTTTTAGAGAAAAAGCAATTTTCTATCCCCATGCCTCAAAAAAGTCAGTTCATTTCATTTTGTATCTAGTTA